>NC_090657.1:195128380-195872005 GCF_040937935.1 Hyperolius riggenbachi
GTAACTGCACATGGTATAAGGGATATTTCCCATGGAGATGTTTTATTTGACAAAATGCATCAGGCATAGTGTACCTAATTTTGCTATCTCTGCCCCCCATCCCCCCCCCCCCCAGCACTCTCAATAACAGCCATATGACCCTTGACCTTAATATTTTGGACACCCCTGGCCCAGATGAACTTGCATGTAATTATGGTTTCTTTAAAGCGGAATATAATATATGCAAAAAGCATTTTTTTTTTTTGCTAGACCAGCATTGGAAGGGTTAAACACAGGTTTAAAGTTCTGTGGAGAGATTAGCAGAAGTTCAGATTGTTACATTCTATTTAGTTATATGTATCTATTGAGAAATGTTACACACTCTTTGGCTGTCCTCCAACTCCTTCTCACTCAGAGAGATGAGTCACATTCAACACTTAGATACATTTATGTAAACAAAATGTATCTATGTCTCTTCGGATGCGTCTGCAGAAATCTCCAGGAACTTTAAAGCCCTGTGTAACCCTTCCAATGCTGGTCTAGTAAAAAAAAAATGCTGGTTGCATATAATATACTGTAAATAATGTTTTAGAGCAAAGTTGAAATGCAAGGTTATATTCCGCTTTAACAACACTGTGAAAGCCCAGGACAATATTCCCGGGACACATCCATTAAATCCACTTAGCATTACAATTACGGACTGTTATCATCATTTTTTGTGCAAATCCTAAATACATATATTTTTTTTATTAGGACTGAATTTAGCAGAATAAGTATTCCTCTGTGCTTTTAAGTATTCAGCAGCTGCAGAGAACGTTCTTGGTGCTGTGACGTAGAACGGCCATACATTAGCAGTGAAATATGCCTACAATCACTTTGTGTGACTTCTACATTCCAAGTGAGCATCAATAAGATATTGGCTGATTGGCTCCCTGCCCTCTGCTTTATACAGGGAGGATAGACAGCAGGGTTACATTGTGCATGGCCCCTGCTATCAAAACTGCTGAGCCTCAACATATGGGCAGCTATATGGCAAAGAATATAGTTTATAGCTTTTGCTTGGAGGTTTACAAGCAATCTTCTTGAAGTTTTAACGGTTGCTTTGGTAATTAATCCAGTCCTGAAAGTCATTGCTTTTGGAGGGACTCAGTCCCCTTAGTCTGTGCTTTCTTTTATTATAAAAACCTTTAATCTTCCTTACAAGGTTACCTCGATCTACCATAAATAACCTCATTATGGCCACACAAAGAAAATGTAAGCATTCTCATGTAAGTTTTCTGTCTTCAAATAGCAGTTTTATGGGCCGTTCAGGACTTTACAACTGGACAATGTGAGGTGGCACATCATTTTTTTTAAGAAGGAGAAAAGCATATATCTCAAAATGAATTTTTAACTTCCATATCCTGACCTACTGCATGCAGAGGCTGTTTGCCTGACACTTGAAAAGAACCTGTTTTTTTTAACAGTAAAAGAGTGAAAAGAATATTTTCAAAGAACTCTGAGAACATTTTATCTTATGTTACATAAATGAGCATGTGATATTTCTTTTTATATTTTTTTCTTTGTGCAGTATTAGAGTTGAATAAATGAATATTATCACTTGTAGCCAGCAGGTGGAGCCCACAAGGAAAGATAACAATTGTTAAAATTCCCACTAGACACACAGAAACAGTGCACAATCAATGTTTCTCATAACTTGGTAGTGCACTGAACAGTACAAAGCTAGCTGGTGCGGAAATCTTACCCATTATCAAAAGTACAAGGTAGTACAAAGTTATGGCACAGGTATATGATCTTGAGCCCCTCCCATCAGTCCGCTGCTTCAGATCCCTTCCCTCCATAACTATGAGGTGCAGGAACACCTTCTTGCCCCAGGCAGTCCCCCTGCTAAAATCCTGTCCTCCTGGGGTTCTCTAGTCCATGGTAAGCGCAGTTCTCCAGACACCGACCCTGAACTTCCAAGCACACCTGGGCAGTATTTGCTCCTCTGTTCTGAGTCCTGTTGCCCCCTTCGCCTGTATCAATGTAATCTTGTTGCCCCCTCCACCTGTATTAAACAGAATGAAACCTAACATTTCTTCTTTGCTCTAAAAAAATATTTACAGCATAGTATATACAACCAGCATTTTTTAACTAAAACCGCATTCAAGGGGTTACACACAGGGCTGGAAAGCTCAGTGCAGAGAAATGTGGACGCATCCAAAGTTGTAGATAATGTTATCTTGTGTTTTACTTAATTGTATCAAGTGAGGAATATGACACATTCTCTGACTGTGGAGAAGCTGCTGGGCACAGAGAGACACTGAAAGCATTTCTGCCTTCAATACATAATGAATAAAACCAGTTATGGATAAAATGCAAAGTCAGCTCACAAAGCAAACAACTGTACTTTTGGGAACGTATAATTTCTAAATGAATAATAATACCTATGCACAAGTGCAAATATGATAACTGTATGGCATATAAAAAGTAGGAAAACTTCTTGTTTTTATTGAATATTATGTCAGGGTGTTATACCGCTTTAATGTACTTTTCCCCAGTGCTATGTATGTCTGTCTCATGTCTCATGTTCTCCTGCCACTGCCATGTGTACCACACCCAATTCCGGGTAGGTCAATGGCATACTCTGTGAATAAAGATGATTCTGATTCTGAATCCAGAGAATATTGATGTTCTAAATCACAGGTGTCGAACTCCAGGCCTGGAGGGTCAGATCCATGCCAGTGTTTAGGATGGACTGAGAAATGTGTTCTACCTGATGGACCACACCTTTCCTAATTCAGTCCCATCAATTCATTTGAGCTGTGTCAAAAATGTGGGAGGACCTCCTCCCTCGTAGGACTGGTTTGACATGCCTGTTCTAAATGATCTACCACCAATTAATCAGTGTGTTGGCACCTTAACCACTTCGTATCCAGACCTTGTTTCCCACTTCTGGACTAGAGCAGTTTTGACAGTTTAGATATGTCTTTATTTAATCAGAAATAACTTTATCCCTACTTAAATTAAATAAATATTGTTTTTTGTTTCAAGATAAACTAGGCTTTCATTGTATGCCATGTTTTCCCTCGAACAATTTTGTTTTCTATGAACTGTAATGGGAAAACATGGAAAAAATTGAAAAAACACACATTATTTCTCAGTTTAACCAATTTCAGTTTAAAAATAAAAAGTTACTGTAGATAAAAAGAACTAATTCTGTTTGGCTATTCTTACTGCACATCACAAAACTTAGATTATGTTCCTGTCACAATTTATAGTGAAGATATTTGACTCTGAAGTAATGCTACAAAGTGTATTTTTCACTATGAACTGAGAAAATAAAAGTATTTTTAATGGTCAAAATCAATCTCATTATCTCAGGAAACCTATAATCCCATTCACCAATTAGTGCTGCATCAGATAGTGCCAGCAGGGCCGGGCCGAGGCATAGGCTGGAGAGGCTCCAGCCTCGGGGCGCAGTGTAGGAGGGGGCGCAGAATTCATTCAGCTGTCATTCCTAATTGTGTTTGAAGCAGAGAGAAATAAGAAAAAGGGATACATGGCAGTGACTGCAACCCAGATATCTAGATATTAAGGTGTTGGGGAGGTTGTGGGCCCTGTGGCACCTCTTAGTCTAATAGCAATCAGTGTGTGACGGCTGGGGTGGCAGGGATGGGGGGGCGCACTTTGGTGTCTCAGCCTTGGGTGCTGGATGACCTTGTCCCGGCTCTGAGTGCCAGAAATGTGCACAGGAGCAAGCCCAATCCTGCACAGCACTGCTTCAGCTACAAGACGTATATCTACTGACTCCTGGCTTAGATGAAGTCACAGAGGACGTAGATATACTGCAGTGGTGGATAAAGTGGTTGAACAATACCAGTTGCCTGGCAGTCTTATTTGTATTCTGGCATCAGTAGTGGCTGAATCACACACCTGAAGCAAGCATGCAGCTAAGCTAGTCAGACTTCTGTCATGAACACCTGATCTGCATGCTTCTTGAGGATCTATGTCTAAACCTATTTTGCCTTGTACACACCATGCAATTTCCTGTCAGATAGAGGGGTCAAATCGTTCTTTCTGACAGGTCCGATCTGATTTCCAATAATTTTTTTTTCTGATTGCTTTTCCTATCACCTCTATACAAAATCGATCAGAAAAACGAACGGAAATCCGATTGGACCTGTAAAAAATAATCAATGTGACCCGTCTATATGATGGAAAATTGCATGGTATGTACCAGGTGTAGATACAGAGGATCAGCAAGACAGCCAGGCAGTTTGCATTGTTTAAAAGGAAATAAATAGGGCAGCTTCCATATCCCTCTCACATCAGGTGTCCTTTTAGCTGATCATCAGGATTAAATTCTGGAATAAATATTTATTTGTAAAATAAAATTTCAATAGATTTGATTAAACGATTATAACACATTTGAAAACTTTCAAAAGTAAATAAAACTGACCAAAGGGCCCAGTTCTTTCCCACTGACCATTGGCTTTGTGCTGGAGGAGCGCAGATGCAGTGTTTAATGCAGGGTACAGTGTGTTTATAAGATTGACTGTCATAACATCTGTTCCTTTAGCAGTGCATTTATCTTGCCTTGTGTTTGGAGAAGCCCTGATGACTTGCTATATAACTCTTTTCTCAGCTGCGCTAAATCCATTTGCATATCTGTTGAAGCCTAGCAGGGTAGCGGTGCTTTGTTTGACAGAGCAAATAGTAAGTGTCACTTGATTTGACATGCAAAAAATGGTTGGAAGATTAGTCCTCACATAATACAAGATGTATTTTCCTCTTGTGCTGCTCATCTGACTTGTTAATAACAAGGGTTCTGTCATTTCAGAGACGGCACCAGAGCGTGTAGCGTTCTAAAGGTACTAATACAAAATAAACAAAAATTCTGCAGATCAGATCGCTGGACAGTAGCATTCATAACCAGGTCACGTTTCTGGGCTATTTCACTGCACATTGATTGGCGTCAATTGTAATACGGGGATATGTAGATTTAAAAACATGTTCAAACCGAACTCCAGACGAACGACAAACTTTTATTTTAAAGAAAGTTGAAAGTTTAGCATCTGTTTAAGGTCTTTTTTTTCTGATTGTGTTGGAAGCAGGAGATTTGGGTGCCGGAGGCTCCAGGTAAATTTGGGCACTGCCATATACACCCATAGCCAAGGTTTGGCGTCAGTGGCAGGTGGGTTAGGGTTAGGCATCAGCAGGAGTGTGGTTGGGGTTAGGCATCAGCAAGGGGGTTGGTTAGGGTTAGGCATCGCCAAGGGGGGTGGTTTAGGTTAGGCATCGGAAACAGGGTGGTTAGAGTTAGACTTTGGCGGGGGGGGGGGGGTTGGGGTTAGGCATCGACAGGGGGGATAGTTAGGGTGGCATCGGGCGGGAGGGTGTAGTTAGGTTTAAGCATTCGAGAGGGAAGGGTTCTATTGGAGACTAGGGTTAGCTTTAGCTGTAGTAAAATATCCGTAACATTTACCAATTTTTTTACGTTTGGAATTACCTAATTAAAATACTAGAATATCAATAGATGTTACCGATATTCTACTATCGACTTTTTTCTGGTGCCAAGGTTTCCTTGCGCCCTTATTTTGCATACGCATCTGTGTTACTATTAGAGGAATATTCATGTCACTTCCTCTAATGTGTATTTACTCTACATATCCACCTGAAACAATCATGATGAAAATCTAAACTGTGTGCGTAGCTTAAAGGAGTTATCAGGCAATCTTACCATAATAAGTGTTACTTACCCGTGGCTTCCTCCAGCCCCAAGCTCCCAGCATGTCCCTCGCCACAGCTCTCCCATCAGCCGTTCGCTGCAGCTCCGTCCCGATCCCCGGCGATGACATCAGGGCGACCTCCAGGTCGGCCTGTACTGCACCTGCGCAAGCGGCGCTGTCAATCACCGCCACGTGGGCTGGAGCAGACTGCGCAGGCGCAGAACTACTGCTCCTGCACAGTCCGCTCCAGCCCACGTGGCGGTGATTCACAGTCAGGCGCAGTACAGGCGACCTGGAGGTCGCCCTGACGTCATCGCTGGGGACCGGGACGGAGCTGCGGCGAACGGCTACGTGCAGAGCTGCGGCGAGGGACATGCTGGGAGCTTGGGGCTAAAGGAAGCCCTGGGTAAGTAGCGCTTATTTTGGTAAGATTGCCTGATAACTCCATTAAAGCTGGAATTACAAAAAAACAAAACATTTGACATGCCCACAAGAAATGTACTGTACATGTAACACCTTTACTGTGTCCAAAGCCTGGCACCATGGTAAATACTTTTCTTCGTTTTTTGTTTTTTATATTCATGCTGGGTTGTTGTTAGGGTAGGGTAGATCATACATCAGGTCATTAGTTTTTTTTCATAAATAATTTGAGTTTATTACCAAAAGATACATAAAGAAATATTTAAATGATGAAACAACACACAGCCATTGATCAAAAGTAAATACACAATTTTTCATATGTCACAATTATTATTATTTAGTATTTATATGGCGTCAACATCTTTCGCAGCGTTGTACAGAGTATATTATCTTGTGACTTAACTGTCCCTCAGAGGGGCTCACAATCTAATCCCTACCAGAGTCATATGTCTTGTAGTGTGGTGTGTGTATCATAGTCTAGGGCCAATTTTAAGGGAAGCTATTTAACCTATCTGTGTGTTTTTTGGATGTTGGAGGTAACTCCGTGCAGATAGTGCTATACGCCTGTCACTTTGATGGTGCAGGCCGCTATTGCGGGCTGGAACGTGGAAAAAGATATGCATGGCTCGCGCAGTTGCCATCGACTTACAAGTCGAAGGTAACAAAAGTAGCTGGTGGGAGAATGGAGGATCGTGGAGGACTGGCGCGGGACAGGAAGGCTGCACGGGGCTGGCAGAAGCCCCAGGTAGGTGAAACACTTTGATTTATTATAATCTTCAGTTCCGCTTTAAGTTTGGTTGCATCAGCACAAAACTGCAGCAGTCCTACCATTTGGAGGAGTAGACCACAAATAAACAATTTGTTTAGAGTTTAGGTGCCCATACACTCGTCAGATTGGCAGCAGATAGATAAGAAATGCATCTGATGATCTATCTGATGCGTTTTTAGAACATTTTTTACCAGGATAGAATTCCAATAGATTTCAGTTTGAAATCTATTGAAATTCGATCTGATGGCATTTTTTTGCCATCAGATTTCCATTAAGGCCAATGCAAACTGATAAGCAATCTCATCAGATCGACCTAAATTTTCCACCTTGCCAGTTCAAAGGAAATCCATCGAAATCGATCGAAATCGGCCATTGATCGGTCGATTGGCCAACCGATTTGCAAACGATCAATCGATCGATCGATCGGGATCGATCGGTCGGCCAGAAAATCGGCTGAGTGTATGGGCCCCTTTTATTGTTATTTGTAGCTGAAGTTAGGAAAAGGGACTGAGGTGTTTTTGTGACCCTGGATATAGGTATTGTTCACTTCTTCAGGAGTAATCCAAGTTCTTAGACCAGATTTGTTTCATCAATACAAATGCAAATTCATAAATTGTAAAGGGAAGGTTTACCTCAAAATCATGGACCCAAGTAATGTTAGTGTTATGTTCACTGAACATCATATTTAAATGCCACCCAGCTGTGTCTAATGCCTGGTACACACCATGCAATTTCCCATCAGATAGATGGGTCGATAGATAATTTCCGACAAGTCCGATTGGATCTTGGATCACTTTTCTGATCGACTTTTCTGATCACTTCTGTGCAAATCGATCAGAAATCATATCAGACCTGTCAGAAATGATCTATTCGACCCGTAACAATAACAATAATATTTTTATCTCCCTGGGGACTCAAAGCACTGTGACCCAGCATTATGCAGTCTCAAAGGCTAGGGAAAAGAGGTGAGTTTTTAGCCTTTTTTTAAAGCTGTCCAGAGAAGGAGCCTCTTGTACTGATTGTGGAAGTGAGTTCCATAGAGTAGGGGCTGCATAGGAAAAGGCCCAAGCACCAAATGTTATCTGAAGGGAAATTGCATGGTGTGTACAAGGTTTAAGAGCTCAGATGGAATGGTGTCTGGTATGTACTTTGGCGTGCATGCCACAACGGACATAGGCCCATATGCAGTTCACTTTTTCTCCTATGTTTTCTCCTAGGTGATATTTTTAAACTTGGCAATAAAATGCAAAATAATATATAATCAAAATAATTTTGATAATATTTGTTCATCTACTTTTTGGTACTTTTGCAAAATGATGGGAAATTACTTTAAAGAACAAGTGACACCCATGCTAACCTAGAAATAAAAAACACATATATCAGTAGATAAATACTACTTCTACTTACATAACAGATGTATTGTGCTATCCACATAATGATTCCTGTGAATTTCATAAAGGAAAAGCACAAAATCCTATTGCAGGCAGTGGCCATCTTGCCAAGCTAATGCTGACATCATATCCTCCCTGACTCTTGTTTTCCCCCCTCCCTTCTCTTGCTCATTGTGTATTCATTAGCTGCCCTCCTCCCAGAGTCTTCAGACACTCCCACTGAGGTGTATACTAACAACTTCACTGTCTTTTTTTCATTTACACATCCAATCACTGAGTCACCTCAGCCCTGCTTGTAAACACAAGTAATCAGAGGGTGTTTCTGATAAGCAGCTAGGAAGGGAAATAAATGGAAGAGGAGGAATATATTATAGATAAAAAGAACTCCCAGCATTCAACTCTTTGGCACTGTTAGGCACTAGGGCCAGTGCTCCTAAAGTATGTGATAACTACAAACCATAACAGCAGAAAACGTTTTGCAAGTTTTGAATGCAGGATTAGCATCTTTATCACTTAATACACCCAGACCTGAAAAAGTGATCTCCAGGGAGAAAACTCAGGAGAAAAAGTTAATTGCATATGGGCCATAGTGTGAAAAGAGTTTATATGTTCGCTTCATGCTGATCTAAAATGTTTCTTCGGGAGTAAAAGCAGATGATTTATGGAATGGGACCCCAAGAAATACACTAGAGGCTTATTATCTAGATAGATAGTCTCTCCAGAAACCATTGTGTAAGGGTTTGTTTCCATATGCGCGCTTTCAACCGCGCTTATGGAAATTTAATCTCAGGGACATGAGAGAGTGCATTGACTTTACTGTCTGATGTTTCCATATATGCCCTGCGATTCACCACAGAATCGCAGTGCATGGTTTCCTGCATTTTGGGGCGATTGTGCCCGTGATACCATTCAGCATAGTGAATTGGATCGCAAGCGCCGCCCCTGTGGAGTCACATGCAGTGCAGAGCCACCCAGCTCTGAGTTGCAAATGGAAAGGAGCCCTTAATAGAAGGATTCAATAATTTGTTATTTTAACTTTCACACACCTCAAAGAAATGTTTAATGTGAGTGTCTTTTTGCAGAGATGTCTCTATCTAATCCATGAGAAATACATGGTATAGTTGCAATTTAAATTGTGCCATTGAGGGGGGATTGGGAGAAATCCAGTTTTGTAAAGGTAGCCATACATCTGTCAACTTGGCGGCCTTTTGACTGTCTGATTCAATAATTTATCATCGAATTGGATGAAAATCTGTGTTGCCAAGTGCATGTCCGGTTGACGATGTGACCAATTTCGGGCCGAAACTGGTTGCATATATCAATTGGACATGCTGCAAGATGTCGGGTTGTCGTGGTCGTTAGGGTGCATGGTAGTAATGGCGGGTGATATCGGGACGAGAGACGAACCCCCAACGCTGTCCCCCCAATGTAAATGTGCCCTACCCCCCCCACCCCCCACCCAGTGCACTATACCTTACCTGTCCGCCATCCTCCAGCTGCATAGATGCGTCCCACATAGTTGCCGGAGAGTAACGTGACGTCACACAGGCACCCACGTGTACAGCAGCAACCATGTGGGGGGGAGGGGGGAGGTGATTGCGGCTGGAGGAGGGCGGTGGTGTAAACGGACAAGTAATGTACAAGTGCACTGGGCACCGTAATCTGCCCATCATCGCTAGATGTACGGCTACCTTAAGATAGATTTTCAAACTACTGCTGAAATGATGGCAGCACATTATTTGCTACCTCTCCTGCCCCTCACTCCTTCCACTTTTGTAATATCCTCCATTTTAAATAATCGTTTTAATAATTTGGGTAGTAAATCTACCAGTTTCAATAGCGATTTGTATCTAAATATCCAAAAATACTGCAGCACAACTAAAAATGGTTAACTTGGAGTTTAGTTACCCAAACATAAGGTTGGGCTCTCTGTGCTACTTTAGTGGTTGACAGCCATTTGAGTTTATGGCAGAGTCCATGGGCATGGAGCAAGGTAATGATGAGTTCCACATGGCTTGCTGTACTTGACCACCCACCAGCTTTCCATATCAGGACACAGGCTGACAATGTGAGGTCAAGTGTCTGCATGAGGCAGGGCAGTGCAAGAAAATATATAAAAGAAGTCTATCTTTACTTGACCATTGTGCAGTTAAGAGCTGCCTCCATTATTCCACAGCGAGCACTTAGGATCAAACTTTCAGATTACAATTGTGGGTTTCCTATTTGTGTTTGAATTTGATCATCAATAGATGGTTAGTCCAGATACTTCATACACACGAGCAGTTGCCATGGCAAAATTTGCTTTCGAACAAGAGATCGATATTCAGAGCTGACATTGATCGGATATAGCGAGCGTGTACGTGTACGCAATTTTGTTTTCAAATTTCGATCATTTTTCTAATTGGAAATTGATTGAAAATGAATCGAGAGGAAAAAAAAAAGGCAATCAGAAAAGTCTAGGTGATTGGACCTCGATCGGACACACTTACAGAACGATAGCCGGTATTTCCATTGATAATTTACAGCGTATCCAGTCTTCTTCAGATCAATAAAGAGTTGGATTTTCAGCTTGGAATAGTTCGCTGGTGATCTATAGGCTGTGTACAAGACCTATTTTTTTTTTTTGCCCGATTGGATTACTTCTCTCGATTGGAAATAGGATCTGAAGTGAACATTACAATAATACAATACAATAACATTTGTAAAGCGCTTTTCTCCCATAGGACTCAAACTCATAATATGGTGTGTACCAGACCTAAGACAATGGACAAGGTTTTGTGTCATGTACTGTACATGACTACTTATATGATTTTTATGTTTAACTTTGGGAATGTGCACTTGATTGAAGGTGTCATGCAAGTGAATGTATGAATGTCAGAAATTGGAGCAAAGTGTTCATAGCAGCTCTGCTGGACTGCAGCAATTATCATAGTATCCACAGCTATACAATGTAATTGCTTCCATGTGATGGTCAGTAGAAAGGTTTGGGAGGGGGAGGGGTAATGCTAAGAATAAAGCCTGATGCACCCCCCCAAATTTGATTGTTCAAGATTGGCCAATTTTACCATATCCATGTAGAATGAGTGCTTACCTATACAATTTGTTCGTAGTATTCAAAATCTGTTGTCCCTCATACAAGATGAAGATGGTTAAGTTGGCCAATCAAGACTGAATGTGTGTAGCAGACTTAACGTGAACCTGACTAAAAATCTACTCAGCAGAACTGAAAAGGCTTGGTGTTTCTTTAACAGTTTCACAGCATCAGGACATTGTTTTTCTTACCAAAGCATCATTTTTAGCTGCATTTTTAGCTAAGCTCCACCCATCAAAGAAAACTGCAGGGGCTTTTTTCCCTTGATGCTGTGCAAAGCATGATGGGATTTCCTATGTTGTTATTCACGTTGCCTAGCAACTGGGAGGGGTGATCAGCACACAGGACAGTTGGAACTGTGTCTCATGCTCCCTGTCACCTCCTTTCAACCAAAAAGATGTCTGCCCTTATGAAATCAAACATTTTCCTGTTCTTTTAAAACAGGGTGGGTAAGAGATTATATTACCTATCTATTTTAATTAACATAACTAATGTAACTTAATGACAGTATGTTTGTTTAGGCTGATGTTCCTCTTAAAGCCCCGTCTACACCATAAGAGATTGCAGCGATCCGGCGGCTCGATTAGCCGCCGGATCGCCTCTTCCGCGTGCCCGCCGCGTCCCTGCTCGCCGCGCGTGCGCCGCATTCTATTCCCCGCTCGTCCCCGCCGGCGCCGCTTATCTTCCGCTCGATTCCCTGCCATTGTCCCCTCGCGGGGAGCGAGCAGGGAATTGGCGGTGCGGAGATCCGTCCTGTCGGATCTTATCAATCGAGCCGCATCAGCGGCTCGATTGATAAGGAGCATCGCGGCCGCATCTACTCGTGTAGATGCGGCTTTAAAGAGAACTTGAGGTGAAAATAAACTGTTGAGATAAACAATTGTACCCTCATACTTTTTTTTGTTTTGTTTAGATTTCTTACAGTTTTATTTTAAGTTTAAACTTGAAAAGTAGATGTTGTATTGTCTCACCTGAATATTCAGAGTCACCTGAGTGATCAGATAAATACGATCAGAAATAAAATGTCGTAATACATTATTTCATCATACAATGAACTAATCTGTAGTTCCTATCCATCACAACTGATTATAAAAAGAAAAAAAAGATGTTTTTCTTATCTACTAAATTGTGGTCAAACAATCATCATTAGAATAATTTACAATGAAAATTGTACCATTAGTGGGCACCTTAAAGAGGACCCGAAACGGATTTTTAAAATCTGAATAGGACACAGAGGTATGTTCTGTGCACAATGACATGCTTCTGTGTCCTTCTGCTGCCGCCACCAGTTAACCCCCCCCCCTCCCCCAGTTGTGCTGTCCCCCCTAAAGACACTGATTGACAAGCTGCAGATAAACAGATGGCTAGCGACAAGCAGATTGTCGCTAGCCTGGCACTATTTTCAGGGGGGAAAGCAGAGCCCGGGGGGAGGGGTGGAGACTGACATTTACTCTTTTAGGTAGAAAAATAATAAAAGGAACACAACCTAGTTAATTGTATGCTTGGCACTGTACATAAACGTGTCTATCTCATCATGTCTTATGTCACCTCGGGGACACTTTAAAACAGGCAGAGCTCGAGGCCTTTTTCATATGGATATCAAAATGTTGCACAGAGGCATTGTGGCAGCTACATGAACATGCCACCTACATGTCACATATGCTAGCAGATAATGTCACACTTTTAACCATTGTACGTCTACCAGCTGATTTAACAGTATTTGCTTAAAGTAGAAGTCACAACTTGTTGCAAGTTTCCAGCACTGGCAGTGGTCTCTTGCATGCACATATGAGCGGGCAGCAACCAGCCCTAGATGACATGTGGTAGTTTATGTACCATGCAGTAACTACACCGTGTGACAACCGCTGACACGTGTGTGGTGCAAAGGCTCCCACTTGGATGCATTATTTTGCAACCAGAGGAGGTGCTTTTTACTGCTTCCCTGTCTCCTCCTTATATGTGAAAATTTCCATCACTTCCTCTCCTGACAGGAAGTAGGAATACCGCTCCAATAATGAAACAAACGGCAATAAATAAAACATTTTTGTAGCATGTGGAAGAGTTAGAATTCTGTCCACAAAACCACCAGCTTTCACTTTAAAGCCACAACACTTCATGGAGGTCCCAGGAAGAGGAAGTGAGGAGCAAAGGCTCACTCCACCAAGAAAAGTCTCCAACTCTTCTTCACTTTATTCTAACCTGAAAAATCATGAAGTTCGACTTAAAGGCTTTGAACCCTCGTTCTGGATTATGTCCCGACAATCAGAGATGACAGTTATAGCATTCGTATGTGTTTAGTTTGCACTTGTATTATGGCTTCTGCTGGAACAATACTGTATCTACAGAAAGAACAGAGAAGCTGTTTATTCTGCTGCTGGTCTGGATAAAGGGGCACGTTATCTAAGATATGATAAATACAGGTCATAAATACAGATAAATAACGGCAGTGATGTGAATGAGCTCTTATGGATTAATTTAAGATGAAATCTGCTAGACATGAAGGCATATTGAGGATTATACAGTGTAAAGTGATCAAACGCAGCGGCCTGCATGAATTCTCTGGGAACGGGCTTGTTCTTGAAAGAGATCACAGGCTATTACTCAGATCAGGCTGGCTCTATACTGAGATGTCCTTATGGTACATTCACAAGAGCCTCTGTAATTCACTTAGCTGCAATAATGAATCACCATTTAAACTTTATTATTGGGTAATCACCCATGTGTAGTCATGACATCAGGTAGAATGGAATGTGAGAGCTGAAAGAGGGGACATTATTAGAATCTGCCGAGACTCAGACAGGGTGGACAGAGGCCTGAGAAACCAACATTACACATGCACTTTGCCATACTCATATTTATGTGAGACCGAAAGGAACTGTTTATTTTGTCACCTCCTTTCTGTCACTGACCTGAACGGTTTCACAGAGGATTATGGGAACTAGAACTAGTTGCTTCTACTTAGCAACAGATAAAATAGCATAGAAAACCCTGATGTGATCTATACTGTCTGCCAACACTTGACAGTCCAAGGAGCAATGATAGGCATTAAAACCTAAAGCCCCATTTACACGATACAATTCTTTGTACAATTAGATTACGATTCTATTTACAATCCAATTAAATCTGACATGTCCGATCGGGATTCAATGCAATTCAATTCGATTTGCAATGGCAAATCGAATTGAATCAAATCGAATCCCAATCGGACATGTTGGATTTAATCGGATCGTATATAGAATCGTAATCGAATCGTACAAAGAATCGTATCGTGTAGATTGGGCTTTACACCTACTCAGATTGTACCTTTCTTCAGTGTAGAGCAGGCTGAGCAATTAAACATGAATTCTGATTGGTTAGTAAAGATTACTACATTTTCCAGATTGTTCCTTCTTTTCTTTATTATGCTGACTTGTTACCTGGCACCTGATTTAGGCCCCCTTCACAGGATGGGAATTGTTTTTTTTCAAAATGCCCGTTCACCGCACATCTAATACAAGTCAATGGCATCACATTTGTTGTGCAATTTAATAATTTATTTAAAAATTAATGTAATAATTTTGCATCAGAATTTTCTGGAGGTAAAAAAAAATGGCCTATATGTATGCTTTTTTTTTGGAATGGTCATGCAAATTGCATACATTGCAAGTCAGTGGAAATGCAAATTTTCGGTTTCCTATTGCAAAAATTTGCATGCACATATAAAAGTAATTAATAACTTATAAATTAATGTAAATTAACTTCATTGATATGCATGGAAAAATTGGAATGCAAAAATTAAAAAAAAGTGCAGAAAAAAAAAAAAAGATTTGCATGCGAAAATTTGCTAAATGCAGAATCCCAAACATGAAAAAAACATGCAAAAAAGAGTCTGGAAATGACAGGGGTAAGTGTGAAGGCACCTTGTCGGAGATATAAGCAAAATACAGCCATAAAAAGTCTCCTGGCAGAATACAACTTCTGAGGGCAGGGAGAGATAAAACACACGAACTATTGACCATTTTCTAATTCTGGGACACTTAATAGGCTGACACTGATTAGAGGCAGTAAAACATTCAACCTACTTTGTAAATGTTTACATATATATTACAAAAAAATGGGATACTTGAAAAAGTAATTTTTAGGAGTAGAAGCATAAATTATAATGGTTTATCTCATCAATTTATTTTCAACTTGGGTTCACTTTAAAAACTGCATGCAAAAATTCACATTCAATTTGTGCAGAAAAACACGTGTTTTTACAAATTCCCATTTGAAACGCATATTTACATCCATATGTCAAATAGCATTCTGACAGCTCTTGCCAGTGGAAATGGGGCCTTAAAGATTATAATTGACTGATTTGACTCACGCTATGGCTAGCTTAATGTCTGTTGCTGCATTAAAAAAAAATTACTAAATACAATGCGCACTGAGAATGAAAAAAATGGGTGACAAATGCTTCTTAACCTTCTCAACCAGCCGGCCGGCAGACAGATACGTAGAGAGTGCACTTCTCTTCTTCTCCTGCGCAGACTGACCAGGACTGGAGGAAGTTACGGGACCAGGGACAGAAGACTGAGCATACGGTGGCGTGGGAGCGATCCGTGTGCATGGGGCTGGAAGAAGCCCCAGGTATGTATAAAACTGTTACTGTTATTCAGCTCTGGTTTCCTTTAAATGTTGGTTAAACGCATACAATCCAGAATTTGAGAAGCATTCAGTGAGTACAACTTAAATGTACTTCCTGTCTGTAATGATCTGCTCTGCTGTCTGCACAGGCAGGCAGCTTTTTGACCATTTTTCAGGTCTTCATGCTGCAGGTCCCTGGAAAGGAGACCTGTTTTCACTCTGCAAGTTTCAGACTTGCTGTTCTGGTGAGGGATTTTCATTCACTTATCTGGTTAGTGATAGCTCTGCCTCTTTTGAAGGCTTGCAGTATAAATGCCATTTCCTCCCAGAATTCCCTGCTGGTCATAAAGGTTTGGTTCTGCTGGACTTACCTTGAGTTTTAGCCTTCTGCTATTGTTTCCTAATATTGTCTTAGAGTAGTTATCCTTGGGAGTGCACTAGCATTCCTTCTAGCGCAGTCAGGTTGTTTATTATCTGTATTGCCTAGTTCTGTCTTGTCTGTATGGATTCGCCCTAGCGGTAGAGGCGGTGGATCCTTCTGTACTCTGTCTTGGAGTGTAAGCCAGAGCTGCGGTTGCTATTGGTTACTCCCTCTGTCTGTCTTGTCTGGTCCGTGCGATGGTACTGTCGCCAGCGGTGGCTGACAGTGAATCGTTCTGTCCTGTTCCTAGATCACATTCACCCTAGCGTTAGAGGCGGTGGATCTCTCTTGTCTGAACCTTGGAGTTTAACCTTAGCTGCGGTTGCTACTGGTTACTCCTTCTGTCTGTCTTGTCTGGAACGAACGGTTGCTGTTGTCTGGGTGAGGCAACCGATTGGCAAGCGTTCGCGTTCTCTGTTTAATTTCACTTTTCGTGTTTCATTTGCTAGTCAGGGTTGGTACGTTTTGTGACTGTTGCTCTTAACGTGCGGTGACCGTGCCTTGAACGCGGTTTGTCGCTATTGCGCTTAACGTGTGGTGACCGCGTTTAGCTAGTCCTGTCTGTTCCTTCGTGTTGGATCGCAGTTTGCTAATTGGTTCTGTCTTTATTCATTCTATGTTCTGTCTTTACTCCGTCTTGTGTCTCTGCTAGCAATCGCCATTCTTGTGATTGCTTTCTCACTTTGGTCTTCGCTGTTGTATGTCAACCGTCGCTGGGTGGCGACTAGATTGGTGGATATACATACATTCTGTCTCTGTGCTCACTCTCTCTCTCGAGTGGCTATCTTGCCCTGTATTGCTTCACTTCGTACAATCTCCATCTGGTATCTGTGGTTGTACAGAGACCGAGTTCCTCTGTACTCCACAGCTCCATCTGCCGGTTGGAATTCCTCTCTACAGGTGCATTTGCACCAAAGCTGGGTTTCCTTATCCAAACGCTTGTGGAGGGTTTTCCGCAGTGGTTTTTCTTGTCATCGAACGCCAGCTCCTAACAGCAAAGCGGCTCCAGACACAGTCAACACCACTGAGGGTAGGGAACTCAGACCTTACTAGCTGCAACACTGTGCACATCTTAGGTTTACTGATTGATGGGGAATTAAACTTCAGGAATCAAATTTTAGCTGTTGTGAAATATTACTTCTTTCACCTAAGGAATATTGTAAAAATTAAGCACCTCATTTCCTTCAGAGGATCTCCCTGCCCTAGTTCACGCCTTCATCATAGACCACGGAGATAATTCCGCATTCGTTACACTGTACTGTCCCCGAATCCTTATCCCTCTACCCGCTACTCCCAGCATGGGATGAAAGTTTGCATCTATCTATTGTTCACAAACTCTAAATCAATATTAGACAAGTGTTTTGCACCACCATTTTTATACAGCAAGGAGGTAGCAGTGAATGCCGGATAATGAACGGCCTTGTGAATGAAGCCTCCTGCTGCCGGTGAACCAACCAGCCACCAGCTCACTGATCAGTGGCTACTGATTTGGCTCAGTTTCAAGTCAGTGAAAATCCGCATGTTAGAATGTTTTTCTCAGGGCAGTAATCTTCTGCTGAGGAACTTTCCCAGCATCATGGAGGATATCCTTGTATCACAGAAAATCATTATTAGGACATTATCATGTGCATCCTTTCATATAAGAAAAGCAAAGTAGAAGAGGTTGATATTTTTCTAATGCTAGAATAAGCCTATGTTCTAAACTCATCAAAGTCATTGTGGACATCTGTTATTTAAAGCAGGCCTGCGTCAGCTGTGTATATTCCTTACATGGAATTATAGATGGGTGAAGTGGTAGCCAGCCATTCAGGATGTTTAAACTAAGAAAAGCATTCACTATGATACACTCCACTGCAGCTTATTTCACTCTCACAGTTGTCTATTTATTTTCCAGTGCAGCTCGCACATATTACTATGCTATATTTAGGCCAATGCCATGTGGACGATTTCGTTTTTGGCGATTTGTCTTTTCCGTGCCACTAGGATTATGTGCTTCAACAATTTGTTTAAATGTAGTCTCTCAGTTAATAAGAGGTTGATTTACAGAACATTTCTCATGAATTATCTCACCTTAACTGTTTTAGACAAGACAAGACAAGACAAATAACATTTATATTGTGCTTTTCTCCTTGCGGACTCAAAGTGCCAGAGCAGAGCAGCAGCCACTAGGGCGCGCTCTATTGGCAGTAGCAGTGTAAGGGAGACTTGCCAAAGGTCTCCTACTGAATTAGTGCTGGCTTACTGAACAGGCAGAGCCGAGATTCGAACCCTGGTCTCCTGTGTCAGAGGCAGAGCCCTTAACCATTACACCATCAGCCTACATAAAAAAGATTTTAAGTACCCAACGAGAATAAAAGTACTAGAAATAAGATGTCTAGATAAAGTGGAGGAACCTATTTTTGTGATTTTATTGGCTTTGAAAGTGCTAAAAATGTAATTCATAGATAAGATGAGAAAGAGATAATTACCGTGTACACGGCAAATTTACCACGGTTTAATGCATCAGGCATTAAACCGTGGTAAAGTTGCCGTGTGCACGGTAATTTGACCAGTAATAAGACCAGGGGAAAACCAACGGTCAATCCTTTAGTGCCATGGGTGTTACCAAAATAATTTGCGCATTGCTATGTTAATGTTTATTTGGTAACACGTTCCACAGGTGAGTTTAACAGGTGGAGCTGCCCTGTTAGTACTGCCAAATTTTCTGAGCGTGAAAGTGCTCTAGAATTTTCTTCCATCATTCTGACATTCCAAGCAACTTTTAAGTGAGTTGCCTAGGGCACTGCTATGCTGATGACACCCAGCTATATACTGTATGTCATTCAAACCTGATATAATCCATCCCAAATATAAACACATGCTTAGCTGAGGTTCAGGAGTAGATGAATAAAAACTGGCTTAAACTAAATGCTGACAAAACTGAGTTTCTTGTCATCGAACGCCGGCTCCTAACAGCAAAGTGGCTCCAGACACAGTCAATACCACTGAGGGTAGGGAACTCAGACCTTACTACCTGCTACACTGTGCACATCTTAGGTTTACTGATTGATGGGGAATTAAACTTTAGGAATCAAATTTTAGCTGTTGAGAAATATTCCTTCTTTCACCTAAGGAATATTGCAAAAATGAAGCACCTCATTCCTTCAGAGGATTTCCTGCCCTAGTTCACGCCTTCATCACATCAAGTCTCGACTGTTACAATGCCCTCTATGTGGGCCTTCCAAATAAAGATCTACACTACCTGCAGCTAGAACAGAAGGCTGCCGCAAAACTGTTAACATGCCAACCCCTCTATTGGCACATAACGCCAATCCTTTGCTCACTACACTGGCCACCCAAAATTGGCATGCTAACATTCAAATCCATACACGACCTAGGCCCTGGATACCTGAAGGATTTGTTGCAACTGCGTCATACCTCTCACAACCTCAGACCAAAAGGTTCCAATAACTTGACCACCCCCAGAGTTCCCTTTGGATCCAGAGCTTTCTGCCATGCTGCCAATACCCTGTAGAATGCCTTACCAAACTTAATCAAGACAGCTCCAACCCTGGGCACATTTAAATGAAAGCGGAAAAGCCAACTGTTTAGTCTGGCATTTATGATCACATAACTTTTTCCCCTGTATATATCACTATGTACTGATTTGAGTCACGCTTATGCGCTTTGGGTCGTATGGGAGAAAAAGGCTTTACAATTGTTTCATTGTTGTTTTGTTGTTGTAGTGGGCCCAGGCCTCATACTCTGAGATGGGCTCTTATTAATTCTGGAGGTTCCACCCCCTTCTTCCATACCTCCATACCCCTATTTTTCTTTCATCATCCTGAAGTTCCAGGCAACTGTCAGCTGAGTTGCCTAGCAGCTGAAATGTTTCAGCGTTTCAGTCAGTAATTGAGTTGCTGAGGGCTGTTGTCACATATTCATTTTTATTATTAGTTACAAATTGGAGCCTGAAAGCAATTGTAGCTTCATATACTAGTAGGCAGAAGCAGCTCTGTCACTAGGGAATGGGATAGGTCATTGGTAAAGATTAAAACAGGAAACAGGGATAAGGCAACAGGAGCCCAATCTAGTATAGCTTGTTATTAAGAAGACTGTGTGATTATGAAACATACCGATATATATGGGGTTTGCCACCTATGCAGGAATTGGATTTCTTTAGGCATAAAATAAGACCTTTTGCAGACATTTCTCTTCTGGAAGAAGGATGGGCACAGTGGTTTTCTCTAAAACAAGCATGAGAAGGTCCTTGTGTGATAATATTTCAGGACCACCAGCCAAAGGAAAAGTTCTGTCATTCTTTTCCTTCATTTTCTTTTAATATGGAGGAAGCAATTTTTCTCATTCTGTGTGTCATGTACACGCTGTGACCACACTTTGAGTGACTCACTGTTAAGCTAAGTACCCACGTGAAGATGCATCAGTGTAACAGGGGCAAACAATGATTGTTCCCTGATCCAGCTTCTGGATCGTAATAAAGGGAGGGGGGACACCAAGAGCCCAATAGTGTGATATTGTATAGATGATAATTAATAATGAGTAATATAACAATTTAATACTCACAAACCAGGGTTAC
Source organism: Hyperolius riggenbachi (assembly GCF_040937935.1). Lineage (NCBI taxonomy): Eukaryota > Metazoa > Chordata > Amphibia > Anura > Hyperoliidae > Hyperolius > Hyperolius riggenbachi. The sequence goes on from NC_090657.1 coordinate 195,149,347, forward strand.
CATTAGGCAACCACTGTGAAGGGAGGTGGGGAGATTAACCTGACCCCACTCAGGATTAAAAGTCACTCTTTGTAGATGGGAAGAAGATGGGTACAACCCTCCACCAAGGGTGGACTTAGCAATATGTGAAGCTTTCCAGAGGCGCCAATAGAATAAAAGTCACTTAAACGAGCTTAAAACCGATGGGCAGTGGTGGGCCTATCCCATCCATGCAGACAAAGCAAACAAAGGAAGGACTGTGGCATCAACAGTCAAACAACAATTTATTTATACTCCACAGTAAAAATAGGCAACGCGTTTCACGGGCTCAATCCCGCTTCATCAAGCCAACCAAAAAGGAGCATACAGCTTAACAGCATCAAAACCACACTGAGCGCCTCTGTAAAAGAACTTTGGATGGGATAGGCCCACCACTGCCCCATCGGTTTTAAGCTCGTTTAAGTGACTTTTATTCTATTGGCGCCTCTGGAAAGCTTCTACATACAGCTTCTGGATCGTGGTAACGATGGTGCAAAAGATCATTTAAACAATAGTTTAAACAATCACAGGTAAATATCCACAGTGGTTAATGGGGATCTGAACGATGGTCGTTCAATGATCCGACACGATGATTGCCGCACATAGCTAAGCATCACTTAACTAATTTTAATTGAGCGATGTTACATAATATCTCAAAAAACATTTGTTCGACCTAAAAAAAAGGTTGCTGTCAAAACCACGTTGTGAGTACAGACCTTTATTGTAGCAGGGAGCCTCCTGCTCATAGTCTCCCATTCTCTCTCCCTAGGACAGCAGTTTGACAAGGAGCTTGCCTATGTAACAATCATTAGTGAAATGTCACGTGAATTATTGTTTCTCGCTATGTAATGCTATACAGGCCTTTCAAATAAAGACCTGCAACACCTGTAATTAGTACAGAACAAGGCTGTTAACAAACTAACCCACCATTGGCACATAAAATTGATACTTTGCTCACTTCACTGGCTCCCCATAAAATGGAAAATACTCTTAAATATTATCCTAACATTCAAATTTCTACATAATTTAGTCCCTGGATACCTGAAGCAATTGTAGCAACATACCTTCCATAATCTCAGATCAACAGGATCTGTTAACTTGGTCACCCTCAGAGTCCACCTCAAAACCTTTGGAGACACAGCCTTCTGTCATGCTGCCCCTGCCCTTTGGAAGTCCTTGCCACACCTCGTCAAGACACCTCAATCCCTGGAGGCATTAAGGTCCATACTGGAATGCCACCTGTTTAGTTTGGCATTTATGAACACTTAAGGGGAACTCCAGTGAAAGTAATGTAATAAAAAAAAGTGCTTCATTTTTACAATAATTATTTATAAATGATTTAGTCAGTGTTTGCCCATTGTAAAATCTTTTAAATCCCTGATTTACATTCTGACATTTATTACATGGTGACATTTTTACTGTTAGCAGGTGATGTAGCTGCTGCATGCTTTTTTGGCAGTTGAAAACCAAAATGCAACAAGGTTCACAGACAGGAAACTGCCAGGAGTACGTACTCAGTTTCTTGTGGGAGGGGTTTCACCACAATATCAGTCATACAGCACCCCCTGATAGTCTGTTTGTGAAAAGGAATAGATTTCTCATGTAAAAGGGGGTATCAGCTACTGATTGGGATAAAGTTCAATTCTTGGTCGGAGTTTCTCTTTAACTGTTTCCTCTGGAACACAGTCCACCCTGCAACTATGTATTGTTCTGAGACATTTCCATGTGTTTTGAGTCATATTGTAGAATAGCACATTAAAAATGGTACTAGATTTTGAGCGTACTAGACATTTGACAAAGCAATGCGAGTCTTCTTGTCAAATTTTTATAATTTCAGAACACAAGGCGTGGCCTATGAGGAGTAGGGAACAAAAGATATGTGAAAAAACTGTTAAAAAATAGTTTCCTTTAAATTGTAATATGAAAGAAAATATGATGAGATTATTATCTTTAGTGAAATAATGTCGATGTTAACCTATTCGGTCCTAGTGTAAAGCAGTGTCCAGTGATTGCTAATTCTATGGAGGTTATTTAATCAGCAGGAGAAGCCTAGGTGTTATTTCTGTTAGATAATACTCCACTCTGGCATCAGGGATAAACGGTGTTGATTTCAAAGCTAGAAGCCCTCACAAACAGGCCATAAATCTGCAGGTGACAACATCACAGGGAGTGAAGTAAATTGATTTTATTGAGCAGTAAAGACATTTCAGAAGGACTGAAATCTTCCGGGATCTCAGAAAAGATTTAGTGCTTGCTTAAAAGGGGCTCTGTGGCTGAGGCATGAAACACCTCACCAGTGATTACCCATTGAGAAACTCTGACTGTTCCATGCAGGACACTGCTGCCTCCCTAGGCTTGTCATTCAGACTTAAAATCAGCGCTTGTGAGTGTTTCCTGTTTAGTGAATGTAATGTTGCTTTTCTAAAGCAGAAGGTATTCCGATAATTCAGCTGTGAGTGAGCAACTGTGTTTCCCCATGATGCATCACTCCAGAATATGCAAATCATCTCTTTATGCCCCAGAATCCAGGCTGCACATCCAGAACCGCTGGAGTATAATGAGCCTGTAGCTAAATCCTACAGAACCACAGTAATCCAACAGTGCATATATTTGATCAATATAAAAGAAATTTCTTCACCCAACTTCATCTCCCGATATACCCGTATAAATGAGAAATCTTTACCTTTTCTAATAGTTCATCAGGGATGTCTGTGTGACTGATATTGTGGTGAAACCCCTCCCACAGTGTGATGTCAGGGCCATGGCCCTAATGCTCCGTCTACACGGAGCGATGTTACAGCAATGTTACTTATCAATTGAGCCACTGATGCGGCTCGATTGATAAGATCCGACAGGTTGGATCTCTCCACCGCCGATTCCCTGCTTGTTCCCCACGAGGGGACAATGGCAGGGAATCGAGCGGAAGATAAGCGGCGCCGGCGGGAATGAGTGGGGGATCGAATCCGACGCGCGGGCAAGCGGGGACGCGCGGTGATGCGGCTGAGGCGATCCGGCGGCTAATCGAGCCGCCGGATCGCCTCGTGTAGATGTAGCATAACCTTTTGCTGTCTTTGTATTGTGGGAAATAATGGCTGTTTCCAACTGCCAAGCAAGCGGTATCTTCCTCTGTGCATAGAAATTTTAGACAGTAAACGAACATTCTGCTGAGATCACCTGGCAGGACTGAAGATGTCACTACCTGTGATAAATTTCAGAATAAATCGGGTTGCGGAAAGATTTTACAATGGGCAAACACTGACCCAATATTTTATGAATGAATATTGTAAAAAAAAAAAAAAGTAATTTTATATACTGTTATTTTCACTACCGTTCCTCTACAGCTAGTGTGAAAAACGAAGTACACCCCTTGAAGTCCTTGATGGCTGCTTTTTTTTTTTTTAGGATACTTTCTCCTATGTCACTGTCACTTACAGTAAGCAATTAAAATCTGACAGGTTTTGGACTATTAACCACAATAAATAACCCTTTTTAGGAGGACTTCTGTTTAAAACATAACTTTTATTATGATAAGTTTAAAAGGCTAATACAGTATTATGATATTAACATTGAACTTGACCTAGATGAAACACAGGTTTTAAAGTGCTTGAATCTAGATCGACCGCATATATGTGATGTGATGAAGATACCTGTACCCTTGAAAAAAAATGTTTATAAGTACAGACAGACCTCCCACCAACCCAACATGTTTCACTTCCTAACCTGCAAGTGCATGCGCAAATATAGTATTCAAAAATACATTTCAATCATTATAATATAGCCTTTCGGCTCTGTCATAGCAATAGGCTTTCCTCATGCTTCCATGGCAGCACACTGGGTAATGGCTCCGCCCCCATTACCCCATTGGACGTGTAGATATTTAAATAGATTCCCAAGGCAGGGAACTCCGCTTTTTTTTTCTGTCCTCACCTCAGTGGATGTGTGCAGTTTTGTGCTGCAATACAACTTTTTTCTTTTTACCCTTACCTGGCTGCATCATGTAGCCGTCCACTCGATCCCTCCCTCCGAGTGAAGACCCTCTGTCCAGACTGTAAATCAGCCTTATGAGGGTGCCCCGTTCTGCTGGTCTTGGGGGCTAGGCTGGTTTGGCCGCATTTCAGGCGCCAGCGTGGTGTTGTTTTTTTTTTTTCCGGCACTCTAAACGAGTGCATAGAGGGCTGTGTCCTTTCCCTTCCTGGTTGAGCGTTCCAGCGGGGGCGGCGGGCGGAAGTGACGCGGAGTATGACGCGGAGTGGCACGCATACTGCGTACCATTGGTCGCTTCCTCCCCGCCGCTGTTCCTGTGCCCTCTCGCGTTATCTCCTCCCCTCGCTTCCGGGTGCGAGGACGCTAGATATGGCGTCCAGGCGGGCAGTCGCTGCGGACACTCTGGCCGGAGAGACGCTGCGCTCCTGGCTGCTACTGTCGCCGTCGGCTGCTCGCTTATTGGATCGCATCCCTGCATCCGTTTTTGTGCAAGTGAGTGATATGTATGCGGAGAAGGGGTAGGCACTGGGGGGGGGGATGAACCTTGTATCCTTGGCTCTGTTTTAAGCCCGGCTGTCTCTCTCTCTCTCTCTCTCTCTTGCAGAGCGTTTTTGCTCCTGCCTGTCATGGACACTTATGCGCCCAGAAGAGACCAGCACCGCACCAATAGGTAAGGGGGTTCAGGTAGGTTCTGGGCAAGAATTGGGAGTGCCTGATGCTGATGGTCATAATTTTGACCTCTTGCAGCCCACGAAGATCGCACCATCACCACAAGTCGAAGAAACGTTCCTCAAAGAGGAGATCTCCTTCGAAACACAGATCCCGGTCTCGATCACCGCATCGCAGAAGATCGTCGGGGCACACAGGAAATCCCTCTTCAGATGCTGCTCACCCATCACACTTTGTCCCTCAGGGAGACGGATGTTGGGCCTGTGGAAACCAGCCTCTACCGGGGAAACGAGTCTGTGAAGATTGTTTTGCTGAGATGGCAGGCGAACAAGGACACTCGGCGGTGGATGTCTCTGAGCTCATCAAAAAGGCCGTCAAGGAATCCATGGAGTCTTACATTGCCAGTCAGCCCTCCACTTCCTCTCAACCTCCGCAGCTTCAGCCGGCACACCCGACACCAGAGGCCTCAGACACCATTGATGGTGGCTTCGACTTCACCCTGGTGCAACCGTTTGTCAAATCGGTTTGTGAAGCGATTGACTGGGAGCAGGAGTCGGCACAGGAGACAGTGGATCCCAAAGGGAAGAAAAGATACTACAAACACTTGGATAAATCTAAAGAGACTTTTCCCTTTATGGTGGAGATTGAGGAACTATTCAAGGAAGAGTGGACGAAGTTGGAAAAGAAGCCACCACTGGCGAATCGACTGTCTAAGCTCTACCCGTTGCCAGAGGAGGAATCGAGGTCACTGGACAATGCCCCAGTCATGGACGCCTCCGTTATGCGCTTGGCAAAACATATGACTCTGCCCTTGGATGATTCTGTTTCATTCGCAGACGCCCTTCATCGGAAGACGGATCTGGACTTGAGGAAGATCTATCTCCTCGCAGGTGGCGCCTGTAAACCGGGAATTGCCCTTACTGCGGTAGGGAAAGCTATTGCAGCCTGGGTGGATGGCATAGAGGATGCTCTAAACAGGGACGTCGACAAACAGTCTATCATCGCGGCTCTGGACAACCTGAAGATTTCGGCGGATTTCATAGGGGAGGCGGCATTCGACGTCGTTAGATGCTCGTCAAGGGCCATGGTCTACTCAGTGACTGCAAAAAGGGCCCTGTGGCTGAGATCCTGGTCGGCTGACTCCAATTCCAGGCAGCAATGGTGCAAAATACCCTTTGATGGCAAGTCGGTATTCGGGGAGAAAATGGATGCGGCAATCGCAAAGGTTACCGGTGGCAAATCCGGCCTACTGCCACAAGAACGTCGCAACAAGAAACCCACGACTCCCCAGTCTTCTCAGCAGAACAGATTTAGGGCCGCAAGATCATATCGCCCGGGAAAGAGCTACCGTAAAGACTGGCAGAACGCTCACTCCAACCTTCAGAGGGCCACCAAACAGAAGGCTCCCCCCGCGGGGGGTACCCAGAAGAAGTCCTTTTGACGCAAGTATGGGCCAGGGGATGCCGGTAGGGGCCAGGCTGGCGGCTTTTTCTCAACTTTGGCGTCAGAATATTCAGTCAGCTTGGGTCATCAGAACCATCTCCACCGGGCACTTCTGGACCTTCAGGAAACAACCAGAAGACCACTTTGTTGCGACAAGAATCCCACATTCTCCAGAAAAACGGGGAGTATTGTTTTCATACCTAGAGGAATTGCTCCAGAAACGGGCCATCTTAACTGTACCATTAGAAGAAAGAGGCAGGGGGTTCTATTCCCCTCTCTTCTTCGTGCAAAAAAAGACCGGAAAACTTCGGCCTGTTCTAGACCTGAAGAAACTCAACAAGTACATTTCACTGGAGAAATTCAAGATGGAGTCCCTTCAGTCAATCATACAGACAATAATGCCAAACGACTGGATGTTGTCTATAGACTTGGAGGACGCCTACCTCCATATCCCGATACAACAGGACCTCCAAAAATACCTCAGGTTCGCGGTAGGCGAAGATCACTTCCAGTTTGTCTGTCTCCCCTTTGGGATTTCTACGGCCCCCCGGACTTTCACCAAAGTGTTAGTATCCCTTGTTGCGATGCTCCGTCTCCGGGGGCTGCGCCTCCACCACTACCTGGACGATATTCTCCTCTTGTCCGGCAGTCAAGACCTGATACTCCAGCACAGGACTCTGTTACTAGAGACGCTGAGGCAATACGGGTGGCTAATCAACTCCCAAAAGAGCCAATTAGACCCGACGCAAGATCTGATCTATCTGGGAGCACGGTTCAGGACTCTCTTCAATTCAGTATCCCTTCCCACGGAGAAGATACCAGTGGTACAGGGAAGAGTACTCAACCTGGCAGTGAGGACCTCAGCGCCAGCAAGACAATGCCTAAGTCTGTTAGGTACACTATCCTCCACCATTCCGATGCTGCCATGGGCCCACTGGCACATCAGGGGATTTCAGTCGGGATTCCTGAGACAGTGGGACAGGCTGAGTTTGAGTCAAACGATCCTGATTTCAGAATCAATGAGGGCCAGCCTAGTCTGGTGGATGGAGAGGGCCAACATTTCGGCGCAGGTTCCCTTACTTCCAGAGACGCCAGTGACGATCACAACGGACGCCAGTCTGAGAGGATGGGGTGCCACCTGCGGGACACTCACAGCCCAGGGTCGTTGGGACCGAAAGACCTCTCAGGAGCCGTCAAATTTTCTGGAGCTAAAAGCGGTGTTGTGTGCCCTTCAGTTTTTTCTTCCTCACATTCAGAGCAGGAACACGCTGGTGAGGATAGACAACAAGACCGCTGTATCATACATCCAGAGACAAGGGGGCACCCGGAGTGCACCGTTATTGAGACTGACCAGCAAAATATTTCAGTTTGCGGAAGCACATCTGTCAGATCTAAAGGCAATTTACATTCCGGGAAGGCAGAACGCGGAGGCGGATTTCTTGAGCCGCACGAAACTCGACAACAACGAGTGGTCACTACACCAGGAGGCATTCTTGAGCATCTGTCGCCGCTGGGAAACACCAGAAGTGGACCTGATGGCCTCCAACAACAACAGGAAATGTGCCAGATTCTTTGCCAGAGCGTCAGCTCGGGGAGCAGAGGGGGTGGATGCCTTGTCCCTTCCGTGGAAATTCTCGGTGGCTTATGCCTTCCCTCCTGTTCCCATCATCCACAGACTGTTGAGACGCTTAACGATAGAGCCAGTGACACTCCTGGCGGTGATTCCCTACTGGCCTCGGAGACCATGGTTCTCCCTCCTACTTCACCTGGCAACGGACGACCCGTTCCCCCTGCCGCTACGGAAGGACTTGCTGACGCAGGGTCCGATAGTGCACCCCAGGCCAGATCAGCTCAACCTAATGGCCTGGAGGTTGAAAGGGGGAAACTGCAGAGATTGGGCTGCTCAGAGGCGGTAGTGGCGACACTTCTTCAGGCCCGGAAGGCCTCAACCAACTCCACGTATAATAGAATCTGGAGAAAATTTATTGACTTTGCAGCATCAAACTTGTTTGACCCCTTGAATCCAACCACACAGCAAGTCCTGGACTTCCTACAATCAGGTCTGGACAAAGATCTCAGCCTCAGTGCCTTGAGGGTTCAGGTCTCCGCCATCTCGGCCCTGACAGACCACAGATGGGCGACCCAACCGCTGATAAAACAGTTTATGACAGCAGTTCTGAAAATTAGACCACCCAGAAAGGCATCATTTCCAAAATGGGACCTGCCGCTTGTGCTTACATATCTATCATCTGAAATGTTCGAGCCCCTGGATAAGTGTTCAGACTGGAATATCACGCTAAAGACGGTATTTCTGGTGGCTATCACATCAGCACGCAGAGTTTCGGAAATCCAGGCGCTGTCCCATAAGGAACCGTACACGGTCTTTTTCCACGACAGGGTACAGATGAGACCAGTCGACCATTTCCTGCCAAAGGTCTCTTCCACTTTTCATCTGAACCAGGAGTGGTCGCTACCAGCCTTTCATGACACGGACTCAGCCCAGTTGCACTCTTTAGACGTCTCACGTTCTTTAAAGGCTTACATTGAAAGAACACAGCATTACAGACAGTCGGATAGACTCTTTATTGTCCCTGGCGGATACAGGAGGGGACAAGCGGCATCCTCCAGAACGATAGCTTCCTGGCTTGTGAAGATAATACAACAGGCTTACCGGGCTATTGGGGCGGATCCCCCGAATGAGATCAGGGCGCACTCGACGAGAGGAGTGTCGACTTCCTGGGCGGCTTTCTCTAGAGTCCCTCCGACGAAAATTTGTCAGGCGGCAAATTGGACCTCCATAAATACCTTTGTTTCACATTATCATGTTGATGTCTCTGCATCCACGTCTGTGGAATTTGGGAGAGCTGTAATCTCCTCGTCTTTAAGTTCTGTTAAATAAAGTTTCCTTACTCTCAAAACTGCAAATTAGCTTCCCTCCCTGTTATTTAATAGTTAGGTCCCAGTGTGCTGCCATGGAAGCATGAGGAAAGCGGAAAATTGTATACTTACCTACCGGTAATTTTCCTTTCCTAATGCGTCCATGGCAGCACAGGGGCCCCACCCTGACTTCGGTGACTAATAGTTACAAAAGCGGAGTTCCCTGCCTTGGGAATCTATTTAAATATCTACACGTCCAATGGGGTAATGGGGGCGGAGCCATTACCCAGTGTGCTGCCATGGACGCATTAGGAAAGGAAAATTACCGGTAGGTAAGTATACAATTTTCCGCTTTCTGCTCTCATAGCAGCTAAACGATACTACCTCTCAGCTTCCCTTTTATACTTCCTGGAGGAGGTGGAACATATGCAAATCCGAAACCACCTACTTCCTGTAACGATCGGTGTCAGCACACATAGAGAATCTGATTATTGGTGATCTGCAGTATCACCAAGAATACAGATTATACCTGATTATTGATGATCTGCAGAATCACCGATAATCCAAGTATAACTAACCTCTGGACACCTTATAGTGTGAGTGTTTGATGCAACAGTAATAACTTTGAGTAAGACCACCCGGGGAGCGGGTGATCTTTGGCAGTACAGGCGATACTGCCTTTTGGGAGGAACAGAGACCTTCCAGTAGCCTAAGAACTCCAAAAGGGTGGAGTTTCAGGGTAAGGTGGACTGAACCTGTGAGTGAATGACACCTGAAGGTGGTGGTCACTACCAGGTCAGGAGACTATCTCTTAACGAGAGAGATAGCTCTCGAGGTCGGGCAAGCCAGGTCGGTAACACACAGACAGATAAGGTAAAAAGACAGAAGACTGATTCGGTATCCTAAGCGAGCAGGGTCTGGCAACAGGTAATCAGAAGTGCGAGGTACCGAATCAGAAAGCAGAGGGAGAGTCGGAAATGCAACAGGTCATAACAGATATCAACAATGCCTAGTCCTGGGTGTGAGGTCCGTGGTCTCTACACCCTGGAACTAGTCTGAAGTATAACAGAATGGTAACACAAGTCCCTAGTCTTGGGTGTGAGGTCCGTGGTCTCGACATCCTGGAACTAGTCTGAGGTATAACAGAATGGTAACACAAGTCCCTAGTCTTGGGTGTGAGGTCCGTGGTCTCGACACCCTGGAACTAGTCTGAGGTATAACAGAATGATAATACAGAGTCCCTAGTCTGGGTGTGAGGTCCGTGGTCTCGACACCCTGGAACTAGTCTGAGGTATAATAGAATGATAATACAGAGTCCCTAGTCTGGGTGTGAGGTCCGTGGTCTCGACACCCTGGAACTAGTCTGAGGTATAACAGAATGATAACACAATAACAAACAGAAGTAATCTGGCTCAGTGTGAATTCCCAGGTCCTCCTGGTTCAAACACACTGTAGGATCTGACTAAGGTCTGAGTGCTTCCACGTAAGTGTTCGCAACGGCAGACAACCTGAAAGTGCTCAGCAGTGACTATATATAGAGCAGCGCTCTCTAGCGCCACCCCTATGTGATCAGCCAATAGTCAGCTGCCTTGAGATCAGCTGACCTACCCAGTCAGCTGATCCCTCATCGTTTGACATAAAGGCTCTGCCTCTTGGCGCGCGCGCATATTCCTCAGCCTATGTGAACTAACAGACCGAGCCACACCAGATGCATGCTGCTGCGGAGAAACCGCCGCGCTGGACGCATGCTGCTGCGAACAAACCGCCGCGCTGGACGCGGAATCAGCCGCCTTGCCGCCAGTACACGCGGCGGCTTTTCCGCGTTCTCTTACACTTCCCTCGATTCTATTGGCCAGCCATTATTGTCCATCATCACTTCTCTATTCCTATTGGCTCTCCTATATCTCACCATAATGTGTTTAATCACAGCAATCGAACGCTCTATATTGCTCTAAACATAAACATCAGGCTCACCGACCCTTATAGAATTACCACCGAGATGAAGTAGGCAAACCCTGTTGTTGATAAGGTACCTTATAAACAACAGGAAGCTGATCACCAGTATCGTTTGGCTGCTATGATGGTGATTGGGGGGGGGGGTTGTTAACTTGCCCTTGTTGCTGCCTCTGTGCTCTGCCCTCCATGTTGCGTTCCATCTCGCTGATACTTCCTCCTTCACAGCCAGAAGGAGGAAGAATTGAAGACCTAGGGTGCGACTTGGAGCGCAGAGCACAGAGGTAGCAACAAGGGTGAGTTAGTCCCTCCCCCCCCTTGAAAAAATTCAAACCTGGGCCAGGAGACAACACAGTGGTAGCCTGTGGATACATTATTGCAGGTTACCACGCCTTCCTGGATGCCCAGTTCACTAATCTAGCATTTTTATTTTATTGTGAGCCAGTACAATAACACTTTGCACCAACCATTGGGGTTGATTCACTAAACACTGGTAAAATTTCTAAGCTCATAATGCCAATTTTAGCGGTATTTATGTGAGTAACATAGGATGCATTGCGCACATAGCGCAAATTGCTTTAAACAGCGTTATGCATGTTATACAAGAAACCATGACTGTTCACTCTCACAGGGTAAATACTTTTCCTTGAGCCTACTTGTTGTTGCTTATCCTTGAAGGTAGACCCATCACTTATCTTCCTAAAGTACCTATTCAGCAAGGAGCAGGGCCGGCGCTACCATTGAGGCAAAGGAGGCAGCTGCCCTAGGGCCCCAGAGCTTGTAGGGGCCCCCAGTGGCTACAAGAGGAAAACAAATTTTTCAAATCGGCCTTATAGTTTTTGAGAAAATCGATTTTAAAGTTTCAAAGGAAAAAAAATACACATTTAAAAACCTGCCGACTTTAATGGTTAATAGCAAATCCAACTTAAATGCTAGAAACCCTAAATTTGCAGCATATGTTAAGGAGATCATTAGGAATAAGAGGAAAAAAACATTTTTCAAAAAGACCTTATAGTTTTTGAGAAAATTGATTTTAAAGTTTCGAAGGAAAAAAGTATACTTTTAAATGCGGTAAATGTCACTTTTAGTAGCAAACCTAACGGTAGTGTAATTTTACATGCATCAAACGAAAGCGCAATAAATTCCCTGATGGGGTTTCCAGGGGGCCTATACGCAGCCGCATCGCTTTGGCCAGGGATCGCTATACAGCCGCAATATGGCTGTATGAAGATCCCTGGCATTTTTTTACTATTTTCCTAATTTTTTTTTTATGTTTATAGTGTGGGAATTTAAAAAAAAAAAAAAATATGTGGGGTCCCCCTTCCTGAAGCTTTTTAACCCCTTGTCCCCTATGCAGGCTGGGATAGTCAGAATGTGGAGTTCCGACCGATTGGGACTTCACACCCAGACTATACCAGCTGCAAAAAAGGTCCCCTAATGACGATTTTTGTTCCGGGGTATATGTAAGGATTTCAAGGCAAGACTCCTAACACTGCAGGGTGGCCTCTTGAGCGTGTTCCCCAGTGGCTGCAGCTCTTGAGTGCTTTGAGTCCGACAGGAGAAAAACGCTATACAAATGTTTGGATTATTATGGATTATTAAAGAGAACCTGTAACAAAAAAAGTTTCCAAGGGTCCCAATGAGGCTTCCCCCTCCCCCGAAGTGTCCTGGAATCCTCCCTCAACAAGCCTGATAAGCGCTGATTTATTTACCTTCCCTGGCTCCAGCGGGGGCGCTGTTGCGACTCTCCACACGGAGATAAGCGAAAATAGCCGATCTCCATCAGGTCTGCTCTTCTGCGCAGACGCAGGAGACTTGCGCCTGCGCAGTAGATCGGCCCGACAGTGATCGGCTATTTCCGCCTATCTCCGAGCGGAGAGCCGATACTGCGCCTGCGCTGAAGCCGGGAAGGTAAATATTTACATCCCCGCTGTTCGGGGAGCTTTTTCTCCGCCGCCATGGGACACAGGAGGACAAGGGAAGCCTCAATAGGATCCAGAGGCTTTCCACACCCGAGGTGAGTAACCCCCAGGGGAGGTTTTTTTCGTTACAGGTTTACTTTAAAGGTGGCCTCACATGATAAATTTCTATTTCTTTTTTTCAATTTGAGAATTACGATTGATTTATCTGATTGATTGTAAGAATCATTTGTTTGAAAATCCAACCAATGTATCATAAGCATGTTCAGTTTTTTTTTCATCCAATTATGAAAAAATACCAAAAACTCTGGAGTCTACAAATCAATAAATTTACAACCTATCGTACACCATTAATTTTTCTGAAAAATGTATCAGAATTTTCCACCAGAACCAAGAAATATTGGGAAAAAAACACAAACAGGAAATTCAATCACATTTCTCTAATTAAAGTAAAAAAAAAATATTCAAAAATTGAACATCCTGTTGTATCTTGTATGGCCACTTTTTAACATTTTTATATCTTTTTTTTTTAGCACCTCATTTGCTAACCTAGAAGGAGTTCAGTACATCAGGCCCCTTCATTATGTCCACCTTAATATGAGTGCATACATTATCTCACATTATTTCCTTTTAAACCATGCAGATTGCCTGGCTTCTCTGCTGATCCGCTGCCTCTAATACTATTATGCTAGGTACACATGATACAATTTTCTGACAGATTTACTGTCAGATCGATTATTTCCAACAGGTCCAATCTGATTTCCGATCGATTTTTCCCTTCACCTCTATGAAAATTGTATCGTGCATTAGCCATGGACCCTGAACAAGCACACAGCAGATCAGATGTTTCTCGCTGAAGTCTGACTAGGTTATGCATGCTTGTTTCCTGTGTGATTCAGACACTACAGTAGCCAAACAGATCAGCTGGACTGCCAGGCAACTGGTATTGTTTTACCCTAAAGGTGCGTACACACATGTGACAATAGTCGTTTGAAACGATCGTTCCCTGACCATTTCAAACGACGATCATTTTAAAAAAAACATCCAACGATCATTAAGTCAAACGATGGGCGAGCTAGATCGTTAAAAATGAAAGATCTGCCTTGGCGGATTTTTTTAAACGACGATCCTTTGCAAAAGTAGAACATCATTAGAAAACGGTCGTTCATACTAGGCTTGACATGCGCATTTCGTTATATTTCCATAGAACCTTTCAGGGTTTTTTTGCGCAAGCGTAACAGTTGCTTTTCGTGATGTAACGTGTAGAGAAACCGAGAGCCCAATATAGTGTAGTATGCTAAGCATAAATGTGGGTTACCACAAAGGCAACCATGTATAGGCAGGTGAGGAGATTAGACTTGTCCTCACTCAGGGATAAGAATTCGCTCTCTGTAGATGCGAAAGTGGGTAGATCACCCCTCCACCAGGGGTGGACACGGTATAGCAGTAGGAGAACAGAGGCACCAGCAGGATAAAAACATTAAAATTTGCTGGGAGGAAGTGGTGGACTTACCCACTGAGGCGCTACACCTGCTATTGCCGAAATTCTATTTTGTCCCCACGTTTATTGCCTGACGAAGCGCGCTGGGCCTGCGAAACGCGTTGCACTTTTTTGGGATACTATTTAATAAATGTGATTGCCACTATTCAGACATTCTTTCATGTCTGCTTTATGGAGGTAAGTCCACCACTTCCTCCCAGCAAATTTTTATCCGCTTTTATCCTGCTGGCACCTCTGTTCTCCTACTGCTAATTCGTGATGTAACGTTCGTTCTATAAATGTGTCCTGTGACACGTTAATTGCTACATGATTATACCATAATTGTCATTTTAACAGGACAGAGTGTATTTTTGTATGTTTTGTCAACGCTATATTATGTAAATGCTCTACCTACAGTATGAAAATCTTGTACTGTAATGTAATAAACGTAACGTTAGTTTTACAGTGTAACGTACGTTTTGAATCGTTCGTTTCGTGCGGGCGGAACTTGCTATGATGTCACTTCCAGGAACAGTATGTGCATCGTTCGTTAACAAACGATCAAATCGTTACACACCTTTAAAAGCTAACTTTACTTAGGTCATTCTTTCGTCAATTAAACAATCGTTCGTCGTTCACAACGAATGATCGTTGTCGTATGTGTGTACGTAGCTTTACACTGCCAGCTATTTGCATTATTCGGCATCACCTTAGAATTATTTGCATATTTCTAGTTAAGTAAAAATTTGGAACTGAGACACACCTTTTCCTATAGACGGTCGCTGTAGGCGGACATATTTTTGAACTAAACGTCTGTGGTGTATGGATGTAAAAACACAAAACCCCTTTAGATGTCTGCGGCAGGGTGAGGGTGAAAGGAAATAAATATGTCGGCCTCCATGTCCTTCTCACTTCAGGTGTGATTTAAAAAGAAAAAAAAATCTATCTGCTTCAACTTCTACGTGCCAAATAAATTCCAGCAAATCTAAAAAAAAACACAAAAAACAAAAATCATGATTCTGATTGATATTTTATGCGAGTGCGTAAAGCAAAAATGTATCTTTACTGTATAAACGATTAGGTCTGTTATCTGTTTTTCAGCTTATTTTTTCAATAACTTTTAAGCACACAGCAAGAAAAAAAAATATTCATAAAAGTTACCCCTGATTAAAGAAAACATGAACTGAAAATTAAAAGTCAAAATAAACATACACATATCATACTTACCTCCCGTGTAGTCTACTCCTCAATCTCTTTCTTCTGTCTTGCATCCTGTTTGTCCACTGCGATCAAGGGAATTCTCCGTCCTCCATTTTGAAAATGGCCATTACTCCATAACAGCTTTCTGGTCAGCACACAGTTAAACTGTAACATCGCCCACTTGAGCCAAAGGGAAACATAGACATTACTTGGCACAGCAGTTCTCCTCTCAGCTATAACTGACAGCAACTGATAAATAACTGACAGCAACTGATATATTTCAGTTCTGACAAAATGTTGTCAGAACTGGAAGGGATTATTGTTAGAAGAAAATGGTGAGCTTCTGAGAGGAACTGATGGCAAGGTAACTATGTAATGTTCATTTGAAGTTACCTCATGTGTTTATTTTAAATAATTTTACTCGGTACTGGTTCCCTTTAACTAAAATTTGATATTAACTTTATGAAAAAAAATTTGTTTCAATTATTGAAAAATTCTTATTATATTTTTTTTTAATTTAGATAAGACATTTTTGGAATCTAATGAAAAATTATGCGGAGCAATAACTCACAAGAAAAGCTTACTGTGTGTGAGAGCACTACTTTTTTTTGTTGGGCATACTTATCTTTAATATTTTGTTGTTTGTTTGGCTTTTTTTTTAATCAAGTCTTTCTTTCTGCTAACTGTGCAAAACAGTTTTCTGTGTTTTACCTTCTTTGTGTGAGGTCACTCCCTTTTATTCCAGGCAGAATACACAGCTGGAGTGTCTTTTTGTTCTCTGTGCTGTGGTTCTAGGTAGCAGTGAGCTGTCTTCCTTCACACTCTGGTCATGTGAGCAGCATGAAGCAGTCATGACAGGACTCATAAACGCATTTAATTGAGAGGAATTCCTTCCCAGAAGCCCTCAGTGAGTGGCTCTTTCCCGTAAGTGAGCAGGGCTGGGGGCTGGGGGTTTAGGATCCAGCTCTGGTGATAAGGGGTTGGGAAAGATTAGTCAGACAAGGTGGCTTTGTTTATTTATGTACTTATGTTTCAGCAGACTTCACATTTGAAGCTCTGCATTCTTCAGGTGTGAGGGAGAGAAGCTGACTCACCCTGCCTTGTGTTATAGATGCATATTCACACTTATAACTTATTTCTGAACATCAGAAGTGCAGGACACGTTCTGTAATCATGTGCTGCCTCCAGGCTGTATTCTGACAACTCATATCCTTTTCATCTGCGCTATGTTATATTACATCCCAAAAAATGCTTTATATGTCATATATATGGCAGTGACAGAATTTATAAATGTTTCTTCTCAAAAAATACATCAGTGGGAGTAGCAAGTATATTTGTTAGGTCATTAAAATGATCAAATCTGACATCAGATTTAAGGGTTCTTAAAGTAAAATTATAATGTATTTTAATCCATTTACATATTTTTTTTCGTACTTATTATATAGATGTATTTATTTTTGTAATTTACTATTTATTTTTATTAAATGTTTAAAGCCCCATTTCAGGCACATACTTTATATACAATTAACAGGATTTTAAAAAAATCATTGTAAAGGCTTATTTTTTCTCATCTCATATTAAACGTTTATTTTTGTAGTTATTTTAGTAAATGTTTTAAGCCCCATTTCAAGCACATACTTTATATCAATTGAACATGATATTTCTTTATTAATTGTAAATTCGTTTTCTTTTAATAAATACATTTAGTTTTTAGAAGATACATTTTAAAACGTTGCTCCTCTTGGAGACAGCTAGTTACAAGAAGAGGTCAGTGCTGTACAAATATAAAATAATCATTATAAAAACGACCTGCTAAGTGCATACATTATTATTATTATTATTATTATTATTATTTCTGATTTATAAAGCTCCACCATATTCTGCAGTGCTGCACAACGTAAGAAAAACAAACATGGGGTACATAATAATACAGGTAATGGTGTACACTAATATACAAAATGGGTAACAAAATACAGAATTTGTAATTACAGTGGCAAAAGTAACATGATGTATAACATATATCGAGACACAATCGCCTCAATTCACTAAGATTTATCAAACACTTTATCAAACGTTTGATAATTTACCTCATGCATAAAATTAATTTTGAATTCACTAAGGTGTTAAATATTTATCAAATGTTTTATTGATAAAATGTTCAATAAATCTATAACACCTTAGTGAATTCAAAATTAGTTTTTACCCATGAGGTAAATTATCAAACGTTTAATAAAGTGTTTGATAAAGCTTAGTGAATTGAGGCCAATGGGTGGGAGAGCTCTACCCTTGGGAGCTATTACATCCTCCATTCAAAATAGCTTTCTGCTCACTACCAGTGTAGTCACATGGGCAGGAAGGAGTATGTGAGGCCACGCCTCCCTAATGACTGATGGCCTTCATGTTGGTCAATCTCCATCATGGATCAATGCTTTAATCCTAACTGGAAGTTGGAGGTGAACAGGCAGTAGGACATTAGGACCCATGACTTTGTGCCATAGATAACTTCTGTTTTTTATTATTTTGCACAAATAACAACTTAAAAAACACACACACACACAAAAAACTTACTTTAAAATAGTGTTCAATTTAAAGGGGTTCTGTGGAGTTTTAGTAAACACAAACAGACACTTACCTGGGGCTTCTATCAGCCCCCTGTAGCTGTCATGTCCCACGCCGTCCTCCTACAATCCTCCGTTCCCCAACGCCGGCACCGGACAATTATTTGTCTAACAAGACGAACAGTGCGTGCTCCGACTCGCGTCTCCGGGAGCTTACTGCGCAGGCGCAGTATGAGGTTTTCTGCACAGTAAGCTCCTGGAGACGGGAGCCGCAGTCTCGCTGAAGGGATAATTAGACCGGGATCGGCGGCGGTGAATGGAGGATTGTAGAAGGACGGCGTGGGACATGACAGCTAGAGGGAGCCGATAGAAGCCCCAGGGAAGTGTCTGTGTTTTTTTTTCACTCCAAAGAACTCCTTTAACCACTTGAGGACCTAGGGCTTTACCCCCCTTAAGGACCGTCCACTTTTCTTCCATTCAGACCACTGCAGCTTTCACGGTTTATTGCTCGCTCATACAACCTACCACCTAAATGAATTTTGGCTCCTTTTCTTGCCACTAATAAAGCTTTCTTTTGGTGCTATTTGATTGCTCCTGCGATTTTTACTTTTTATTATATTCATCAAAAAAGACATATAAACTTGTCACTGGGTTAAGAGCAGCACTCATCAATAGGAAGGTCAGATAGCGTGCCTTAGCTGACAGCCCTCCACACCACCAGAGCCGTTACTTGCAGCAATCCACTTCAGCAGGCACCACCAATAATAAACGTAATAGCTTTATTGTGTCATTCAGATTAAAAAGCAGTCATCCAACGACAGACTGCTGTTTCGAGCTGTGTGCTCTTTTTCAAGTTGTCAAAACTGCAATGTCATTGCAGTTTTGACAACTTGAAAAAGAGCACACAGCTCGAAACAGCGGTCTGTCGTTTATTATTGGTGGTGCCTGCTGAAGTGGATTGCATCAAAAAAGACATGAATTTTGGCAAAAAAATGATTTTTTTAACTTTCTGTGCTGACATTTTTCAAATAAAGTAAAATTTCTGTATACATGCAGCGCGAAAAATGTGGACAAACATGTTTTTGATTAAAAAAAAAACCCATTCAGTGTATATTTATTGGTTTGGGTAAAAGTTATAGCGTTTACAAACTATGGTGCAAAAAGTGAATTTTCCCATTTTCAAGCATCTATGACTTTTCTGACCACCTGACATGTTTCACGAGGGGCTAGAATTCCAGGATAGTATAAATCCCCCCCAAATGACCCCATTTTGGAAAGAAGACATCCCAAAGTATTCACTGAGAGGCATAGTGAGTTCATAGAAGATATTAATTTTTGTCACAAGTAAGCGGAAAATGACACTTTGTGACAAAAAAAAAAAAAAGTTTCCATTTCTTCTAACTTGCGACAAAAAAAAATGAAATCTGCCACGGACTCACCATGCCCCTCTCTGAATACCTTGAAGTGTCTACTTTCCAAAATGGGGTCATTTGTGGGGTGTGTTTACTGTCCTCGCATTTTGGGGGGTGCTAATGTATAAGCACCCCTGTAAAGCCTAAAGGTGCTCATTGGACTTTGGGCCCCTTAGCGCAGTTAGGCTGCAAAAAAGTGCCACACATGTGGTATTGCCGTACTCAGGAGAAGTAGTATAATGTGTTTTGGGGTGTATTTTTACACATACCGATGCTGGGTGGCAGAAATATCTCTGTAAATGACAATTTTTTTATTTTTTTTACACACAATTGTCTATTTACAGAGATCTTTCCCCCACTCAGCATGGGTATGTGTACAAATACACCCCAAAACACATTATACTACTTCTCCTGAGTACGGCGATACCACATGTGTGGCACTTTTTTGCACCCTAACTGCGCTAAGGGGCCCAAAGTCCAATGAGTACCTTTAGGATTTCACAGGTCATTTTGAGAAATTTCGTTTCAAGACTACTCCTCACGGTTTAGGGCCCCTAAAATGCCAGGACAGTATAGGAACCCCACAAATGACCCCTATTTAGAAAGAAGACACCCCAAGGTATTCCGTTAGTAGTACGGTGAGTTCATAGAAGATTTTATTTTTTGTCACAAGTTAGCGGAAAATGACACTTTGTGAAAAAAACCAATAAAAATCAATTTCCGCTAACTTGTGACAAAAAATAAAATCTTCTATGAACTCACCGTACTACTAACAGAATACCTTGGGGTGTCTTCTTTCTAAAATGGAGTCATTTGTGGGGTTCCTATACTGTCCTGGCATTTTAGGGGCCCTAAACCGTGAAGAGTAGTCTTGAAACCAAATGTCGCAAAATGACCTGTGAAATCCTAAAGGTACTCATTGGACTTTGGGCCCCTTACACCCCAAAACACATTATACAACTTTTACTGAGTACGGCGGTACCACATGTGTGACACTTTTTTGCAGCCTAGGTGCGCTAAGGGGCCCAACGTCCTATTCACATGTCATTTTGAGGCATTTGTTTTCTAGACTACTCCTCGCGGTTTAGGGCCCCTAAAATGCCAGGGCAGTATAGGAACCCCACAAGTGACCCCATTTTAGAAAGAAGACACCCCAAGGTATTCCGTTAGGTGTATGGCGAGTTCATAGAAGATTTTATTTTTTGTCACAAGTTAGTGAAAAATGACACTTTGTGAAAAAAAAACAATAAAAATCAATTTCTGCTAACTTTTGACAAAAAATAAAATCTTCTATGAACTCGTCATACACCTAACAGAATACCTTGGGGTGTCTTTTTTTCTAAAATGGGGTCACTTGTGGGGTTCCTATACCGCCCTGGCATTTTATGGGCCCAAAACCGTGAGTAGTCTGGAAACCAAATGTCTCAAAATGACTGTTCAGGGGTATAAGCATCTGCAAATTTTGATGACAGGTGGTCTATGAGGGGGCGAATTTTGTGGAACCGGTCATAAGCAGGGTGGCCTTTTAGATGACAGGTTGTATTGGACCTGATCTGATGGATAGGAGTGCTAGGGGGGTGACAGGAGGTGATTGATGGGTGTCCCAGGGGGTGGTTAGAGGGGAAAATAGATGCAATCAATGCACTGGGGAGGTGATCGGAAGGGGGTCTGAGGGGGATCTGAGGGTTTGGCCACACGGGGCAAATTAGGGCCTGATCTGATGGGTAGGTGTGCTAGGGGGTGACAGGAGGTGATTGATGGGTGTCTCAAGGTGTGATTAGAGGGGGGAATAGATGCAAGCAATGCACTGGCGAGGTGATCAGGGCTGGGGTCTGAGGGCATTCTGAGGGTGTGGGCGGGTGATTGAGTGCCCTAGGGGCAGATAGGGGTCTAATCTGATAGGTAGCAGTGACAGGGGGTGATTGATGGGTAATTAGTGGGTGTTTAGGGTAGAGAACAGATGTAAACACTGCACTTGGGAGGTGATCGGATCTGCGGGCGATCTATTGGTGTGGGTGGGTGATCAGATTGCCCGCAAGCGGCAGGTTAGGGGCTGATTGACAGCGGGTGATTGATGGGTGGCAGTGACAGGGGGTGATTTATGGGTGGCAGTGACAGGGGGTGATTGACAGGTGATTGACAGGTAATCAGTGGGTTATTACAGGGGCGAACACATGTAAATATTGCACTGGCGAATTGATAAGGGGGGGTCTGAGGGCAATCTGAGCGTGTAGGCGGGTGATTGGGTGCCCGCAAGGGGCAGATTAGGGTCTGATCTGATGGGTAACAGTGACAGGTGGTGATAGTGGGTGATTGATGGGTGATTAGTGGGTGTTTAGAGGAGAGAATAGATGTAAACACTGCGCTTGGGTGGTGATCTGATGTCGGATCTGCGGGCGATCTATTGGTGTGGGTGGGTGATCAGTTTGCCCGCAAGGGGCAGGTTAGGGGCTGATTGATGGGTGGCAGTGACAGGGGGTGATTGATGGGTGGCAGTGACAGGGGGTGATTGACAGGTGATCAGTGGGTTATTACAGGGAAGGACAGATGTAAATAATGCCCTGGCGAATTGATAAGGGGGGGTCTGAGGGCAATCTGAGCGTGTAGGCGGGTGATTGGGTGCCCGCAAGGGGCAGATTAGGGTCTGATCTGATGGGTAACAGTGACAGGTGGTGATAGGGGGTGATTGATGGGTGATTGATGGGTAATTAGTGGGTGTTTAGAGGAGAGAATAGATGTAAACACTGCGCTTGGGTGGTGATCTGATGTCGGATCTGCGGGCGATCTATTGGTGTGGGTGGGTGATCAGATTGCCCGCAAGGGGCAGGTTAGGGGCTGATTGATGGGTGGCAGTGACAGGGGGTGATTGATGGGTGATTGACAGGTGATTGACAGGTGATCAGGGGGGATAGATGCATACAGTACATGGGGGGGGGGGGGTCTGGGGAGAATCTGAGGGGTGGGGGGGGGTGATCAGGAGGGAGCAGGGGGCAAGAGGGGGGAATAAAAAAAAATAGCGTTGACAGATAGTGACAGGGAGTGATTGATGGGTGATTAGGGGGGTGATTGGGTGCAAACAGGGGTCTGGGGGTGGGCAGGGGGGGTCTGATGGGTGCTGTGGGCGATCTGGGGCAGGGGGGGGGGAAATCAGTGTGCTTGGTGCAGACTAGGGTGGCTGCAGCTTGCCCTGGTGGTCCCTCGGACACTGGGACCACCAGGGCAGGAGGCAGCCTGTATAATACACTTTGTAAACATTACAAAGTGTATTATACACTTTGTATGCGGCGATCGTCGGGTTAACATCCCAACATCCCGCCGGCCATACGGAAGCGCCGGCGTGATGTTGCGGCGGGTGAGCGGCGCCAGGCGGAGGTGGAGGATCGCGTCACGGATGACGCGATCGCTCCGCCCATGCCCCTACAAGGACCGCCGCCATTTGTCAATATGGCGGTCCTTGCGGGGTGCACTTCCCGGCCGCCATTAGTCAATTCGGCGGTCGGGAAGTGGTTAAATGTAGCAAAAGGAATGGCAGCGCTTTCAAAAACTCATACCTGAATGTTTTAATAGTATTGCATTGCCCCTGTAGGTTTGCAAGCGAATGCATCCATGAGCGCTGTCACCAGTCTGTATGTATGTTTTATCAAATGTGTATACCATTTGTCTGATTAGCTGCACTGGAAATGTTGTGTTTTTATTGCTAGATTAGCGTTAGGTCTTCCCCAAGGGGGTCCGTCACAGCTGTGGGGAAGTCTAGTAGGCATAATTTGTGCACATATTATCTCTGAAGCTAACACCCCCCTTTGCCTGAAGTGAAGCTAGGTATGTATTTTAGTCCACTGGTCATTGGAGCTCTGCATATTGTGGCAGATAATTCATTCAGGTATAGGTTCACCTCTCACTGAAGTTATGTTCTCCCATTTTTGTGCCTGCAATGAGTGTTGGTGTGTATTTTAGTCCAGGACTATTGGAGCTCTGCACATCTTATACTATTAAAACATTCAGGTATGAGTTTTTGAAAGCGCTGCCATTCCTTTTGCTGTATGAATTGAATGTGTGTATACTAGTGGCTAGCTGCATTCACTGATTCACAACTATTCACAAAGCTTTAGATTAGTTAGCACACAATTTGCATCTGCTTTGCATTCAGGGCATGTATTTAGTCCAGAGGGGCTGTGCATTGCCCCTGTAGGTTTGCAAGCGAATGCATCCATGAGCGCTGTCACCAGTCTGTATGTAACTCCTTTAAATTAATTAAAAATTATGCATTTAGTTGGGCATCACTAGAGGGAGCAGCTATATCAACTGGAAAGGCACCATGTCACATTAACAATAAAACAGCAATAATAATTCCTTACTATCCCTACTATTCCCCATAGTGATGGAAGGAAGGTTCAGAATTCTGGTTCGACAGGGGAGATTGCGCTCCACTGTGCACTCTGCAACCGTTGGGTGTCCCCCCTCTGATTGTGACACTTAGTGCAAGCCGCACCCTCACTGTGACTATCTATAATGGGGGACATTAGGGGGCCCCTACAGGCACTAGAGAATTTCCCAGTTTGCCCCTATGGAGGTGCTGGTCCTGTCATTAATTGGCTCATCCCTGTGATTTTCTACTGATGAGTGATAGTAATAGTTTTGCCAGGACCGCCATCAGTAATTTTTGGCCACATACTGGGCAAACCTACTGGACTCCCCCACATGGCAAATCACAATTTTTGAAGGCCTGAACACATTAACATCCATGTGTCCACTTTTCACGCGCTCCCTTGGCTGGGAGGGTCTTGCGTATACTATATAAGACTGTAACTGCGCTTGCACAGAATGCTCCCAGCTATGGGAGCACCATGGAGGAGGCAAGCGGCCTGGAACAGTGCATGCGCAGTGCCCCGCAACCCAGCTGGATTGTGCAGACTTGACAGGAGCACAATGGATGGGACTGGAAGGGTATCAAGGGAGCTGACAGATTACAGGGGGCTGGAAGTAGCCCCAGGTAAGTAAAAAAAAATTTCCCATTTGTCTCCGGTTTATTTTATTCACTAATCAACTAAGGGAACACCTGGATAAGCCTCCTGGCACCCCTCACCACATTAATGAGAAGCCAAAACGACAGATATGGACAGACACAGACTGCACCTGGGGCCCATGTGTTTAACTGTTCGCTGGGCCCCAGATTCCCTTGTGCCCCATACAGCAGTGCCCCCCATGTGATGCCCTGAAGACGGCCCTGAGTTTTTTACCAGCAGCTCTGTCATTATACAAACAGATTGTTGCTGCTACAATACAAGTGTTATTTATTTATCTGCACTTACAAAACTGATGTTACCTCCAGTATGTACGGTATAAACTGTTGCTTTATACTTAATCTGATAGCAAAATAGTGACTGTAAATGATAGTGTGTTTGAGCCAGTGAAAGCTGTGTGGTTCGGTCCATTCACAAGTGAGGTATCAGCTGTTGCTACAGCGATACATCACTGCTGGGGAGGTGACAAGGGAACAGTGTGAAAAGCCAGGTAGAGAGCTTCCGCTTGCCCATCACCTTCCTCTTGCCCAGCAATTTCTATAGGGGGCTACCTATACCAGGGGGCTACCACAGGGAACCTATACTGGGGGATGCTAATATTGGGAGCCCCTCTGGCAATGTATACTGGGGGGAGGTGCACTTCTGGCTACCCATACTAGGGGGGCTTTCTATACTGAGGGGGCTTCTTTTGGTTACCTATACTAGGGAATGATATCTATACTGGGGGGCACATCTAGCTGCCTGTGCACTGGAGGGAGGGGGGCAACTTTAATTTTGCTATTTCTAGCTGCATCTTTGCCTGTAAGCAACCTGGCCAGCTAATTATCTACGGCATGCCACAGCATAAACCATGCAAGATGGACCTCTATCTGCTGATGCACCTTGGCTGGAAGTTTGGAGGCAAGCTACACTGCCACAGGTATGCATGGTTGGCTGAAATGACCAGTATCTCCTCTTCTAGCAGATAAAGCTGTCATGACTGTGGGCATTTGAAGAATTATGTTTTTTATTCCATCAGCTACAGTCTTTCACTTTCAACGACCACACAGGTCAGATTTTAGGAACTTTACTTTCTTCTCCACTAATGAGATATTTAATAGCTCTTTTTCACAGAGGAGTCTGGCTGCAACAGAGGGACATTCGCACACTGCTATTGATCTCCTTTATTGGCCAGGATCCCACACAATCCCCCATTACAGAAACATTGAGATGACAACATTCCTAATTACATCAGTCCTTGACATGGGCTGTGTGAAATGAGTCGCTGAGCCAGTATCTGCACTTCTGATCTGCTCTGAAGTGTGGCCACGCTTGTGCTGCTGTGTGCTTTATTTAATCTGGCAAGGGCAGCATGTATTTTAGGAGGATATTATTATATGTCTGCATTAGTGCTGCTGCATCGGCATTCTGTGGCAAAAATATGACTCATTGGCAGGTCTGTAGACATACAGGACTTTCCTTAAGGACATTAGACAGCTACATAGATAGATAAAGTGGATGCACAGAAACTGTTTTACGTGTAGAGACATCATGCACAAACTTTTGTGATAGTCTGCATGTACACATGATGCTGATTACTACCGATTATGTTGACTGTACACAGATGTCTCTGCTGACTATTACCTTCGATGTACAGTGATGTGAAAAACTGTTTTCCCACCATGATTTTTCACATGAAAGGAGCAGGTTCTCACCATGGCCCATATGCAATTAGTTTTTTCTCCTGAGTTTTTCCTAGAAGATATTTTTAGAATTGTCAATAAAATGCCTTTTATACCCCCAGCAAGCAAGAACATATTTAAAATAGTTTTGATAGTACTCTTTTACCTAATTTTTGGTACCTTTTCAATTGCTGGACAGTTAATTTAATAGAAAATGAAAAATTATCTCCTAGGGAAAAAGTTAATTGCATATGAGCCAATGGCTCCCAAAGTCAGCTGTTAAGCCCCCTGGTATAGCGCAGTGCTTCCCTAGGGGCCCGTTTCACTACAGAATACTCGTTGCAGTGAGATGAACCCCCTGTCTGGCCAGTGTACTCTGTCTTGTACCCTTCCATCTTCATCCCTGCCTGGTCAGTGCACCATCTGGGCAGGTGAGTTTGCTCTGCTTTCAGGAGCACTCTGCAGCAAAAAGGAGCCCTAGAGTAGCACTATTAACTTGGGGAATATCTGGGGAGGCCATCAGCTGGCTTTTGGGCATTGACACTATGGGCCGTCAATCTACCACCGTGCACCCACCCCCTTCAATAGCCTAAAGTAGTGCCCCCAATATAGATGGGCCCCAGTACTGGTAGCCAGAAGGACAGAAGGACCCTCCCCCCTCCAGTATAGATAACCAGTGGTAGCTCCCCCCCCCCCCCCCATAGAGTAATGCTGATTTTCCTCTAGTACAGTTAGCCAGATTTGACCCCTCCCCTCTCATGCAGAGCAGCAGCAGTAGAGCATAAGAGAAATGAATCACCTCTCCAGGCTCCACTGGTGATTTACAGTCTCCAGGCTTCTCCGCATCTATGATTAGAGGATTAGAGCACCCTCTCTTGGTGATGAGAGAAGATTGCTGTAGTCATGAAGATGGGCAAACCTGGAGAGGTGAATCACTCTTCTTATGCTCTGCTGCCACTACTCTGCACCTTAGGGGGCCCAGTGGGGGTCTATACGAGGCCTGCCCAGGATCCCTGTATCTATCTCTGCCGGACATGCACACCGGGCCCTTCATGGCTATGGGCCTCACAGCAGATGCAATTCTGCTATGGTGATACCTACACCACTGATCTTGAACGAATGTTTGGGCAACCAAGCTGAAGTGTTTTTAGATCCCTCTAGTGTGTACTGATGTATCTAGTCATTGGTAGAAGTAGTCATACAGCATTTGTGAGCAGATAGATAGACAGATAGATAGATAAAATTGTCAGATTGGCCATATATACTTTCTTTATGGTCTCTTGGACTTTAATAATGTCACTTGTCCCTAGTAACTAGGCAAACTAAAATTGTTACAACTTAAAGAGGAACTCCAGGGAAAATAATGTAATTAAAAAATGCTGCATTTTTACAATAATTATGTATACATGATTTAGTCAGGGTTTGCTCATTGTAAAGTATGTCCTCTCCCTGATTTACATTCTGACATTTATCACATGGTGACATATTTACTGCTGGCAGGTGATGTCACTGGAAGTAGTATCTGCTGCATTATTTTTTGGCAGCTGGAAACAGCTGTTATTTCCCACAATGCAACAAGGCTCCCACAGTGTGATGTCAGTACCTCAGGGCTGTGAGGCACTGACATCACACTGCTGGAGGGGGTTCACCACAAAATCAGCCATACAGAGCCCCCTGATGATCTGTTTGAGAAAAGGAATAGATGTCTCCTGGGAAAGGGGATATCAGCTATTGAATGGGATGAAGTTCAATTCTTGCTTACGGTTTCTCTTTAACTACTTTCGGACCGAGCGAGTATAAATCTACGGCGGGCAGGGGGCGCAGCGGTCCTGACCGGACGTAAGCGCTACGTCCCATTGACCGCACGCCCCCGCCCGTCCCCGTCGCTCGTTTCGCTCTGCCCCCGCCGCAATGTGATGCCCTGCCGCCTCTATGACGGCAGAGCACTGTGAGCCGGGCAGGAGCCGTTTTCATTGGCTCCTGGTCCTGTCATTCATGTAAGCTTTTCCCATTGGCTTACATTGAATGACAGGGTCAGGAGCCAATGAAAGCGGCTCCTGACCGGTGCACAGCGCTCTGGCGTCATAGTGACGGCAGAGAGAGCAGCCTGCGGCGGGGACAGAGCGGCGTGTCCGGCGGGACCGACGGTCACTTGCGGCAATTCGTCGGGAAGCGGCGGTTTGCTGGACCAGCACCCTTTGGTCCTTATGGGGGCAGAGGGTGCTGGTCCAGAAAGGGTTAAGCAGTGATTGGCTGCTGTTTGCAGGAAATGTACACACAGGCTTAGCAAGGCTTGCGTGCATGTTGGGTATGCACTGTACTTTATAGATGAAGGCTTCCTTTTTTAGAGAACATGTAAAGTTTTATCTAGGATGGTCCCCTACAGATGTTTATAGATGGGACATTCAGCTATGGGCTCCAGTGGAAGTGCAGGAATTAATTCCTGCTCCTTATAAAACCGATTTCTCCTCGTCTCCAAGTAAAGATTAAAGCGGCCAGGAATGCAGCTTGTGTGCTGCAAATTGTTTCCCTATGATTAAACTATTCTGTCCTTCAGGCAAACATCTCTTTACTGTTTGCTAATAAATGATCATTCAAATGATAAACCCTCCTTCCCACTTCAGGACTCATGCAAAATGGCAGTAATTATCACCTCACAGAGCAGCTAGCATATGCCTTTTTCTGTATTGTTATGATAAACTGCTCCATGGTGGGGCACTTAGAGGAAGAAATAAGATCATTAACCCACATGCTGCCAGGATGAGCAGCATATTCTACATTTGCAAAAGGGGAAGAGTGCATTTAGCTGGGACTCCCTATGTAATATCTTTTTGCCAGTCTATCATTGTTTTTATCTAAGTATAAACACTGTGACTGTGTACATCAATTGCTTGTATATAAATTAGTATTTAAAACTACTTTTTTTTTTTAATTGTCAGTGGTTTTCTAAGGTGTTATTACCTGACAAAAATATGTTTTGTCCTAGGCTCCAACTCCTTGGGCTTGATTCACAAAGCGGTGCTAACAGCACGCTGGTGAAAAGCCCCTTATCACGCCTAAACTTAGTATAGGCGTGATAAGTTTAGGCATGATAAGTTTAGGCGTGATAAGTTTAGGCGTGATAACTATAGCACCAACTGGGTTAGCACCGCAGTGCACAGCTGATCAAAAGTTTTGCGCTAGCAAAATCTGATGTGCGTGAAACGTTGCATAGAGTTTAATGGCGCTGCTTTGCACGCAGGACTTTGCGCGCGATCTAAACTTATCTAAACATATCACGCCTAAACTTATCACGCCTAAACTTATCACACCTAAACTGAGTTTAGGCGTGATAAGGGGCTTTTCACCAGCATGGTGCAATGGTTATCACATCTAAAGTCTTTTAGGCATGATGACTGGGTTATCACCGCTTTGTGAATCGAGCCCCTTGTATTCATTCTTCAGTGGCTAATCCTGGGGTTTTCCTCCCGATCCTGCTTACACACCCCCACATGACACCCTACAGGCATTATATGTCTGTATCCATACCTATATGACTGCCTCCCTACTCTTGGCATTGGAGCAAGAGGGCAAATAGCAAGTTTGCTAACAGCTTGGCAGTCAGGGCACTTCCCCTTATGTGTACATACAATGAATTTATCACACATGTGCAGGGGACTGGTGAAAACACAAGGACATGGGGAGGGGGGGTTACAACAGGCTTAAAGGACAACTAAAGTGAGAAATATATGGAGGCTGCCATGTTTATTTCCTTTTACACAATACCAGTTGCCTGGCAGTCTTGTTGGTCTATTAGGATGCAGTAGTGTCTAAACAATGCCAGAAACAAGCATGAAGCTAATCTTTCAGATCTGACAAGAATGTCTGAAACACCTGATCTACTGCATGCTTGTTCAGGGTTTTTTGGCTAACAGTATTCGAGGTAGAGGATTAGCAGGGCAGCCAGGCAACTGGTATTGCTTAAAAGGAAATAAATATGGCAGCCTCCATATCCTTCTTACTTTAGTTGCCCTTTAAAGCAGTAAAAGGAAGTGTGGCAAACAACAGGCTGAGGATAATAAAGCTGGCCATACACTATACAATTTTGCTTTCAATCGTAATTTCTATAGATATTATAATTGACATTACAATTGACCACCTGACCAAAAATCAACATTGCGGTTCACTGTGTTGATCACAATATCACTCATAATTTATTAAGTTAATTCAGTCGTTAATTAGTTAATTCAATTTATGATCGATTTATATGTTCTTGTCTGATCGAATGTTTAATTGGGCAAAAACATTATAGTGTGCACCTTAAAGGGAACCTTAACTGAGAGGGATATGAATGTTTCCTTTTAAATAATACCAGTTGCTTTTCAGTCCTGTTGATCTATTTGGCTGCAGTAGTGGCTAAATCACACCTGAAACAAGCATGCAGCTCATCCAGTCTGACTTCAGTCAGAGCACCTGATCTGCATGCTTGTTGAGGGGCTGTGGCTAGAAGTATTAGAGACACAGGATCAGCAGGAGAGTCAGGCAACTGGTATTATTTTAAAAGGAAAAATCCATACCCTCAGTTTAGGTTCCCTTTAATGTTGGATACACACGGTTCGTTCCCGCACTCGGTTCCCGTCGATGCGCCGCTCGATTCCCATCGATTTGTTTATTTCCGACATGTCCGATTCACGGTTCGATGGATCGTTAGGTCGATTTGCCATACTTTACATGGCAATCGACCTAAAAATCATTGAAATGCGCTCGGAAATGTTCGGGAATAATCGATTCGTCGGGATACGAGCGGCGCATTCGATGCGGGAACGAACCGTGTGTATTCAGCATAAGACTGTTAAGTCAAATGCAGTAGATCAGGTACAAATGATTGAACACCATTATTGAGGAACTTGGGAGCACCTTATTTAAACTTTGGAGATTACTCGCATTTATGCATTTTCGTAGTGATTTACGGAAAGTACGTAACGTGCTATATCCACTTAAGATGCATGCTACTCAAGCAATCTAAGGGCCTGTTTCCACTACACGCAGATTGAATGCAGAATGGATGCAGAAAAACTGACTCCAATGAATACCTATGGGAAAATCTGCATCAGAAAAATCGCGTTTAGTGGAAACAGGCCCATAGGCATCCATTCTGCATCCATTCTGCATCCAATCTGCATGTAGTGGAAACAGACCCTAAGTGGTGACAGAAACAACACCAAAGAGATCAACCGCAATAAAAAAAAAAAACAAGACTTCCAATTTGGAGACACTTTCACAGAGTCATCTAGTCATCACAATTTGGAACTTGTAAACATCGGTCAGATCCTGCTGTGTACTCCCCGCCCGATGGGTCCTGTGATATCCCTTTGGCGACAGTCATCAGTGACTCCTCTTCCTGTCGGCGGGTGCGCATGGCGTCACAGGATGATACACGTCACGAGCGAACAAGACTTCGTCGGGTATCTTAGCGATCCAATCCACCATGACGGTCGTTATTGCAACGCAATGCTAAGTGACGTTACGTGGTAGTGCGCCTGTATCCACGTCAAAAAATTGTTGGTAGGAGGTAAAATTGTTGGGAAAATTGCAATGTTGGTACTTAACTTTAGTAATATCCATTTTTCCTGATTCCAACATATCACTGAACTGTTATTTCCTCTTTCACAACCTAATGTACAGTATGTATAATGGTGAAATTAGATAATCAATGTTATTCACTCGAGCTGTCAGGGGGTTTCAATGTTATGTTTATTTGGTGTATGTTTTATTAAGTCAATCATTTTTATTGAATAATAATCAGAAGAAACATGGAAAAACAGTGCACCATCATTGCTTGGAAAAATGCACAAATAATTGGCTGCACATAGCCCAATGGAAGATACAGCATAAAACCAGGTCAAAAAATAAACATGTAATATAATACCATGATGAATTGTTCTCTCAAATATGCTGACCTGGATATATCAAAATGACTAGTAAATGGCCTATACCCCAGAAAAATGTCGGGGCTTCTGATCCAGTTACATAGCATGTAGAACAAGTAGCAGAAATAAATTCATTTGTTGTATATTAAAAAAAAAAAAAAAAAAAAAAAGCCTTATTTGGGATATGCTTACGTTTTCACATAAACATGCCACCATTGGGAAGCAGGAAATGTGGGGACCCACTAGTGATAAAAAATTGGGTGTCCAAAATTCAATTTCTTGTGGGGCAGTGGGGGCGAGTTTAGGCATCAGGAAGGCGATTTGTGAGGGGGGGGGGGGGGGGTTGGGTTAGGTGTCAGGAAAGGTGTTTGTGTGAGGGGGGGGTGTGGTTGGGGTTATGATTCAGGAAGAGTGTCGATCAGCGGTTAAGGTTAGGTGTCAGGGTTGTAGAGCTGGCACAAAAAATCATCTAACTCCGACTCCATAGTTTATGAAATCACCGACTCCGACTTCAGGTACCCAAAATTGCTCCGACTCCAACTCCTAAGTGTAATACTTACCCGGGCTTTTCAGTTGACACAAAAATCATCCAACTCTGACTCCTCATTTATGAAACCTTCGACTCCAGATACCTAAAATTGCTCAGACTCCTTGACTCCGACTCCACAGCCCTGGTCAGGAGGGTTAGGTACCAGAAGGAAGAGTTCTATGTGAGAGTAAATAGTAATAATAGGCTTAGGTTTAGCTATAGTAAAATAATGGTATTTATTTGTTTTTACACTTTAATAGTAAAATATCAGTATTAAATACCAATATTTTACTGTCATAATTACTGGGTTCCCAAACTGCTGAGCACCTTTTTTTGATTTACGTCCCCCCCTTTGGACACTTTATCCCCATTTTCTGCAGCTTTACAAAGTAATCAGGTGGTAATGCAGACTCCCTCACTGATCTGCACTTGCCACTACATCATCATCTTTCAAAGCCATTGTATTTCAGCCATCTAGTAAATAAATGATGATATTAATTAGAAGTAGTGCTTTGCACAAGAAGAATGTCCTCTAAAAATAACAGCATCGATGGCTCGTTGTAATGGTTTTCTGTGTTAAGAATTCATGTGCAAAGAATGCTTGTAAAACATACTTCATTAGGTCAGTCTGCAAGTTTAATCTTTAATGGAAAGTTGCTTTGTTTTTCTTTACCTCTGCTTGCACAGAGCCATTTGCTGCCTCTGAGTTAAGAAAAAAAAAGTCCCACTCAATCTGAAGGTTTTTATTATCACATCGTAAATGAACAAATGGCATCTATCAATACAAAGAAACACATAGGGGGTATAGGAAGGAAGTGGGCTTGTATGACACAGGCTGCCACGCCAAAGTGACAAAAAGTACTTTGAGAAATGTGTAGGCATTGTATATTTTTCTCAGTTTGCATTGTTTTGATTAGTTGTACAACACAATTCCTAACACTCTATGGAAAGGCATTTATATCCCAATCACTTTTTCTCACTTAAACAGCACTGAAAAAAAAATGTGCACTTTTTTGTTTCTCCCCTAAATATCTGTGCATTGAAACTTGGACTCCTGTTAATACTAAGCACACTATGGTTTCCCTTGTTGGGTTATAAAATGTTTCACTGCCCTGGTAAATGGCTTTGGCGTTTATGACTTGCAGGAAATGTTTACAGTGGGTGCATTAGAAGAGAAAGCAGATTATTGGCATTGCATTTTGTTGACATCAACTGGCTCTCTGGCAGAGGTCTCCTATAGAGGATTTTAACCTCTTGGTTGCTGGGCGGTGGTGCTGTTGGGGGTTGTGGTAGGGGCCGGTTGCCTGGAAATCAAATGTAAGAAAGTGATTTGTTGATGAATTAGGCCTGGATGCACATATTTTAGTCAGAGCACTTCAATGCAAGTATATCAGACTGATTTATTTTTTTGTATAAAGAGCTGCCATCTTTATTTAAAAGCTCGTAGCCACTATGCAATTTTCCATCGACTGGCATTTTTTTGAGCGACGAGCGATCATTTCTGTGATCTCACGACGTGGGTACAGGCGCGATCTTGCGAAGGCCATTTAGCGACGCGTGGTGATAACGACTGTCACAGCGGATTGGATCTTTAAGATTCCCGACTAGTCTGCACAAAGTGATCACTTAAAGAGAAACTCCGACCAAGAATTGAACTTTATCCCAATCAGTAGCTGATACCCACTTTTACATGAGAAAAATAATGATTTTCACAAACAGACCATCAGGGGGCGCTGTATGACTGATTTTGTGCTGAAACCCCTCCCACAAGAGGCTCTGGTACCGTACGGTACTCTGGGCAAACTGTCACAATGTAACAATGTTCAGACAGGAAATAGCTGTCTGTTAAAGCCAGACCAGCTAGAAACAGCTCCATAATCTGCCCACAGTAACAATGTCACCATGTAATACATGTCAGAATGTGAATCTGGGAGAGGAAAGATTTTACAATGAGCAAACACTGACTAAATCATTTATACATAATTATGGTAAAAATGAAGCACTTTTTTTATTACATTATTTTCACTGGAGTTCCTCTTTAACTTCACGCCTATTGTGTGCCATCATGGGATGTTCGTCATCAGGGATACGTGGGTGGATCCATCTTCCTCCATTGGTTGGTGAGTATTTATTATTTTTATTATTATTTATTGTATTTATAAAGCGCCAACATATTACGCAGTGCTGAACATTAGTTTAGGTTACAGACAATATTTAGGGGTGACACACAGCAATATGACAATACAGGAATACAAGAAAGACCAGATCAGGCAGCACAGTATGAGTACCAGGTAATGCTTAGTCACTGGAGGGGAGCATGGAGATTAGGCAAGTTAGGTTCACTCAGATGCATAGCATGGGTGCACAGTAATGGAGGTGCAAGATCAGGTAGAACACAAAAGGAGGAGGACCCTGCCCAAAGGCTTACAATCTAAAGGGAAAGGTAAGGACACGAAAGGTAGGGGACCAGAGTTCAGCTGTGGGTTTAGAGCACTTGTGATGGGTGGTAAGCCAGAGTGAAAAAGTGAGTTTTGAGGGCCTTCTTGAAGATGTTGAAGGAAGGGGCTGCCCTAATGGGTGGAGCTTTACTTAAATATTTAGCTTTATTTAGCTTTACTTTATGGAACAAATCAGATGGCTGTGTACACACAGGCACCAGCAAAGTCGGTAATGCTCGTGTTGCAATTTCAAGTGCTGTATTGTATGCAACAATGAAGTATGAGGTTTGTGTTTGTATGTTTTTCTCTTTCCTCAGGGCAGGAAACAGTGGTGTGGGAGTAGGGTTGCAGAGTGCTACCACAGCTGGGCCCCTTTTAGAGGGGCTGCACCTGCTTCTACATTGGCTCTTTGTTGTCTTTATGTGATACTTAGTAATAATTATCAATGTTTGTGCTCTGTATAATGGTAAGCATGAATAAATGCCCTTACATCTTAAAATGGATGGTAAGGTGGCATAGTGGATGGCACTCTCATTTGCGGCACTAGAATCCCAGGTTCTAATTTCAGCCAGGACACCATATGCACGAAAGGTTCATGGTTTTTCCATGTCTTAGAGAGTTTCTTTTGACATTCCAAAAGCAAAATAACACAGTTATTGCTCCCCCTCTTAGCCATACATTGGCCATTGGCTGTCTGTGGTAGGCTATATCGACCATGACTATGATTAAATTGTGAGCCCTCCATAGGATAATTAGTGACATGACTAAGCATATACACACCTAGGCGCATACTTCGCTCCTTCAATGGCCTTCTCCTAACCACCCATCTTGCACTCCCATGCGCGACTAAAGGACTTCACTGGAGCTGCTGCCATCCTGTGAAACTCTCTCCTACTGACCATCAGGCTTGACCCCTCCTTCAGCACCTTCAAACAAGCCCTCAAAACTCACCTCTTCAAGAAGGCCTATTTGTGGATTGGAATTTCATAATTTGTAAAGCGGAACAAATCCTTATTTACTGTTACGTTGTTTTGTTGTCCTGTTTATTTTTTCAATTGAGCGATTTGTGTTAAAACCTCTCACAAGCAGTTGTTTGAAACTTTATGAAGGAATAGTTTTAGCATAGATGTATGCAGGAAACACCCCTTGTTTCACATGGACCCTGTTATTGTCCTTTGAAACAACACAGTTTAATACCACTAGTTGAGCTGCAGTTAATTTTACACAAAATCTATCATTCACTTATATTTCCCATACATAGGGCTTGACTCCGGTAACATGACACATCAGTCTGAAGAAACCGCTATATAATGCGTTGAGTCAATCTATACCCCCGTAAATCCTGTATTTTCTCATAAAATGTACTTCTGGAGCTGTTCAAAGAGTTATCCCATTAAATCCATTTCTATAACTTCAAAGTTAACTTTTGATGAGATGATCTCACCAGCTATTTGATGATATGATTGTGTAGGGTCTAAACCACAAGATGAAAATAGTTTTATGACTGGGAGGATATGGATTGTGAAATTCTCAATGGTTGAATTGTTAGTTACAGTAAATACATTACTCATTGATGTAATTATGCACCAGAAAAATATATAAATTGGGGTAAATTGTACAATTGGTTTGGTGTAATCTGTATAGTCTTGGGTCACTCAGGCAAAGAACAGTGGGGCTAACACTTTATTTGGATACTGGCAAAGGAATGAAATATAGGCAGGGAAAGCCGAACTTTGCAGCTGATGATCTGTGGTTCAGGTGCACAATACTCTGTGAAAACCACATTTCTACCCATTTCAGTCTTTCCAAAAAGAAAACATGGAGATCTCTTACCTAAATATAAAGTGGACCTGAATGCTTGAAAAGGACAGAAGGAAAACATAGAGAAATGCAGCCTGTATGTATTTTGAGAGTTTAGACTGTTTAATTCCTGCTCATATGTGTCTAATCACAAATTGTAATTTGATCTCTCTCCGGTGTCACCTGACTGCCACTGCAGAGATGGCAGATAAGCCCATTTGAATGCACATTTAATTTTTGGATGTCCATTGGGTGCATAAAGATCAGTGTATATATTTTGAATATTATGAGTGGTGCTTGTTCCTGGGTTTCTTTCTCTTTGCTTGGCATTTAAAAGCACCGGCTGTAAACAATATGTCTGATTCCATGAATCAGGAAGTAGAAACTGTGCAGATTTATTTTAGGATTTGTATCATCTGTAACAAAGAAATGTTTTTTTGTTTAACCCATTCAGGTTCCGTCGTTTTCACATGAGAAATGTTCACCTCCCATTCATTAGCCTATAACTTTATCACTACTTATCACAATTAACTGATCTATATCTTGTTTTTTCTGCCACCAATTAGGCTTTCTTTGGGGGGTACATTTTGCTAAGAGCCACTTTACTGTAAATGCATTTTAACAGGAAGAATAAGAAAAAAATGGAAAAATTCATTATTTCTCAGTTTTTAGCCATTATAGTTTTAAAAGAATACATGCCTCCATAATTAAAACTCACGTATTGTATTTGCCCATATGTCCCGGTTATTACACCGTTAAAATTATGTCCCTATCACAATGCATGGCGACAATATTTTATTTGGAAATAAAGGTGCATTTTTTCCGTTTTGCATCTATCACTATTTACAAGTTTAAAATACAAAAATATAGAAATATTTCATCTTTACATTGATATTTTAAAAGTTTAGACCCTTAGGTAAATATTTACATGTTTTTTTTTTTATTGTAATGGTTTTTTTTTTATAGTAAACATTTTATTTGGGTAGTTTTGGGAGGGTGGGAGGTAAACAATAGGTTTGTAATGTAAATGTGTGTTGATTTTCATTTTTTTTAATTTTCAGTTGTAGTATTACTTTTTGGCCACAAGATGGCGGCCATGAGTTTGTTTACATGACGTCACTCTAAGCGTAACACACGCTTAGAGTGACGCATCGGGAAAGGAACAGCCAGAAAAGGCGCAGCTTCCGAGAGAAGCTGTCGCTTTTTCAGCGGGGGAGAGGAATCAGTGATCAGGCACCGTAGCCCGATTTACTGATTGCATGGTTCCTGGACGTAGTTTCTACGTCCAGGAACCAAAATAGGTTAAAGGTTATTATGCTGTTGTGTATCTTTTAGAACAGAGTGGAGATTCTGAGTTCAGGTCCGCTTAAAAGCAAACCTGAACTGGAAATGAAAAGTCAAAATAAACATACACATGTCATACTTACCTCTTGCATAGTCTACTCATCAATCTTTTTCTCCTGTCACGTGTCCTCTTTGTCCACTGTGATCAATTCCCCGTTCTCCATTTTAAAAATGGCAATGACCCTGTAACAGCCTTCGGGTCAGCACACTGTTAAGCCACTTGAGCCACAGGGAAACATGGACATTACCTTATAAAATATCAGTCCAAGCAAACATCTGCAATAAAATCTATGCAAGTTCTCTCTTCACAAAAGCAACATGATATACCTCTTAAGCAAATGGCATCGGAATGCATCTCCTTAGGGACACACAATCCACCACCAGGGCACCCTTTGTGGGAACGTACTCACTCTATAGGCGTGACCACTGTGAGATTAGTCAATGAATGCTCAATGCAGGCAACCCTCAGCTCATCAAGGTCCTGCTCCCTTAAAGAGACTCTGAAGCGAACAAAAATTGCTATTTTACCTAGTAGTTCACTTCAGTAGTCTCAGTAGAGGTAAACTGCCACATCCCTGAGCCAAAACGAAGGCTTTATACCCCTTAAATCCCGGCGGGAAAATCCCATGACTTTCTTAGTCGTGGATTTTGCTGCCTGGGGAGGCAGAGCTTTGAGCTGTAGCTCTGCCTCTACTGATGTTAATCGCTGTGCGGATCTCCACCTCTCCCCGCCCCTCTCTGTGAAGGAAGACTGAGAGAGGTGGGAAGATGCGGAGATCCACGGCGATTGACATCAGTAGAGGCAGAGCTACAGCAGAAAGCTCTGCCTCTTTCAGGAAGTGCTGCCTGGATTGTCCCCCGGAGGTTTGGGGGATCTAAAGCCCTCGTTTTGGCTCGGGGATGCAGCGGTTTACCTCCACTGAGAAAACTGAAGTGAACTACAAGGTAAAAAGAGCAATTTTTGTTCGCTTCAGACTCTTTTCAAAGTCTTTAATGGATGCCTCAAATAAAAGCCCTCGCATACCGTTTAAAAAATTTAAACTTTTATTCAAAATGCTCACTCACATGCTCCTCCAGTTAAACACAGGCTCAGAGTTTTTCCAGGTGCTCTCCACCACCTGCCTCTGAGTCTGGCAGTGCTGCTTAGTTCTCTTCGTGTGCGCGTCTCGTTCCCAGCATCTTTTCCTCGTATTGTTGCAGCTCACTTCCTT
The DNA here is from genome assembly GCF_040937935.1 of Hyperolius riggenbachi. NCBI lineage: Eukaryota > Metazoa > Chordata > Amphibia > Anura > Hyperoliidae > Hyperolius > Hyperolius riggenbachi. The sequence continues at coordinate 195,188,773 of NC_090657.1, forward strand.
GTCAAGCCTAGTCTCCGCCCTATTCATGACTAATCCAGGTGATTTATCCAATCCTGGAGATTATGGAAAAGTTGCCCTTTCTGCTCAGTCAATACTTTCTTAGGCCTAGTGCACACCAGAGCGGTTCGGCTGCGGTTTGCGATCCGCTTGCAGTTGCGTATCCGCAAGGGTAATGTATCTCAATGGGGTGGTGCACACCAGAGCGGGAGGCGTTTTGCAGAAACGCATACTCCCGGGCTGCTGCAGATTTTGGATTGCGGATGCGTTTCTGCCTCAATGTTAAGTATAGGAAAAACGCAAACCGCTCTGAAAAACGGCACTTCAGAGCGGTTTGCCAGGCGGTGTTTGTTACAGTAGCTGTTCAGTAACAGCTTTACTGTAACAATATATGAAATCTACTACACCAAAAACGCTTCCCAAAACCGCAAAATGCTAGCTGAAACGCTAGAGAAAAAGAAGAAAAAGCGTTTCAAAATCTGCTAGCTTTTTGCGGATCTGCTAGCGGTTTTTGGTGTGCACCAGGCCAGATCGCTTATTTAAAAAAATAGCTTGGAGACTGGCCAGAGAACCTTTTTATAAGATCACACTTCCAGCATCGTGGAATAAGATAAGAGTTCCTTGTAATAATTATATGTTTTTGTTTTTATGGTAAAAAAATCAAAACACATCAGTGCACTTTTAGCCTCGCATTCCCCATACAGGCTGGTATTATTTGACTAGCAGAGACTGCATGTGTGTCCTAATGTTAGCAGCCTCTGTGGTTCTTGACCTTACTCTACTGCTCCTGCCCCACTTACACCTTCAGCCTTATACATAAATACATCCCTAACCACCCTCTACACTCCTCCTGTGACTTACTAATGACTTCTATAATTATAACTTCTTCCCACACACAACTTCAAGATTTATCTAGGGCTTCTCTCTGGGATTTCCTCCCTAATCATATTAGGCTTGCTCCTAACTTGCTTCTAACTTAAAACAGGTTTAAAAAAAAACCTCAAAAAACACCTTTTTAAAAAACCCCATCTTGACTATTACTATTAGTTATAGTTCCGTTTCCCCTACATATTGCATACTACCTCATACATCGCAAACTTGATAGCAGTAGAGTTTTTCTTCAATTGATCTTGATTGAAGACTACCAAAGACCACCTGCTCTGCCACATTCCTGCTGCTATACTGAATGAAAGGAGCCCTAGCAAAAGAATCTTTAAGGGCCCAGGCACACTCTAGCATTACTGTACAAAATAGATGGACATGCATTTTACAGAAATGAATGGTACCTGTGTTGCTCTTCACTGAAATGCTGGCCCCATTCAAGTTCATCGATACATTGCCTAACTATCATGTTTGGGGCAATATATGCTGTTCAATTATTTTGTTGGGGAGATATGCTGCCTAAATATGTTGTTTTAGGGGAGATGTTACCTAACGCTATGATTTTGGGGAATGTGTTTCCTAATTATGTTGTTTGGGAGGGCTCAATGCTTAATTGTGTTGTTTGGGGTGACATGTTGCCTAATTATAAATTATAAATTATAGAGATTATCAAGATGGCGCCGGACTCGGACGCCACGGCCACAGGGCTCCGGATTCTTTTCTATTTTTCCCCCTAATCCACCCTGCTGCACTCACCCGATCTCCCCTACCTATCAGGGGAACAGGCGTGCATCGCAGGCTGCCGAGCAGAGTGAGGGGACAGTGGCTTTGGGCCCCGCCAGGGACTATCGCAGCCGGAGGGGCAGGAAGAGCACATGCGGCCGAGCATTGCCTCCACTCAACCTCCGACGCGGCGTGGGAGAGATGCGCCGGCGGCGCCGTGTCTTGCCGCTGCTGAGGACCTGGATCAGCAACCCGCCTTGGTCCATCCTTTGGGTTGCTCCGATCAGCAACCCGCCTTGGTCCATCCTTTGGGTTGCTCCGGCCCTCCCACGTGGTCCCGCGAGGCTGCGCCCCTGTTGCCTGGGAGCCCAGGACGCCAGAGCGGAGCACGTGGGTCACAGACAGAGGAGGCCCGATCTTCGCTGCCACTCCAGCCACTGTAGGAACGGGGCTGCACCGTCACGACTGCAGAGGACCCAATGCCGCCGCCCACAGCACTGGAGATGCCATCGTTCCTCCGGATGGAGCTTCAGCTGCCTGCCATCAGCCCGGCCGCCGCAGCTGGGGAGGGCTCACCATCGGCTGGCCACCTCCGATCTCCACCACCGGCCACCAGCCTGCTCGGCCACCCGCGTGGAGCTCCTCTCCTCCAGGCCCTCCGGATCGGCTCCACCACCGGCCTCCAGCCTGCTCAGCCACCCACGTGGAGCTCCTTTCCTCCAGGCCCTTCAGATCGCTGCGGCCAGTGTGCCTCACAGCCTGCCTCCATCTGAAGCACCTCAGGCTGGCATCTCCCCCAGGGCCCCCACGCAGCTCAAGATCACTGGGGATCCAGCTGCTCCAGACGGGACAGTTTTCCACAGCGGTCCGTGCTGACTCCAGACCCCCCCCCCCCCACTGCCAAGGGACAATAAACACAAAACGGCGTTTGCCACCTGCGTGGGGTAAGTCTCACCGGCTTCCCTGCCCTGACTGGCTCACCGCGTGGTCTGCTCCTCCTGGGCCGCATCGACCCCAGCCACCTCGATGCCTGATCCATCTGACGAGCCACTTCCCTGCCTGATCCATCTAATTGCTGCCCTGCACAAGGGGACTCACTTTCTCTCGCACTCTATCCTTATCTTCCTTCCTTTCTCTCGCATCTCTCTCTCTCTCTCTCTCTCTCTCTCTTCCCCAGGGTTGGACTGGGGGGGGCATCTGATTCAAGTATCGCTGCAGAAGCGTTTGAGTGCCATATACGGCAGCGGATTACCCCCTCCAGTCCTTCTCCTGGGTCCATCTGTAAGTTTCTATTCTCTATATCTCTCTACGCTTCTTTCCTGGGGGGGCATCCAAATAGCTGCAGAGAAGGTAGCGCTCCACTTACATAGCACTGGATGTCTCCTCGGGACCTTCCACTACGTAACTTTGTAACTAAGTATCATGTCCCATGCACTTTGTACTCCCTACTAATGTAATGTACATTACTGCTTGCGTTTTTTTGCTGTACCATCACCGACCCTGTATGTGCCAAAAATAATTCCGGGTACAACCCCCGTTGTACTTGGCGAAATAAATGATTCTGATTCTGAATTATGGTCTTTGGGAGGACTTAATGCTTAATTGTCATGTTGCTACGTTGTTTTTTTGTGGGACATGTCTGATTAATTATGATGTCAGTTTCTATAAGCTGTTACTGAGTAAAACACAACATACACCTCTGTCTTTGAAATGGAGCTTTTGTAAAAACTTTTTCTTTGGGCAAAAAGAGAATTAGAACTAAGTACAGATATATAATAGTACTTTGTGGTATAGTTAAGTTACTTTATGCAGTATTGTTGTTTGTTGATCTTTGGCCCATTTTAAAATATCCATGGAAAAGACCCCTACTTCTCGAATTAGACATTTATATGGCCCAGGAAGTGCTCCTGGATTGTCAAAGTCTGTCTATCTATGTGGTGAAGCATTAGTAATATAACCTTCATTTTCACCTGCATCTATTTTTGAATTTCATTTTTATTTTTTGTCAATACTGACATATGACCACAGATAATATATTACCTTCTTTTGTTCATTCTGCGCTCCTCTTATTTGTTCTTTCTAGTGAAAGCATCAAGGCATAATTGAAAAGCCTAATGGATAAAAACGGAATCCTTTTGTAGTAATCACAATGCATGGTTTTTCACTTGAAAATTACTTAAGCTGTCCGGACAAGACTGCATTTTTCTTTTCACAGAAAGATAATGAAAACCCCCAAATGAAATGACAAGATTGCTTGACCTAGCTGAAATTCTGGAGTTCAATTATTGTTGATATGAAATTATAGAAGAGACTGACAAACATTATGCCAAGATGACATTTCCCACCCCATAAAGAGAAATGTAATTGTGATACATTGCCGTGAATGGCAATTTAAGCATGGGGAATGGACAATCTGATAGTTAAATCGTGGATTCAAAGGGAAAGCATAGATCGGGATAGCGCTTAATGGGCTGCAGTTGAATGTAGGAACCTTTACATGACGTGGGCAGTGGACGTCAGTTGACACTTAAGGAATTGGAGTAGCAATATAGTTTCTGATCTGTGACTCAGCTATTGAGCCTGTTTGTGGACTGGTCTAAGAACCCAGACAACCAAGGCCAGTAGGCTTCCATCTGGCACCCAAGTTTTCTTTGGCTTTCAAATCATGCACTGCTGGCTTGTCTTTAGTCCTTTACACTGTGCTATGAACAAGGTACCATTCAACAATTAACTAAGTTGAAATTGCTTACAGATCTCATAGCTTGTATATATGCAGTATTCTTTACATTTTGGCCAAACACTTGGAACTCTGACTTGCAGGGATGCTCAAATTCGGCTTCGGGAGATATCCGGATTTTTGCTATCCGGATATCTCCCAGTAATGCTGTGCGGGCTGGGCGGGGGGGTCAAGCTTACCTCTCTGACGTCTTCTTCGGTCGTCCCTCGGCGCCTCCCACGATGCAGTCCAAGCGGCGGTCACCTGATTACAAACACTTCCTCCTTCCGGGTTGAAGGAGGAAGTGTTTGTAATCACGTGACGCGCATGGAGCGCATCGTGGGAGGCGCCGAGGGACGACCGAAGAAGACGTCAGAGAGGTAAGCTTGACCCCCCCGCCCAGCCTGCACAGCATTACTGGGAGATATCCGGATAGCAAAAATCCGGATATCTCCCGAAGCCGAATTTGAGCATCCATGCTGACTTGCCACGATCAGGACAGGAAATCAGGAGGAGTGTTATGAGGACTGGCTGTGTGATCATTAAAGTGGGATTGTCACCATAAAAATCAAAATTCAACAGCAACTGGTCTGAGTGTATCCAGTGATAAAGATGCTAATCCGCATTCAAAACTTTCAAAAGTTTTTCTGCTGTTATGGTTAGGAGTTATCACATACCTTAGGAGCACTGGCCCTTTAATTGCCATTGCCATTGGCTAGCAAAACAGTTGCATGCTGGGGGGTCTTTTTATCTATAATAAATTCCTCCCCCTCCCTTTATTTCCCCCTCCTTCTAATCACATAAGACAGTGCACTTCCCAGTATAGATCTCAGTGGGAGTGTCTGAAGACTCTGGGAGGATGGCTGGTAACGAATACACAATTAGCAACAAAAAAAAGAGTGAGGGAGGAAATGATGTCAGGATTAGCTTCATTCAAAGGTAACCAAGATGGAAACGGTCTAGAATAGGATTCCCTGCTTTTCTTTTATAAAATTCACAGGAATCATAACATGGGCAGTGCAATACATCTGTTATGCAAGTAGAACTAGTATTTATCTACTTATATATGTGTGTTTTATTTCTAGGTTAGCATGGGTGTCCCTTGTTCTTGGAGGAGGAGCTGTACTGAAAGATAGAAGTAGGGGGAAAAACTCAATACATTGCAAAGTGAGAAGGTAAACCATAGAAGATAGATCATGAAAAGATTGATATTTGCTGTTTAACTTGTTCATATTGTCTGATTTACTGTGAGCCTACTTGTCACCATCTATACACCTACCCCTTTTTTTGCCCACAATGCAATGAGGTTTACAGACAAGCCCTGACATCACACTGTGGGAGGGGTTTACCATAATATCAGCCATACAGATGTCCGTGATGATCTATTCTAGAAGAGGTGAAGATTTTTTTATGTGGGAAAGGGGGTAGCTGCTACTGATTAAGATGAAGTGCAGGGTTCTCCGCAGAATTTTTTTCCAGTCGGGTGCCATGAAAAAGTAGCCGGGTGGGGAGAGATATGAAAATGCAGGGCGGGGGCTTCTGTGTGCAACTTTGCTTTCAGCATAGGAGGAGGTGAGCCGATTACAGCCGGGTGCTCATCAAAACTAGCCAGGTGGAGCACCCGGCTAAAAGAGCCTGGGGAGAACACTGAAGTGAAATCCTGGGTTAAAGTTCTGCTTTAAAATGACATTGACATTTTTTTAACACGTTTCTTTTGTTTCCCTGCACTTTTCAAAACCAACCACACCACTGTTTCCCAGAACTCCAGAAATCTTTTCACCTCCTTATATGTGCTTTAGACGTGAGCCTGTGTGTGTATCTGAATGACAGTGCCATTTCAGAGGATCTGGAGAGGGATAATGTTATGATATCCTCACAGGTCTACACGTCTATGACGGACACATGGAGACTTGACTGGAGACACTTCACAACCTGGCAAAAATATCATACCACATATCTATACTGACAGAATTAATGTTGACAAGCAGATGCAGGTATACTTTTTTGCACTACAGCAAACTCAAAATGAACTTCCGCACACTCATGCTAATCCTCTTGTGAATCCATTCAAAGAAATCATGCAGCAAATAATGCTGTCCCTACAGCTACGTGAAAAGCTGGGATCTTTGTTACAAGAATAAAGTCTCGTGCGTAGTCACATACACCGCGTAGAGGTAGCCCAGTGTCGTATGTGTCCTAACTCTGGGCCTGTAACATGCATAGCACAAACATGCATGCATTCAGCGCATCAGAACCTAAGGAATAGGAGCACATATCCTTAAAGGAGTCATCAGGGCTAATAAAGTAAAATGAGTGGTACTTACCGGGGGCTTCCTCCAGCCCCAAGCTCCCAGGACCTCCCTCGCCGCAGCTCTGCCTGCAGCCGTTCGCCGGAGCTCCAACCCGGTCCCCGGCGATGACGTCAGAGCGACCTGGAGGTCGCTCTGTACTGCGCCTGCGCGATCGGCGCTGTCAATCACCGTCACGTGGGCCGGAGTGGACTGCGCAGGCACAGTAGTTCTGCGACTGCGCAGTTCGCTCCGGCCCACGTGGCGGTGATTGACAGCGCCGATGGCGCAGTACAGAGCGACCTCCAGGTCGCTCTGACGTCATCGCCGGGGAATGGGTCGGAGCTCCGGCGAACGGCTGCGGGCAGAGCTGCAGCGAGGGAGGTCCTGGGAGCTTGGAGCTGGAGGAAGCCCCCGGGAACTACCACTCATATTACTTTATTAGCCCTAATGACTCCTTTAACATCCTCCCTGGGACAGATAATGCATCCAACTAATCCTGCAAGGGAGCTGCTAGTACCTACATATGTGTCATACGAACACACCAGCAAGCTGTGTGTTAAGATCACTAATAGGGGAAGAGGCAGAGCACTAGATAAAACCCTAGCAACAAAAGATCAAATACAATAAAAAAAAAAAAACACAAAATCCAGGCTCCTCACCTCGAGCTACGACATTCCCATAATGTCCTAGCTTGAGGTGAGGAACCTGGATTTTGTGTTTTTGTAAGTACTTTTTTGCACTTACTTTAACAAAACTGCTGCACATCTGAGAGTAATGTTTCCTGAAAATTATGGATAACTGTTGCTTGAGATTATTGTTGTCATAATAGGGAAGGCAAAATTTTGTTAGTGATTGTTGGATGGGAGGAATCTTTGTAAGTATGGAGTCATACCTTGTGGGTTGGTAGAGACTTCCATACACCATGCGCTTTTTAAAATAAATAAGATTTCATGAGCGCATTGAACCTAACAAAGGGCCCTGATACACTAAACTCCGGTAAAGTTGACATGCGCAGGGTGCACACGGCACTCACTCAGGGAGAGCACCAGCTGTTAACCCATGAATACACTATACCCGAGACATTGATAGTGCCTGTTAATTTGGGTGCCCCAACTGAGGCAATATAAATCTCCTAACAGCGCTAATTTTATAATATCAGCGCTTGGTTAAATTATGGCTTTACAGGGGTTCTAATTAAAGGCTTTACAGCTAGTTGAGTAATTGTGGCTGCTCAGATAAACTGTGGCTACTCAGGTAAATTGTGGCTACTCAGGTAAATTGTGGCTATTCAGGTAAATTGTGGCTGCTTGGGTACACTGTGACTTTACAGAAGTTGTAATTAGCAGTTTTAACCACTTATGTGGTTTACGACGGATTATCTACGTCCTGCCGGACTTCAGTTTCTGCCCAGGGACGTAAATAATCACCAACTGAATCCGAAGGCCGACGCCGATCGTTGGAGGGGAGATGAATGGGAACGCACTTCCAATTCATTAATCGAAGTCCCCGTGTCAATGATCGCAGGCATCAATGAGATGCTGCGATCATTGTAACTACCCGAAGTAACACGTAGTAACACATCCACACATTACTTCCTTTTAACGTACTTATAGTACGCTATTAGGAAATAAAGTGTGAGGACATCTTGTGGCCAAATAGTAAAATTAAACTTACATACATTTCTTTTAATAAAAAGACCCACACTTACATTTAAAATTAACTCCTTCCTATCTCATAATTACCCAAATAAAAATTGTGCAGTAAAAAAAAAAAGGACAATAAAAAATACATAAATAGTTACCTTAGGGACTGAACTTTTTAATATGTATGTCAAGAGGGTATATTACTGTCAATTTTGAAAATATGGGCTTGTAAATAGTGATGGACGCAAAACTGACAAAATGCACCTTTATTTCCAAATAAAATATTTTAACCACTTTACCCCCGCCCGTACGAATTTCTCCGTCCCTTTTTCCATCCTTTAACCCCCAGGGACGGAGAAATCCGTACTTTCCGCGTTCCCGCCGCTGCCCGCGCTCCCGCTCGTAAACACGCCGCCGGCCGCTCGTAAACACGCCACCCGCCGCTCGCCCGGAGATCAATGAACGGGAAAATCCATTCCCGTTCGTTGATCTAAGCCCCGCAATGATCCGCTGCTCTCCGATGAGCAGCGCGATCATTGTGAAAAAAAAACACTTACCCAGCCTCCTAGTACTTCCTCCAAGCGTCCGGAAGGACGCTTGGAGGTCGCATTAAACAAAAAGTTACTGTGGCCATCTTGTGGCCAAATAATAAAACTACACCCTAAACATTTTTCACATACAAATAAATTACTTTTACACAAAAAATTAACTCATTACCTCCCACACTCCCAAATTTTTTTTTTTTTTGTAATTAAAAAAAAAATAAAAAAATTTACTATAAAAAAAAATACATAAATAGCTACCTTAGGGACTGAACTTTTTAAATATTTATGTCAGGAGGGTACAACACTGTTACTTTATAAACTATGGGCTTGTAATTAGGGATGGACGCAAAACTGAAAAAATGCACCTTCATTTCCAAATAAAATATTGGCGCCAAACATTGTGATAGGGACATAATTTAAATGGTTTTATAACCGGGACAAAAGGGCAAATACATTTCATGGGTTTTAATTACAGTAGCATGCATTATTTAAAAACTATAATGGCCGAAAACTGAAAAATAAGGAATTTTTTCCCACATTTTTCCTATTTTCCCATTAAAACACATTTAGAATAAAATAATTCTTGGCATAATGTCCCACCTAAAGAAAGCCTATTTGGTGGTGGAAAAAACAAGATATAGTTCGTTTAATTGTGATAAGTAATGATAAAGTTATAGACGAATGAATGGAAGGAGCGCTGAAAGGTGAAAATTGCTCTGGTGGTCAGGGGGTAAAACCCCTCAATGGTGAAGTGGTTAAAATATTGGCACTATACATTGTACTATATAATATTTTATACATTGCAATAACTGGGACAAATGGTAAAATAAAATGGGGGGGGGGGGGTAATTACGGTAGCATGTATAATTTTAAAACATTAATGTAACAGTGTGTAGCGACCAGGATCTGAGTACTGGTGATCTGCAGTATCACCAATAATACAGATATAGTGAGAAGAGCGATTTAGATACCAACTTTATTGTACGTGTGTAGAGTGATTGGTGCACACAGTAGTACTCTGTAGTACTCTGAAGATTCCCACACTAACCTCCCAGACGGGAGAGATCAGCTGAGGACCTCAGGAGTAACCTCACCAGTGGCAATTGGCCTACTGGTGAGTAGGAGAGTCAGGCAGAAAAAGGTCGGCAACACACAGGCAGATAAGATACAAAATCGGTAAGCAGAAATCGGAATGAGGGGCAGGCGAAGAGTCGGCAACAGAATCAGATGGCTGAAGTACAGAATCGGAAAGCAGGCTCAGAGTCAAAGGTCAGGCAAGGTTTGGCAACGGTATCAGATTGGCGGAAGTACAGAATCAGAGCGAGAGAATAGTCAGGAACGAGCAAAGGTCAAAACCGATAATCAATACAATATATACAATCCTAGTCTAAGTGTGACTCCTCCGGGGTCCTGCCGGGTCAAAGTACACACACAGGATCTAATCTAAGGTCTGAGCCCTAACACACTAGTATTCACGACAACAGACAGCGAGCCACTGACAACTCGCTGTCTTTATGCCGGCAGGGGAGCCCTCAGGCACGCCCCCGCCAGCCGGCCAATCAGGGGCGGGAAGCGCTCCCTGTGACGTCAGCTGACCTGCCGGTCAGCTGGCTCAATACCGTGACGCGGGGGAGCCGAGAGAGCGGCGGGGACGGAAGAAACGGCGTCCCCGCCGCTCGTTACATTTAATGTCCGAAGAATGAGAACTAATGATTTTTTTCCATGTTTTTCTTATTTTTTTCCACTTAAGTGCATTTAGAGTAAAATAATTCTTATCAAAATGTACAACATAAAGAAAAACTAATTGGTGGTGAAAAAAACAAGATAATTGTAGACCGTTTTGTTGTGCTAAGTAGTAATAAAGTTATTGGTGAATGAATGGAAGGAGTACTGAAAGAGGAAAATGGCTCTGGTACAGAAGGGGAAAAGCCTCTCAGTAGTGAAGTGGTTAAATCCGCTGTGGTAAATTACAGCTTCATAGCCAGGAATGATTGCTGTTAGGAGTAGGTACAGGAGGATAATGTTAGGCATATATAGGCGGAAGAGCAACATTTTAAATTAACTCAAAGACTCAAACTCTTAGATAGCCAATGGATAGGACAACATCCCAAATATCGAGATTGTTGGTTCCACATATCTAACAGGCATGTGGATTAAGTCACACCACGCAAATGCGTTCACTGTTAGCGTAGGCCCCTCTGTGAGATTGGTCTTGATGCCAGCAGAGGCGCTTAACCCACATGGCTGTTGGATTTGTGGAACCATCATCCTCGATTTTTGGGATGTTGTGCTATAGCTGGCTATCTGCAAATTTGAAACAAGATGTAACGATCTTACCTTCAACCGGCGGGTCCCGAGGCGTCTCCGGCGGCGAGACTTCCGCTCCGTTGTCTTCTGGAATCCCCAGAATCCCTCCGGCGGCAGCACGCGTGCGCAGAACCTCCAGTCAGACGCACGTGGAACAGAGCAGCCTTTATGGGCTGAGGAGGCGTGTTTGACAGAGGGGCTGTCATCCTGGGGGCGGGACCTGGATCTATCCTGTGGGTATATTAGCCCAAGTGAGTCAGTTGCTCACTGGCCTTGATACTAATCAGTTCGCTGGTTCTTGGCCTTAGCTAGTGAGAGTCGTGAGAGCTACATTCATATATTGCGCATCAGCACGATATATATGTACTCTAGTCAGTAGAATTATATTGTAATTTCTATTTGTAATATTATACATTTGTAAATATATATATTATACTGTATTTTGATCTGTGTACCGACCTTTGCCTGCCTCTTTGACCTTGAATCTGCCTAACCCCTCTGTACGTCTGACATCTGATATCTGTGTTGACTCGGCCTGTTTCTGACTTTGCTCCTGTGTAATCCTTCCTGTACGACTGACATCTGACTTACGTGTATGACCCGGCTTGTTGATTGACTATGATTTTCCCAATCCCTTTGCACCTCACCCATCTGCTCTCGTTAACGGCCTGTTTTCGACTGACTAACACACTTGCTCAATTGAATGTCTCCGCTAGTGCTAACGCACAGCAGTCTCTACCCAGTACACCTAATGTACCTGTTCTAGAACCTAAAATGCCTTTGCCTGAGAAATTCTCAGGCCAACGTTCTGATTTCAGTAATTTTCAGAATCGCTGTTTGTCCTATTTTGAGGTGAGGGCTAGATCTTCTGGAACTGAATCCCAGAAAATCACCCTTATTAAAACATTACTTCGGGGTGACTCATAAAACTTGGGCCTATGGCTTAAATCCTGAACACGAGGCGCTTACCTCCATTGAGAATTTTTTTTAAAGCTATGGCCACCATATATGCAGATCCTGATGTTTCAGCCACTGCTGCCCGTAAATTGTGAGACCTCCGTCAGGGCCATCATATTGTGGAGGAATATGCTGCCGGGTTTAGGAAATGGTCTGTGTCAGTTAAGTGGGGTGAGGCAGCACTCCTGGATCAATTTCTTCTTGGCTTATCTGATGCAGTGAATGATGTATTAGTCATCCTGAACCTAAAACAATGGAGGATGCTATTTCCTTGGCCATACGGGCAGACAGACGTATCAGGTACCGACGTCAGGGGAAAACCTATCCTAGTTCTGGTAGACAGAATAATGCCTCTTCCGTCCCGACCGAAGAGCCTATGCAGTTGGGTTATTCCAAGCTCTCTCCAGCGGAGAAGCTTAGGAGGAAAAAATAAAATGTATGTATGTATTGTGGTGAGAGGTCACTATGCTCAGTCTTTCCGGAAAACTCCAGCACCTAAGTGCAGTAGACCAAGCTTTTTGTTACAGCCATAGATGACACCCCTCTGCAGTCCAAAACTCCCATTTCTGTCACTCCTAAAGTCTCTCTGCAGGTTAGGGTCATGCATTTCGAACTGATTCAGTTTTTTGTACTTAGAATGCCATCCAGCCCTTTAGTGTTGGGGTTGCCATGGCTTCAACTTCACAACCCTTGTATCGATTGGTGTTCCGGGCATCTCACCAGTTGGTCACATCATTGTCAAGGGTTGTGCTTGAAGAGTTTGTCATTCTCAAGTTTAGAGGTGAAGTCTAATAAGATTCCACCACCTTATCTTGACTATTCGGATGTCTTTTCTCCACAATCTGCAGATAAGTTACCACCTCATAGACCCTATGATTGTCCTGTTGAACTGCTGCCTGGTACCATGCCTCCACGAGGGCATCTCTACAATCTGACTAGCCCTGAGAAATTAGCCATGAAGCAGTATGTTAAAGAGCATTTAGACAAAGGATTTATCCGACCCTCTACATCGCCAGTTGGGGCAGGGTTCTTTTTTGTGGGAAAAAAGGACGGGGGTTTACGTCCATGCATTGATTATAGGGGACTCAACAAAATTACTGTACCTCTGATCAATGATCTTTTTGCCCAGGTTTCAGGGGCCAGGATTTTTTCCAAACTAGATTTACGAGGTGCCTACAACTTGATACGAATACGTCAGGGGGATGAATGGATGACAGCCTTTAACACCCAGGACGGACATTACGAATATCTTGTCATGCCCTTTGGTCTTTGTAATGCTCCGGCTGTCTTTCAGGACTTCATAAATAATATGTTTAGAGATGTTCTAGGTAAATTAGTTGTAATTTATCGCAGGGAAATCATAGAGTGCATAGACTGCACTCTCTGATGTTTCCACTCATGCGCTGCGATTCACAGCTGAACCACAGCGCTTGGTTGTCTGCATTTCTAGGCAAGTTGGCCCGCAATCCTATTCAGTATAATGAATGGGATCGCAAGCTCCGCCCCCAGGAGTGATGTGCAGAGCCACGCTGAGCGCACAGCTCTGCATTACTTCAGTGGAAACATGCCCTTAGTGTTTCTAAGGTGTTAGTAGTAGCTGGGAGTAGGTGGAGGGAGGATAGTGTTAGGCATAGATTAGAAAGCGTTAGTGTTAAGAGGGTGTTAGTGTTAGTAGTAGCTGGGGGGAGGTTAGTGTTGGGAGTAGGTGGAGGGAGGATAGTGTTAGGCGTAGATTAGAATGCATTAGTGTTAGGAGGGTGTTAGTGTTAGTAGTAGCTGGGGGGAGGTTAGTGTTGGGAGTAGGGGGAGGGAGGACAGTGTTAGGCATAGATTAGAAAGCGTTAGTGTTAGGAGGGTGTTAGTGTTAGTAGTAGCTGGGGGGAGGTTAGTGTTTAGAGTAGGTGGAGGGAGGATAGTGTTAGGCATAGATTAGAAAGAGTTAGTGTTAGGAGGGTGTTAGTGTTAGTAGTAGCTGGGGGGAGATTAGTGTTGGGAGTAGGTGGAGGGAGGATAGTGTTAGGCATAGATTAGAAAGCGTTAGTGTTAGGAGGGTGTTAGTGTTAGTAGTAGCTGGGGGGAGATTAGTGTTGGGAGTAGGTGGAGGGAGGATAGTGTTAGGCGTAGAATAGAAAGAGTTAGTGTTAGGAGGGTGTTAGTGTTAGTAGTAGCTGGGGGAGGTTAGTGTTTAGAGTAGGTGGAGGGAGGATAGTGTTAGGCATAGATTAGAAAGAGTTAGTGTTAGGAGGGTGTTAGTGTTAGTAGTAGCTGGGGGGAGGTTAGTGTTCGGTGTAGACAGTGGAAGGTTAGTGTTAGAATTAGGTTCCAGCAAGGAATAATAGAATATCACTATGGATATTAGAATATCGGTAAATTGCTGATATTCTATGGCATTTCCTGATGCCCATTTTACCAGTTGCGAATCAGAATAATGGCTATATCCGGCGCCCTTATCACTACCGATTGCTATTTTCACACGTACCCACTATACCTGCAATGTAAGGTGGTTAACATTAGTCATTTTTTATACCGTTGACTTTAATGTTTTATAATAATGATTTCACTGTTTTTGAAGGAAGGTTTTTTGCGAGGGAGATAATTTGTTCTGTGTTGATTGATGCATGGGGCTGATGTTATTTATATGGTATTATTTGTGACTGTGTGCTGAAGGAAGTTGCGTTATGTCACATGTGCACGGCTTCTGCAGTCTAGTGACTTTAAACAACAATACAGCATCCATTTTAAGATACTGTTTTTTTAAATAAATATGCTGATTGAGTTTCAGTATACCATTGACAAGGAAAGCTGATATATTATTAAGGACAGTAGAGAACTCCAGTAAAAGTAGCTACTGTTGTCTCTGTAGCTATCAAATATCCTATCTGTTCAGACCAAAGGGGATAATAAGAATTTCAGAGGCCTGCACAGCCCCTATTCATGGCTTTGCACAAAGGCCGCGGTTTGTGATTACAGTTTTACTAGACATATAATAATACATGACTCTGTTCCTGCCCGATATATCCTTTTATTAAAACTATTGGCTCTTGTTTTCTCTGTGTTGACTGCCGTCTCTTGCCAAAGGAAACGGAATGTCTGTGGTCAGATAATGGGGAAATCAATGCAGGGCCACAGCGTGGGTGAAAGAAAAAGAGGCCCCAGCGCACAGTTTACACACCGCCTCTTTATTTATGAATTATTCCCTTTGATTTGGGGCATTAAGTCGCCGGTTTTATAACTTATTTTACCTGGGCTGTTAAGCCCTTCCAGCACCAGACAGCGAACCTCTCCGTGTAGCCATTAATCGCAAGCTGTTCAGAGCAAGTAGATTGTTTGAAAGTCATTTGAAGGTCATCATCTGGGTTTCTGGTATTGAACGCCTGCGCCGGCAATAGGCCCAGCTTTGTCTCTTGGCCAGCAAAATGAATGACTATTTTCTTTGAGTTAGGATTACATTTTTTCTGAGGGTAGCCTGTAATTGGAACACCAAAACGAAAATCAATTTGAAAGAAGAAAAATAAATAGAAATAAAGATAACACACAGACTGGAAGAGGGAAGAAAGACGGCTATTAATTTGGTCTGTGTTTGTTTGTATTCCTTTCTGTCGCATTACAGAGGATATGGGTTACAGGCTGGGGATATTGGAAGAGACTTTAAAATGTTTAGTAATACTCCTGTCCCTGAGCTTATAATGTCTGATTCTACCAATAACAGTTGTGCTGGGTAATAGGTGCTGTCACATACAGGGATTATAAAAGCGCTGAGATTTGGGGGGGGGAGGGGGGGCTGCTGTCGATATTTATTTTTATTCAGTAGAGGGAAAAAAAAAAAACAGCATGATCTCAGACATCTGCAGGCGGAGCTAATGTTACTTGTTTTCATAAAGATATTGTGGTATCTTCTTAAAGGACCACTATCACGAAAAAAGTAGGCAGTTAAAGAGAATCTGTAACATAAAAAGTTCCCATGGGTGGTACTCGCCTCGGAAGGGGGAAACCTCTGGATCCTATTGAGGCTTTCCCCATCTCACGATGGCGCAATCGAGCGCTCCCCAAATGGCGGGAATATAAATATTTACCTTCCCGGCTCCAGCCAGGCGCAGTAGTGGCATTCGGCTCCGAAATAATAATAATAATAATAATTCCTTTTATTGTATAGCGCCTTTCTCCTGTCGGACTCAAAGCGCTTGCGAGGCAGCCACAAGAGCGCACTCAGTAGCAGTGTTAGGGAGACTTGCCCAAGAAACTCCTTACTGAATAGGTGCTGGCTTACTGAGTAGGAAGAGCCAGGATTTGAACCCAGGACGCCTACATCAGAGGCAGAACCCTTAACCATTACACTATCCAGCCACTGGGCTGGGTGGAAATACCGATCCCGGTTGGGTCCACTCTACTGCGCAGGTTCAAGTCTCCTGAGCCTGTGCAGTAGAGCGGACCCAACTTAGATTGGCTATTTCCAACTATTTCTGAGCGGAGAGCCGCACCAGCGCCCCCACTGGAACCAGAAAAGTTAAACATTGCACAGCATGACAAATTGTCGGCTGTGCATTCCGTGGGCTGCTGCAAGACCGCCGTGGGAGACAGGAAGAGGGGGAAGCCTTGATAGGATCCAGAGCCTTCCCCCTACCGAGTTGAGTACCCCCCAGGGGAACTTCTTTTAATTACAGTCTCTTTAACCAGTTAATGACAAAGTAGCATATTAAAACGTCATGTCTGAGCCTGGTAACGGCAACAAGACGTTTTAATACGTTGCTCGTTCCCGCCGCCACTCCGCACGTGTGCGCGCCGCTCCCACCGCCGTTTCCAACCAGATTCCGTGTTCAGTGATTGGGGAAGAGGACTGAGTGGTCCTCTACCCAATCGCAATGCCTGGAATAAAAAGGACGTGACCGCGATCAGTGGCCACGTCCATTCATAAAACGGGAAACAGTCACAGTGTAGTTAAATTTTTAAAAAAAGGGAACACTTCCTATAACGTGAGATTGTTCACTAGCGCCATCATGGGGCCAAAAAGTAAAACACAATATTAGTAAAATTAATAAATAACACTACCAAAGCCCCCCTCCCCCCCCCCCCCCAAAAAAAAACTTGTAAGAAAAATCAGTTTTAAAAAAATTACTTTTACTTTACTACATAGGGGCTTGTAATTATGGACTGTAGAAAAAAAAAAACACACTGAAAAATAAAACATGTTTTGTGTCATGATGATAATGACTGTCACAGTGGATCGGATCCCGATGACTCTGTGCGAAGTAATGTGATAGCTTGACTCCCGTCACATTACGTCGCCTGCAGGAAGATTAATCGGGGGGGGGGGGGGGGTGCTTGTCATAGGAAAACGTCACTGAATCCATCTTCCTGGGTCGTTATGATGAGTATGTGGCTTTATGCTTTCCAATACAATGGTTTTGGGCACACCCAAGGTGAACGTAATGCAACAAATTGAGATATTTACCTATAAAGAAGGAAACTTCTGGATCCTATAGAGGCGTCCTTTGTCCTCCTTGAGACCACCACCGCTGCCCAGGACCCCCTTGAGTTTGGCATCTGTGCTCCTCGCCATGCTTTGCATCTGCACAGTAGCATGGAGCCGCTCATGGACAAACGGCTCTGGCTTACTGCCTGGGAGGAGCATGGCCATGCAGCATATCTAACAAGCTCTTGTCAGATAGGGTCCACGCGCAGCAACCGTGTGGGCCAGGAGGACATGGGAATCCTCTTGGGTAAGTATCTGTTTTTTTTTTTTTTTTGTTACCTCGGGTACACTTTAAATTAATTCTCACACACGCCTGACTTAAGACAGCTAAGGCAGCCAAAAATGACCGCCTCAGCATAAAATCAGACGTGTGTACAGCACCTGATGACACCCGATTCTCAACCAGCGAGCGATCCACTGGACAGATCTACTCAACCCCAGCAATGCCAATCCCCTTGTTTGCCCTGCTCCCCACCCGCTGCATGAAGTCACGCATGCACCACTCGTCATCCCTCAGCGTGTGTGGAGCCCGGCAATATCGCCCAAGGGGATCAACTCCTGAACGTGGAGCGGAATAAGTGTTGGAATAGGAGACAGTGAAAGAGCGTTCAGACAGGTAGGAGCTAATACAAGAATGTGCTAGGCCCTTGACACCCAGTGAAGAGAGTGTCTGGAGGAGCAGAATGATCAACAGTGTCAAAGGCAGAGGAAAGGTCAAGGGGTATTAGTACAGTAAATTGGCCTTTGGATTTTGCTACAAGGTCTTTTGCAACTTTGGTGAGATTGGAAGCCAGACTGAAGGGGGTCTAACAAGGAGTTAGTAGACAGGAAGTCAGACTAGTTCTGAGTAGATGTGTTGTTCCAGCAGTTTGGAAGCAAAGGGAAGAAGTGAGACTGGACGATAATTAGAGAGGGCTGTAGGGTCCAAGAATTGTTTTTTGATTAGTGGTGTTTTAATTGTTTGTTTAACCACTTAATGACATGCTGACTTGTAAAAATGTCCTGCTAGAGCCTCTTAATGGCTCCAGGATGTTTTTATAAGTCAGACAGTGCTGCTGCTGCTGTGCGCGCTCCCGCACGTGCACGTGAAAATTGTGGAAAAAGAACCACAAAAAAAAAAAAAATACACCTTTATTTCCAAATGATGTACTATTGTCACCATACTTTGTACTAGGGACATAATTAAAATCTTGTGATAACCAGGACAAATGGGCAGATAAAATGTGTGGGTTTTATGCACAGTAGCAGTGTTTATATTAAAACCATAGGGGATGAATTTGGAGAAATAGTGCATTTTTTCATTTTTTCCTTGTAGGGAGTTTTAGAAAATAAATAAAAATTAAAAATAAATTTAATAAAATAGATAAATATTTATAATAAATAAATAAACAATCCTGGGGGCGATCTGACCCCACCAACAGAAAGCTCTGTTGGTGGGGACAAAAGGGGGGGGGGGATCACTTGTGTGCTGAGTTGGACGGCCCTGCAGTGAGGCCTTAAAGCTGCAGTGGCCCATTTATGAGAAATTGGCCTGGTCACTAGGGGGGTTTAACACCGCGGTCCTCAAGTGGTTAAGCTGTCATATGACAGCTGACATCTCCCTTTAGTGATCACAGTGATCACTGTTAGAGCTGTGGCGGTAGGGGGAGAAAAAGAGAATCCACTCACCTTCCTGACCTTACCCCGGAGATCGGCGCTCCCCTCCACTCTGGCTGGCATCCCCACTCGCTCTGACGTAAGTGTCGGATCCTGGCTTGATGACGTCATCAAGCCGCGACCAGGAACTTAACATCAGTGCGAGCGGGGATGCCGACGAGAGCGGAGGGGTCTACAGCTGCTCATCTATGGAGCCTGGGAGGTGAGTAAAGGCTGCAGGCTATACTGGGGATACCTGGCCCCACAGGGGACATCATACCTACCCAGCCATACTGGGGATCTGGCTGCCTGACCCCACCAAATGGCCTGGTCCTTAACCACTTGAGGACCCACCCTTTACCCCCCCTTAAGGACCAGCATTGAATTATGTGATCTGTGCTGGGTGGGCTCTACAGCCCCCAGCACAGATCAAACACCAGGCAGAGAGATCAGATCACCCCCCTTTTTTCCCCACTAGGGGGATGATGTGCTGGGGGGTCTGATCTCTCCTGCCTGCGTGTGGCTGGCGGGGGGGGGCACCTCAAAGCCCCCCTCCGCGGCGAAATTCCGCTCCCTCTCCTACCTGGCCCCCTGGTGATCGGGGCTGCACAGGACGCTATCCGTCCTGTGCAGCCTGTGACAGGACGTCCCCTGTCACATGGCGGCGATCCCCGGCCGCTGATTGGCCGGGGATCGCCGATCTGCCTTACGGCGCTGCTGCACAGCAGCGCCGTACAATGTAAACAAAGTGGATTATTTCCGCTTGTGTTTACATTTAGCCTGCGAGCCGCCATCGGCGGCCCGCAGGCTATTCACGGAGCCCCCCGCCGTGATTTGACAGGAAGCAGCCGCTCGCACGAGCGGCTGCTTCCTGATTAATCAGCCTGCAGCTGGCGACGCAGTACTGCGTCGCTGGTCCTGCAGCTGCCACTTTGCCGACGCACGGTATAAGCGTGCGGTCGGCAAGTGGTTAAGGGGGGGGGGGGGGGTGTCAGGCAGCCGGTCCCCAAAGGGTTAAAATACCTTTTGCACTCTGCAATTGAAAAAGTACTTAAAATTAGGTGAAAAAGTACTGTCAAAATGATTCTGAGAATTGTCTTGCTTGCTGGTGGCTTTAAAGGCATTTTATTTATAATGTGAAAAGATCACCTAAGAGAAAACTTAAGTTACATACTGATGAGAGACTCGAGAGGAGGGATTGGGGTATCTGCGGCGACGAAATATACAACGAACGAGCGTACCATGGGAACAAACAATGGGCTTGAACAAAATTTGAAACAATCGCGGTAATTGTGCGGGAGTCTGGGTGGATCAGCATGATAGTCCGTGATGGAATCCATCATGACGGTCATGAACGCAGCACGTCACTTAACATTCTTTAACTAAGTTTAGTTACATGATCTCACGAAAACGATCGTTTGTTATGAAAAAAAAAATGAGCGTCATGGGACTCTCTGATGGTATGTTATGTGAGCGGTCAGAGAGTGCTACTTATTTTGTACTAGTATGTGCACATTACATTTTCATCTATTTGTCACTTTTCCTACATGCATATTTTTAGTAAGGATCTGATTATCTTTAGTGCAGTATTGCTTGTTCATTACAACTGTTATTCGCCTTAATTATGTTTTCCTTACTGGAAACATGAATGAAGGATATAATTTGTTGACAACCGAAACATAAGCTAAGCAGTCAAAACAGGACCATCAGGTTTATAATCAAGGGCTATTTATTTCAGCTTTGGATATATTTTAGTAATGGTTGGGAGTTTTTTTTTAACTTGTAACATTTTGGCTACCTATATATTCTTAAACAGTAGAATCTCATTGTAGTAAACTATCAAATAGTAAACCTCTGGCTATAGTAAACTCAGCCTCCAGGTCTGGACCATGTGCCTGTATGAATATACAACGGATGACCAATTTTGACATAGTAAACTACTTGGCCGTGTCTCTAGAAGTTTACTATAAGGGGATTTTACTTGTATTGAATATAAATGAGCTTTTGTTGAGATATGTACAAGGAACCCCTCATAGGATACATGATTCTGTTTTAGTTGCTGTCCCTAGGGTATGGAAATATTTCTCCATTTAGGGTCTGTGTGTTTATATTTACAGGGCAGCTGTCCAGGAATTTGCTGTATGGCCAGTCAGTCTGGAAAGATAACATATTGTGCCATTTAGGACAAGGAGGAGTTGTAGAAAGCCTCTGTTCTGGTATGAATCATTTCAAAAGGATCTGGCCTTGCATGTTTTTTAAGCACTTTATAATTGCCCAACTGAAGCCACATTTTTAACATTTTAAGATTGTAGGTTTTGGACAGTGTTTGCTCTCTGTGCTTCCCCCACACTATGTTAAAGTGGTATGAAACTCAACATTTCCTCTTTGCTCTAAACAATTATTTACAACATACAATCTACTACCACAACAACATTCAAACAATTAAACACAGCACTTTGTTCTTCAGTGGAAAGCTCCTTGCTTTAGTGGGCATCTTCTGGCTTCACCCAAAGAGGCGATAACATTATATTTTGTTTACATTCCCTTGCCAGGTACATTTAGAAAATATTAGCAAAGTGCAGACACTGAGCTCTCTCAGCTTCTTGGATGTGTGCAACTGAGACGTGATCACTAGATAGATTTTAATATATAAATGCAGCAGCTATGCAATAAAATGCAATGTCCGCTTTCAGAGCAGATAAACTGCACTTTTGTAATTTGTAGACAGACAATATGACTTGTGAAAAAAAGCAAACATGATAACTGTATGGGTAATAAAACGTAGGAAAACACATTTTTTATTGACTGTTATGTCAGAGTTATCCCACTTGAAGGAGCCTTTTTCTCACATCTGTTACTGTAAAGCATCATCATTGAAAGGAAGTGAGGAAACCTAACCTCAGTAACAGAGATAACAAGTGGTCCTGGGTCACAATGAGCTATCTGGGTTCTTTGCAGAGATGACAAGGAGAGGAAGATAGAATGGAAAAGAGAACTTTGGCCTTGTATTTACTCCCTCCCCTTACTTAGTGTTGCACTGTTGCAGTGTTGTCTCATTTGTAACATGGCCTGTGATCACATAAGTGTCATGTCATCACAGACAGGGCTGTTGCCAATGAGGCGGGATGCCTAGGAGGATGGAGATGGGCACGTGTGGATCCCGGAGAGGTGAGTTTACTACAAACTCTGCTGCGTACTCTGCATGCGCTTGTTCCACCACCCTCCACCACTGGACCCCAGGTGGAGACCAAACCCACACACCTCTTACAATGGGCCTGGGTACATGATATACCTATGGTCTCTCAGTTGTTTGTTTGAGAACCGTTAACCCATAAGATAAATGGGTAGATTGTTTGTCACCTGGTACCCTCTTATGATTTAGTCTCATTATGAAAATTCTTTGTGGTCATCCAGATAATAAAGGTACGTAAACAGAGGTTAATATTTTTTGCAAATATTGGGGTATATTCACAAAACCTCTGTAAAATGTACACATGCAGAGAGTGCATGTAAAGTTTACCAGGATTTACGCAATTTACATAGGGCATTACTCACACTTTAATAACTCGCTTTATACATGTAATATACTTTGTTTATATAACAGGTAACTTAGTTGTTGCATAAATAATGTGAGCAGGGTCGGATTTAAGCCAAGGCCACATAGGCCATGGCCTAGGGCACCACAGGAGTGAGGGCGGGTGAGCAGAAGGCTGGAGAGGTGCAGTGGTAAGCGGTACTCTTCTGCCAGCTGCCTGTGGCTGTGCCCTGTGCTGCTTCTCTGTGTACATCTGGCAGTCAGGAGAACTTCGGCAGTGCCATTGACGAGAAGCAGCACAGGTAAGGCAACGATGCCTGTCACTCCGCTCACCTAGTCCAACTCAACCTCTGGCCTCCCTCTCCCCTTATAACTATGATCATATCAGTCACTCACCTCTGCTCACATACAGAGAAGCATCTGGCTATGTATAGGGGGGAAGAGAAGCATCTGGCTACCTGTGGGTGGGGGAGCAGCATTTGGGTAACTTTAGGGGAGGGAGGGGGAGAAGTATCTGGCTACCTATGGGTGGGGGAGAAGAATCTGGCTTACTTTAGGGGAGGGAGGGAGGGAGGGAGGTGTAGGGGAGGGAGGGAGGTGGAGAAACACTTGGCCACCTGTAGGGGAGGGGGAGAAGCATCTGGATACTTATTGGGGAGGAAGGTGAATCATCTGGCTACCTATACTTAAAGAGGAACTCCAGTGAAAATAATGTAATAAAAAAGTGCTTCATTTTTACAATAATTATGTAAAAATGATGTAGTCAGTGTTTGCCCATTGTAAAATCTTTTAAATCCCTGATTTACATTCTGACATTTATTATATGGTGACATTTTTACTGTTGGCAGGTGATGTAGCTGCTGCATGTTTTTTTGGCAGTTGGAAACAGCTGTAAACAGCTATTTCCCACAATGCAGCAAGGTTCACAGACAGGAAACTGCCAAGAGTACATACTCAGAGTTACTTGTGGGAGGGGTTTCACCACAATATCAGCCATACAGCGCCACCTGATGATCTGTTTGTGAAATGGAATAGATTTCTCATGTAAAATGGGGTATCAGCTACTGATTGGGATAAAGTTCAATTCTTGGTCGGAGTTTCTCTTTAAGGGGAATGGGGTGCTTGGTTG
Source organism: Hyperolius riggenbachi (assembly GCF_040937935.1). NCBI lineage: Eukaryota > Metazoa > Chordata > Amphibia > Anura > Hyperoliidae > Hyperolius > Hyperolius riggenbachi. Next base: position 195,212,603 of record NC_090657.1, read on the forward strand.
AGATGCTGTTGGAATCGGGGCAGCTGGTGACAGTTGGCCTTGGGCGGTAAACAGTACAAATCTGGCCCTGAATGTGAGCTATGCTATAATGCAGTTGTGCTATGTGCTGCATAGATTTCGTGATGCACATGTATGTCTTAGCAAGGTTTTGTGAATAACTTTATAACTTACTGTGAGCAACAAGGTGTTTATATCTGTTAAGATGCTTATGAATAGCAGGAATGTCATGTATGTGTGTGTGTTACTGAGGCATGCTATGTTTAATTGAAAAACATTTTCTTCTGTGCAAGACTTCTGAGAAAGCCTTTGCTTGCCAAGGCAGTAGCATCAATTGAGCATTCCACAGAATGTACACCTATATGGCGACTGATCTAAAGGTCAATGGGCCTGATCTAATTCACTCACAAGTTTTCTCCTTATGTTTGAATTAACTTTTCTGCACTCTGCAAATGAAAGGGTATGGAAACATTTGTGGAAAAGTACTGCCAACATATTATGATCATTTTCTTGCTATTGATACAGTGTAAAAATATCACCTAGGAAAAAACGTGGATTGGATTGGGCCCAAATCTCCTAATAATAGATTGTTTATGAAGTAAATACTTTGGGACGATGTAGAACTATAAGCCGGATAGTGTACTGGTTACTGGGATGAAATCTTGGCTCTTCCTGTTCAGTAAGCCAGCACCTATTCAGTAAGGAGTTCTTGGGCAGGCTTCCCTAACACTGCCACTGCCTACTGAGTGCGTTCTAGTGGCTGCCTCATAAGCTTTGAGTCCGACAGGTGAAAAGAGTTATACAAATACTTGAATTATTATTACTGGATTTATTAATCACTTTATCCACCACTACAGTATATCTACATCCTCTGTGACTTCATCTAAGCCCCGAGGACGTAGATGTACAGTACATCTTGTAACTGAAGCACAGCTGTGCATGGTTGGGCATTGCTCCTGTGCACCCCTCCAGCACTATCTGCTGCAGCACTAATTGGTGAAAGGTAATATGTTCCCTGAGCCAATAAGATTGATTTTGTACCATTAAAAATACGTGTATTTTCTTAGTACATAGTCAAAAATACTAACTGTAGTAACATTTCAGAATCAAATATTCTCACCATAAATTGTGACAGGAACCTAATAAAAGTTTTGTGATAAATGGCAAAAATAGCCAAACAAATTTTGTGTTTTTATATACGGTAGGACTTTTTATTTTTAAACTGGAATTGGTAAAACTGAGAAATAATGTTTTTCCTATTTTTTTTACTCTTTTTCCCATTAAAATGCATAGAAAATAACATTTTTCGAGGGGAAAAATGCCACACAATGAAAGCCTAGTTTGTCTTGAAAAAAACGATAGGTGTCATGAGTAAGTATAAAATTATTGCTGATTATATTGGGACATAGCTAAAATGTCAAAACTGCTCTGGTCCATAAGGGGGAAACACGGTCTAGGTGCAAAGTGAATTTTAAATTCAGTCTAGAAAAGTTTAGCAGTGAAGTGATGCTGCAACAGGTAGCTCTGAATCAGATGGAAAAGAACACTAGGCCTTTGGCTGGGGCTGATGTCAGAGGAATGTACCTGGGACTTTGAACTATGCAAGGCATCGTGCCACACAAATATGATATGAAATTATTGAGGGGTGCTATATGAACAGTCTGGCAGCTTTGGAAAATACATAGGATAAATACTAAAGAGCCAGTGCTACAGTCCAGTGTTCATGTCTATGAATTTATGTGTGTGAGTATATACAGTATATATATTAGTATACAGTATATACATATTTCTGATCCAAGACTCTAAAAGCTTGCAAAGATATCTGGTTTTCCGAGCACAGAGTTCTGCTATCCATGGTGCTGAATCTAGCACAATCCCAAATACGGCTCTTTCATTTTAGCTATAGATAACGGGTAATAAGTTAGGTTATGGAATTTCAGAACTGCCAGGATTTTACATATCAGACTGTAAGGTACTTAGTACATCATAACATTAAAAGCAGAAGGTGATTACACAGACTAGTTTCCACTTGTCTGAAAGGGCAAGGATTTCTCCTGTTTCTGTCTTGTACGTTGCTGTACATTGTGTTAATTACTATATAATTATCACTGTAACTTCTGTATTATGATCTGATGTCTGTATTTTTGAGTGCCCATATTATTTTCTTACTCTGTACTGTACCTCTCAACTTTTTGAGATAAGAAAGAGGGACAATTTATCACACGGCCCTTCTACACCTCTAACCACGCCCCCACCATACCGATCACCATGCATATGACAAAGAATTCGGAATCAAAAGAAGTTGTTTTATTATTCAAACCACAATGATCCTCTCTATCATCATTAGTTGTTTTTTTTGGTTTTTTTTTATTTTAAAATAAGAAATATATTTATTGAATTGATAGGAATAAAGCTTAGAGTCAGTTAAACACAATTTTCAGTAGAAAAAGACATATATTTGCACAGATCTGTACATCAGTCCTGAAAGAGGGACAAATGAGGAAGAAAGAAGGACAGAGGGATTTGGTTCCCAAAGAGGCACTGTCCCTCCAAAAAAGGTTGGGAGTGGGGAGCTATTAGGTACAGTACATGGAAGATGATGGTACTATATAAATCGATAATAACAATAAGTTAATTTCTATAATACTATTACTTTAGTGTAGAACTCCAGTCAAAGCTATTTTTATGTATTTTTTTTGTATGTAGTGAGGATTATTAGAACCATAGTCATGATTTCCCTGCTGTTTATGCAGATTTCTCCTCATTTTCTGTTTGTAGCTGCAATGGATGTTATTCTTCCAAATAAGGGCCCAAACAAAAGTTTTACAGCATTGCCCAACTGTGTATCAGAACTCATGGAGAAGTATGTGATAGGTTTGATCAGGTGACAGATCAGTACATCACTGATTTGCTGGGCATAATCATGTGCCCTAGCAGGAAGTGGTCATCGCAAATCAGAACCTTAAAATACTCAAAACCACTGGCCTGTGGGGCTGAGAGCAAGTAAAATTCCCCTAGTAAGAACTAGAGTTGGGCCGAACCTCCGATTTTAGGTTCGCGAACCCTGTTCGCGAACTTCCGCGAAAGGTTCGGTTCGCGAAAAGGTTCGCGAACCGCAATAGACTTCAATGGGGAGGCGAACTTTGAAAGCTTAAAAAAATTCTATCAACTGGAAAAATGATAGAAAACATGTTTCAAAAGCTCTAATACCTGGAGCCACACCTAATTGAGTGAAATACACATCACTGCTGCAAGACCCGCCCACCCTCCCTCCTCCAAGCAAGGTCCTTTATACCATTTGCCTGCCTACACTAATTAGTTATGGGACAGCTGCTACACACTCTGCTAGGGAGATTTTAATTGGCCTCCACCCTCCTCCCTCCTCTCCTTCTACCTATTCCCTCCTCCCTCCTACCGGAGGGAGGAGGGTCTCTTCTGCCAGGGAATTATACTATTTTAAAAACCAGTATACATCATACCATAGCTGGGAATACATACATGAGTATACATCATACCATAGCTGGGGATACATACATGAGTATACATCATACCATAGCTGGGAATCAAACCCAGATCTCACTGTGTGGTGGGCACGTCACCCTAAGCACTGTACCACTACAGAAGTAAGTGAAGCTAGCCTAAAATTTAACATTTATGCTCAATGCAATAGAACCATTAGGTTGCTTAAAGGAGAACTGTAGTGAGAGGTATATGGAGGCTGCCATATTGATTTCCTTTTAAGCTTTACCAGTTGCCTGGCAGCCCTGCTGATCTATTTGGCTGCAGTAGTGTGAATCACACCAGAAACAAGCATGCAGCTAATCTTGTCAGATCTTACAAAAATGTCAAACACCAGATCATACCATAGCTGGGAATCAAACCCAGATATCACTGTGTGGTGGGCACATCACCCTAAGCACTGTACCACTACAGAAGTAAGTGAAGCTAGCCTAAAATTTAACATTTATGCTCAATGCAATAGAACCATTAGGTTGCTTAAAGGAGAACTGTAGTGAGAGCTATATGGAGGCTGCCATATTGATTTCCTTTTAAGCTATACCAGTTGCCTGGCAGCCCTGCTGATCTATTTGGCTGCAGTAGTGTGAATCACACCAGAAACAAGCATGCAGCTAATCTTGTCAGATCTTACAAAAATGTCAAACACCAGATCATACCATAGCTGGGAATCGAACCCAGATCTCACTGTGTGGTGGGCACGTCACCCTAAGCACTGTACCACTACAGGAGTAAGTGAAGCTAGCCTAAAATGTAACATTTATGCTCAATGCAATAGAACCATTAGAGAGCTCTGTTGGTGAGCAGAAAAGGGGGGTGGGGAATCACTTGTGTGCTGCGTTATCCTTTTTTTAGCTGCAGTTGCCCAATTTGTGAAAAATGGCCTAGTGTTTAGGGGGGTTTAAGCCCATGGTCCTTAAGTGGATATAACACTAGTGGAGGTGCCCAGTATATTAGTTTCTGATGAGCAGCTGTGCATATGAGAGGCAGTATAAATCTTACCGTTCTTCAAGGAAGAACCAATACTACTGGAAAAATGTATTTATTTATGCACCAGAAGGGACAACACGTTTCACAGGTGCTGGCCTGGTTCTTCAGGTAAATCCATTGCCTGCATCAGAAGCTATGTCAGTGTGAGCGCCTCTCTCAGGAGAGAGAGGCACTCTCTTAGAAGAGAAATGCTCATGCTGACATAGTTCCTCATACAGGTACTGTATTTACCTGAAGATGAGGGCCAGCACCCGTGAAATGCATTGCCCCTTATAGTGCTTAAAGAATAAATACTTTTTTTTCCAGTGATATTGGCTCTTCCTTCAAGAGACAAAAGATTTACACTGCCTCTCATATGCACAACTGTTCATCAGAAACATATATAATGGGTGCCTCCATTAGTATTATTGTCTAGTTATTGCTATTTCCCTAAAAAACTCAGAGGAGAAGCGACCAACCAGCACCTACACCGCAGTCCTGGAAAACCGAGCTTGGACGGTTATCTCCCGCAGGCTCTGATGGTGGTTGCAGGTTATTTCAAACCTACTTTGTGAGTATATACTGTCTTACATTACACCATCCAACAACCTATAATACTGCACCATTGGGCTCCTGGTCTTTCTCATTTTCCAGATACTGCTAATTGCCAAGAATAACCCCCCTAAATCTAATGCAACTTAAAAATTGTACCAATCAGAATAACTTCCTGATAATCTATATTCTCAAGTCAGATCTTGAGGCTCTGTTCCCACTAGAGCAGAGAACGGACTCTTTTTGTCCGTTCTCCGCTCATTACTAAGCAAAGAATGAACAGCGCCTATGTTATACTAAGAAGCCGTTCAGATTTATCACGCTGAAATGGATCCACGGAATCCGTTGCGGTAAGCGGGCCACACCTCTGTGCAGTCTGTGATAATCCTGGGCAGGCTGATGCCTTGCCCATATAGCCTATGGGGATAACACATTTGCCCTGAGCTACACTACACTGTCCGCTCCCGCTGGCCACACATGGAATGGCTCAAGTGGGAACAGAGTCTTATGGCCCGTACTCACGGGCTGCAGAAGTGGCCTGTCGCCAGCACACGTGAGCGTGCTAGCGACAGGCCGGCGACAGCTTCTCTCCAGGTCCCTCCGCGTACACACGCGGAAGAGGGACCAGCGGCGAGACGGAAGCTGTCGCCGACGTTCCTCCTCCCCCCGCCGGAAGCTTCATTCACCTCTATGGAGGTTGCTGTCGCTAGTCCGCGTACTCACGCGGACTAGCGACAGTTGCGGCGGAGGTGCGGCGGCGACTGTTGCCATGCGATTGAAACTTTCAATCGCATGGCGACAAGAGCGGCGGGCGACAGTTCGGGGTGCGCGCGCGTGCGACGGCCCATACTCACGGGCGACCTGTCGCCGCAACACGCGCGCGCCGCGTGTTGAGGCGACAAAAGTCCCTCGTGAGTATGGGCCATAAGTCTTTTAGGCTTGGTTTACACATAAAAAAGGTGTCTGGTCCTGTCAGTTTCTGACAGTTGGCATCAGTTTTGTATGTGTTTACATGGCTGTGTTCACACATAAAAGGTGTACATTTTCCAGTGCGGTCTTGTCCTGTCAGTTTTGTATCAGTTTTGTCTGTAAATCTACGGCTGTGTTCACACATAAAAGGTGAACATTTCTGGTATGGTCCACTCCAGTCCTGTCCTGTCTTGTTCTGTTAGTTTTATATTAGTTTTGTATCATTTTTGTATGGGTGTGTTCACACATAAAAGGTGTACAGTTCCAATCCAGTCAGGTAAACTGATAGAAAAACTGACAGGACCAGACCGGAAATGTGCAGATTTATGCGTGAACTAAGCCTTAACCCTTAATGCCAGGAAAATTCAGTTTAGGACTAGGTCTATAAACACAATTGTTTATGTAATCAATTAATTTTCACTTTAGTGTTATTTTCATGTTATTTTTTGTTTAGTTGATTTTGTAGGAAAAGGTTTTGCAAAACAAATATTAGGAAAAGGTCTACTCAACCGTACAATACAGTCTCCTACTTACAAACAACTCCAGTTACAACATTTCAGAGATACAAACCAAGTTGTCTTCATGTACAAAATACGTAATACTGTTTTTTTTATTCCATATTTTTGTTGTTAAATGTTACAGTGTTGCATAAACTGTTATAGTGTAAAAAAACAAACACTGAAGTACATTGAAAACAACCAGAAAACATAGTGTATACTATATAGCAAAATCCAGCGCTGTCCAAGAGTAAAGAAGTTATCCACATTTCACCATGTTTAACCATATATACTCAAGTATAAGCCGACCCGAGTGTAGGCAGACCCCCTAACTTTTACCTTAAAAAAACAGGAAAAATAGATTGTCCCGAGTATAAGCCAGGGGTAGGAAATGCCAAAACTACAACCCCACTCACAACCATGGCCAGCCACAACTATACACAGGAAAAGCAGAACAAAGTAATCAGCAGGTAGCAATAATAGGTTTACAATATGAATGTAAACCTATTATTGCTAATGACATCCCGAATGCCCCCTCCGCGATATGCAGGTGATATTATGGTGCAGGTGAATCATGTACACATACAGTATGTGCTGTATAATGTCGCGGCTATACAGCAGGTCAGTGGCTCATTTAACAGCATGTCAGTGGCTGTGGCTCCCACGTGCGTCACTTCTCCCTCCCCCCCCCCCCCCCCCCCCCGCTGGAGCAGCATTATACAGCACATATTTGGCGGGGGTTGAGCAGGCACTCGGGGACACTTGGGGAGGGCAGATGAAGTGACTCGAGTATAAACCGAGGCCCCCACTTTTGGGCCACTTTTTGGACCCAAAATCTCAGCTTATAATTGAGTATATTACTCTATTACTATATTACTGTTATCTTTTAAATCATGAGCTTGTAATTAGTGATGGATGCAAAACTGAAAAAATGCACCTTTATTTCCAAATAAAATATTGGCACCATACATTGTACTAGGGGAAAATTGTCAATGTTGCAATAACCGAGACAAACGGGCAAATAAGAAGTGTGGGTTTTAATTACGGTAGCATGTATTATTTTAAAACTATAATGGCAGAACACTGAGAAATAATTAATGTCTTCCATTTTTTTCTTCTTTTTCCTGTTAAAATGCAGTTAGAATAAAATAATTCTAAACAAAAAGTACCCCCAAAGAAAGCCTAATTGGTGGCGAAAAAAACAAGATATAGATTGTTTCGTTGTGATAAGTAGTATGAATGGAAGGAGCGCTGACAGGTGAAAATTGCTGTTTTTTTTTTAAAGAGAACCAGAGACAAAACAAATAATAGATTTATACATACATGGGGCTTCCTCCAGCCCCATCAGCATGGATCGCTTCCACGCCGCTATTCTCTGCGACCTCCATCGCCAGTACCGGGTCCCGTCACTTCGGCCAGTCAGGGCCAGTCGACGCAAGCGCAGTGCGCTCCCTCCTAACTGCGCTGGTGCATATGTAAAGCAGGTGCCGGTGAGACGGAGGGAGTCCCTGCGGATGCGTACAACTGGCCGCATCCGGCGGAAGTGACGGGACCCGGTACCGGCGATGGAGGACAGCGGCATGGGAGCAATCCATGCTGATGGGCCTGGAGGAAGCCCCAGGTATGTATAAATCTATTATGTGTTTTCGTCTCTAGTTCTCTTTAAAGGGAAAAAAACCCTTGGAAGTGAAGTGTGGCTAACACAGGAATCAACTTACAAACATATTTAACTTACAATCTCTGAAACAGAACTTGTTTGTAAGAAGGGGACCTCCTGTAAACCGTTTTCTGTTCTAATAAAGAAAAAAATGATCTATCTCCAGTCGATGTTCAAAATTATGATGCCAAAAAGCACAAAAACATATCTATCCTTGAGTTCCTATGGGGCACCTACCTTATAGTGGAGTGACCACTATGGGATTAATGCAGAATAGAAGTAAATTCTATACAGAAAAATACATTGCTATTTATTAACTATTATGCTTAGGGTATATTTTGTGCTTTTATCATTTAATAACCCCCCAGTGCCGAGCAGTCATCAGCGTAATGTAGATGCTTCAGATATATTCTGTACTTTTCACCATTTTAGCCTCACAGTTTGTACACGGATCTCCTTTGAATGCTGTAATTGTTGGGAGATATAATGGGCTGAAGATAAATAGTGACATGATATCCCAGAGCCCCTCTGTCTCCCCTGCGCACTATTCTTCATTAGCTGAATCTTGCAATACAACTGTTGACATGACGAGAATAAATAAGATCTGAAGGGCCTATCTGTGCCTGTAGAATGGAACCTTTTTCCAGGCTGAGGGTCTGTTTCCCAAGTGTCTTTATTTCCTCTGCACCTGCATGTACTAATTGCCATCTACAAAGCCCTTATAAATACAGTATCTAAGAGCCGGGAATACACTCCAAAGTAGCTTCATTCATTTCATTTTTTCCCATTAATCTGCTTACTCCATGGTAACGCATTATTTATGAAGTGGCAGCAACCTCTTTCTCCCCCCCCCCCCCCCCCCTTCCCTCATGTATTCTTTAGATATAACCAACATCTTTTCACCAATGGGTAGAATATTCAGCCATTAAAATCAATTTCATATACACTTTTTTTTTTTTTTTTTACTTATAATGCTTCCTTCTGCATTGTTTGGTTAATTTTTTCTCTTGCTGTTTATTTTTTAAGAACACGTTTCTTGCTATTTGAAATGAATATTTCATAAAACTTTAATTCATTTCATACAATGTAACTTTGATGAGATGACTACATGTTGTTCCTTCTAAATGCTTAAAGTAATACTTTAAAGAGAATCTGTACTGTCCTATTTGTACAATAAAAAACATACCAATCAAGTCACTGTGATCTCCTGGATCCCTCTTTGCTGTTTCTACCGCTGCCTACCACAATCCTGGCTTTTAATCGCCAGTTTTAGGCAGTGTTTACAAACAAAAAACATGGCCGCTAACCAGAAAATTATGTTTATGTATATATATATATACCATGTTACAGTATACTACATATTTTTATTATCAGTGAATTATCTGCACTCCTGTCAGGGATTCTCACAGTTTCTCAGCATGACAAGCTGAAACAGAGAGCAGAGACCAGACTGTGAGGGTTAAGCTACATACACATGAGGCACGGATGTCTGCAGTTGCATGGAGACAAGCAACAGTTGAAAGTCTCCAGCAACGACAGTTGTATACAAGCAACGATTGTATACACGCGGCAACAACCTGTCTGCAACATAGCGGAAACTGTTGCTCAGCAACTTCTGTCGCAGGTTCAATGAACTGTCGGACTCACAAGAGTTGCTAGAGACTAGCATACACACGACCGCACCGACTTGAGACTAGGGACGGTTGCTGCAACAGCTGTTGCCGGGGATTGAAGAAGCCAATCGCCTGGAGACAGCTCTGACTAGCAACAGTTGCTTGCGCGCGCCTCATACACATGGAGGATCTGTTGCCGCAACATGCGCGCGCCATGTGTTTCCAGCAACACTTGTAGCCCGTGTGTATGGGCCTTTAAACAAAGCACACACACACAGAGCCTGCAGGGGGCGTGCAGGGGGTGTACATAACTTTTCCCTATCACAGCAGAAGAGTGCATTCCTCTCTGTCAACAAAGCCTGACAAAGGAAAAAGGATTAGTTATATTACAGAGACAGTGCAACTACAAAAGGCTGCAGTAATCCAGACCACATTAAAACAGGTATAGGAACTTATAGGATAGAAGAAATAAGGCTGAAAATTTTGTTACAGAGTCTCTTTAAGCTGGCTGGTCACTGAGATTCGGCAGCTACTGTGCATGCACGGCCCAAAGCTGCACGCACCCTGATCGTGCTCCCATGACGGTAGTGTTCTATGCATGTGCAGTAGCAATTTTCTTGTACTGCACATGCGCAGAACGCACCTGGCCGCGGGTGCGCGTGGCTCTGGGCCGCACATGCGCAGTAGCCGCCGACTCTTGGCATACGGCCAGTTTTGCGGGGGTCCCCGCTGCTGGCTGGAAGGGACCAGGAGGAGGTAAGTTAACCACTTCGCCGCCTGGGTACAGTATATCTACGCTCCTTTGGACTTCAGTTCCCCGCCCGGGGCGTAGATATACGCACCCCCCGCCGCTGTCCGTGCTCCCCCTCGCATGTGTGCGTACTTCCGCGCTCGTGCACACCGCCGGCATCTCGCCAGGAGATCAATGAATGGGAAAATCCATTCCCGTTCGTTGATCTCTGCCCCCCAGCAATGATCGGCTGCTTCTATGAGAAGCAGCGCGGTGTTTGTGAAAAAAAAAAAAAGTTTCCCAGCCTCCCTGAGCATCCTGTAAGCGTACTTCCGATGCTTACAGGACGCACTCACAAAAATGTACTGTGGCCATCTTGTGGCCAAAAAGTAAAACTACACCAAAAAACATTTTTCACATACAAATACATTTTACAATATAAATTAACTCATTAACTCCCGCACTCCCCAATTGTTACTATTTTTTTTTTGTAATTAAAAAAAAAATTACAATAAAAAAAAAAAAATAGTTACCTTAGGGACTAAAATCTTTAAATATTTATATCAAGAGGGTATAACACTGTTACTTTATAAATTATGGGCTTGTAATTAGGGATGGACGGAAAACTGAAAAAAATGCACCTTTATTGCAAATAAAATATTGGCGCCAAACATTGTGATAGGGACATAATTTAAACGGTGTAATAACCGGGACAAATGGGCAAATAAGTTACATGGATTTTAATTACAGTAGCATGAATTATTTAAAAACTATAATGGCCGAAAACTGAAAAATAATGATTTTTTTTCCAAATTTTTTCCGATTTTCCCATTAAAACACATTTAGAATAAAATAATTCTTGGCATAATGTCCCACCTAAAGAAAGCCTAATTGGTGGCAAAAAAAACAAGATATAGTTCATTTCATTGTAATAAGTAATGATAAAGTTATAGGCGAATGAATGTAAGGAAAGCTGAAAGGTGAAAATTGCTCGGATGCTGAAGGGGTAAAAACCCTTCAGTTGTGAAGTGGTTAAAATCACATTTTTAATTTTTGCTTAAGTATTCCTTTAAAGATGAACTGTAGTGGAAATACCGTAATGAATAAAACTGCTTATTTTTTAACATTATTCATTTATAAATTATTTACTCAGAGTTTGCCCATTGTAAAATCTTTCCTCATCCAGATTTAAATTCTGAAATTGATCACATGTAACAACATCTTTAGCCCTGCCAGGTAATCTCTGTGGAATGTTTGTTTATTGAGAGTTCCATGCACAGAGTGAGATACATTATGTCCCACAATGCAACGAGGTTCACATATAACAACCTGTCAGGGCCATGGCCCTGACATCCGACAGTGGGAGGGTTTTCACCACAATATCAGGCACACAGACCCCCAAATGATCTATTCGAGGAATGGTAAAGAATCCTTGAGGGAAAGAGGGTATCAGTTACTGCTTGGGACGAAGGTCAATCCTGGGTTGAAGTTTTCGGTTAAAAGTACATTTTAGGTTAAAGATTACAGTAGCACATTTGTCAGTCGTGTCACACGTGCTGCTCACACAAGTCTGGAACAGTAGACGAAAGATGCTGAGCGTCTCTATTCATAAATCTCTCTGCCCCGCCGCTCGCTGCACCAAATGTGCTATTGACCACTTTTCATTTGCGATCCAAGCTGGTCTAAATTGCAATCACCATTTCATGGCAGATGTTCGCTGCACTGTCACTTTTGATTGTGAGAGCACAAGTCACAAAGACCCTGAAAATGCAGTGCGAATCATCTGCAAAATGTGTGGCTGGCTTAGCGCAAGATTGAGGGGACAGGCTTGCCTATTAAATGTCCCCTACACTTTTTGTAATGTACACTGATTACTGTAGTTTTGGGGGGAAAATGTGTATATTATAGTACATAAGATACTCCAGGTTACGTATAAAAAAATAAACACCAGGGAATATTTATAAAAGAGATAAAGCTATTTATCATGGCATTATCTCTTTTTTTGCGTGTGTTTTCACAAGTACAATGTAATATTACTATGGTAAGCTTTACTGGCGTGTGTTCTTTTTTTTCTTTTTCTTTGCTTTATCATTGTCCCATACTTTAAATTGTACAGGAAGTGGAAATAAATGCATAAAATTAAGCAAGCCCTCGTTCACATCTCTTCAGCGCAGATGGCCGTGCGATCGGAACGCAACGCGTACAATCGCACGCCATCTGCGCCGCTACGCTGCTGATCCCATCCATTGACAGCGATGGGATCAACTTTGCGCTTGCGGGCAAAATTCAGGCAGCAGTACGCAAGCGCTTCGTAGTGCACCGTACTGCTGCGCAGCGCAGTAGATGTGAACGGTAGAAGAGCTGTCTATGCCCTTCTGTTGTTCCTGTGTTTCAGCACATCATACGCGCTTCCAAATGCGCACGGAAGCGCGTATGATATGAACACAGCCTAAGGCAGCTATCTAAACAGTTTTCTTTAGCAATCCACCACAGTTTTAAATGTGATACCTGAAGGGCGGTTTCACACTATTGGGCGTTTGCTCTGCCATTACCGGCAGATCGCTAGTGCAGTGTCTCACTATAAGAGCAAGAAACAAACACATATATCCAGGCACATCGCCTCTAGTTAGGACATTAAATAAGTTATTAAGGAAAGGGAGGTGCTGAAAGGGGTGTTGCCAGAAAACAGCAAAAATCTATTAACCCTTCGCACTCTCGCATGCAAATGTTCAAACAAATGCATTCACAGATTCACTCATCCAGGCACCACTGTTATCCTTACAGCTAAGTTAAAAGCCAGGGTCTTAGTTCACAGAAGAATGCATTCTTTTGCTTAGTCACCTACACTATGCAGAAGAATCCAGGTAAATGTAGGCGTCCGAACTCTGGCCCTTTCACATGCATAGTGCAGACATGCAAACATTCATTGCATCAAACCTATTTAGGGATTAGGAGCACACATCCTGATTTCCTCTCATGGGACAGATAGCGCATCTTACCAATCGCACAAGGGAGCTAATGTAATGTATCCATACGCACCATGCACATACATGTTTGCATGTCTGCACCACCCAAGTAATTTATAGCTCTTTTAATATATAGGCTGCAATGACAGACCACTGTTTGGGGCACTGGGCCCTTTCTCAAATTGCAATAGCCGTGACAAGTGAACACCACACAAGTGCACCTTTAAATACACAACCCAACCCGTGGGCGGGGCTAAGCGGAGGACCTGATCGGGAACTGCAAGACTAAAAAACAGCTTGCGCATAATGCTGTCTAATTGCAATATATCCGCCCACCTGACGCACCATTGGCTGGATCTCAGTCCCTCCTGTACTCTCACAGTCACACCCACGCCATATGAATGCATCCAAAAATCTGCATATCGCATCATCACGTGATGCTGGCGCTTAGTGATGATGCGCTATGCGGATTTTTGGATGCATTCATATGGCGTGGGTCATACATGCCGTGGGCATCCAAAAATCCGCATAGTGCATCATCACTAAGCGCCAGCATCACGCTAGGTGTGACCATATCGTTGCACCGCATGCGTACATAATGACGCATCCCATGCGTAATATTGCGAGATCATAGAGTACCCAAACAAAAATACTGACAAAAAAAATAAATAATAATAGCACCTTTGCTTTTAGATCCCTTTGGGGCTCAGCGGTGGACGTCTGATGGACGTCCTCCACTTAGCCCCGCCCACGGCATGTCTGGTTGACAGCCTATGGGTTGTGTATTTAAAGGTGCACTTGTGTGGTGTTCACTTGTCACGGCTATTGCAATTTGAGAAAGGGCCCAGTGCCCGAAACAGCTGTCTGTCATTGTAGCCTATATATTAAAAGAGATATAAATTACTTGGGTGGTGCCGACCCTTCCTTAAAGATATCTGTGTGTGTTCCTGGGGACTACTTTTTATGGACGTAACAATAGGGGCTGCAGCCGATGCGCCCACGGGGGGGCCCCTGGGGCCTGCTCAGGGCCATTTTGGGGGTCTGAAGGGGTCGCAGCATGATGGGAAAGCTATGGCCACACTCGGTGGGGAGGGGGGGCGGTCCCCCCCTCCCTCACCTCGGGCTCTCCTCTCCAGCTTCAATAACCATATGTTTGCAGCGGCGGGCAGCGGCAGCTACATACCTTCCGTGCGCTCCAGCGCTGGCGCTTCTCTCTCTAGTGTCTGACGCGACTTCCTTTGTATACAGGAAGTCGCGCCAGAGGCTAGAGAGAGAAGCGCCAGAGCGCACAGAAGGTATGTAGCTGCCGCTGCTAGCCGCTGCACATATATAGTTATTTAAGCTGGAGGGGAGCGCAGAGGGGAGAGCCCGAGGTGAGGGAGGGGGGGGCATCCCCCCTCCCCACCGAGTGTGGCCATAGCTTTCCCATCCGGCTGTGACCCCTCCAGCTCCCCAAAACGGCCCTGAGCCCCCCCCCCCCCCCCCGCGGGCGCATCGGCTGTAGCCCCTATTGTTACACCCATGAAAAGTAGTACAAAAAGTACTACCAAAATGATTTTGTGTGTTTTCCTGATTGCAGAGGATTTAAAAGGCATGTCATTGACAAGGTGTGAAAATATCAACCTGGGGGAAAACTAAGGAGAAAAAATGAATTGAATTGCACATGGGCCACTGCATCTTCATGTCAAGAAAAACCATAGTAAGGGGCTGGTTCACACTGCAAGAGCTTTGTAAGCACTAGTGATTTGAAAAGCTCTCATTTATGCAGTTCTATGGGTGGTTTTTACAAAATCACATCGCTCAAATGAGAACACACACATACAGTAGCATTACATTAGCAAGAGATTTCAAAATCTCCAGTGCTTAGAAAAAGCTCTTGCATATGAACCAGCCCTCAATCAGTCAAATTGTCACAATACAGAAGACATTTTTTGTATTTATTTATTTTTTTAATATTACAATTTTTGGCAGATGTGTTTTTGTAAAATATCTATTTCCAGATATCACAGTTATTGCAGCTGGTTTACAATGGTTGTCAGTATTATGTGGTGTAAAGAGACTTTGAAGCTTTGTTAACAAGCATCTGCATGCTTTGTGACACTATGCTGCCTTCACTTCCTCATTGGTCGCCATTAGGCAGCACTCACCCTCTCATAGTTTGCTTGCAGAGTGAGCTAAGACCTCTTAATACACATGTTGTAAACACACATACATGAATGTAAGCTGTGTAATTATCCTCTTTATTAAACCTCCTCGTATGGGATATAATTGCATTGAGAGCCTCTGGTGATGTCATTGCGGGATTCAATTATACGCATGGAATTTAATCACCAATACTATATACTTATAGATAATGAGGACAGATTCACAAAGATGTGTCTGAATTAAATTTTGTGATATAATCAGCCTATAAATAATATAAAGGCAGCTTGCAGGACAAGAAGAAAGGGGGAGAAAGGTATGGAAAATATGGTGAATTAAAACCAATGTACTTGGAGATTGTACTAACGAGTGTCAGGCATATTATGCTGATATTAAACAGCAGTATTATTGCAATATATATTCATGATTTGTAGAGTAGAATGAAAATATTGCTCTGTTAGAAAGTCTCCTCGTGCGTACTGCTCCCCATGTTTTTCTCCGCTTCCCTCTGTAATGGTCTAATGCATCCCGCTTTTAAATTTGGCTCTTCAAGTATAATGTTTTTGTGCATCTGCATCATGATACTGCACATTTTGTCAATTTTCTCTATCAATTGCATTAGCTGCTGTGAAAAAACGCACACGTTTTGCTGCATAGAAACACACTTGGTGTGCAGAAAAACGCGTGCAGGAAACTGAAAGATAAATGTGTTCCCTGCCTCAATGAACTCAGATAAAAGTAGAATTACACTTACAGGGAAGCGGGAAATACAAGAATTTTGCACTTCTATGATGTCAGGATCTTAATAATTATTTTTTATTACTTAACCACTTGAAGACCACAGGCTTACACCCCCCTAGTGACCAGGCTATTTTTTACAGTTCAGGCCACTGCAGTTTTAAGGGTTTGCTGCAGAGCAGTACAAGTCAGCACACAAGTGATCCCCCCTTTTCTGAAAGCTCTGTTGGTGAGCTCTGATCGCTACTGGGATGTTTGTTTATTTATTTTTTATTTATTTGTTGTTTTTTTAAAATAAATTTGCCTATTTTATTATTTATTTTTATTAAGACCCTCCCTCCCCTGCCAGCCAATCCCAGCGATCAGCTCTCATAGGCATCAGCCTATGAGAGCCGATCGCTCTGTGAGCCTTCCTAGGGGACAGCCGAGTGACACGGCTGACCCCACTACAGCGCTGCCATTCATCGCAGTGCTGTACAATGTAAATTCAGTCAGTTTTGCCATCTAACAGTCTCCTAGCGGAGATCACTGCTGGTAGACTGATGACGGATCGGACGCAACGATCCCCTGTAAACGATCCCCTGTAAACCACGCCTCCAGGACCTAATGCTTATTGCCTATCGGCATGACGTGGTCGTAAGGAGGTTAAAGCAGCAGGGACAGCCATACCATCCCAGGATCCCAGGAAAAAGTAAAGGAAAAAAGTATAAAAGTAGATAAATACTTCTACTTATACTTACATAACACATGTATTGTACTGTCCACATTTTGATTTCAGTCAATTTTATATAGTAAATAAAGAGAAAACTGTTTTTGGCGGTTTCCACCTTTACTGCCTTTGAATGAAGCCAATCCTGATGTCATTTGCTCTCTTACTCATTTTTTCCCCATAGAAACTGCACTGTCATACCTAGCTTATTTTGTAAACACATGTGAGCAGAGCATAGATCATATTTCAGCAGCTTCTGCAGAGGGCTTAGGTAGATTTCCCTTCTCAGCCACCTGTCACACTGAACTGCCCTCAGCCAATGAGTTAGGATCAGGAATGTGGGAGGGGAAATAACAAGCTTCCCTCTCCTCTGCAATGTACCAAATGGAGCCAGGCTGACTGAGATAAGATTTATTACAGCAGAAACATTTATGATTACATTGGAATGCGTACAATGCAGACTGCATGTACACTACATAATAAGCACAGAGAAGTGGGTAAATGGAATTTGATTTTATGGCTCACAATCCCGCTTTAACAATTCAAAAGTACTAAAAAGTAGTTAAAAATATAATATCAAACTAATTTTGCTTAGTGGAAGCTTTAAAAGTATTTTATTGAACAGGTTTAAAGGGAACCTGTACTGAGTAAAATTATTTAAAACTAGCTGATTGCCCGGCGTTGCCCGGGTATGTATTTGGCTGGTGTTGGCTCCGCCTACTTTTCTAACCCTAACACACAATTACTCACTGACCAAGTTTGTGAGCTTTGCGGTCTTTGGTATCAATAATCTGCATTGAAATGTATCAAATCTGATCGGCTGTGTGTGGCTCCACCCCCTTATCTGAATTTGAACCCCAGTCACCCAATAACCAACTGTACCAGGTTTGAGGACTGTGCCATTAACAGTGCAAGAATGGCAGCAATTAAATATTCCCCTTGAAAAGCAACAGGTGAAGTTTGATTCACTTTTGTAGGCTCCACCCACTTTTCTGAATATTAATCCCAGTCACCCAGTGACCAACTGTGCAAAGTTTAAAAACCCTGCCATTAACAGTGTAAGAATGGCTGCAGTTTACATTTTCCCAGTGAAATGTGTATTTGTCTCCACCCACTGATGACCCGGCATTGCCCGGGTATGTATTTGACTGGTGTTGGCTCCGCCCACTTTCTAACCCTAACACACAAACACTCAATGACCAAGTTTGAGAGCTTTGGGGTCCTTGGCATCAATAATTTGTATATTCCCATTGAAATTAAACAAATCAGATAGGCTGTTTGTGGCTCCGCCCCTCTCCAGCATTTGAACCCCAATCACCCAATGACCAACTGTAGCAGGTTTGAGGTATCTGCTATTAACAGTGTAAAAATGGAAGCAATTTAAATATTCCACTTGAAAATCAACAGGTGAATTTTGATTGGCTATTATAGGCTCCACCCACTTCCCTGAATATTAATCTCAGTCACTCTGTGACCATCTGGGGACCCTGAAATAAACAGTGTAAGAAGGGCTGCAGTTTACACTTTCCCAGTGAAATTTGTTTTTGGCTCCACCCACTTTTTGTAACCAGGACACAAAGTCACTACTCAATGCCCAGGTTTGTGAGTTTTGGGGTCCTTGGCATCAATCATTTGTATTTTCCCATGAAATGAAACAAATCTGATTCACTGTTTGTAGCTCTGTCCCCTTTTCCGAATTTGAACCTCAGTGACCGAATGAGCAACTGTACCAGGTTTGAGTCTTGTGCCAATAACAGTGCAAGAATGGCAGCAATTTTAATATTCTCCTTGAAAAGTGACATATGATTTTTGATTGGCATTTTTAGGCTCCACCCACTTTTCTGAATATTAATCCCAGTCACCCAGTAACCAGCTATGCTAAGTTTGAGAACCCTGCCATTAACAGTGAAGAAGGGCTACAGTTTACAATTTCCCAGAAAAATCTGTTTTTAACTCCACCCACTTTTTGTAACCTGGACACACAGTCACTACTCAATGACCAAGTTTGTGAGCTTTTGAGTTCCTGGCATCAAAATTGTGCTAATGGAAGCAGTTTAGGGCCGGTTCACACTTGCGGTTTTGCAAAAACCGCACCGGATGTCCGGACCGCACCGGAGCCGGATCGGACCTGAACCGTACGGTTCCTGTCCGGATCCGGTCCGGTTGCATACGGTTTCCGTGCGGTATGAACACGGTTGCGGTCTGGATCTGGATTCTTAAAGAGTAACAACCTGTATAAAAACAAAAAAAAATGTTGGGGTCTGGGAGGTCAGCAGAAGGGGGACCTGTGGAATCAGGCCCTCTGCTGTTTAGCACTCACCTCCACCTCCGACATGCTGCCAACATCTCCGGATCCGGATCCAGCTGTGCTGCTCCACTCCAAAATGCTTGCCCATGTGTCCCCAGCCAATATCGCCGCAAAAATCCGCATAGGAAGTGGGGTAGAACATCCGGATTTTTTGCCAGTGTGTTGTGCGCTCTCCGGTTCTCATTGGTTTCCATTGGCCGGATGGTGCAGTCCGGCTCCGCCCCGGATACGGCTGCCGGAGGAGCCGGACCAAAAAATAGCGCATGTTGGAACGGACACCGGAGTCCGGATCCGGTCCGGCTCCGGTCCGGACGAAACGGACACATGTGAACCCTGGCATAGACTTACATTGCTATGCCGTGCGTCCGTTTCGTCCGGCCAGCATGCGGTGCGGCTCCGGCACGGCTATTCCGGATAGCCACCGCTAATGTGAACCGGGCCTAATCCAGCAAAGAAATCTGGCTGTTTTTGGCTCTGCCCCTTTAATGAATTTGAACCCCAAACACTTAACAACCGACTGTAGCAGGTTTGAGGCCTCTGCTATTAACAGTGTGAGAATGGCTGCAGTTTCAATATTCCCCTTAAAAATAAATAGGTGAATTTTGATTGGCTCTTGTAGGCTCCACCTACTTTTCCGAATATTAATCCTAGTCACCCAGTGACCAACTGTGTGAAATTTGAGAACCCTGCCATTAACAGTGTAAGAAAAACTGCAGTTTACATTTCCCCATGTAAAAAGTTATTTGTTTTTGGCTCCGCCTACTATTTCTAATCTTGACATACAGTCACTTAATGACCAAGTGTATGAGCTTTGGGGTCTTTGGCATCAATAAGTTGCATTTTACCATTGAAATTAAACAAATCTGATTGGCTGTTTTTGGCCCGCTCCCTTCAGAATTTAAACCCTAGTCTCCCAGTGACTGACTGTAGCAGATGTTAGGCCTCTGCCATTAAGAGTACATGAATGGCAGCAATGTAAATATTCCCCTTGAAAATCAAAAGGTGAATTTTGATTGGCTGCTGTAGGCTCCACCCACTTTTCTGAATATTAGTCCCAGTCACCCAGTGGCCAACTGTGTCACGTTTGAGAACCCTGCCAATAACAGAATGGCTGAAATAAATCTAACAAATCTGATTGGCTGTTTGTGGCTCCACCCCTTTAGTGAATTTGGACCCCAGTCACCCAATGACTGACTGTATCAGGTTTGAGGCCTCTGCCACTAACAGTGTAAGAATGGTAGCAATGTGAATATTCCCCTTGAAAATCAATAGGTACATTTTGATTGGCTGTTGTAGGCTCCACCCACACTTCTGAATATTCATCCCAGTCACCCAGTGGCCAATTGTGTAAAGTTTGGAAACCCTGCAATTAAGTTGTTGGCACCGCCCACTTTTTCTAACCTTGACAAACAGTCACTCAATTATCAAGTTTATCAGCTTTGGGGTCCTTGGTATCAATACTTTGTATATTCCCATTAAAAAATAATCAAATCTGGCTGTTTGTGGCTCCGCCCCCTTCTTGAATTTGGACCCTAATCATCCAGTGACCAACTGTACCAGGTTTGAGGCATCTGCTTTTAACAGTATAAGAGAATGGTAGCAGATGAAATATTCCCTTTGAAAATCAAAAGGTGAATTTTTATTGGCTGTTGTAGGCTCCACCCACCTTCCAAAATCTTAATCTGTCACCCAATGACCAACTGTGCGAAGTTTGAGAACCCTGCCATTAACAGTGTAAGAATGGCTGCAGTTTATATTTTCCCAGTAAAATTTGTTTTGGCTCCGCCCACTGTTTGTAACCTTGGCACACAGTCACTCAATGACCAAGTTTGTGAGCTGTCAGGTTCCTGGCATCAAAAATGTGTGAGTGGAAGCAGTTTATCCACCAAGGAAATCTGATTGGCTGTAGGTGGCCCCGCCCCTTTAGTGAATTTGGACCCCAGTCACCCAATGACCGACTGTAGCAAGTTTGAAGCCTCTGCCATTGAAAGTGTAAGAATAGCAGCAGTTTAAATATTCCCCTTGAAAATCAATTGGTGAATTTTGATTAGCTGTTGTAGGCTCCACCCATTTTCTTGAATCTTAATCACATTCACCCAGTGACCAAGTGTGGCAAGTTTGAGACCCCTGCCATTAACAGTCTAAGAATGGCTGCAGTTTACATTTTCCCATTTAAAATGAATGGCTGAAATTTTATTGGCTGTGTTATGCTCCTCCCACTTTTCCTGGATTTGTAACCTCGGTCACCAAGTGACCACCTGTGCCAAGTGTGGGGACTCTGGCTTGATTACTGTGAGAATGGCAGCCTTTTACATTTTTTCCATTGGCTTGAATGGGTGGAATCTGATTTGCTGTTTGTAGCTCTGCCCAGGTGTGCAGGGGGGCCGCGAGACCCCCAGAACCTATCATCCCAGGTAGTAAGGGATCTGTATACCAAGTTTCGTTCAAATCGGTCAAGCCGTTTTCGAGTGATCGCTGCACATACACACACACATACAAACATTCGATTTTATATATATAGATAAACACATGAGGTAACTTCAAATGAACATTACATAGTTACCTTGCCATCAGTTCCTCTCAGAAGCTCACCAATTTCTTCTGACAATGATCCCTTCTAGTTCTGACAACATTTTGTCAGAACTGAACTATATCAGTTGCTGTCAGTTATATATCAGTTGCTGTTAGTTATAGCTGAGAGGAGAACTGATGTGTCCATGTTTCCCTATGGCTCAAGTGGGCGATGTTACAGTTTAACTGTATGCTGACCAGGAAGCGGTTATGGGGTAAGGGCCGTTTTCAAAATAATGGAGTACGGAGAATTCCCTTGATCACAGTGGACAAACAGGTCGTGGGAGAGGAGAAAGAGAGTGAGGAGTAGTCTACGCAGCAGGTAAGTATGACTTGTGTATGCTTATTTTGAGTTCAGGTTTTTCTTAAAAATATCTACTTGGAGAATACTCGGGGGGGGGAAACTAGGATAAAGCCCAAAGTCTTCTGCACATAATTGTTGCAAATGAGTGCCAAAACTCCTTGGCCCATATGCAATTAACTTTTTCACCTGAGTTTTCTTCTAGGATGTAATTTTTCAACTACTTTTTAAAATAACTTTTGAGCATGTTATAATCAAAAAAGTACCACAAAGTAGATGAAAAGGTACTATGAAAATAATTTTGAGCATTTTCTTGCTTGCTGGTGACTTAAAATGCATTTTATTGATAAGGTGTAAAAATATCACCTAGGAGAAAATGAGAATTGCATATGTGTGCACAAACTGTAGCTCTGTATCTGAGTCTGCGCAATAACTGTAAGCAGATAGCAAGCCTTATTTACAGCATGTATAGAGAGATTAGCGTGACATCACTTTTCACATGCTCAAGTAATTCAATTCCTTCTGAATAGTTAAAACATTGCTGAAGCAAACATTGAAATGTGTCCAGTTAGATTGTTTCTGGAAATGAGAGTGCCTGGCAGATTTGTGCTATATATATAAAATATGAGTCAGTTGACACGGAGTTATACATCACGTTAATAGAAAGAGCAAAACAAAGCAAAACCAGACAGAGTTTTCAGACTCTGGTTCGTAGTAACTATACAAACAAAGGAGCACAATAATCCTCATGCAAAACAGTCTCCATCCACAGAGCTGGCCTAACTCATACCAGATGAGCTCATAAATAAGGTTCCTGTCACACACAAATGTGCAAAAACTCTTTATCAGCAAGAGTGCATTTAGAGGAAATGTTAGGAAGGTAAATACCTCCGGGAGCCAGGAGCATTATTCCTCCCAACAGCAGCTCCTGCTTCTGACATAGACAAAGTGTATTCATGTTGGAAGAACCGTGTACTAACTGTATTCCAGTCTAATTCCATTGTGTAAGGCAGGGCAGCTGGAGCCAGGACTATTGCACAGTAGCAGAGGTTGAACGTAACACTTCTGTGTAGCAGCGCCATCATGTTGGATGAATAGGAAAGAAAGAGCAGGTGTTAGGGTGAAATATTTATATAAACTCTATGAGCGAGATATCATAGGGAAATGATCATGTGTTTTCAAAGTGCTCATTATTAATTACATGGTTTGGTTGAAAAAGAAACATGTCTAGGATGATTGACAACAGACTCTCAGACCCACACTGCATAGAGATTTTCCAGCTCACTAGACAGCATTCTAAGCACCAGCAGGCTGAAAGTAGTCAGCACTGTGTCATGGACAGCTGAGGAGTTAACCCTGGGCCTGGGCTGAGTTCACAGCTAGTAGCTGCCACCATTTTTTTTATGGAAACATATACCACCCAAAGAGTCTCTTCCAGATCATGTGATGATGTAACAGATTGTAAGGAATATATCAGAATATATCAGATTTTACATTAAAGTGAAACCAAGCACCATTTTTAGCACCCAGGCAATCTCAATAGCACATTAAAAATGCATGCTAGCAAAGTTGCTCATTATAAAAAAAAAATAGACGTCTTCTTTTTACACTTAAAAGTTTAGCAGAGGGTACCCTACTTCTGAGGGCTGCCCAACAACCGCAGAAATTTCAGGCAGATATGAACTGATGTTGTTATTTTATTGCAAACATTAGCAAAGAGCAAACAAAAGCTTTCATCAGAGGGGAAGGGGTGGAAGAGATAGGACACTGTGCTCCAAAGCGTTTAGAGAAGTCACAGATGCTATCTTCACACCCGCCCCTGGATAGATAAAGGCAGCTAGAAGGGGAGAGGGGAACATAGCAGCTCCTATAGCTATTAGAAACGAGGACAAACAGCAGGAATACATAGTGGCCTCTAGTTCCCTCTAAGGGAGCTTCTTCAGTGAGGCAGACGCCTTTGATTTCTAGTTAGTACATTTAGAGATTTGGCTGAATTTTAATTATTTATAGATACAATTAAATAAAACAAACACGTGGGATAGACAAAAGGCTCAAAATTAAAAGGTTAAGTTTTAGTCTGTATGATCTTGGTACAGCTTAGAGTTTAGATCATCTCAAAATTTAAGGTACTCATACATGCATTGATTTTCATGTTTGATTTCCAGCAGATTCTGATCAAATTTGTCGGGAATATATTGACCCAAAATGTCTGACCGATCAAATGTTGACCTACAATCAATCAAAAGTGTCAATGGTTTCCCTGAGAGGTGAAGCTTCTCTAGTAATTTTCTATCTGGAATATAAGTTCTATTAAATGTTTTATGAAAATAGTGATGTATTTGGCAATAGGTGTAGTATTCTCTTAATGGGATATCCAGCTCTTGTGAAAGGAGATGAGATTGTCTCCCTTCAGTAAATCAGAAAATTTTACTATATGATTAGTAGTCCACCATGTGAACAAAGTAGGGTTGATACCAGGAGGAATATCTGGGTTCATAGTTATTGGGGAGAGAATGGAAGGGTCTGATACCAGTTTGAATTTAAATTTAAGTCTGTTCCAGAGTTTAAAGGCATCTATAGTTGTTGGTAAGGCCCATGACCATATAAAAGCTGGGGTGGAGTGTAACCAAAAAGAGTTCTGAAGTGAGTAAGGGAAGATAAGAGAATTCTCCAGCTCTTTCCATTTGGGGTTACTGAGTTTATGGGTAGATTGGTAGAGTTGGGCAATTCTAGCTGCTTGGAAATATTTATACAAGGAGGGCACTCCCAGGCCCCCATGAGTTCTATTCCTGTACATTATGTTAGCTCTTATTCTAGGTCTCTTAAAATTCCATATAAAGGAGTTCGTATAAGATTGAAAAGATTCAATTTGGGGTTTAGGGATCTGTATGGGTATAGATCTAAATAGGTATATTAGTTTGGGAAGGACCACCATTTTGATTATGTTAATACGTCCTATCGAGGAAATATTCAACTTGTCCCATCCTTTGAGTTTGTTTCTTAGGGATTTAAATATCCCTGATCTTACATGTATGACCTCGGATTGTTACTGGACTTGCTCTTGTCTCTTGTTTGGCTTTGGTGAGTTATATAGTTTACGCTACATCCAGCTCCTCTACCTTACACCTACAAGCAGTGGCGTAGCTAAGAAGCTGTGGGCCCCGATGCAAGTTTTACAATGGAGCCCTCCAAGCACTCTATACATAATAATTGATACAGCGCACCAAAACCTGCCAATGGCAACCACAGTGTCAGGTGCAAGAAGGGGATGGGGAGCAGTTTGTTAATGATTACCACTATTTAAAGTATCTATAAAAGTGATTATTATGAGCACAGGACCAATAGAGAGCTAATACTGTAGTTGAGGGAGGGAAGGGCCCCGATGCGGTCGCTACCTCTGCAACCCTTTATTGCTACGCCCCCTGCCTACAAGGCCTGGGTGTAACCGAAGTCGGGCAGGTGTTGTTCCTCACCTCCCATCTTTTATATATACTTTTAAGTTAGCCAATAAATGGTATCATCCTGATTCAAAACTTCTTGATTCTTTTTTTTAAATGGTGATTTTTTTTCCCATTTGTTAAGAGAACTCTAAAGGTCAAAGTTTCACGGGTAGTTCCCGTCCTAAAAGAGAACACGACATGGGACAAAGGGGAACAGGGGTTGATCCAAGATGACCACACGTTGATACAACGGTTAAACAAACAGTACACTAAGTTAGAGGTAAGATTTCCCCATGATACAGGTGATCTTAACGAGGTAGAACACAAAAATAAGCAGGTGAGTTCCAGTCTGACCTGGTGAAAAAGGGTTCCGGCGATGTTCCAGGGACCCTCGGACTGGGCCTCTGCAGTTCCAAAGTTCTTTCTACACCCACTGGTTGTCTGGATGGGGATGACAACTTTAGGCATCATTATCCAGGTGAGGTTGCGTGTTAAAATATACGTAAAACAAATTAACCTGGTCCAGAGATTGGTGCCTCATAAACAATCTCATGAACCAATATTTTTAAAGTAAGGGATATACAGGGTTACGGGTATAGGTTTAGTAGTACCGGTGATGGAGTTGATTGTATAAAGGCGCTCTTTTAGAAGGCACCTGGCACTGCTCCATTGAGGAACAAACAAACGAGTTTCACTTTTCTGTGGTCATGCAAGTTTGTGAGTGATACGCAAGTGATGCAAATGCTGAGCATGTGGTATAGAGGGACTTAGAAGTAGGGCCTCCCCAGAGAGCCTGGTTACAGGAAGACCAAGAGGTCTTGCTCTCTCTTCCAGGGATAACCGCCTAGAGCAGAGATGTTGTGTGAGCACGAACATCGAAAAGTGAAGCATAAAGAAAGAAACCAGGTACTGGTAGGTTCAGCTGCGGGCCAAGCCTTTTTAGGGGGGATTGTTATAATTTAAGTAGGCCTCAGTTATTTGGACTGAGTTAGTCAAAAAGGCTTGAGGAGCAGACCTGCCCTTTAAGGGATTTTCTCTTAGAGAGAAAATCTGCAGTTCTGTCAGCAGAACTAGAACATACCAAGAAGCTGTTCTATGGACAAGGCCGCAGGTCTCACTGACCTCAGCTTGTACGCCACTGGAACAATAAACATCAGCCATATTTACTAAATATCCACATTCCAGTAAGTAAAGGAAAGGTGACATTAAATATTAATCGAGTGGGTGGGTATTATGACACCACGATGGGGTTCATCCAATAGTCTGGTCTAGGGGATGGCGAATATGATGTCACGTTTAACTCTTTCCTAGTCGGTATTAAAAACCTAGGTGGGCGCTCAGAGCTCACTATGCCTCTGACTTTCCCACTAGATCTAAAGGCTGACTGGAACCTCTAAGTATTTCCATTCTATATGTAATCTGATATAATGTATGCTGTACATAGGTAGTCTAGTGTAACGTAGTTAGGAAGAAGGTACCTGATTGACTTCAGCAGGAAGTCTAATCAAGAAGCTTGTAACGCAACATGAAGATTGGCGTGGCTAGGATATGATAAACTGTATCTATCTGTATTTCTGTTTCCTGAATAAACTCCGTAACCATTGAAGAAGCCTGAGAAAAGTCTATCTCCTGCTTGCTGTGGTGAGAGTCAAGTGGTCTCACAGTGTGTGAGACGCAACTGTAAGAAGTTAATGGTGTCGAAGCAAGGTGATATAGAACAGTTTATAACACATGATGGGCACAATAGGAGATTCCCTTTACATGCTGAACAACATTAAGTAGTACATTTTGTTTTTTGACTTTAGAGAAACTTTGAATGAAGGGGGAATTTCACTTTAAATCTATCACTGTCACTATATGCCAAAATGGAAATGTGGAAACTTTGATATTGATGTCATTCATGGACTTGAATAATTGTAAGAAGTATTTTAGATTTTTTTTTTCAGCTGATTTGAGAAACATGGAAGACTTTTTATTTAATCATTTCATGACAGGTGTCTTTTAAAAGAGTTAATTTAAAGAGGAACTGTAGTGAAAGTAATGTAAAGATTAAAATAGCTTATTTTGTACTGTATCAATTTATAAATTATTTATTTAATTTCATCTTCTGACTTACATTCTGAAATTTATCACAGGGGGCAACATCTTTAGTCCTGTCAGGTGCAGCACTGTGGAGTGTTTGTTTATTGAGAGTTATAAAGCCAGTAGAAAAGATTTCAGGTCTTCCAGAATGCTCTGGGAAGAGAAATCCGCAGAGCTAAATAGCTTAGACTAAGCATCACTGGCAGGGCGGGGCTACATACCAATATAGAGCAATATATAGATATAGGAAGTGTTTCTGATGCTGAAACCAGGGAAGTTACCATAAACGTGGGTATCCTGAATACTTTACTGCATACTATACGTATGTCACTTTAGTGCCTTTTTAACACAATGCAACATTAACCAATTTTTAATTTAAAGGGACTCCGAGCTCATCTAAAAAATAAAAGTTGTACTCACCAGGGGCTTTCTCCAGCCCAGTGCTGGTCGGGAGGTCCCACGCCGGCGTCCTGGCTCCTCTCCTTCTCCCCGCTCCGGAATGGCTGACAGGCCGCAGCCCGGGCGACACTCTCCCGAGTGTCGGGCTGCTTCTTCCGCATATGACGCGGATTACGTCACGCCGGCCGCCTCGCGTCATCACGGCGGCCGGCGTGAAAGTACTGCGCATGCGCGATTAAAGCGCGTCCCGACCAGCACTGGGCTGGAGAAAGCCCCTGGTGAGTACAACTTTTATTTTTTTGTTGAGCTCGGAGTCACTTTAAGGTATAAAAAAAAAGATCTTTGTACTTCAAATTGCAACTTACTGTAGGTTGATTTTCTAAATCATGAAACACCAGATTTTGCTTATTTGCAACATTTTTTTTTATTATTATTTCTTACTATTTTTGCAGTACTACAATAAAAGTTATATCAATAATAATGGTAAACAAAAATGTGCTTTCTTAAAACAGAAAGTATTTGCAATAATTCAGGTTGGAGTGAGCTCCGAGATCTCTCCCACAATGCATCACTGCTGAAATATGCAAATCAACCATTGTTGTCCCTGGAAGTTAGCCACACCTCCAGATCCTCTGGAATGCAATGATGTGTCAGCTTGTTAATGTTACAGAGCCATAATAATACAACATGCATACAGACTGTTTCGGATTGATTGATCCCCATCAGTGCATGGCATGGGTTAATGTGGCTCTCTATGGAGTAGGGCTTGAAACACCCAGAGGTACAGACTTACACACTCCTATGAGTTCTGTTTTACCACGGGCTTGCTGGGTAATTAATAACAATGTAAACTTCAAGGTTCTCATGTTGATTTCAATTATTACAAGTTCCAAAACCATAATTTGAATTTCCAACATGTTACTCTTTTACATTTTTTTCATAGTTAGTTCCCCCCTATTCCAGACTGTAAGCTCACAAGGACAGGGCTCTCTCACTCTTTTGTGTCTTGGAATTAATTATACATGCTATTCATCATGTTACATTTGTCACTGTATTTACCAATTCAGTATTTTGTATCGTATTTATATTTTGTATATTGGTGTATACCATCGTCTGTATTATTAAGTACCCCATGTTTGTTTCCTACTTTGTACAGCGCCACAGAATATGGTGGCGCATTATAAATCAATAATTATAACCAATTTGCTTTAAAAGGTAAAAAAAAATCCTTCTCAACTTCAGATGGCAACCCGATAAAATCCCTGGATCAACACTGCTGGGAATTACCTAGTAGCTATAGCCATGGGTATCCTTCAATGCAATGAATGCACCCTTTAACCACTACGCATCCAGTCCAGACCTTGTTTCCCACTTATGGACCAGAGCAGTTTTGACAGTTTAGCTATGTCCCTATTTAATCAGAGATAACTTTATCTTATGACACAGAAATGAAATATATATTGTTTTTTCAAGACAAACTAGGCTTTCATTGTATGCCGTTTTTTCCTTTGAACAATTTTGTTTTCTATGAATTTTAATGGGAAAACAAGGAAAAAAATAGAAAACACATTATTTCTCAGTTTTACCAATTCCAGTTTGAAAAAAAGTGCTACTGTAGATAGAAAACACACATTTTGTTTGGCTATTCTTACCGCTTATCACAAAACTTTATGTTCCTGTAACAATTTATGGTGGAGATATTTGATTCTGAAATAATGCTACAGTGTGTATTTTTCACTATGAACTGGGAAAACAAAAGTATTTTTAATGGTAAAAATCTCATTAGCTCAGGAAACATATATTCCTGTTCACCAATAAGTGCTGCATCAGATAGTGCCAGAAATGTGCACAGGAGCAAGCCCAATCCTGCACAGCACTGCTTCTGCTACAAGACTTATATCTACAGACTCGTGGCTTAGAAGAAGTCACAGAGTACGTAGATATACTGCAGTGGTGGATAAAGTGGTTAAATGCAGAGCACTACTTCCTGTGGTAATCTAATTCACATTTAAACCACTCTTACTGTAAAAAAAAACCTTTCCTAAACATATGGCAAAAACTTTTTTCTTCTATGTGCAGATCATGTCCTCTATTCTTTTGCGCAAGCCTAGGGATTGCCAAGAATTTGTACTGCACTTGGATATATTGTATTCATACATGTTAATTAGATCTCCTCTAAGGTGTCTTTTCTCCAGGTCATCATAGAAAACCAGAAAAATTATTTGTGTACAGCACTTTTTTCTTTCTGGTTGTGTAATTGTTTTTCAATATCTATCCATCATCAATCATTTATTAATTTGAAATATTGTCCCACTTGATATTATGCTGGTCAAACACTTATGGATGTTGCCCTTCTGAGAACAAATTGCAGATATCCCTTCATCAAGTAAATGAGATGGATACATAAATACATCTCCCCTTTATCATTGATTTATATAGCACCGTCATATTCTGTGGTGCTGTGCACCAAAATATTTACAGAAAGGTTACATAGTCAAACAATCATATTATATATTAATGCACAGCTAAGTAGTGCATCTTGGTATGTCTTTAGATGTGCAGACAGTCCTGGAATTAAATATTTGTTTGCAAAATACAATTTCAACAAGTGAATACAATCTAACATAATTGTGTAAACATATAAGCATACACAAGTAAAGGTGGCCGTACCATCAGACAATGTATGGGCAGATCGACCAAGAGACAGATCTCTCTCTGATTGAATCTGATCCAAGAGAGAGATCTGTTGCCTGCCTATACACCACAGGCTGGGTCATGATCAATTTCAGCTTGAAATTTCTTGGGAATTAGCCTTGTGATGCCACACCCGCTGCCTCGCCGTCCCAGGCGCTCTCCCCCCAATGTAAAATTTGCCTCCCGGTGCCCCGTGCATGTATACTTTATCTTGTTGGACCAGAGTGTTCTGTACACGCAGGTAGGCACCCAGTATAACAAGTTAAAACTCTTTACTGAAGAAAAACATGCAGCGATAGATCATACACCACCATCAGGAAATGCAGCTTACTTAGAACAGAGAGGAACACAGAGTGAATACAGGAAATAACAATCCCATAAATTTCACCATCATGTTTTACACACAGTGACATCTTGTGGTTGTTTTGTCTGACTAACATATGTATATATCGGCAATGAACCGATATATGACATAAGCAGGAACACTGACTAGGACTGGAGCAATACAGGGAACAGGACTCAGAAGGATTCGCTATCTCTTCGCAGAGATGAACGCAATCCACAAACAGAACCAGGAGCAGGATAACTAACTCAGCACGGGTGATCACAATACGCGCAAACTACCAAAACGTGCTGGAAGCTGACTAGCTGAACACAGGATATAAACAGTTCATGTACGTATACATCAGCGACACTGATGTATCAACGTAACACGAATACAAGGAAAATAACAAAACGTGCAAGTATGCGTATATATTGGCTATGAACCAATATATGACACAAGACAAGCAAAGTAACAACTTCTAGAAACAAAAGCAGAACTAGGAGGACTCGCTGACCCCTTCGCAGGAGTCAGCGCAGTCCACACAGACTAGGAACGAGGTGGGAGCCGCACAGAGGAACAGACAGAATGTGAGACTATGGTAGCCCATGGAGCATTGCAGGAAGCAGTTCTTTATACTGAGGTCATCCAATGGGAGCAAACATGCAGATTCCCACACAAGTGAATGGTAATTAATCACAGGCTGACAGTAGGAAAAGGCAGACAATGATATGCAGCCTGCAGGAAAGGGATTGCCACTCCATTGCAGCAGACAATGTTCGTTTTCACAAAAGCATATTAAACTGTCATTAACTTCAGAGCGACTGCAGATGGAATCAGCAACTAGTTTAAGTGCAAACCAAACTATGCAAGCAAATGCATGTAATGACATCAGAACTGCTTGGGTTGCAATACCACTGCAGCCAGCAGTAAACGCCGCAGAAGCGATCGTAACAGTTACTTAGGGTATCTTTTAAACCTCTAACGTATCATCTGGTGTCCGCAGCTGGCTTCGTGTTCCATCCTCCGTCCACATACACACACCCCACGTGGTTGCCGGCGCAACATGGGCACATGTGTGTGACGTCACTTTCGTTGCTCATCCCAATATCACACGCTGTTACCGCCACACACCTGAGCATGTCGGCCCTACAGTACATCTTGCACTATTTCCAATCGATACATGTGACCAATTTTGCCACAAAAATGGTTGCATCGTTAATTGGGCATGCTTTTGGCGGCACTGATTTTTATCCATTTTGATTATAATTATGGAATCGGATGGTCAATTGGCCCCTAAGTCGCCAGATGTATGGTCACCTTAAGTTAATGGACAGAAGCCAGTGTAGTTAGCGCCACAAATAATGCAATTAGGGGAGCACTAGTTAACCTGTGCTGGTCAGTGGATTCCATTGTAGGAGTATGCGACCACTCAATATCACGAGCTAAATGCGTTAGCCTTCGTTTACTAGAGGTTATCAAATGACTGTTAAGATAGTTCTCCACTTCCTTCTAAATCTCTTGATACGCTCACCAGTAAGCTCCTGATAGCTGCCATCTATTTTCTTCGCTGCTGTATCTTAATCTTCTATAGTCTTGATAACCTGTAGGGGAACTATTGCTGCCAGCTGCCAAACAGACATGGACACTGCTTCATAGATAAGACTGTTCTGTACAGCTTGCTGATTTAGGGCCTGTTTTTACTAGACGCGTTGCTATGCGGAAACTGCAATCAATTCATGTCAATGGAGTAGTTTCCATTGAGGCGAATTTACCTACGTGATGCGACGCAGGGAAAATTATGGATAGCATGCTGCAGTTTTCCGCAGCAGTTTTCCGCAGCAGTTTTCCCCATAGCCGCCGACGGGAAGACGCATGACTCCGCATCCAGTTGTACGGAAGACAACCGGAAGTACTTGCGTAGAGATATGAGGCAATGCGGCGATCGCCTTGCATCTAAAATGTCAGTAGACTAAAAACCATCAGTAGACTAGTCTAAACTGCTTAGGGAATTGTGGCCAATGTGAGAAACTGTATTCAAATGAGAGGACCTAACTTAGAGAAGAACTTTACTCAAAATAAATATAACTATATACCGTAAATCACTGCAGATAGACTGACTTTTTGACTCCTGGATTTAGGCTGTGAAGTTTGTGGATGTGTGTGTGTGGGGGGGGGCGGCCTATCCAAGTGTAACATACCAAGAGGAAAGGCCCCCTATGCAGAGCATTGGAGAGTGCTGATGAATTCATATCTACCTGTCCTTGTTTTTGTGGCATTCATATGTTTACCTGCCAACTGCTGAACTGGCCACTAGAGCTCCAGGCCTAACCCCAGTCACATGACAATGAACTCAAACTCTAGTGGCCAATTCAGAAGTTTCGAGGGAGTCCCAGGAACCAGAGCTGGAGCGAGGAGAGTATGCTTCCATCGGTACGCCCCACTGCGCACCTGCGCACTCTGCTTGGGGGGAGGTGGCCACACGGGGGGGGGGGGGGGTGTCAACTAATCGGCGGCTTGCAGCTTTTGGACTTTTTTAGGCCAGAAGTCGGGGGAGGGGGTGAGCTTATGCCTGGAGCCAGTGTCGGACTGGGAGATGGAAAAGCTGAGGAAATCCACCTGCTGGCCAAGCAGCAGAGACCATGTGTTATCACTCCCAGTAGAAACCTGTAGCAAGTCTTCACTGTGAGCAGCAACACCCGATTACTGCTGGATTTCCTCAGCTTTCCCACCTCCTAGTCTGACACTGCCTGGAGCGGTTTATTTACTGTATATATTTATAAAAAATATTGCTTATATTCACATTACTTTAGGCCGGTTTCACTCTGCTAACCTGCAGTTGCCGTGCACCGCCTGATCTCACCGCATGGACAAAAAAGTCCTTGGAGATTACTGTGGCAGTGCGCGGTATTCTCTGTTTTGGCTGTAGGCCAAGCAGGAAGTGAGGCTCTTGAGCAAATTTAGCAGAAATTTGAAAAACACGAAAGTGTATTGAAAAAATAGGTTTATGCTCATGTGCACTGCAACATGAAAAATCTTTATAAAAAAACTGCGTTGTCATAGACTTCGCTGAAACATAACTGCGCAAGTTGCCTGACAACGCACTGTTGCTCTCACATTGAATTGGGCACCAGCGGAACGCATCTCACTGCACTAGGTATGAAATGCCCCATAACCTTTCATTGACACAGCGTTGGCCTGCTGCCAAATTGCTCAATGTATCGCTCCAGTGTGAAAGGAGCCTTATACATTTTTACACACTATTACTTTATACATGTTCTACATTACCGTACTTTATATATTTTTACCCAATGTAAAACATTTGTGGAGGGAGCTGAATGTTGGAATTGCCATACAAAGAAGAGTGGGCCAGAATCCCTCCTGAAATGTATGTAAACCTGCTTGGCAGCTACAAAAAACGTCTGACCTCTGTGATTGCCAACAAGGGCTTTGCCACCATTACTAAGTCATCTTTTGATGGGGGATCGAATACTTATTTCACTCATTACCTGCACATCAAGCTCTGACTTTGGAGCACTAGGGTTTTGAGGGTTATTTTGTTGTTATGCTGCTTCTCATAGCTACACTAACCCTACCATTACAATTATAGACTGGCCATTTTTTGGTCAGAGGGCAAACAAGCAAAATCAGCAGGGGAGCAAATACTTCTTTCCTTCACTGTATGTACCTGTATGATGACTTATTCATCTGTTCTTCTGTTCCTAAGCATGATCAATCTGGTTCATATTCCTGTGATATTACATTGTTTGGTGCTGTGGACATCTACATTTGCACAATAGAATTACTACCTACAGACACGTCTGCTTTACTGCTCTGTAGTTGTTTCCGATCAGTCTGCTTCTGATTCCCGGTCAGTCTGATCAGTTGATCAACTTATTCACTTGTATTGAACTTCCTAGCCACAGACGCTGGTCCACCTGGAAAACACACACACACACACACACACACACACACACACACACACACACACACACACACACACGAGTAAACTGTGTCAGCGCACAATGAATAGTGCAGAAAGCAATACATTACATGCAATGCCATATGCTCCACTCATCGTGTATAAGATTCTATGCACATAATCCTGCTTAACGCAGGTTATTTGCATATGCATGCACCCCCAAGGGGGCATTCTGAGGACTGCCATTGTCTTATCTGGAGGGCTCAGTAATTGGCTCTGGGTAGAAATTTAATGTATAACTTATGAGATATGCCTCTGATGAAGCGGCCTGTGGACAGCAAAACCTGTTAGGCTGGACTAGGCAAGGAGGAATGTGCAACTTTGAGCAAAAAGAATACTTTTTTTGTACTATTTATTGAACTATGACCAAAAAACCTTTAGCAATCTTTGCTTCTGGATCCTCCTAGAGACCACCACCCGTGTCCTCCTAGAGACCACCACCACTGCCTTTGACCCTCTTTATGATCCTGACCGTGCTCCTCTTTATGCGCAAGTCTGGCCATACTGAACCTGTGCAATTACGATTGTACCAGCGCCGTAGTATGAAGCCCCTCGTGTACGAGCCCCTGTGTGCAAGCACAATAAGTTCGCACTTGTTCATGAAGAGGAGAGCTTGTGAAATCTTACTGCACCCGCATAGTGATGCTACTAAAAGGGGTATGACTTGGGATCCCCAACGGGCTCTGGTCAACTGCCCAGTTTGCCCTAATGGAAGCAATGGCCCTAAAATCCAGTGATTAGTAATGGATAGCACTCTCGCCTTGCAGGGCTGGGTCAATGGTTCGAATCCCGGCCAGGGCACTATCTGCATGGAGTTTGTATGTTCTCCCAGTGTTTGCGTGGGTTTCCTTCCTCCGGTTTCCTCCCACATCCCAAAAATATACAGATACTTTTATTGACTTTCCAGCTACAAATTAGCCCTAGACTATGATGGACATATCACTTTGGTAGGGATTAGATTGTGAGCTCCTCCGAGGGACAGCTGGCAACAAGACTATATATACTACTCTGTAAAGCATTGCGGAATATGTCGACGCTTTATAAATACTAAATTTTAATAGTAGGGCTCCATTTCACCCAAAACCAGCCCTGCCCAACTGTTAGAGGTCGTAAATGTTATGCCTGGCTCTAGTAATCTTCTAGGATGGAATATCTCATGGTGTCACAGTTGTATTTCCCTACAGCTGAAGTTCCCCTGCCTCTGTTCCACTTATCTCTCCACAGAACTGAACATGCCCCTTGGGAAAAGGAAGCGAGAATTCATAGGTACCCTGGCCCATATGCAATTCATTTTTATCACCCGAGTTTTATCCTAGATTATATTTTCACAAGTTGTAAGTAAAATGCATTTTAAATCACCAGCAAGCAAAAAAAAATACTTAATGCTGAAAAGTTATTTGAAATGCAAGATAAAAACATTCTCTCCTAGGAGAAAACTCAGGAGAAAAGTTAATTACATATGGGCCCTGTGTATAATCTGGATTGTGCTTTGCTTGCCAAAAAAAACATCTCAATTGTGTACTCAGTTTAATTGTATCCAAAGGTATGATCAACAAAGGATGGTACGGAAATATTTTGAGGCAGGTAATTGATCCAGCTGCCTTGTCAGGGTAAGGGAGGAATTCAGCCCCTCCCCCTCTTCCACAAGTTGAAATAGACCACAGTTGTCCAGAGGTTTTGTTTTGCTTCGCCTAAAACACTAGGTTGAATTTGACGGCTGTGCGTCTGTAATTAAGCTTACCCTGTGAGTACAGCATCTGAACCCTAGAAATTGTGACATGTTTCTATATTTGTTATGGTTATTGGACTTTTGGAGTCACCTTTAGAAATGTGTGACGTGTGGATCTGGTAACTGGTTGTCACATTCCATTCAGTGGGAATGATGGTTCAGCCGCTTCTTTCACCCCAGAGTATTTTGCCTCATCTGAGGGCCATGTTGACAGAGCAGCATTTATCCCATCACACAGTGACACGGCCAGGAAAGCCTCTCTGAATATTGACACCTGAAAGACATTATCAGTGTGTTGCCATCTCCTCCAAGTTTTCCAGCAAACAGGAAGCACATTTACATATCCATTGATTACTGATCCAGATAATGAGCAGTTGTTTTCCAAGTTTCACCTTTCTGGAACATACATTACAGTATAATAAAAATGATGGTGGTTATGAGCTGTACAGTTTTTACTGTGGAAGACACAGATTGTACAGTAAAACCCCCATTATACAATACAATACAATAACATTTCTATAGCGCTTTTCTCCCATAGGACTCAAAGCGCTTAGGCTCTCTCAGATTCAGTAATTGGTAGTAGGATGAAGTATTCACACAACAAAAGTTATATTTCGGCAAATGCCAAACTGAACAGGTGGGTTTTCAGTCTGGATTTAAACATGTCCAGGGATGGAGCTGTCCTGATCTGTTGAGGTAAGGAGTTCCAAAACGTAGGGGCAGCATGACAGAAGGCTCTGGGGCCAAAAGTTTCCAAGTGAACTCTGGGTATGACTAGATTATTAGAACCTGTGGATCTGAGAATGCGGGGATTGCTACGCAGCTACAACATATCTTTCGTGTATCCAGGGCCCAGATTATCTTATAGCAACGGGGATTGGCTGATGCCGGATAAGTGTAGTTTCTGGTTGCTTAAGTCGATGTTAGAAACAGGGCTACCTAATGCAGTACTATACCCCCACTCTATAGTACTGCATTAGGTAGCCCTTTTATTATACTGTAAAGTATGTTCCAGAAAGGTGAAACTTGGAAAACAACTGCTCATTATCTGGATCAGTAATCAATGGATATGTAAATGTGCTTCCTGTTACATACCATAAAGTCTATTAATGTTGGAATACACTGCAGCGATTGCAGGGCATTTGAGATTATCGCCAATTGCGAACATGCTGCATGTAGCATTTTTTTGGGTGATCAATAGAATGGGAATCACAAACTGCAATCACCGAAAAAGTACTGCAAAATCATGCCTTCGATTTTCGTTTACGAGAGCGTGAACGGGGCCTCATAGATATTTTACATTTTTGAAAGCGCAAATTACAATTTTTAAGTAATATGCTGCATTTTAAATATGTAGAAAATACAGTTCCATTGGTTACATACTGTAAATAAGATCCAGTCCTTTGCTGAAACTGAACTCCAAAATCATATAGTAAGATTATGTTATATAAACAAAAATGTAAATCACTAACACTATGTGCAATTAAGCTTTCCTTTTGTGATGAACTGGGACTAAAAAAATGATACTTCCCCCCCCCCCCCCCCCCCCCACAGATTAGGGAAAGACCCATGAATAAGGCCAAACTTGAGTCATTTAATAATCCTGCAAATAAAAAAGGTCGCCTACATGAGATCTGCTGACAGCGCTACACCCAGCTCTCAGTCCCAGAAAACCATAGGGGGTAAGATTGTTTTTCTAATTAATGCAGTTAATAATTATAATTTGATGATCAATAAGTATGCCATATTTGTCTGCAGTTACACCTTAATAGTGTGCATTTTTGGCTATATACGAAGTTGCCATAGTAACACAGTTTATGCAGTATATTCCCCCCTTAGGCCATGTTCAGTGCGGTGTTGTGTTGCACATCCTGTAAAAGCAGGATTGCAGTGTAATGGAAGTAAAAAGTCACATTGTGTGTTATACGTGTGTGGTGGGACACATACGGTAAAGCAAACAATACATACAAAGCATTCTTCAATGCACCTGTTATTGCGTGCGTTATGCGGCCCCGCATTGCATGCGCCATATAATGCTGACAGATTTCACCGTACAGCCGATATGTCAATGTGAATGTACCGTTACAATATAATTGCATCATGATAGCAATTTGTGAGCATACATTTGAAAAAGTTGCAAGCTAATTTAAGCGCGACATTAAATAACTATATTAGTAGCAATGTTGGTAAATAACAATTTAAGTGCAACGTTAAATAACAAAAACGGTAAATAACTATTTAATTGCGGTACTACATTATCTGTAAATGTTGAACTATAACCTAACCTCTCCCTACTCTCACACAGAAATCTCCCCTAGTGGAGCCTAACCCTAGGACCCCCCTAGTGGAGCCTAATCCTAAGACCCTCCTGGTGGTGCCTAACCCATAGTCGCACCTAGTGGTGCCTAACCGTAAGACACCCCCTGGTGGTGCCTAATCCTAAAGGTGCGTACACACGCACTATGGCCGCCAACGACGGGTCAGACCCTCCTGCCGGGCGGACTTTTAGGCGACAGTAGCGCGTGTGTACGCACTGTCGGCGGACTGATAAGGCTGTTTCTGAGCGATCCGCTCAGTGGATCGTTCAGAAACAGCCTTATCAGTCCGCCGACAGACTGTACACACGCCGGACTGTCGTGAGCGGATCGCTCAGAAACAGCCTTATCAGTCTGCCGACAGCGCGTACACATGCGCTGCTGTCACCTGAAAGTCCGCTCAGGGGCAGGGTCTGACGACGGCCGTAGTGCGTGTGTACGCACCTTTAGTCTCACTTAGGGGTGCCTAACCGTAAGACCCCCCTGGTGGTGCCTAAACCTAAGACCCCCCATAATTGTGCCTGACCTTAACACTCCCCCGCAAACAATAACATGATAAATTTCAATGGGGAATGCAAATTTACTAAATTACATTACTGTATGTAATTGAATTGGTCCAATTCCAAGTTGCATACATCAGCATAAAATTAACATAAACTTAGCATCATCCCAAAATTATTACCATCTTATTTATCATCTTTTATGACAAATTGTATTTATATGGATTTATTTATTTTCTATTTGGATCCTGTTTTAGCATCTG
This sequence comes from Hyperolius riggenbachi, assembly GCF_040937935.1. Classification (NCBI taxonomy): domain Eukaryota; kingdom Metazoa; phylum Chordata; class Amphibia; order Anura; family Hyperoliidae; genus Hyperolius; species Hyperolius riggenbachi. The sequence goes on from NC_090657.1 coordinate 195,252,564, forward strand.
CACTGTACAGCAGATTGTGTTTGCAGTAAACGTTTTAAATGCACTGCAAGATACAAAAAATATGTGCCTTCAAGTTACCTCAATTAGCCAATTAGCCAAGCACAAGCATACAGTACACATTGCAGGCACACTGCCGTTCACGCAATCATCAAGAAATTTATTTACAACAACAACAAATAACATTTGTAAAGTGCTTTTCTCTCCCGTAGGACACAAAGCGCATAAGCATGGCTCAGACCAGTAATTGGTTGACTGGTAAATTGTGGTACAAAGGAAGAATTTTAAAAGTCTGCAAATGCCAGGCTAAACAGGTGGCTTTTCAGTCTGGATTTGACTAACTCCAGGGATGGGTCTCTTTTTACTGGGTGTGGTAGGGAATTCCGAAGGGTAGGGGCAGCATGACAGAAAGGTTTTGAGGTACACTCATATGGATTATGGATCCTGCTGACCTGAGGTTGTGAGGCTTGGATTTGCTATAATAATGTTTGTATTATCTAAATATCTTTCAATCTATCTAAACTCATTATAGAATTAATTATTTTCATCCTGATTCTCTCTTAGTTCAATTTCCCAGTCAGCTTCAAGGCAAATTATTTTATTCTCTTGAGCCCTAAACCAATACAGGTCAAACTAAGTATTTACTGCATTCATAAAGCTGTCAAATGGATTTTCTAGCATCAATTTTGTTTTGTACATATATCATTTAATCCTGACATATTATATATTGTATTCATTTTTTAAAAGATCAGTAGTCACAGATATAACCAATGTCAATGAATCTGTCGCCTGAACTAACATAACAATGATAAGCAAAACTTTCTGCAGACTATAAAGATGGTGTGCGTGAAAGAAAAGAGAAACTATAAGAAGAGACTGGAGGTGTTCCAATATTTATAGAAGGAAACATTGATTATGGGATGGGAGAAGTGTTTACAGAAAGGTTGAAGTTAGAGTATACATGGGGGGTAAGTAGAGAGAACATTCCTAATGAGTTCTATTGGAGGCGGCCTGTGCAGGCCACATAATTGTTAGCAGGCTGTAAAACATTTGAGGATGGCAGAAATGATCAAATCTGACCTCTGCGGGTCAAACTAAAACTAAATATTTTTGTCACAGCTCCCTCTCTAATTTAAGTCAACAACAAAACCAGAGGCATCAGATGAACTTCCAGAATACACGCTCTGTTTCTTTCCAACAGACAATACTGAACAGCCAACATTCCATGGCAGCTAATAAATACTTTCATCTGTCCCAGGAATTCCATTCCTGCCCAAATAAATACGATATTTCCACCATCACAGCTCCACCACGATACACATTTCCTTCCTGAACAGGTTCTAAACAATTTTAATTATTAATATGATTATTATTAGCTTGTTCCGTGATTGTGAAAAAAATGGTTTAATAACTCAAAGCCAAAAATTGGCTGCTCTAAATGAAGGCAAGTTTGTAAAGCTCCAATGTCTTCCATGCTGCCATATCAATAAATATTTTACAATCGGGGAACCTGCTCAAACACGTCTCCAGTCCCTATTGAACTCTGTTGCCTGCCTCATCCACCTCTCCTCCCACTCATCTGACACAGCCCCTCTCTGCCAATATCTCCATGGCTACCAATCACCCAAAGGATCCAGTGTAACCTCCCCACTCTATCGTACAAAGCTCTCTTTACATTTCTTTGTTAGTCCCAAGATACCATGCCACCCAGGCCAGAACCTTCGCTCCTCACAGGTGACCCTTTTGTCCTCTAGCCTGGTCTCCTCCTTTCACTCCCGCTTAAAGGACTTCTCACGAGCATCACCTCTTCTTTGAAACTCTCTCCCACAGTCTGTTCTGAGCCTGGAAAACCTTTAGGCCCCTTTCACATATAGCGGATCATGGTGCTCTCCCCAGTCGCAGCTTGTCGCAGTGGCCAATGATCTCAATGAGACAGGCCATAGTACCTGCAGTACGACGAGATGTGATGGAAGTGGTTTGGGCATTGCCGAGCAACACCAAACGGCACACTATTGCATTGCAGTCAATGGTACCACAACAATGTGCATGCACATAATGCCAAAATCCTGTGTGGAAGTGTGCACGTGACTGGGGGGGGGGGGGGTAGACGCAAGTGTCTGATGTAATTTGCGTACATGTTGGTTGGGGGAAGCAGATTTCTTTCTTGGAAAAAATCCTCCACAAGGACAAAAGTACAGTATATACTCGCATATAAGCCGACCCGCATATAAGCCGAGGTACCAACTTTTCTCTCAGAAACCTAGAAAAAGAGATTGATTTGTGTATAAGCCCCCTCCCCAGTATAGCCCCCTCCACAGTAGCCAGAAGTGCCCCCAGTACAAGTCAGCCCCCCTCACCATAGCCAGATGTGCCCCGGGATCATACAGCTGTGTCTCAAGACGCCACTAGATGGCACAATAGATATGGGACACAGCGGAAACCATACAGGAAGAATCCCCGAACATTGCACCACTGCCACGTTGCTTGCACACCCCGCTCAACAAGCCAGCGGACACAGGCAGTCTTGAGCAGCGCACACTGCACACCATGCTGCGGGGGATGGAAGCCACTGACAGAGCAGGGAGCCAGCTGGCAAGAGCAGGATCACTAATGCACAATCCTTATGCTTCTCTGCCAGTAACAAAACCTGGTCCACCAACCGGTCTGCTCCACTGACTCACATATAAGCCGAGAGGGTAACTTTTCAGCACAATCTTTGTGCTGAAAAATTAGGCGTATACGCGAGTATATGAGGTACATTCAATGGTGCAATGCGCTGCGGTAGGCTCTTCTGCTCTTCAACCAGCCTCAAATGTACTCTCAAAACACACCTGTTCAGACAAGCCTATAATTTGGTATAGGGAGTATTGGAGGTTCACTGCCTCATACACTAACCCCTGCACACATGTAGGGGTGGGAGGTGTCATGGTAAGGCTGCCAAATCGGAAAGTCTTTCCAAGCACAAACACTTGGTAACATTTTTCAGTCCTGATCTCGGGACAGCTTGCAAGAATGTATAGTAATGCAATATTTTGTCATGTGTTCCTATTCAGGACTGCTTAGTATAGCTCTTTCTGAGAGAGAAACTGTAACCCAGTGCCCTAGGTATAGAGAGTAGCTGGGTATGTTGTCCATTACAACCAGTCATATATCTTGCATGATTAGCAAATACCTCTGTAAAAATAAGTGAGGAGGAGGACAAATGTTTCAGGGGAAACATCACTCATCCTCACATACACAGAGGAAGTCTAATGCAGGGGACTCAACTGCTAATTTAAATAAGAAATCTAAAACATTGTTATACAATTTGCAGGTGACAAAAATAAAAACAGGCATCAACAAACTCCTTATAATCACTCATATCTGTAAAATGGCTGAAATGATTGCTCTCAGAAGGAAGAGCTGCCAGGTCTGACTTTCAGAGTTCCACTGAAGAATCTTTTGACGATAATAAAATTTGCTCCTTTCTAATTATAGCAAATGCAAGAAACCCACCATTAAGCTGGAGTAGAGCAAATCCAGATGTTGGGCAGATCTCTTCAGAAGGGGTGAATCTGCCTGTGTGTAATCATACAGACTTGTTTTGACTTGGTGAATGAATGCTGAAACATTTTACCTTAAAGGGCAACTGACCTTAGAGGGACATGAAGGCTGCCATATTTATTTCCTTATAAACAATGCAAATTTCTTGGCTATACTGCTGATCCTCTGCATCTAATACTTTTAGTCAGAGACCCTGAGCAAGTATGCAGATCAGGTGTTTGTCACTGAAGCGAAAAAAAATTATGATATAATGATTTGTATGTGTAGTACAGCTAAGAAATAAAACATTAGGAGCAGATACATAAGTCTAATATTGTTTCCAGTACAGGAAGCGTTAAGAAACTCCAGCCGTTATCTATGCAAACGAGCCATTAAGCTTCACGACTTTCAAAGTGGAAGAGAGCTCTTTCTTCTGAAGCTTGTTATCTCAAGTGTAAAGGTCCGTACACACGCCGGACTTTAGGCAACGACGGGTCCGTCGTTGCCTCCCGCTGGGTGGGCGTGCCAGCGACAGTCCGGCGTGTGTACGCTCTGTCGTCAGACTGATACGGCTGTTTCTGAGCGATCCGCCGGGCGGATCGCTCAGAAACAGCCGTATCAGTCTGACGACAGAGCGTACACACGCCGGACTGTCGCTGGCACGCCCACCCAGCGGGAGGCAACGACGGACCCGTCGTTGCCTAAAGTCCGGCGTGTGTACGGACCTTTAGTGTACAATGGTATTGTTTTTGTTCTTGCAGGTCAAAAGTTCACTAGCCTGCTCTGTAAAATCATTTAGAATGCTGAGTAGTGTGTAAACTGCAAATATTAGAGAATGATGCAAGGTTATAAAAAAAAAACGATATAACTGAAAATAAAAATATGATATTTTCTTTGCTGCTAATGTTCTAGTAATTATCCGTACTATACACAACCAATTCATTATATCATATTTTTTTTATTTTTTTGCTTTAGTGTCTCTTTAAGTTTCACTGTATTTACCACATGCTTGTTTCAGGTGTGTGATTAATGCTAGGTACACACGATATGTTTTTGCACTCCATAAATGCGTTCAATAGATAATTTCCGACATGTCCGATATTACTTTTGATCGTTTTTATGCACGATTTCTCATAGAAGTGAATGGAAATTGATAGACAGAGTGGAAAAACTAATGGAAAATTGACCGAAAAAAGTATCACCCTTGCCTTACTTTTTACCTGATTAGGTACTTCTACTTGTCCTTGTCTTTGACCAGGTCATGATACTTTAATTGCAGAGCTACTTTATACTTATTCATCATTACAGTTCTGTAAAATAATATTTTATCCCGGAAAAAGCGAGCCACCTCTGCCTGCCCAGCCGTTTTGGTTTTCTGGCAATCTATAAAGAAAGGCCCGGTGGGATTTCATTTTGACATTGTATTTTCTCTAAACGGGTTTCTTTGGGCGAAAATAAAACCACTTAAATGCACAGGGGGAAATGTGCCTCAGTGACAAAACAAATTTGCCACAAATCATTTTACAAAAGAACAGCAGGACTCAGCAGAGGGCGGACGCTCTGTTGCCATTCATCATTCATTTGTTTGGAATTCTCCACCCTTCCCCTGCCATGTTTAATATCTAATTGGCATTCTGACACTGTGGAACAGTCCACATCTGCTGCAGGGCTGCTGGACGCTGGGGGCCTTTTCAGTGCTGCAAGTCACCCTGGCTTGCGTAGATCGGAGATGAAATGTAGTAAAGATTTCACTGGCGTTCAGCTCACCTTCTGTATCCGCCCTGACAGCTGCTGAGTACAGGCAGAAAATGTGGGAGGGCTGGACAGGAGTTCATTGATATTTCTGTACTGCATACAAAGCGTCCACTCATTGTTTCCCCCATTGATAAATAATTTTCTGAGCAGCTGTGACCAACCTGTGGTTCGCCAGCTGTTGGGGAACTACTGCTCTCTGGATGCCTGACCTTGGAACTGGCTAGCGGCTGCTACTACACAAGCTGTCAACAGTCATTCATATTTTCTCAGTGTTCCAGTAAAATACCTATTTATAGCCACATTATCAAATATTGAGCATAGTTGTTTTTTTTTAATATGATTACTGTATTATTTAAGTACAAAGTCAGTCAAACTGCTTTCTTTTATTTTGATTAGATTAGTTAGAACTTCTGTCAGCTTTTCATTCCTGATTCAGTCCTCCTTAGCACAGACATTGTTTTTTACAGTAAACTTTAAACAGTCATCAAATGGTTAAACCTGCAGACGCCCAGTGCTCCAACACAGATAGTGGTACCGCAACCAAATATGAGTGAGACAATAGTTAGTATCCAAAACTTAAAATGCAATGTATTGGTCCAAATGCCATAAACAAGTTAAAAGAAACACTCACATCGTGGGGTCCTGTATCACAGGGACTAAGACCAAATACAATCTCCTTAATGCAGTGCCAATAAAAGTCAGATAAACCTGGAGATCCCACTTTCTAGTTGCTTCCACTGGTTTCGGCTCTCTGTCGTCAAAGAGACTCTTGATGATGGCAGAAAGCTGAAACCGGTTGGAGTAACTAGAGAGTGTGGCATCTCCATGGTTTATCTGACTTTTATTGGCACTGAATAGTGCATTCAGGTGATTGCACTTGGTTTGGGTACCTGTGATACATTACCCACTAGAGTTGGGCCGAACGGTTCGCCTGCGAACGGTTCCATGCGCACTTCCGTGGTTCGCGTTCGCGTCCCGCAGGCGAAGTATTGCGGAAGTTTGGTTCGCCCCATAATGCACCATGAGGGTCAACTTTGACCCTCTACATCACAGTCAGCAGGCCCAGTGTAGACAATTAGGCTACACTAGCCCCTGGAGCCACTCCCCCCCCTAATAAAAGGCAGGCAGCGGCGGCCATTACGGTCACTCGTGTGCCTGCGTTAGTGAGAGTAGGGCGAGCTGCTGCACACTCTCTCTCATAGGGAAAGATTAGTTAGGCTTAGCTTGTCCCTGGCTGCATACCTGTTCTGTGAACCCACCACTGCATACCTGTACTGTGAACCCACCACTGCATACCTGTTCAGTGAACCCACCACTGCATACCTGTACTGTGAACCCACCACTGCATACCTGTTCAGTGAACCCACCACTGCATACCTGTTCTGTGAACCCACCACTGCATACCTGTACTGTAAACCCACCACTGCATACCTGTTCAGTGAACCCACCACTGCATACCTGTTCTGTGAACCCACCACTGCATACCTGTTCAGTGAACCCACCACTGCATACCTGTTCTGTGAACCCACCACTGCATACCTGTACTGTGAACCCACCACTGCATACCTGTTCAGTGAACCCACCACTGCATACCTGTTCTGTGAACCCACCACTGCATACATGTACTGTGAACCCACCACTGCATACCTGTTCAGTGAACCCACCACTGCATACCTGTACTGTGAACCCACCACTACATACCTGTTCAGTGAACCCACCACTGCATACCTGTTCTGTGAACCCACCACTGCATACCTGTTCAGTGAACCCACCACTGCATACCTGTTCAGTGAACCCACCACTGCATACCTGTACTGTGAACCCACCACTGCATACCTGTACAGTGAACCCACCACTGCATACCTGTTCTGTGAACCCACCACTGCATACCTGTACTGTGAACCCACCACTGCATACCTGTTCTGTGAACCCACCACTGCATACCTGTTCTGTGAACCCACCACTGCATACCTGTTCAGTGAACCCACCACTGCATACCTGTTCTGTGAACCCACCACTGCATACCTGTTCAGTGAACCCACCACTGCATACCTGTTCAGTGAACCCACCACTACATACCTGTTCAGTGAACCCACCACTGCATACCTGTTCAGTGAACCCGCCACTGCATACCTGTACTGTTCAGTGAACCCGCCACTGCATACCTGTTCTGTTCAGTGAACCCGCCACTGTATACCTGTTCTGTGAACCCACCACTGCATACCTGTTCAGTGAACCCACCACTGCATACCTGTTCAGTGAACCCACCACTACATACCTGTTCAGTGAACCCACCACTGCATACCTGTTCAGTGAACCCGCCACTGCATGCCTGTACTGTTCAGTGAACCCGCCACTGCATACCTGTTCTGTTCAGTGAACCCGCCACTGTATACCTGTTCTGTTCAGTGAACCCGCCACTGCATACCTGTTCTGTTCAGTGAACCCGCCACTGTATACCTGTTCTGTTCAGTGAACCCACCACTGTATACCTGTTCTGTTCAGTGAACCCGCCACTGCATACCTGTTCTGTTCAGTGAACCCACAACTGCATACCTGTTCTGTTCAGTGAACCCGCCACTGCATACCTGTTCTGTTCAGTGAACCCGCCACTGCATACCTGTTCTGTTCAGTGAACCCGCCACTGTATACCTGTTCTGTTCAGTGAACCCGCCACTGTATACCTGTTCTGTTCAGTGAACCCGCCACTGCATACCTGTTCTGTTCAGTGAACCCGCCACTGCATACCTGTTCTGTTCAGTGAACCCGCCACTGTATACCTGTTCAGTGAACCTGCCACTGCATACCTGTTCTGTTCAGTGAACCCGCCACTGTATACCTGTTCTGTTCAGTGAACAGTTTGGTGTGTCAGTGTGAAGCAGTACCTTAATTACACTACCTGATTGATGTATACACATGCAAGATGTTTTAAAGCACTTTAGGCCTGTCATTTAGCATTCAATGTGATTTCTGCCCTTAAAACGCTGCTTTGCGTCAAATCCAGATTTTTCCCGGGGGCTTTTGGCGTGTATCCCACTCCGCCATGCCCCCCTCCAGGTGTTAGACCCCTTGAAACATCTTTTCCATCACTTTTGTGGCCAGCATAATTTTTTTTTTTCAAAGTTCGCATCCCCATTGAAGTCTATTGCGGTCCGCGAACTTTTCCGCTAACCGAACGTTCCGCGGAAGTTTGCGAACCCGGTTCGCGAACCTAAAATCGGAGGTTCGGCCCAACTCTATTACCCACAATGTGAATTTTTGTTTAACTTTAGCTTATGGCATTTGTACCAATAAATTGTGTTTTATGCTTTGGATACTAAGCATTGTCTCACTCATATTTGGCTGCGGTACCACAATCTGTGTTGGAGCACTGGGCGTCTGCAGGTTTAAGGACATCTGTCCTGTTTATTGAGGGTAACTCAACAGGAAGCCAAGAAAGCAATAAAGACAATTAATATTGTGGTTTGTAGTCCAGATGATTGGGATTATCTTAAAGGAAACCTAAGTGTATATTATGTGCCCAGTTTAACTTACCTAGGGCTTCTTCTAGCTCCCATGTAGTTCTTCTAGTATCTTGTTGTCGTTCTGGTTGCAACCCTTCAGCAGCTGTCCCCTCTAATGGCCCATACTCACGGGCTACAATTGTCGCCGCAACCACATGGCACGCGCGTGTTGCGGCGACAGGTCGCCCGTGAGTATGAGGCGTGCACCCCGAACCGTCGCTGCTGTCGCCAGGCGATTGGCTGCGGTCAATCGCATGGCGACCGTTGCCACCGCAACTTCGCTGCAACTGTCGCTAGTCCGCGTGTGTATGCGGACTAGCGACAGCAACATAATAGACAATCCACGTCGCTTCCGGCGAGGGGGAGGAGCGTCGGCGACAGCTTCTGTCGCTTCAGTAATCCCTCTTCATCGTGTGTACGCGGAGGGACCTGGTGAGGAGCTGTCGCCGAACCTGTCCCGCACACGCTCCTGTGTGCTAGCGACAGGACAAAAAGTAGCCCGTGAGTATGGGTCATAAAAGCTGCATTTGCGTTCTCGGGCCCCATGCCTCTTTGATCACGGAAGTAGAAAAGCCAAACGCTCTGGAACCCCCAAAACAAAACCACTCCACCGGTGCAGGATCAGGCAGGCCATGCCAGAAGTAAAATCAACAAAGGAGGATCCGCAGTCACAGCGAAGTAGTAAAAGCTGGTATTCTTTATTGAGAAACGCCACAAAAAATGACACACATGGGAGCAGGAAATGACTGACGCGTATCGGGCTCAAAATCTGCCCTTAATCATAGTCATACAGATTCTGAAAGAGGCGGGGACTTTATAGCAGAAGGGAAAGGGAGGGGAAAAACCCCACACCCAATCGTCCTGAGAAAAGCCACAACCCCTTAAAGAGAACATCACACAACTTGTAATGAAAGACAACTGGATGGTTAAATAGAAATAGTGCATCATTACAAAAGTACAAAAATGTAGCAAGGTTTGTAAAAAACATCTAAATATAAAATTTAATACAAATAGTACAAGTGAATATAAAAACTGGCGAATGAAGGAAAAAATGTTACTGTTTCTTAACTGTCATATATTAAGCTAATGTCCCAACGGGTGTTTAGGCCATCAGGAAAACGGGTACCCATGCGGTGGATCCAGAAGGCTTCTCGTTTAAGGAGAAGCTTCTTATGGTCACCTCCCCTAAATGGGGTGACTACTCTTTCCACGCCCTGGAATTTGAAGGAAGTCATATTACCACTGTGACAGTTCTCAAAATGTTTGGAAACAGCTGATTTTTTGAACGTGTTCCAGCTCGTCCCACAGTAGTGTTCACCTATCCTCGCTCGAAGATTGCGGGTGGTGCACCCCACATACTGAATGCGACAGCTGGTGCACGTGATGACATAAATTGTATGTTTAGTGTCGCAATTAATGTATTGCAAAATGGGAAAAGACTTGTTGGTGGTATGTGAAAAGATAGAAGTACCCCTGTGGTGACACTTACAATAATGACATGTAGTGAAACCGCAGGGGTAGGATCCCACTGTACTTAGCCAAGTCGGAGTGCGTATGGAAGCCGGGGACCTGAAAAGGCTGGGGGACAAAAGGGACCCTAGAGTGCGTGCTTTGCGAGATGAAAAACGGCACCCTGCATCAAGAACTTCTTTAAGTTTCAGGTCTGAATGTAAAACCGGGAGATATTTTTTGATGGTATCAACAATATTCTTATATTCTAAACTATATTCCGTCACAAACGTGACAGGACCCTTCCCTGTTTGTTTTTGTTTGACCTTACTATTATCCAAAAGTTCAGCTCTAGATTTTTTGGCCACTTTATTCCGACTGATCTTTAAATGTTTATCTGTATATCCCCTCTGTCTTAGCCTACCCTCAATCAGACCGCACTCCTTATTCGCACCCTCCAAAGTGGAGCAATTGCGAATTGCTCTAACAAATTCACCTGTCGGTATGGCATTGATTGTATGCAAGGGGTGACAAGAGTTAGCTAAAAGGATAGAATTACCCGATGTGGGTTTCCGGAAAGTGCACGTAGAAACCATGTGTGATACATAATCTCCCGTCAAAGTGAGATCTAGATAATCTATCGACGTTGCATGTGTATTCATGGTGAAAATCAAATTTAATTGATTATCATTGAGATAATTCAAAAAAGGTTCCAAATTATCAGGAGGACCCTCCCACACCAACAGCAAATCGTCTATGTATCTGCCATACCATTGTATATGGGAGGCAAACGGATTGTCATCCCCAAAGATGCGGAGCTCCTCCCACCAGCCCATATATAAATTGGCCAGGGAGGGGGAAAATTTGGCCCCCATGGAAGCCCCGCATCTCTGGAGATAAAACTGGGAATCAAAGACGAAGAAGTTGTGCGTGAGGAGGTACTCAACTGCTAGGAGCAAAAAGGACTGGAGTGAAAGATCAAAGGTAGAATATGTAGTTAAATGAAAATCTAGTGCTTTTAAGGCTAGTGCATGGGGAATGGAGGAATATAATGAAGTGACATCTAAGGTCACCCACCTGAAATTACAATTCCACCTGAACCTGTCAAGACTAGAAAGAACATGTCTGGTATCCTGAAGGTAACCCGGAAGTCTTGCCACTAGGGGCTGGAGGTGTGCATCCACCCACTCGCCCAGGCGCTCACCCAAGGAGCCAATACCAGCAACAATTGGTCGGCCCCTTGGGGGAACGCCCGGTTTATGGATCTTCGGGAGGTGGTGGAACACAGGGAGAACAGGGTGCAATGGACATAGAAACTCAGAGAGTCGCATGGTAAGCACCCCCATATTCACTCCACGCTCCAACAATGCCCGAAGATCACCAAGGAACTCCTGTGTGGGGTTGCGAGTCAAGGGTAGATACACACCCCCATCCCCCAGCTGTCTCAGGGCCTCATTTTCGTAATCAGTGGCATCCAGGACCACGACCGCCCCACCCTTATCAGCTGAGCGTATGACAATACTAGAGTCACCATGTAGTTCGTTAAGAGCCTGGCGCTCAGAGAGGGTGAGGTCAGAAGGGGCCCTAGGGACCCTAGCCAGGTTGGTCAGCTCCCTCTCTACCAAATCCTGAAATGTATCAATGACAGGGGATCTAGCATTGACAGGATAGAAAGAGGGGTTAGAAACCCGTACAGGGACCACATCCCGTAACTCAATGCCGGGTGGCCCAGTTACATCCAATGACTGTAATGTCATAAGAGTTTTGATATCTGCAAAAGGAGGAACATCCTTGATTTTCTTGGCAGGTAAAGATTCCTGTTTGTCACGCTCTTGTGGCCTGTAGTTAGTGTAAATTGCAACTGTGCATGCACTGAATGCTCCTGGCTATGGTATCTCAATCAAAGACACGAGTGTCCCAGAACTGGGAGGGCAGGCGACATATCAGTATACAGCTACATATATTGCAGATATAGGAAGTGTTTTTGATACTGAAACCAGGGAAATTACCATAAAAGTGGGTATTCTGAATAATTTACTGCATTCTACTATATGTCACGACAGTGCCTCTGTAAAGTTTTAAAAGTTTGAAAGAAAACAATGTAGAGTTAATAGGTTTGATGTCGTCAAACTCCAAAGCATGTTTTATAAACCCCAAGGTTCTGGTGACACAGACAGACCTGTGTTGCTGCCTGGGTCTTCATCTTCTGTCTGGTTCAACACACTCTGTAGTGAGTGTACGATCGATATAAACACAGAGTAAGCTGCGGTTCACATTGGTCCTGAAAACAGTCCATTTAGCTCCTAATAGAGGTGAACGGATCCTATGTTAATCAATACGATCCGTTCACATTGGTCCATTAGAATGGATCAGTTCTGCACCTTCTGCCACAAGTATTAGGAAGCTGCGATAAATCTGGAGTGACGGACGGGTCACATTGACCGCGCACTAGCAGAACAGATTGTCACCGATCAAGAACTGATGCCTATTAAAAACTGATCGGTTTCACGGATCAGTTTTTACATGGATCTGTCTAGTGTTACCTGGGCCTTACAGTTTAAACCAGACATACTGGAGGATAGAGGCTACAATAAATACTGACATAATGTATGCACTGTACTGGAACCTTAGCAGTACAAGTACAAAATACATACTGTGTATAATTTGTGCATGGTGTGAAAGCATCCAGCAATACAGGTACATTTGAAAGTATTCAATCTGCGGGGAGGAGAAACAATAGGGGGATGACTCTGCCCATACCAGCTTACAATGTAGACGTGGAAAGACTATAACACAGTAGTAAAATCATTAATTCAAGAATATGACTGTTTATTGTTGTTTAAGTCCCTTAAAAAACAGAGCACATTACGCTCCTCCCTTCATTCACCAATAACTTTATTACGTATCACACCAAAATTATTTATATTTTTTGTTGTTTGTTTTTTTGCCACAAATTAGGCTTCTTTGGGTGGTACTTTTTTTCTAAGAATTATTTTAAATTGTATGCATTTTAAAGAGAATGAGAAGAAAAAAATTGAAAAAGATTATATCTTAGTTTCCAGCCATTATAGTTTTAAAATAAAATGTGCTGTTGTAGATAAAACCCACACATTTTATTTGCCCATTTATCCCAGTTATTACAACATTTAAATTATGTCCCTAGTACAGGGATCTGCAAACTTGGCTCGCCAGCTGTTCAGGAACTACAAGTCCCACAATGCATTGCAGGAGTCTGACAGCCACAGTCATGATTCATAAAGGCAAATGCATTGTGTGACTTCTAGTTCCTTAACAGCTGCAGAGCCAAGTTTGCAGATCACTGCCCTAGTACAATGTATGGTGATAATATTTTATTTGGAAATAAAGGTGTCTTTCTTCAGTTTAGTGTGTTTTACTATATCACTAATTACAAGCCTTTATTTGAAAACATAACAGTAATATACCATCATGACATACATATTAACCACTTTGCATCCAGACCTTTTTTCCCACTTATGGACCAGAGCAGTTTTGACAGTTTAGCTATGTCCTTATTTAATCAGAAATAACATTATCCCTACTTATGACACAGAAATGAAATATATATTGTTTTTTTTTCAAGACAAACTAGGCTTTTATTGTATGACATTTTTTCCCTCAAACTATTTTTGTTTTCTATGAATCTTAATGGGTAAACAAGGAAAAAAAATTGAAAAAACACATTATTTCTCAGTTTTACCAATTCCAGTTTAAAAATAAAAAGTGCTGCTGTAGATAAAAAAACACAAATTTTCTTTGGCTATTCTTACCGCTTATCACAAAACTTAGATTATGTTCCTCTCACAATTTATGTTGAAGATATTTGATTCTGAAATAATGCTACAGAGTGTGTTTTTCACTATGAACTGAGAAAATAAAAGTATTTTTAATGGTAAAAATCAATCTTATTAGCTCAGGAAACATATATTCCCGTTCACCAATTAGTGCTGCATCAGATAGTGCCAGAAATGTGCACAGGAGCAAGCCCAACCCTGCACAGCACTGCTTCTGCTACAAGAGGTAGATCTACTGACTCGTGGCTTAGAAGAAGTCAAAGAGTATCTAGATATACTGTAGTGGTGGATAAAGTGGTTAAAAAAGTCCCTAAGGTAACTACTGGTATTTATGTATTTTTTTTAACCACTTCACCCCAAGGCGGTTTTTACCCTAACGAACAAGAGCGATTTTCACCTTTCTGTGCTCATCCCTTTCATTTGCCAATAGCTTAATCAATACTAATCACAATGAAATGATTTATATCTTGTTTTTTTTTCACCACCAATTGAGCTTTTTGGGGTTGATATTTGTTTTCACTAATTACTTTATTTTCTATGCATTTTAAGGGAAATACAAGGAAAAAAAATGAAAAACTACACTATTTGTCCAATTTCATCCCCTATGGTTTTAATATAAACACTGCTACTGTACATAAAACCCACACATTTCATCTGCCTATTTGTCCTGGTTATCACAAGATTTTAATTATGTCCCTAGTACAAAGTATGGTGACAATACATTATTTGGAAATAAAGGTGTATTTTTTTTTTTTGGGGGGGGGGGTCACTATTTTCATGTGCACGGGGATGCACGTGCACTCACGGGAGCATGCACGTGCACACGTGCATGCGCACAGCAGCAGCAGCACTGTCTGACTTATAAAAACCTCCTGGAGGCATTAAGAGGCTCTAGCAGTACGTTTTATAAGGCAGCATGTCATTAAGTGGTTAAATAGTGCTTTATTTTGGTAAATATACTCTGTACAGTGCTGCGGAAGATGTCAGCGCTATATAAATAAATAATAATAATAACAGCAACAACAACAATAATGATAATACAGATGAATAATTATTATTATTATTTTATTTATATAGCGCCAGCATCTTCCATGCCATTGGTAAATGTTTATAACAATCACTATTGGTAACTAGGGCAGCAATACTCCCCAGTCTTCCTGTACAAAGGAAATTTAAGTTAGGTACGTAGCATCAGGCTCGAAAAGCAATATCATTAACATTTCCAATACTGAGCAAAACAAAAGTTTGCATTCGTCTTAAAACAGGAGGTATTTGCGATAATTCAGGTTGGAGTGAGCATATGGTGTCTCCCACGATGCATCACTGCTGAATATGCAAATCATTACTTGTCCCTGGCCACACCTCCAAAACCACTGGAATCCAATGATGTGTCAGCTTGTTAATTGTAGAGAGCCACAATAATCCACCATACAGACGGTTTTGGATTGGTTGATCCTCATCAGTGCATGGCATGGATTAATGTGGCTCTCTGGAGTAGGACTTGAAACACCCAGCAAGTTGTCAAGCAAGTTGAGAGAGAAAGTAAGGAAGGAAGACGGAGCTGAGAGAGGAGAAGATACATCGATTTGACTTTATGTATTGTAGGGGTAATTGGGCTAGTAGTTCCCTTAGTGATTGTCTATCTCAAGTTTATAATCTCCACCATACTAACTTGTTTTACAGCTCTGAAAAGTCATAGTCCTGACAGTTTTGTATTAGCATATTACCACTTATTTGGCTAACATGGGGAGGCTGGGAGTAGAGTGCTGAAATTAGACCCGTATTGTGTCATACCTAAGCATCTGCATGAAAAGACGAGGTGTTATTTAATTTAAAGCAGAAAAGATTTGACATCATTGCAGCCTTGCTGACCAATTTATGGCTTATCTGTGACAAATGTGGCAAGATATGCTATGCTGCTATCCGCTTATGTAGCCACAAGCAAAGATGTGTCAACTGTAACAATCCAATCCAAACAGGTTTGAAACCCAACGAAGGCTATACAGCCAAAAGCTTGCTTACTCTTGTTCTTTTAAGTTAGCCAATAAATGGTATCATCCTGATTCAAAACCTCTTGCATTTACTGATGTCTAACACGGTATAATACCCTATTGCTACTATTATAACAATACATGACACACACAGACTTAGCAACAATCACCTGAAAAAGATGTGGTGGCTAATGAAGGTACAGTAACCTACTAATTATAATCTGTTTATAGGAGAGAAAAGTGCAACCCTTGACATTCATATTCTACAAATACACAATAACTTCTCTCCTCAATCACTGTTTACTGTCAGGACAGACTGTTCAGTGGTGCCTTTTCACAGCCACTTCCTTTCATAGGATAATTCACACTAGACAGATAAAAAGTAACGGATGATTGGCTGATGCAGTTTTGTGCAAACTTGCACCTAAATGCGACATTATTTAAGGCTGCCTCAATCTATATATTTATCACTGTTGGCTAAACATTGGGGATAAGAAAATACAGACATATGTAGCATTGTCCAGCTCTGAAATTCCTCTCACCAATACACTAAATTCCTGCCTTTGTTAACTTACCAACATGTTTAATGAATGGGGTTGAGGCTTTTGTCTGTAGAGCGGGCTGTACCATTTGTTACCACTGCTCCTTTTTCATCCCCCTTTGTGGTTCAGTTAAAAAATGAAACATTTTGAAAGCATAAAGTGGGCTCATTTATCAGTTTCACTGTGAGAAAAATGGGGGGAAAAAACTCTGTTTTGCAGATCAAGGAGTCTATTTATAAAAGGGTAGATCGGGAATTTACCTAACAAGGCACCTTATTTCCTTAATTTCCTTAAAGCATTTTCACCATCATTACTCACTCGGAAATTCACGTCCCCCAAATAGGTTTATTAATACCTAGATTACTTTTCTCCATTTAAAGAGAAAACGTAACCAAGAATCGAACTTCATCCCAATCAGTAGCTGATACCCCCTTTCCCATGAAAAATCTTTTCCTTTTTTTTTAAGAAACAAAAAAGCAAACATTAAGGGATGCACACAAACATCAACACTCCCTATGATAAAACAACTTACAAGAGATAGAAAAAGATGGTCAATTAACCACATACACAGTAGTACAAATAAATCCGTCTGACTACACATTCTCTACCTTATAGAGTTGTCAACAACATGGAAAACCCGATAATCATAGCAATATAAGTGATTACTTCACTGCTGGGTAAATATGAAGAGGAATGTAGCACAGCATACCATGAATGAAAGGTGACCCAACAGAGCAGGAATGTATGAGCTGAGGCAATCTTCTCCTATGATGTGTGTTTTTCTATTATCCTTTGTTCTCCATATAGGAAATAAAGTCTCAAAGAAGAAATAAGATGCATTTTAGAGGAAATAAGATGTCTTTCGCGTCCAGGGCCGGTTCTAGCTGCAATGGGGCCCTGGGGTAAAAGTAATTTGGGGGGGGGGCATGACACCCCCCTTCCAAACAAATCAATCAGCCTCAGGGCCCCTGAGCTGGCTGCCAGGCCTTATCCAACCCGCCATCACACAATATCATTAGGTGTCCATCATATATCGTCTAAAAAGCATATTTAGGGTTCCCATTATTCACCTCCTCCTTTTCCTATACACACAGCATCCCCGCACTCATGGGTTACCATAGCTGGAGGAGAGGGGGGTACTGTGGGGGCCCTCACAGGCTCTGGGGCCCTGGGGCAATTTCCCCCTTTGCTTCTATGGAAGCACTGACCCTGTTTGCATCTGTGAAAAGATTGGGTTATGTCTCCCATACGACCTTCGGGACTTAAAGTGTGAGGGTCTTCTTACGAAGACTATCGACTATGCTGAGGGCCCTTTTCACACTGGCGCGGTGTGTCAGCCTAAGGTTTCCCTATGGGGGAGTTCACACTTCCCACAGTGCAGTACGCTGCTCTGGAAGTGCCAGATCATCTAATGCTAGTGCAAAACTATGTTACCGCGTGTCTTCTGCAGAGACCTGCGGCGATCTGCGTTGGCCCAGAAGTCATGTTAATCTATGGCGATGCATTTTTTTTAAAACAGTTGTCAACGCAACATCACGTCATGTATTTTTACAATACACTTCTGTACACATACGCATATCCCGACGCAGGAAGTAACAGCAAGCGTGCGTCACTTCCTGCTTGGCTGGTGGCCAGACAGGGAGCACAGCATACTAACGCGGTGTTTCCTGAAGGCCTGTTTTTGGCTAGTCCAAATGTTGTCAAATTTAGTAGCGCATCCTCTATTAGTGTATGTGAGTTTGTAAAGAGGTAAACCTTTATTGATTTCAGTGATCCAGTTATTTTTAGTTGGGGGGGGGGGATTTCCCGTCTGGCATAAAAGCAAAGTATATATCAATAAAGAAGCAATGGTGCCTCATAAATTGGTTAATATACCCTGCACAATATAGGCTGGGGCCAACCTAAACATTAAGAATACATAATTATAGCAACAAAGGTCATGAGGCCACCATAATTATACCAATATGCAAAATCAGTTTATTACAATATATAATTCAATACAAAGCACAATCCCCTAGATGTAGCCCTCAAATAAACAAAGTAAAAGCAAAGTAATCGGAAAAGAATTGTATTATGTTTGTTTTTGATTGTGTCTTCTACAATACCAAGTAGTGCCATTTTGGGGTTGATTGCAATCTGTTTTTTGAGCAGGATAGTACTCTAATGGATATTCTTCCCATAGCCATGTGCCTACTAAGCACGTAATATGGACTCCTCCCTGGAACTGGTTAATAGTGCGATTATAAAAATAATTCAACAAGATTGTATCATTTCTCTATGAATGAGATAACGAATTTATGTAGGATCCCTTTTGTGTTCACTTGTTATCATACTGCTAGTTTGTAATTGTTTAACAGTTTGACTTGTTTTTACACTTGTTTTAAAGTATTTATTCTGAAAATCAATAAAAATATTGTCAACAAAGGTTAAAGAAAGGTAGCGAGGCACAGCTTACTATAAAAACCCTTTATTCAGCTTGGGTAAATGCTAGGCATTAGCAGTGGGGTGACAAGCAAAGCCTGACAGCTGTTTCCTGACTAAGAGGCAATATTGATGAAGCGCATAGTCGCAAAACAGCTTTCAGGATTTTCTTGATACCCTCACTGCTGATGCTTTGTATCCACCCAAGCTGAATAAAGGGTTTTGGTTTGGTTGGGTTGTGGGGGTAATAATCAGGGGGAGTGTTGATCATGGTTGAAACTTTCATGACCCCACTTCAATCTCTTTATTTCCTCTTCTATTTCCATTTTTTTCCTGTTTAAAGGGGTTCTTTCGCGAAAAAAGTAGGCAGTTAAAAAATGTGACAGATGACAGGTTTTGGGCCAGTCCATCTTTTTAAGGGGGATTCTCAGGGCTTTCTTTGTTTTCAACAGCATTTCCTGAACAGCAGTTTAACTGCCAAAATAGCAAGATACCAGCCGCCCTCCCTAATAACTTGCACACTATTATGTCAGTTAGATTTTGCAACTGTTGTTCAGGAAATGCTGTTGAAAACAAAGAAAGCCCTGAGAATCCCCCTTAAAAAGATGGACTGGCCCAAAACCTGTCATCTGTCACATTTTTTAACTGCCTACTTTTTTCGCGAAAGAACCCCTTTAAAGATGTTTCACCGTTATTTTAATCTGACACACTGCAGTGCGTTCTGGACAGCAAGCCATTACAGGAATAGGCAGCATTTCCCTGTGCAGCTCGAATGCGGGGAAACGCTGCAGATTCCAGAATGGAAATGGACCCTTAACGCTACATAAATTGTCATTTGCATTCTTTGAGAACCAGATTTTGCAATTTAACAGCACAAAATCTATACAGTGCTGATATTTCAGTTTCGGGGTGGTCTTCCACAAGCTCAATGACCTGCCAGCTTCCTAACAGTAGTTTGTGCCTCTTCCCTCTTTTTCTTGACCCTAATGAAGGTATCTCTGTCTCACAGCTGGACTCCACAATTATTTGTATATTTTACACTGTGACAAATCCTTCTTGGGGGAGGAACATGACACCATCATTTGGCTCTCTGTTGGCGGCTGTTGATTGGAACTCTAGTAGAGAATTTTTGAATTCCCCTAAGAGACATAACAAGTCAGGTTGTGGTTAAACTAGACTGCTAATCATTTTTTATTTTTTTTTAAACAATAATTTTTATTGAAAGAATTTCTCGGTTATACATAGAGTTGCATGTAGTGAAATTCAACATTAAACATTAAACAGTATGCTTATATATATAACAGTTTTAGAGCAAAATGTATAATTGCCATATTTCCTTCCATATTTCAGGCACTTAAGGAAAATATGGCTTGGTACTTACACAGGTTTAGCTCTAACATTATAAACTAGAACCTTATTCTAAAGGAGGAAGAGAGATTTCTATAGGATATATCACCTTGTTGAAAGTTACAGAGCTGTGGGGTAGCTATGATCAGAGTGTGCTTTCTGCAAATTGGTCTTGTCATTAGTTGTCTTTAGGTGTGAAGTTGTAGCGTTGGAAAGTTGAAGATGCGAGAGTTTAGTTTTAGTTTTGGATTTGCACATGGGTTGTTAGTTTGCTTTTTTTTTTTTTAATTTGTCACATAGGAAGAGATTGAAGGCCAGCTAATTTGGTCGTTGAAGGCCTCGTTTGTGCGCAGATGTAAAGGTTTGAGTTTACACTCCATTGTTATGTTGAATTCAACATTATGCTGTAGGCGTATTGGTGTGGGAGGGGTTTCCGATCCCCATAAGGAGGCAATGAGGGTTCTTGTTGTGCATACTAATTGGGATATTAGTGCACGCTTGGGTGGTGGGAAATTTTCTAGTCCTATGTGTAATAAAGCTAGCTGTGGGGTTATTTTGAAGGGGGAGTTTATGTTCATTTGAATCGTTTGGGATACATAGTTCCAAATCGACTGGAGTTTCGGACATTCCCAGAATATGTTAAATAGGGTTCCAACTTGTGAGCAGTTTCGCCAGCAAAGATTGGAGCTTGATGACGAAAAGCTCGCTAATTTTCTGGGGGTGTAGTACCATTTTAGTAGAAGTTTATGATATGTTTCCCAGTGAACTGTGCATTTGGAATATTTACATATGTTGTTAGAGGCCTTTACTAGTTGGTGGACCTGTATGTTTTCCTGGAGGTCATATGACCAGGTTGCACAGTATTTGTTTAGAAGTATTTCAGAGTTTGTAGTTAATAATTTATACCAAAATCGGATACCCCCAGACGAGGTATGAGGATTGTTTAGGTGTTTGTATATTAAATTTGGGATTTGGGGGATAGTCAGATTGGAGTGTTTTATGGCATGTCGCAACCTATAGTAGGTGTAGAGCTGGGATTGGGGTAGGTTAAATTTGTGTTGTATAGCTTCAAAAGGGAGGATTTTGCCCTGGTTGAGTAAATCGTTGAGGGTGTTGATACCTTTGTCTTGCCAAAGTTTTATGTTAATATCTGGGATGGTCGAGAGAAGAGTTTCTAAGGGAATAATGATGGTGGTGGTGGTATCGTTTTTTAAACCTGGGATAGAGAATAAGTTGGACCAAGCTTGTTTGGAAGCTTGGATTGTGGGGTATTGTGATTGAGGGGGAGAGATTCTCATCATAAGTTGATACATCATGTTTTTAGTACCTTGTTCTATGAGGTCGTTTTCTATCTTTAACCACCGTTTGTTTTCTGTATTGGACCACCATGGTTTAGAGACATCTAGGATAGAGGCTAGGTAGTAGGAATATAGGCATGGGAGTCCAATACCTCCTAGTTGTTTAGGGATGGTTAAAGTTGCGTGTGAGATTCTATGTTTCTTGTAGTTCCATATGAAGTTTGAAATAGTAGTTTGTATTTTGGAGAAATATGATTTGGGGATTGGTATGTTTATGGTCCTGAATAGGTACAATAATTTTGGTAGGATTTGCATTTTATATGCTGAGACTCTTCCTAGCCAGGAGAGAGGGAGTTTGGATATGAGTTGGAACTCTGAGGAGATCTGTTTAATAAGTGGGGGGAAATTTAGAGTGAAAAGGTCCTCAGTTTTTGCTGGGAGATTTATGCCGAGGTATGGGATAGATTTAGAGGCCCATTGGAAGGGAAAGTGGTGGGAAATTTGAGCTTTTAGTTGGTCATTTACAGAGAGGCCCAGCATCAAGGATTTGGATTCGTTTAGTTTGTAGTATGAAGCTCTGGAAAAGTTTTGCAACGTTTCATATGTTGATCTGAGGGAGAAGAGAGGATTAGATAGGGTAATTATGGTATCATCTGCAAATAAGCCGATTTTATGGATTGAATCCTTGATGCTGATACCTTCTATAGATGGGTTTGCTCTAATTGACTCGGCCAATGTTTCTATGGTTAAGGTGAAGATTAAGGGGGATAAGGGGCAGCCCTGGCGGGTTCCATTTGTAATGTTGAATTTGGCAGAATAGAAGCCTGTAACATTAACTGTGGCTGAGGGTGAGGAATATAGGGCTAGTATGGCTTGTTGATAGGGCCCATTTATACCGAATTTAGATAGAGTAGACGTCATAAAACCCCAATGGCCTTTGACTCAACTCAGAGAATCTAAGTATGTTTAGCATTCTTCTAGTCCCATCTGACGCCTGTCTTCCACGCGTAAAGCCTACCTGGTCAGGTGAAATCAGTGATGGGAGGACAGGCATCAGGCGGTTTGCTAGTATCTTGGCATATAGCTTGGTGTCGTTGTTAAGCAATGATATTGGGCGGTAGCTGGAGGGACTGCTCGGGTCTTTTCCGGGTTTCGGGATGACTGTAATGACGGCCTGGGTATATTCAGGGGGCATGGCTCCTATTTTCATAAAACTATTAAAGAGAGAAGTTAATTTTGGGGCCAGGGTGTGGCAGAAAAGCTTAAAATATTCACATGTAAAGCCGTCTGGGCCTGGAGATTTGTTAGTTTTGGATTGCTTTATTGCAGAGATAACTTCTTCAATTTGGATTGGGCTGTTTAGGTTGTTTAGTTCAATATCTGAGAGTTTAGGGAGTTTTAGGTTGTTCAAAAAGCTGTTGATGGATGATTCAGTGGGTTGGATAATAGTGTTATCATGTTTTAGATTGTATAATTTATTATAATAAGAACTGAAAGCGTCAGCTATTTCCTTCGGGTTAGAAAGGGAACATTTGGTAATGGGGTGTATCAGAGAAATTATCCTCTGTTTGGCTTGTCGGCGCTTTAATGATCTAGCCAGAAGTGCGCTGGCTTTATTGCTTTGGGAATATTGAGTTAGTTTGAGCCTAGTAAGTTTAAATTCGTATTCAGTGCATAGAAATAGTTTAAGCTGATGGCGGAGATCAAATAAATCTCTTTTAACTTGTGGGGAGTTAGAGCTTTTGTTTATGGATTCTAAATGTTTAATCTGGTCTATAATAAAGTTGTATTGGGATTCTCTCTGTCTTTTTTGAGTAGCTCCTATTTTAATGAAAGAGCCTCTAATAACGGCTTTATGGGCCGACCATACAGCAGTCTCTCCAGCCTCCACCTCTTCAGGATTGTTAAACATAAAATATTCATTTAGTTGTTTAGAAATATGATCTATGGTGGCTGGGGATTTCAGAAGGGAATTGTTTAGCCGCCATAGGGGTCTATCTGGAGGTGGAGAATCAATTTTGACTGTCAGGAAAATTGGGGAGTGATCTGACCAGGATATAGATCCTATAGTCGCTCTGATAGTTCTCTGTAAGGTAAACCTGTCTGTTAAAAAAAAGTCAATCCTTGAGTAGGATGAGTGGACATTGGAGAAAAAAGTAAAGTCCTTGTCGTTGCCGTGTGTAGATCTCCACGGATCATGTAGATCTTCTTCTAAGATGATGGGTAAAATGATGGATGGTTTTCTTGGGCTTTGGTTAGAAGTGTCCAATGAGTTGGAGATAGTGGCGTTGTAGTCCCCTCCAATGATTAAGGCTCCCGATTTAACTTTGTTTACTTTGGTGAGGATTTTTTTAAGAAAGGGTTTTTGGTTTTGGTTGGGGGCGTATACGTTAACCAGTGTCAGTTTGAAATTATTAATTGTACAAACCAAAATTATATATCTCCCCTGTTTGTCCAGGTCTTGGTGGTGGATAGATACCGCTAGCGATGACTTGAATGCTATCATCATTCCTCTTTTTTTTTTCGAGAAGTTGCTGTAGAATTGGGTGGGAAACGATCTATGTTGACAAAGGGGAGATCTGCCCTCTATAAAGTGGGTTTCTTGAACCAGCAGAATGTCAATGTTTTCTTTAATAGTCTCTTTCCAAAGAGCATGTCTTTTGTAAGGAATGTTCAACCCGTGTGCATTGACGGACATTAGTTTAAGGGACATTGAAAGCAAAAAGTTGCTTCAGAGCCAGGTCGATATGATATTCAGTGAGGAGAGATATATATTGGTGTGGGATGACAACAAACAACTGATCATTTTGGTTGCTATAGATAGGTGATAAGGTAGGTGATGTCATTGAATTAAGGGTGTGGAGAGTTAAATTTTTATGCTGGTAAGTGGGGGCAGGTACAGTCCTTAGTAGCATCATGTAAGGGTACCTTTAAAGTTCGTCCAGGTTACCTTGGAGGTGAGATGGATGGTCTAGAGAAGATGTATTGCATCAACGGCTCAAGTTTGCTTCTGCCAATCAGGCGTGGTTTTGGATATGGGCCGGCGTTGTTCTCTTTGGGGTAATGGAGGTGCCGGGTTAATCTTCCAGGATTTTAGTAGAAGGACACCGTCTCCTGCCGTGGTGATGACGTGTGTTCTCCCTTGATGTTGGATGAGGAGTTTAGTGGGGAATCCCCATTTATAGGGAATAGCATTGTCTCTGAGGGCTTTGGTGATTGGTGTTAGCGATCTGCGGAGTTGCAATGTAGCCTGGGAGAGATCAGGGAATAGTTTGATGTTGGAATAGGGGTCTGGTAGCGCGCCCTTTTGCTTTACAGATAATAAAAGTTCTTCTTTTGTGTGAAAAAATTGGAAATTTGCGATGACATCTTTCGGCAAGTAATCAGGAATATGACTGGGTTTAGGCAGCCTGTGGATTCTTTCAATACTGAGTTCAATATCCGATAAGTTAGGCAAGGTTTTGTGCAGTAGGTCAGTTACGTATCTCTTAAGATCTTGTTGGGCTATTGTGTCGGGTATACCCCTAAATTTTAAATTGTTGCGCCTGCTGCGGTCTTCCATGTCCGAGGACTTGTATTTAATCCAGGCTATGTCGTCAGTATTCTGATCTACAACATCGATTAGTTTGTTGTGCTGTTTCACAATATCAGTCACCTTGTCCTCTGTAGTGGATATTCTATCCCCTAATGTGTTGATAGAAGTTTGCAGCGAATTGGTTATATTGTGGAAGTCAGTGAGTAGGGATTTCTTAAAGGAGAGGAGCATGTCCCTCATATAGATCTGTGTGGCCTGTTGATCCGTAGCTGGGAAGCTTTCCGTAAAGCTGTCTGCGGAGGCCTGTGTGTCATGTTCTGTTTCCTCCCCCATTACCTTGTCAGCAGATGCGATCCTCTGTCTGGACTTTGCCGGACTGCGTATTGGAGGAGACCCTGGATCCGAGTGGGTATTTTCGTCAGAGGATGTATCTGGGTCTCTCCGAGGTATGTCAGGGCTTCTCTGTTCATTTGTGGAGAGGCAGGTGTTATCGGCGGTGTTTTGGCCTGTGGGACGGGGCGCGGCGGCGCCATCTTTGTTCTGCTGTGATCTACGGTCCGGATAAAAATCCGTCATCTTTTGCAGTTTCTGCTGTCCCTTTTTCCTTTTCTTTGAGAGCTCTTGATCCATTGGCTCTGTTGGCGAGTCCATGGCTCGGTTTGTCGCTGTGGCCATTGTTTAATGTCGCTTTTGGAGAGCCGGTGGTGCGGAGCTTCTCTGTTACGCAGCCATCTTGGTAAACGGCAGACACGCCCCCCCTGCTAATCATTTTTAACACTAACGCAAGTAATAAGGGGCCCATACACTCAGCCGATTTTCTGGCCGACCGATCGATCCCGATCGATCGATTGCAAATCGGTTTGCCAATCGACCGATTGATGGCCGATTTCGATGGATTTCCATCGAACTAGCAGGGTGGAAAATTTAGGTCGATCTGATGAGATTGCTTATCAATTTGCATTGGCCTTAATGAAAATCTGATGGCAAAAAAATGCCATCAGATCGAATTTCAATAGATTTTAAACTGAAATCTATTGGAATTCTATCCTGGTAAAAAATGTTCTAAAAACGCATCAGATAGATCATCAGATGCATTTCTTATCTATCTGCTGCCAATCTGACGAGTGTATGGGCACCTTTAGACTGTAAGTATACAGGATCTTCTCAAAAAATTAGCATATTGTGATAAAGTTCATTATTTTCTGTAATGTACTGATAAACATTAGACTTTCATATATTTTAGATTCAAATACACACAACTGAAGTAGTTCAAGCCTTTTATTGTTTTAATATTGATGATTTTGGCATACAGCTCATGAAAACCCAAATTTCCTATCTCAAAAAATTAGCATATTTCGTCCGACCAGGGATGCTCAAATTCGGCATCGGGAGATATCCGGATTTTTGCTATCCGGATATCTCCCAGTAATGCTGTGCGGGCTGGGCGGGGGGGGGGGGGGGGGGTCAAGCTTACCTCTCTGACGTCTTCTTCGGTCGTCCCTCGGCGCCTCCCACGATGCGCTCCTAGCGGCGGTCACCTGATTACAAACACTTCCTCCTTCCGGGTTGAAGGAGGAAGTGTTTGTAATCACGTGACGCGCATGGAGCGCATCGTGGGAGGCGCCGAGGGACGACCGAAGAAGACGTCAGAGAGGTAAGCTTGACCCCCCCGCACAGCATTACTGGGAGATATCCGGATAGCAAAAATCCGGATATCTCCCGAAGCCGAATTTGAGCATCCCTACGTCCGACCAATAAAAGAAAAGTGTTTTTAAAACAAAAAAAGTCAACCTTCAAATAATTATGTTCAGTTTAGAGTTGGGCCGAACGGTTCGCATGTGAACGGTTCCATGCGAACTTCCGTGGTTCGCGTTCGCGTCCCGCAGGCGAACCTTTGCGGAAGTTCGGTTCGCCCCATAATGCACCATGGAGGGTCAACTTTGACCCTCTACATCACAGTCAGCAGGCCCAGTGTAGCCAATTAGGCTACACTAGCCCCTGGAGCCACTCCCCCCCTACTAAAAGGCAGGCAGCGGCGACCATTACGGTCACTCGTGTGCCTGCATTAGTGAGAGTAGGGCGAGCTGCTGCACACTCTCTCTCATAGGGAAAGATTAGTTAGGCTTAGCTTGTCCCTGGCTGCATACCTGTTCTGTGAACCCACCACTGCATACCTGTTCTGTGAACCCACCACTGCATACCTGTTCTGTGAACTCACCACTGCATACCTGTACTGTGAACCCACCACTGCATACCTGTTCAGTGAACCCACCACTGCATACCTGTTCTGTGAACCCACCACTGCATACCTGTACTGTGAACCCACCACTGCATACCTGTTCAGTGAACCCGCCACTGCATACCTGTTCTGTGAACCCACCACTGCATACCTGTTCTGTGAACCCACCACTGCATACCTGTTCTGTGAACCCACCACTGCATACCTGTTCTGTGAACCCACCACTGCATACCTGTACTGTGAACCCACCACTGCATACCTGTTCTGTGAACCCACCACTGCATACCTGTACTGTGAACCCACCACTGCATACCTGTTCAGTGAACCTGCCACTGCATACCTGTACTGTTCAGTGAACCCGCCACTGTATACCTGTTCTGTTCAGTGAACCCGCCACTGCATACCTGTTCTGTTCAGTGAACCCGCCACTGTATACCTGTTCTGTTCAGTGAACCCGCCACTGCATACCTGTTCTGTTCAGTGAACCTGCCACTGTATACCTGTTCTGTTCAGTGAACCCGCCACTACATACCTGTTCTGTTCAGTGAACCCGCCACTGCATACCTGTTCTGTTCAGTGAACCCGCCACTGCATACCTGTTCTGTTCAGTGAACCCGCCACTGCATACCTGTTCTGTTCAGTGAACCCGGCACTGCATACCTGTTCTGTTCAGTGAACCTGCCACTGTATACCTGTTCTGTTCAGTGAACCCGCCACTGCATACCTGTTCTGTTCAGTGAACAGTTTGGTGTGTCAGTGTGAAGCAGTACCTTAATTACACTATCTGATTGATGTATACACATGCAAGATGTTTTAAAGCACTTTAGGCCTGTCATTTAGCATTCAATATGATTTCTGCCCTTAAAAAGCTGCTTTGCGTCAAATCCAGATTTTTCCCGGGGACTTTTGGCGTGTATCCCACTCCGCCATGCCCCCCTCCAGGTGTTAGACCCCTTGAAACATCTTTTCCATCACTTTTGTGGCCAGCATAATTTTTTTTTTTTCAAAGTTCGCATCTCCATTGAAGTCTACTGCGGTTCGCGAACTTTAACGCGAACCGAACCTTTCGCGGAAGTTCGCGAACCCGGTTCGCGAACCTAAAATCGGAGGTTCGGCCCAACTCTAGTTCAGTTATGCACTCAATACTTGGTCGGGAAACCTTTTGCAGAAATGACTGCTTCAATGCGGTGTGGCATGGAGGCAATCAGCCTGTGGCACTGCTCAGGTGTTATGGAGGCCCAGGATGCTTCGATAGCGGCCTTAAGCTCATCCAGAGTGTTGGGTCTTGCGTCTCTCAACATTCTCTTCACAATATCCCACAGATTCTCTATGGGGTTCAGGTCAGGAGAGTTGGCAGGCCAATTGAGCACAGTAATACCATGGTCAGTAAACCATTTACCAGTGGTTTTGGCACTGTGAGCAGGTGCCAGGTCATGCTGAAAAATGAAATCTTCATCTCCTTAAAGCTTTTCAGCAGATGGAAGCATGAAGTGCTCCAAAATCTCCTGATAGCTAGCTGCATTGACCCTGCCCTTGATAAAACAAAGTTGACCAGCAGCTGACATGGCACCCCAGACCATGACTGAAGTGGGTACTTGACACTGGACTTCAGGCATTTTGGCATTTTCCTCACCCCAGTCTTCCTCCAGACTCTGGCACCTTGCTTTCCGAATGACATGTAAAAGTTGCTTTCATCTGAAAAAAGTACTTTGGACCACTGAGCAACAGTCCAGTGCTGCTTCTTTGTAGCCCAGGTCAGGCGCTTCTGCCGCCGTTTCTGGTTCAAAAGTGGGTTCATGCTTCCATCTGCTGAAAAGCTTTATGGAGATGAAGATTTCATTTTTCAGCACGACCTGGCACCTGCTCACAGTGCCAAAATCACTGGTAAATGGTTTACTGACCATGGTATTACTGTGCTCAATTGGCCTGCCAACTCTCCTGACCTGAACCCCATAGAGAATCTGTGGGATATTGTGAAGAGAATGTTGAGAGACGCAAGACCCAACACTCTGGATGAGCTTAAAGGGACTCCGAGCAGTGCAGAAACTATGGAAAGATGCATATCATTTTAAAGCTCTCTCTCTCTCTCCTCTTTCCAATGATATATAAACTGCTGCACTACGCCTTTTAGTTTTCGCTATTTTTGCGATTGAAATTGCCGCGGCCGCGATTTCAATCGCGAAAATAAAGAAAACTAAAAGGCGTAGAGTGAAGATTTAGGTGTCGCCAGAAAGAGGAGAAAGAGAGCTTTAAAATGATATCCATCTTTCCATAGTTACTTGTATTACACAGGACGACACTTTCCCCAGTGTCAGCAGCTCCATTCAGCAGAAAAAGTCGGCCTGTGTAATACATTGTAACTATGGAAAGATGGATATCATTTTAAAGCTCTCTTTCTCCTCTTCCTGGCGACACCTAAATCGTCGCTCTACGCCTTTTAGTTTTCTTTATTTTCGCGATTGAAATCACGGCCGCGGCAATTTCAATCGCGAAAATAGCGAAAATTAAAAGGCGTAGGGCAGCGCTTTATATCTCATTGGAAAGAGGAAAAAGAGAGCTTTAAAATGATATGCATCTATCCATAGTTTCTGCACTGCTCGGAGTCCCTTTAAGGCCGCTATCGAAGCATCCTGGGCCTCCATAACACCTGAGCAGTGCCACAGGCTGATTGCTTCCATGCCACGCCGCATTGAAGCAGTCATTTCTGCAAAAGGATTCCCGACCAAGTATTGAGTGCATAACTGAACATAATTATTTGAAGGTTGACTTTTTTTGTTTTAAAAACACTTTTCTTTTATTTGTCGGATGAAATATGCTAATTTTTTGGGTTTTCATGAGCTGTATGCCCAAATCATCAATATTAAAACAATAAAAGGCTTGAACTACTTCAGTTGTGTGTATTTGAATCTAAAATATATGAAAGTCTAATGTTTATCAGTACATTGCAGAAAATAATGAACTTTATCACAATATGCTAATTTTTTGAGAAGATCCTGTATATGTGATGGTCTCAAGTTTGCCATCTCCACCTCTCATTAAAGGTAGCCATACACTGGTCGATTTGCCATCAGATTCGACCAACAGACAGATCCCTATCTGATCGAATCTGATCAGAGAGGGATCGTATGGCTACCTTTACTGCAAACAGATTGTGAACCGATTTCAGCCTGAAACCGTTCACAATCTGTTGTGGTGGTGGTGCTGCCGCCGCTCCCCCCCATCCCGCATACATTACCTGCTCCGCCGGCACGACTCCCGGGTCTCCGCTCTTCTTCTCCGCTCTGGTCTGCTCTGGTCTCCGGCATGCTTCCCTTCTTCCTGTCTGGGGGAAGTTTAAACAGTAGAGCGCCCTCTACTGTTTAAACTTCCTGCCGGGACAGGAAGAAGGGAAGCATGACGGAGACCAGAGCGGAGACGGAGAAGAAGAGCAGAGACACGGGAGTCGCACCGGCGGAGCAGGTAATGTATGCGGCTCTATTGTGTCGGTCGTCGGGCACTCGAACGCCGCTAGCGATGTGCTCTTTACCCGCGGACGATCGACGGTTATTTTCCGCACGGCGCGATCGACGGGATCGGACGGAATGGATCGAAATTCGGCGTGTAGCGTGAACGATTGGCAGCAGATTCGATCCCAGTGATTGAATCTGCTGTCGAAACGGCGGCAAATCGGGCCAGTGTATGGCCAGCTTAACCACTTGAGGACCCACCCTTTACCCCCCCTTAAGGACCAGCGCTGTTTTAGCTGATCTGTGCTGGGTGGGCTCTGCAGCCCCCAGCACAGATCAGCGCGCAGGCAGAGAGATCAGATTGCCCCCCTTTTTTCCCCCCTATGGGGATGATGTGCTGGGGGGGTCTGATCTCTCCTGCCTGCTGTGGGTGGCGGGGGGGGGCACCTCAAAGCCCCCCTCCGTGGCGAAATTCCCCCCCTCCCTCTCCTACCTGCTGCCCCCGGGAGATCTGGGCTGCACAGGACGCTATCCGTCCTGTGCAGCCTGTGACAGGACGTCCCCTGTCACATGGCGGCGATCCCCGGCCACTGATTGGCCGGGGATCGCCGATCTGCCTTACGGCGCTGCTGCGCAGCAGCGCCGTACAAATGTAAACAAAGCGGATTATTTCCGCTTGTGTTTACATCTAGCCTGCGAGCCGCCATCGGCGGCCCGCAGGCTATTCACGGAGCCCCCCGCCGTGATTTGACAAGAAGCAGCCGCTCGCGCGAGCGGCTGCTTCTTGATTAATTAAGCTGCAGCTGGCGACGCAGTACTGCGTCGCTGGTCCTGCAGCTGCCACTTTGCCGACGCACGTTATGAGTGTGCGGTCGGCAAGTGGTTAAAGCCCTGAGCACACTTGCAAATTTCTGTGCTGATTTTAGCAACAGATTAGTGCAGCATACTGATATTCAGGGCTGTAAAGTCAGTACAAAAATCCTCCGACTCCACTGACTCCGATTCCTTAACTCCAACTCCTCTAATTTGCATTTTACAATTTTGTTGGTTAAAGGTGCCCATACACTCGTCAGATTGGCAGCAGATAGATACGAAATGCATCTGATGATCTATCTGATGCGTTTTTAGAACATTTTTTACCAGGATAGAATTCCAATAGATTTCAGTTTGAAATCTATTAAAATTCGATCTGATGGCATTTTTTTGCCATCAGATTTCCATTAACCTCCCTGGCGGTAAGCCCGAGCTGAGCTCGGGCTATGCCGCACAGGGAGATATCTCAGTGGGGCGATTTTCACAATGTAAAGTGCTGTGCGCGCAGCTAGCACTTTGCTAGCTGCGCGCACAGCTTGATCGCCGCCGCTCTGCGGCGATCGCTCGCACGCAGCGGCAGAAGAGGGCCCCCCCGCCAGAGCCCTGCGCTGCCCGGACCAATGAGTTCCGGGCAGCGCTATGGGCTGGATCGAGTGCGCCTGACGTCAGGACGTCGGCTGACGTCCATGACGTCTTGCCGATCGTCGCCATGGCGACAGGAGAAGCCAAATAGGGGAACGCGTTATATACGCGTTCCCCTATTTGCTATTGTTGCTGGCGGCGATCGGACTAGAGGGCCACATGCGCCCTCTAGTGGTGTTTCATGTAGCTACCACTCTGGTAGCTTTACATGAAACAAAAAAAAAAATTAAAAAAACGTTTTTTTTCACTATTTGAAAAAAAAAATTAACCGCCAGGAAGGTTAAGGCCAATGCAAACTGATAAGCAATCTCATCAGATCGACCTAAATTTTCCACCCTGCCAGTTCGATGGAAATCCATCGAAATCGATCGAAATCGGCCATCGATCAGTCGATTGGCCAACCGATTTGCAAATGATCAATCGATCGATCGATCGGGATCGATCGGTCGGCCAGAAAATCGGCTGAGTGTATGGGCCCCTTAAAAGTATGTAACATAAAATGCATCTCTTAACTGCCAATTTAATAGGAATTTTAAAAGACAACTGAACTGAGAGGGATATGGATGCTGCCATATTTATTCCCTTTTAAACAATACCAGTTATCTGGCTATCCAGCTGATTTTCTGCCTCTAATACTTTTAGTATATATATTTTAGACTTATAGTATATATATTTTAGACTTATTTTAGCCTTAGGCCTCGTTCACATCATACGGGCTTCCATGCGCATTTGGAAACGCGTATGATGTGGTAACATGCAAGAACAGCAGAAGGGTATAGACAACACTTCTGCCGTTTACATCAAATGCGCTGCGCAGCAGTACAATGTGCTATGATGCGCTTGCGTACTTCTGCATGCATTCTGCCCGCAAGCGCCGAGCTGGCCCTTTCACTGTCAGTGGATGGGACCAGCAGTGCAGCGGGTAGCAGCGCAGATGGCGTGCGATCGTACAAGTTGCGTTCCGATCGCACGGCTATCTGCGCTGCATAGATGTGAATGAGGCCTAAAACTAGTCCTTCTTGGTAAGAGTACTTGTAGAAGGTATAGACAGGAACAAAGAACATCTATCAGGCCCAAGGCAATGTAACTGTGGGTACATGTAAGAGTGATGTGCAGGTACTCTGCAGGAGAATGAGGAGAGTTTTCCTCCATTACACATTCTTCATGTACAATCTGAACCAGATATATAGGTGATAGACAACACTTCTGTATTCAATGTGCACAACATTCTCAGTGGAGAATGTGGGGAGGGCATATGTAGAGTATAGTACTACTGTGTAACTTAAAGTAAACCTGAGACAGATTAAAGTTTTATACATACCTGGGGCTTCCTCCAGCCTCCTTCAGGCTAATCAGTCCCTTGCTGTCCTCCTCCGCCTCCTGGATCTTCTGCTAGGAGTCCAGGTACTTGAGCCTGTCTGGCGCAGTGCGCATGCACACACTCCGCCGCCAGGAACGTACTACACCTGCGCAGCACTATTGCGCAGGTGCAGAATGCTCCTGGCTGTAGGAGCGGCACGTGGCCAGACTGCGCTTACTGGCTGAATTACCGGGACTCATAGCAGAAGATCCATCCGTCTCAAGTACACTTTAATTCATAGTCACCAAACCAAATTTTAACAACATATCAAATTATTTGATTTGATGAGCAAAAGGAGTGCATGAATTTGGATAAACCAGCATCAGCGCAGAATGATTTCCATCTCATTGACCATCTATTAGTGACACAGCTACACATCAGGCTTTATACTTACAGCATAGATGTTATTTAGTTTATATAAGAGATTCCTGTGTACACATCATATATACAGTCACAATCAGATGTGTATATCTGACTTTAAAAATACGGGGACTGCTTTATTGCAGCAGCACAAGTAACTATTTTTTGATTGGTTTATTTCATTTTTTGGGGCTAATCGCAGCTATTACTGTATATATAATTTATGATGACTTTTAGCTGAGAAATAAAACATTTTATCATATTTTCTATTTTTATTACAGTTTAAATTCATTAGGAGTCGGAGTCGGTTCTCATTCCGACTCCACAGCTCTGCTGATATGCCCAGCTCCCAACTGTCCCTCTTCCGGAGGGACAGTCCCTCTTTTGAAACCTAATCCTCTGTCCCTCTTTCCCCTTCATTTGTCCCGATTTCAGGACCAAAGTACAGATCTATGTAAATATACGTATTTTTCTACTGAAAAATGTATTTAATTGGCTCCAAACTTTATTCCTATCCTTTAAATTGATATATTTCTTAATTTGAAATAATAATATGAAGAAAAAATAGACAACTTACCACCCAAATGAACCTTGCCTCCTTTTCTTGTCACTGGGAGGCCTTACTTTTGGTGGTTCCTGATCGCTGCTGTGATGGTTAGTTTTTTTTTTTTTTATTAAAAAAAGAGCCTTTTTGAAAAAAAAAATGGCTCTAGTTCCCCCTCCCTCCCCTAAATTGGCCCTGGACGGCGATCAATGATTGTCCCTCGTCTCATAGGCATTAGCCTATGAGAGCGGATTTGACCGTGAGCCACTCGGAGAGACAGCTAAGTGTCCCCAGTACACTGCTGCGCTAGATCGCAGCGCTGTACAGATGTAAGCAAAAGAGTTTTTTTCCCCCTTTTTATTTTTCTAACAGCTTGCACGCAGGCTAATCGTCTCTGCAGGGAATGATCATGCATGCACGTGCACATTCCTTGCTAATTCCGGCCCACCGCTCTTGACGCTGGTCCTTGGGCGGTCACCCTCCCGCCGCCGATCACTGTTAGGCGGTCGGGAGGGGTTAAATTATGCCTGTGCTCGAACGCCAACAAATCTACGCGTGTGACGCATACTTCCGCGTCTGATGATATCACACGCTCACTGCGTCGCTCCACCCTACAGGTTTCTTTGTATTACCAATAATTACCAATATTTTACTATGCCCTAACCTCTCCCTACGCCCCGCCCCCCTGGTGGTGCCTGACTTTAACTCCCCCACCCCAGTGATGCCTAACCTTGACCTCCCTTGGGGGGTGCATACCCCCTTCCCCCTGTGGGCAACTAACCTACACCCCCTGGTGGGCACCTGACCTTAACCCCTCCTCCCCGGTGGGCGCCTAACCTTAACTTACCCTGTACTTACCCTACCATGACCCTTCTTGTGCGCTTTTCAAATGCTCTGCTGACGAGTCCCTCAGTCTGTAGGTAGAGGGGTGCAATATAAACTGAGCATATGTTGACTTCCTCTTGCCACTGTTAGTAACGGCATGGTCTTGCATGTACAGTGAAATGTGGAAGTTTGGGCAACCTTGTTAATTGTCATGATTTTCCTGTATAAATCGTTGGTTGTTATGATAATAAATGTCAGTTAAATATATCATATAGGCGACGCACACAGTGATATTTGAGAAGTGAAATGATGTTTATTGGATTTACAGAAAGTGTGCAATCATTGTTTAAACAAAGTTAGGCAGTTGCATAAATTTGGGCACCACAAAAAAAGAAATGAAATTTAGTAGATACTCCTTTTGCAGTCATTACAGCCTCTAAACGCTTCCTGTAGGTTCCAATGGATTCCAGGTGAAGATATTTTGTACCATTTCTCTTTACAAAACATCTCTAGTTAATTCAGGTTTGACAGCTTCCGAACATGGACAGCTCTCTTTAACTCACACCACAGATATTCAATTATATTCAGGTCTGGTGACTGAGATGACCATTCTAGAACGTTTTACTTGTTCCTCTGCATGAATGCCTTAGTGAAGTTTGAGCAGTGTTTAGGGTCGTTGTATTGTTGAAAGATCCAGCCCTGATGCAGCTTCAGCTTTGTCACTGATTCCTGGACATTGGCCTCCAGAATCTGCTGATACTGAATGGAACCCATACATCCCTCAACTTTGTCAAGATTCCCAGTCCCTGCACTGGCCACCCAGCCCAACAGCATAATGGGACCACCACCATATTTTACTGTAGGTAGCAGGTGTTTTTCTTGGAATGCTGTCTTGTTTCTCCTCCATGCATAATGCCCTTTTTTATGCCCAAATAACTCAATTTTAGTTTCATCAGTCCACAGCACCTTATTCCAAAATGAAACTGGCTTGTCCAAATGTGCTTTAACATACCTCAAGCAGCTCAGTTTGTGCTGTGGGTGGAGAAAAGGCTTTCTCTGCATCACTCTCGCATACAGCATCTCCTTGTTGGCTGATGGTGTAATGGTGTAATGGTTAAGGGCTCTGCCTCTGACACAGGAGACCAGGGTTCGAA
The DNA here is from genome assembly GCF_040937935.1 of Hyperolius riggenbachi. Classification (NCBI taxonomy): domain Eukaryota; kingdom Metazoa; phylum Chordata; class Amphibia; order Anura; family Hyperoliidae; genus Hyperolius; species Hyperolius riggenbachi. The sequence goes on from NC_090657.1 coordinate 195,289,119, forward strand.
TCTCGGCTCTGCCTGTTCAGTAAGCCAGCACTAATTCAGTAGGAGACCTTTGGCAAGTCTCCCTTACACTGCTACTGCCAATAGAGCGCGCCCTAGTGGCTGCTGCTCTGCTCTGGCGCTTTGAGTCCGCAAGGAGAAAAGCGCAATATAAATGTTATTTGTCTTGTCTTGTCTTGTGTAAAGTGCGCCGAATTGTTGAACGATGCACAGTGAGCAGTGACTCCATCTGCAGCAAGATAATGTTGTAGGTCTTTGGTGCTGGTCTGTGGGTTGACTCTGACTGTTCTCACTAATTCAGTGCTTCTGTCTATCCGAGATTTTTCTTGGTCTGCTACTTCGAGCCTTAACTTGAACTGAGCCTATGGTCTTCCATTTCCTTAATATGTTCCTAACTGTGAAAACAGACAGCTTTCTGTATCCTTCCCCTAAACCATAATGGTGAACAATCTTTGTCTTCAGGTCATTTGAGAGTTGCTACTCTTCAAAGAAAATTAAAAGAGGAGGGAAACTTACAATTGAACCCCTTAAATACTCTTTTTCATAATTGAATTCACCTGTGTATGTAGGTCAGGGGCACTGAGCTTACCAAGCCAATTTGAGTTCCAATAATTCGTTCTAAAATGACAAATTTATGCCCAAATTTATGCACCTGCCTAATTTTTTTTAAACAATTATTGCACACTTTCTGTAAATCCAAATCCAATAAACTTCATTTTAACTTCTCAAATATCACTGTGTGTCCCCTATATGATATATTTAACTGACATTTTTTATCATAACAACCAACAACTTATACAGGAAAATCTAAAACAATTATTACAAGGTTGCCCAAACTTTCGCATCCCACTGTATTTCTCTTTGATATATCATGATTATTCTCCAAATCAGGCAAAGGGAAGGTTGGCTGAGCGGTCATCTATGTCTGTGATGTCAGGATACGGTAAGGATACCTGGCCTGAGAACAAGCAGTGGAATGTAGGCACAGAACTATGTGCATCCTGGAGCTACTTACCTCACTTACTACAGGAAGGACAGTAGAGCCACCATGTGAACTCACTTTTGTCCTTCCTTTTATTTATTTTATTTTTATATCAGAGTACTGGAATGTAATCTGTACATTCCTGTGAAAGAAGCAAAAAAAAATTTGCAAGCACAGAAAAGATAACATAAAAATCCCGAATGTAGAAAACATTGCAGTAAAAACGCAGTCACAAAAAATGTACTTCCTCCTTATCGGCATCAGCAACGAAGGGACTGCATGTTCAAACAGACATATATCTGTACTCCTGAATGTGCAGTTATTATTTATGGGGGTGGGGGGCATTATTTTATTCAACGTTAAGATGGCCACACACCATACAAATTTTTTACATTTCTTTTCAATTCAAGAATTACAATTTATGTTTCTGATTGATTGTAACATTTAAAAAATCTGACCAATGTACCCCACGTATGTTAAATTTATACCCAATAATAAAAATAAATTACTGAAAAATTGCTTGGGTCTATAAAGTAAGAAATTGACAATCCACCCTACACGATTCAATTTTTATAAAAATTGATCAGAAAAATCCACCACTCCTAATCGACTTATATAAAAAAAAAACAGGAAATACAATCGGAATTTCTGCTCGAATAAAAAAAAAACTTTCAATTTTTCTGTACAACTGGTTTTATCGAATTGCCATAAAATCAGATAATTTCATTGTATTGTGTGTTGCTACCTTTACATTGATTTTCTTATGATCTTAAAAACAGTGTTTTATCCCGCTTTAAATAAAAAAGAGAAAAAAAATCAGAGGCAGGGTACAGTGAAGCCAGTGCTTGAAATTTTCACAGAGATTTGGGCGGGTCATTGTCTTATAATTAAACAGTAAAATCTTTATCTGTGCATTCGAAACAAACAATACATTATATTATTTTGATCATATATTTGCTTGAATTATTTGGGGGGGATAAATATATAATATCAGCATTAAACAAAGGTGACTTGATAGAAAGCATAATAAGCATGGATTTATTATAATCCCCAGGTATGTGTTCTCTGTTTTACAACACAACTAACTTTGGAAATGCATTTTATGTCTTTATGGTTTGAACAGGAAACTCATTATATGTTATCCGGAAAGCTTAACAGCAGCGCTGTAATGTGTAGGAAAACTTAATGAGATACTAATCAAGATGGAATTACATGTTTTCACAATTTGACATTTTTATGTCTTTTCTGCATTTTATTACTGGCCACATTTATTACATATATCTATATATTATTACATTGGTAAAGTGAACTTTAGAAATGTTTCAGTAGTAAGCACCACCTCTACACTAATAACATTCCTGTTGTCAGCAACAAAACAAATGCTGAAAGTGAACCTGTACTAAAAATTGCTTAGTATGCTAAGTGGTTTTACAGACATAGTGAGTAACAGTAGGCATTTTCCTGCTGCCTGTTTTTATTTATTTATTTATTTTCAATTCTTCTTTGAAATCCTGACACTCCTGTGTGGCCAGAGGAGGAGTGTCTCGTCCTCAGACTTCTTCAATACATGTCTGAATGACTTTTCTTTCCTCTGATTTAGGTCAGCTGGAAATGTTATCTTTTTAGAATATTTATCAGCAACAGTTTAAGACTTCCATATTGCGGAAGAGGCATACCTGATTTCACATCTCAGAGCCTACTCTGAGATGTGCTTACTCTGAGATGTGCCTACTCTGAGATGTGCCTACTCTGAAATGTGCTTACTCTGAGATGTGCCTACTGTGAGATGTGCCTACTGTGAGATGTGCCTACTCTGAGATGTGCCTAAGCTGATATGTGCCTACTCTGTGATGTGCCTACTCTGTGATGTGCCTACTCTGAGATGTGCCTACTCTGAGTTGTGCCTACTCTGAGATGTTCCTACTCTGAGATGTGCCAAACTGAGTGAGATGTGCTTACTCTGAGATGTGCTTCTCTTAGATGTGCTTACTCTGAGATGTGCCTATTCTGCGATGTGAAATCAGTCTTTGCCTCCTCTTCAATATGGATGTGTTAAATGTGTTAAAAAAGGCTGCAAGGCCGAAAGCTTGTTTATTCTTATTCATTTGTAGTTAGCCAATAAATGGTATCATCCTGATTTAAAACTTCTTGTGTTAAAAAAGATGATCAAGAACGTTGCTGGCAGGTTGGTGAGATTTTCACCAAACTCAAGAATCTTACGAATTTATTCCGCCAACAAGACCATATTTATACTTTTACAGCCCCTAGGCCAACTGTTTTGTTGTTTCCTACATCTGTACAGCAGCCTCCCTCCTTTTTTCCATGTGTAGCATCCATGTATAGCACCCCCTCTCTATCATGCACTGTTTTCTTGAGCAGCATCTGTCATGCACTGTTTTCTTGAGCAGCATTTCTCCTCTTCCATATGTTGCTCTGTATTTGCACCCCCCCCCCCCCCCTTTTCCATTTGCAGGCTTCTCTTTCATATCCAGCCCCTTCACCATGTCCAATGACCTCCTTGAAAAAGCAAGTGATGTACCAGCACTATCATTTTTCATTATTCTTCCTACTGCAGGGTGCTGACCTCTTATCTGCTACCCATCCCTACTCCATAAAGCAGAACAGACTGCTTGGATGTACACATACATGCATGGTGTGCAGGTGTACAGCCCCTGATGGCATGCATACATTTACTAACTGCGTCCTGGTCATTTGCGATTGTGGCAGCATTCACCTATAAAGCTGTGGTGTACATGCAATTTACGTTTAAAAATGCATTTTTTTTTTGTGTGTGTGGTTTTTTTTGTGTGCATTAGAGTCGGCCCAAACCTCCGATTCGCGCGAACTTCCGTGAGCCGCAATAAACTTCAATGGGGAGGCAAACTTTGAAAACTAGAAACACTTATGCTGGCCACAAAAGTGATGGAAAAGATGTTTCAAGGTGTCTAAAATCTGAGTTTTTGCATGGATGAGTGGGATAGATGCCAAAAGTCCCTGGGAAAATTACGGATTTGACGCAACGCAGCGTTTTAAGGGCAAAAATCACATTGAATGCTAATGTTGATGGTGCCATCTAAGATCAAACAATTGATTTATCACGCCCTTTCACAGTACAAATGTCAATACTTTGAAATTGAATGAGCTGGGAGGAATGACTGTGCCGTGAAGACGCATTTTATAGTCTAATATGAAGATGGGTAGATTTAGGGCAAGAACCCATCTTCACATTTTGTCTAAAAAATGCGTCCAGTAGACACCTCAGACTATCATTATATGAAGTCATAGCTTGAAATGGGTTTTGGGGCGACTATCCATTGTGTGCATATGTGTTCCCCAATATCCATTGATGAACAGACATGCTGGAATTCACAGAAACAGAACAGACAGCTTATTAGAGGGCAAAACAGTGGGGTCAATTCACAAAACTTCTCATAAATGACTTATTTATCACCTAATTGATAAAAATAACTTTTTAGCACATTTACAAGCAAAATAATCACCCAAAGTAAGTTGTTCTTGATTTAATTGATTTGAATATTACTTTTCTTACCTTAATTATATTGTTTTTTTGCTCTTTCAGGAGCTTAAAATGTATCATAGATAAGGTGAAAACAGGTGAAAAAGCTTTGTGAATCATGTGAATCAGTGTTTGTATGAGAACCTGTAACTCTAAACTATTATTAAACGGTTCAGCACCACAGTGTCGAAAACCTCATGCATCCGAGCAACGGATTCATTCCCATTCATTCGCCAATAACTTTATTGCTACTTATCACAATTAATTGATCTGTATCTTGTTTTTCCGCCACTAATTAGGCTTTCTTTGGGTAGTAAGCCGAAAGCTCACTGTTTATCCATCTCTAAGTTAGCCAATAAATGGTATCATCATGATTCAAAACTCCTTTGGGTAGTACATTTTGCTAAGAATTATTTTTTTCTAAATCCATTTTAACAGGAAGATTAAGAAAGAAATGAAAAAAAAATCATTATTTCTCAGTTTTTGGCCATTATAGTTTGAAATTAATATATGCTACCGTAATTAAAACTCATGTATTTTATTTACCCATCTGCCCCGGTTATTACACCGTTTAAATGATATCCCTATCACAATTTATGGTGCCGATATTTTATTTAGAAGTAAAGGTGCATTTTTTCAATTTGCGTCCATCACTATTTATAAGCTTATAATTTAAAATAATATAATAACATACTCTCTTGACATGCATATTTAAAAAGTTCAGACCCTTGGGTAACTATTTATGTTGTTTTTGTTTTTTTTATTAATTTATTTTTTTTTTTAATAAAAAATGTATTTGGGTAATTTTTGGTGTGGGAGGGAAACAGCTAATTTTACATGTAAAATAATATAATTGTTTAATAAAAAATGTATGTGGGTGCAGTTTACTATTTGGCCACAAGATGGCCACAGTCAAAAAAACCCTGGATGCGAACGATCTCGCATCCAGGAACTAAAAAGCAGAAGGTGACGTTTCCTGGGGGCAGAAATACCGCGCTCTCTGAATAGAAAGCATCGTTTTTTCTGCTGGGAAGTTAGATCGGTGAATGGGAATTATATGCCCATTCACTGATCGGGGGGCTATCGGCGGGCGGCAGGAGTGCGCGCGGGAGCGCGCCCGATCGCACGCACCACGCGGCAGCAGCAGCAGAGCCTATCTGGACAAGTAAGTTTGTCCAGATAGGCCGAACTAGTTAACAGCCATTTTGAGTGATGAAAGACATTTTCTTCTGAGTTTTCTCCTAGGAGATTTTTTTAGTTTTTTCACAATTCACGTTTATTAGAAAAATATAACATGTATCGCAATCATACAAATACAAATATCACATCACAACAGTGTCATACACCATAATAGACAATTATGAAAAAGCTCAAAAAAGCATCATAGAATGAAATAGAATATGGAGTGTTTTCTGACATTTGTTGAATGTAAATTTCCATGAACCAAAATACTTAATAATCAATCATGTAGCAATATACAAACTGAACATCAAAGTACCATATATACTCGTGTATAAGCCGAGTTTTGGGACCAAAATAGTGGTCCCAAAGTGGGGGTCTTGGCTTATACACAAGTCAATACTTGCTGTAGCTCCCCTCTGAGTTTCGCAGGCATGGGTGTCCGCTTCCCTTTCCCCTGCTAGGCCGGAGCAGAATAAACGTACAATACAATACATGCTGTAGCTTCCCTCCAAGTGCCCCCAGGATAGGTGTCCATCTCCCTTCCCCCCGCCAGGCCAGTACGGCATGCAAGTATAATACAATTCATGCTGTTGCTTCCTTCCGAGTGCCCCTGACATAGGGACTGCTTACCTTCTCCCTACCATGCTGGAGCGGCATGTAAGTACAATACAATACATGCTGTACCTCCTTGCTGCTCTGATCTGGCAGGGAAAGGGCACTATAACCTTACAGCACCGTGTTTGATGCACTGCCTTAACCCTGTCTGCATGGTGTGTCAATGTCCGACATGTGTTTTCAAAGGTTTTCTATGAGAACTCCAGTTTCTTCATGAAAACATACTTGTAGGCTAACTGATGTTTTTCCAAACTCACCCCAGACAGTTACCTGACTAAGTAGGGACATTAAATTATGAGCTGGTTTGAGAAACATCCATTTTTTAATATACTCTGCAAATTGCTGAGGAAAATGTCCACATTTTTATTGCAAATTTCAGCCACCTAAGCAACCCCCAGGCTACCACTTTCCTATCCACGGCTTATACTTAGGTCAATCATTTTTCCTGGTTTTATTATGTAAAAGTTGTGGGGGTCGGCCTATATACGGGTCGGCTTATACACGAGTATTTACGGCAGCTTGTAAAGCAAGATATTGCATACCACCAAAATACTGGAAACGAAGAAGAGGGGAGAGAAGGAAAAGGAAAGAAAAAAAAGGACCACATTTTGAGAAGACAGAGGCTCATATGCAATTATATTTTTCTCCTCAGTTTTCTCCTAGGAGATAATTTTTCATCTTCTCTTTAAAGTAACTTTTCAGCACTTTTCAATTGAAAAAGTATCAACAAGTAGGTGAAAAAGTACTATCAAAATAATTTTGAGTATTTTCTTGCTTGCTGATGGTTTAAAAGTCATTTTATTGACAAGTTTCAAAATATAACCTAGGGGAAAACTCAGGTGAAAAATGGAATTGCATATGGGCCAGAAGCTTCAAGATCCCATAATAGCTTTATATTAAGATATATATATTTTTTAATCTTTTGTTTAAAATAACTTTTCAGCACTCTGCAATTAAAAAACTATCGAAGAGTAAGTGAAAGGTACTGACAAAATTAAAATCTTGCTTGTTAGTGGCTTAAAAGACATTTTATTGATAGGATGTTGAAATATCACCTAGGCCTAGGAGAAAACGTAGAAGAAAAAGTTAATTGAATAAGGGCCTAAGTGGTAAACCAGACTTAAGGGCAGCTATAGACCTGTGTTGCACCACCATTTTTTGTTTATTTATTAATTTATGTTTTATCTTCAAATGATTGTCAAAGAGCACTTAAATTCTTGATACTGTTTTTACCCTGTGGAAAACCATAATAATCACTATCACAAAGACTCCAGTTGTGTTGACCAGCTATATGCCCAGGAGCCATTGGATAGGGTAATGTGCTGTTACCATACACAAGCTGACCTGTGGAGTTCGCTGCCATATCCTGCATTGATTTACAGTACAGCCAGCAGCTTAGCAATGCCAGAGTACCAGGTTCAAAACAGAAATAAAGAAAATGCGAGACTTGAGTTTGCATACTTTTCCGATGCTTGATCTGGTTTCCTCCAGATGTCCTTGTTTCCTTTAAAAATATACTGGTAGGCTACCCAGCTACTTGCAAACTGTTATGGCCCATACTCACGGGCTACTTTTCTGGCCTGTCGCTAGCACACAGGAGCGTGTGCGCGACAGGCCGGCGACAGCTCTTCGCCAGGTCCCTCCGCATACACATGCGGAAGAGGGATCAGTGCAGCGACGGAAGCTGTCGCCGACGTTCCTCCCCCTCGCCGGAAGCGCCGTGGATTATCTATTGGTTGCTGTCGCTAGTCCGCATACACACGCGGACTAGCGACAGTTGCGGCGAAGTTGCGGCCGATTGACCGCCGCCAAATGCCTGGCAACAGCAGCGACGAGCGACGGTTCGGGGTGTGCACCTCATACTCATGGGCGACCTGTCGCGGCAACACGCGCGTGTCACGTGGTTGCGGCGACAGTTGTAGCCCGTGAGTATGGGCCATTAAGGACATTAAACTAAAGGTGGCCAATAACGATACAATTTACCAAACAATCTTTTACGAATGATTCTTCACATAAATGATCGGAATAGATAGTTTGGACAAAAATCTCCTAGCCAATTTGATCAGATGAATAATTGATCTGGTTTTCTGTTAGAACCTGCCAATCTGATCAGATTGGTTAGGAGACTTTTGTCCATTAGTGGACCCAAACAATCTATTCTGATCATTCATGCAAAGATTCATTCGTTACGATCGTTTGGCAAATTGCATCATTAGTGGCCACCTTCTTTAGAGCACTGTAAAAAAAAAAAGTGTTAGCACTCTATAAATGCGTTATATGAAAATTTTCCCCAATATTTCAATAGAATAGAAGCCCCATCACCTAAGGAAATTGCCCAGATGAAATGCATTATCTGCCTGCTTGCTTTGTTTGTGTCTGCCCTAATCACGGGTTAATATCTCACCTACAGTGCAAATCCATAAGTACAATAGAGATTGTGCTGGCTGCAGCTGTATTCATACAGAGCCCAGCTCACATATGTGGGGGGATGTTCCCTTATCTGGCCGGGCTCTTTCTATTTTGAATCCTCTACAGTTTCCCTCCGCTTCGCTAAGCACAACAAACCAAGTCCCTTTGAACCTAATGAAATCAGAGCACCATCACAATCCTTTTGAAAGGATTTCAGTTTTTTGCAGCCTTTGCCTCTCCTCTCCACAATGCCCTTTGCTACATGCTCAAATTAAAACTAATTCCTCTTTCTTTTTAATGGGGCTGAATTCACAGACCATATGTGGTATCTTTGGGAACATTTTTTTTTTATTTGAGGGAGAAAAAGTCTTTATTATTGTATTCCTAGTCAATATACCACATCGTCTTTTACAGTGTATGTCATACTCTCATTTTAATTATTAGTATTATTATCATTGTGCAATATGGTTATTACCCCTTTTAAATAATGTTTATTTATTTTGAACTCTATTCTATGTATAAAAGACATTACTGTAATTTTTTTGTTTTATATAGAAAAAAAGTATACTTACAAAATTTGTAAAACAGAGCAATAGTTATACAGGTGGTAAAAAAGTGTAATCTACAAATATATATTATAAAGATGATCTTTATTGAATGCAACTTAAAGATTAAAATTGCTAACATTTTTCAATACTCTTTTTTTATATTAACTTTAGTCAGTGTTTGCCCATTGAAAATCATTTCTGTCCATGATTTAGAAAAACAAAAGTTTGCTTTCTAAAAACAGAAAGAATTTGCGATAATTCAGGTTGGAGTGAGCTTGAGATGTCTCCCAGGCACCACTGCTGAATATATGCAAATTAACCATTGTTACCCTTAGAAGCTAAACACACCTCCAGAACCGCTGGAATGCAATGATGTGTCAGCTTGTTAATTTGTACAGAGCCATAATAATCCAACATGCATACAGACTGTTTCGGATGTCCATGATTTACATTCTTAAATTTATCGACATCTTTACTGCTGGCTAAGAGCATCACTGTGGAGTGTTTGTTTACTATGTTTTCCCCGAATTGAGCAGAAACAACATCTGGGCCCAGATGCAATTACCTTTTTCTCCTGGGTTTTCTCCAAGGTGACATTTTCACAACCTGTCTATAAAACACCCTTTAAACCACCAGCAAGCAAGAAAATACTCAAAATAATTTTGACAGTAGTTTTTCAGCTACTTTTGATATGTTTTTTTAAGTTGTAAAGTGCAGAAAAATTATTTAAATGCAAGGTTAAAAATGATTGCCTATGTGAAAACTCAGGAGAAAAAGTGAATTGCATATGAGCACCAGTCTCCCAGAGTATCCTGAATCATTAACTGCATTCTACTAAATGTTATGGTGCCTTTTTAAGAAATCAGTGACTTAATTTTTTTTCAACAAAAGGTATTTATTGAGCAAGTTAGAAATACAATGCATTACAAGTCCAACACTGCCAATATATAATAAGCTTACATAAATGAATAAAGTATGAAATGCAAAAAAAAATAAAAATCTGAGATTTACCAATCCAGTCACGAAATAATACTAGCACTACGAACATGAAAAGTATACATTGGCTATCATTCATAAAGCATTTCCGCAAGCGGAAATGCTGAAAACAGCTGACTTTACCGAGCACATTGCAAAGTCTCCATTCATAAAGGTTCTTTCCGCATGCGAAGCTGACATTTCCGAGCAGAGCGATAAATCAACGCCTTGTGCGGTGATTATCATAGAAAATGTAACAAACTGTCAATTCATAAAGATTACCGCAAGCGGTATGAGGACGGGAAATACCGCCCCCTCTGATGTGTCGATAACAATGTTAAGCTAATGGAGACACAGACCTCCCAGGCAGCTGCAGTAGAGCGGAACACGGAGAAATGTATCAACTCGGCAGCTTCTCTTGTTTCCACAAGCCTACCGACAGCCTAGTTCGGGAAATCTCCGCACTCCTATCGCAACTGTATCCTTTTCTATGAATGCCCACACAGAAGTCTGAAATACCGGCAGCGGTGTTTTTCCGCACTGAGTCTCATTACCGATAACACCTTTATGAATGATAACCATTGCGTAAGAATTCAGTTACTTTAAAGTGACTCTGTAACAAAAATTACAATGTTTTTTCTACCATCCTACACGTTCCTAAACCTATTCTAATGTGTTGTGGCTTACTGCAGCTCTTTCTACTATAACCATCTCTGTAATAAATCAATGTATCTTTCCCCTGTCAGACTTGTCGGCCTGTGTCTGGAAGGCTGCCAAGTTCTTCAGTGTTGAACTGTTCCTCTATGCACACTCCAGTGTGTGTTTTATTTACATAAGCCAGCAGCTTCTCTGCTATCTTATCAGTGATAGAAGAGAGCTGGATAAAAATCCTCCTCTGGAGGCTGTGAAAGGAGCTGGTCTGTCACATACTGAGGAATTAACGACATAGGCAGAGCTGTCTGCAGGAAGCCTGTAATGTTCAGTGCATGAGAGAAGCTGGGGACAGAAGGTAAACACACACAAGTGATCTCTTGAGATTCAGAAGTAAGGCTGTATACAGCCTGCTTGTGTATGGATGTATTTTCTATGTGTGGACATGCTGTACATCAACCTACTTCCTGTTTTGGTGGCCATTTTGTTTGTTTATAAACAAACTTTTTAAAACTGTTTTTGACTACTTTTAATGCTCTGGGGAGCGGTGAAATTGTGACAGAGGGTAATAGGAGATGTCCCCTAACACACTGGTATGTTTACTTTTGTGCGATTTTAACAATACAGATTCTCTTTAATATAAATTAGTTTATTTTTCATATGGAAAATTTTAATATAAATATTATTAATATTATCTATCTGTATTCCATTTTTAACACTTTCAAGTACACTAAATAAAGAAGCGTGAAGACTGTGCTTTATTGTCATCAGGTTAAAAAAACTAGAGACTACTGAGTCATAAAGGAAAAGCCACCTCCTCCCTGTCATTCAAATAAGAAAATTAAAAAAAAAACAGCATTCATGACAAAAAGAGAGGTATGGCTGCCATGGAAGATTCAAGGAATCACTTACATGCTGAGAAAGCATCATTTTCTGTCTGCTATACAGAGTCCACAGTACAAAATTAGCTTTTGAAGACCCAAAAAACCTAAGGATATTAAGCTGTACTAAAAAGAACCTAAAGGCCTTTTACTAGAACCAGAGCAAATTACAGTATTGCTTCCTTAAAATAAAAGGTAATTACAGGTTATCGTTTGGACGTGTCCAAAAAACAAGAAGCAATTTACATCACTTCAGGGCATAAGGGAGAGACACACAAATGATGATTTGCCTCTTTGAGCCAGAGGTGCGTACAAAACGGCCTGCCCAGCTTGAACAAGAAATTACGGTATGTCCACATCTTCTTCCTTCATGAAGTTGCTCCCATTGCTCAATGACCAGTAGACTGGTGCCCACATATTTTGTCACCGGTACCACATGAATAGACAGTCTGATAGTTGGCCATTGTGAACATTTTATTGAGGGAAGGAATGGTGACACAATTTACAACTCGGGCCCAAGTCTTGGTCTTTTCACACAGACAGCATTCCGAGTGAATTTTCAGAATGCTTATGTTTTGCCAATCACAAGGTCGCACCGTTATAATGGGAATCACGGAGTTGCATTTAGACTGAATGCGTTCGGATTTTCCCAAAATGCAATCGCTCACACACTTTTGCATGTTTCTTGCATTTGAGACTGTATTCAACAAACAGAAAATCACAAAAACAATTCACATGCCATAATCACAATTAAAGCAGAGCAAGCGGACTGCAGTGACGCAATAGTGGAGCGAACTGCAGGGTTTAAATCTACGCCCTGGCAGGGATAACAGCTGCCAAACGGTGTAGATTTCAATCACTGCCATCTGGAAAACATTCAACAACAGCGCCTATTAACTCTGTCACTAATTTTACACAGCTAGAGTCGATGGCATTTGGCTAAGAGAAGTTGCTTATTAAGGAAGGATTGTGTGTGTGTGTGTGGGGGGGGGGGGGCACATTTTTTGACTCAGGCTGAAGTCTTACTCCATTCACATACATAAAAAAGGAAATTTACAGTAAATAGGGCTAGTTTAAGGCACACTGGGGCCCTGGGGCAAAGGTAACCTAGTGAGGCTAACCCCCCCCCCCCCCCCTTCCCCGCCAAAAAAGAAAAATTTCAGTCCCCCAGGTAGTCTCACCCTCAGGGCCAGATTTACCATAAGGCAAAGTAGGCACGTCCCTACAGGCGCCTGATGATGAAAAGGTGGCTCACTCCTCTCCCTGAGCTCCTCCCTCCTTCTCTATGAGTCCTGATGAGAATGTAAATGAGAGGTTACTCACCCTGCTCACAGCATTCCACGTACAAGATCTCAATTCAGTCAGGGGCACCTTTAGCTACTTAATACCTAATACTTGGGGGCATCTCTAGCTACTTAATATTGAGGGTACTTATGGCTACCCAATACTTGTAGCTAGCTATGATGGGCAAGGGAAGTAAGGGAGGAGGAGTGACAACTGGGACACTTGTGGTGCAGTTCGGTGGGGGCTTGTAGGTTCATGGAGGGCGAAGTCTAGGGTGACACGACATCTGTGCCTATAGGCTCCTGTGAGGAAAATCTGGGCCTGCTCACCCTCCAACTGCTCCCTGAGGCCCCTGCATGTTCTGTGGCTTTATTGTAACTCACCTGTCCCAGCGCGCTGCTCCATCATTGCTGCATCGTCATCCCTGTTGCCTGCCTCTTCTCCCCTTCAGCACATATTATGCATAAATAATTTGTGCTGGGTCTTAAGAGGCAGGTAGCAGGGATAAAGACAGAGCATGGACGGAGCAGCGTACCGGGACAAGTGAGTTACAATAAAGCCACGGATCATGCAGGGGCCCCAGGGAGCAGTCAGGGAGGAAAGTGTGTCTGGTGGCGAGGGGGCCTGCCAGCGGTCAAGCGCCCAGGAGCAATTTCTTCCTTTGTCTTAATGGCATCGCCAGTCCTGATAGCAAAGAAACACAACACTGAAGTCAGACATGGAACAATCCTAAGGAGGCAACATATAATATATTTACAGATTTGCTTAGATTCAGATCATTTGGAAACAGGTTTTAAAACATACGGTAACGGATTTCTACGGCTCCACCCACAGTGCTAAAGTCGTGCTTTACAAGTTTTCCTTTTCTGACACATGGAAGTAATATCCTGCAATTGTCCCCTGATTTAAAGCGTCACTACTGTACTTTGTAATTAACCAGTGTAAACTTTTTTTTTCTGCTGTTTTAATTTGTCAGACATACACTTTCCCAGCATGCAGTGTAGATGTGGAGATGGAATAAACAAATACCTTTGCTGAAATGGAACAATGTATAAATTAAATTAATAAGTCTTCCTTCTTCAGCAGCAGCAGAGTTATGCCTGATCATTAAACAGGTGTAAGAGCTCAGCCACACATCCTGAGTGTTTATTAGCTTTTGGTGACGTCTGTGCCTCCATCCATCCCTGCAGAACTTCAGCCCCTGCTGAGATAAGGTCTGCATAGCATCAGATGTCAGCAGGACATCAGCAGCTCCCCAACCTCCATACCTCACATGAGAAGAGGCTGAATAATACACCATGACACTGCACAGTTCCATCACTACACTAAAGGCTTAATAGTGCACATGACTGCTTCCTGTCCTGATGATAATAAGACTGTAGTGCATGTAAATGCAAGAAAAAGAAATATCAGCCATATAGAATAGCAGGGGGGCCCGGATGACGTGGAATGCTGTGAAGTCAGACACAGAACTGGATATTATCTCTTAAGGTCAGTGTTTGACAGGACTCATTAATGATCTGATAACAGATGAATGGAAGGATCCAGTTTCAATTTAGGAAATCCCAAGACAACCCTCACTCTGGAAGGAACCACAAAAGGAGAATGAGGTGGTCATAATTACTTCATGAAATACAGGGGTTGAACAAAATAATGGAAACACCTAACATTTTGGCATCATAATCTTTAAACATGTTTTAAGCAATCAAAACTTGACTTGTGTTAAAAAATGTTTTTATTATTTTTGTTATTTGATATGTTTCATTAAAATAATTGTTTTTTTACAGAAATGTAAACCAAAGTTGGTTATAATTTATAAAAATGGCAGATCTCTCAGACTTTCAAAGAGGCCAAATTGTTGGTGCTCGTATGGCAGGCGCTACTGTAACAGAAACTGCCCGAATGCTTGGTATTTCAAGAGGTACTGTCTCAAAAGTAATGACTGCCTTTGAAAGAGAAGGAAAAACGTCCTCAGCAAAGCACAGTTGTGGCCGAAAGTTGAAGTTGTCTGAGAGAGACCGTTGGACTCTAAATCGAATTGTTAGAAAAGCTCGCAAGACCACGGCTCCTAACATCACTGCAGAATCACTGCAGAACTGAATGAACACCTACAGAACCCAGTTTCCACAAAAACTGTTCGTTGGGAGCTGCACAAATCTGGATTCCATGAAAGAACTGCAATTAGAAAACCTCTGCTCTCAAAGACAAATGTTTCAAAGCCTTTAGAGTGGTGTAGAAACCACCAGAATTGGTCCCTCGAGCAGTGGAAAAATGTGATTTTTGATGATGTGAATCATCGTTTACCTTGTTTCCGACCTCAGGCCGAGTGTACATTTGGAGACAGCCGAAAGAAGCATTTCATCCAGACTGTCTTCTCCCAACCATAAATCATGGCGGGGGCTCTGTGATGATCTGGGGTGCTATTTCTTGTAAAACCGTTGGGCCAATGATTTCCCTTCATGGAATAATTTAACAGCTGAGACTATTTAGGAATTTTGGGGCGACCAAGTTCATCCTATGATTCAAGAACTGTTTCCGGAGGGAAATGTCATCTTTCAATCCATACAGCTAGAATTGTTAAAGAAAGGCATGAGGAACATTCTAATGAAGTTGAGCATCTCATCTGGCCACCACAATTCCCAGACCTCAACATTTTTGAGCATTTATGGTCGATATTAGAGATTCAAGTAAGAAGTCGATTTCCGCCGCCATCGTCTCTAAAAGAACTGGAGGATGTTTTAACTGAAGAATGGGCTAACATTCATTTAGAAACAATTCACAATTTGCATGAATCAATATCTCAGAGAATTGAGACTGTAATTGCCGCAAAAGGTGGACCTACACCATATTAAAATATATTTTGTTGATTTCCAAGGTGTTTCCATTATTTTGCCCTGTATATCGTGTGACTCCTCTTTGTAAACTGGCCAAAATTCTAAAATGATGTGTGATATTGGTAAGTACCAAAACAAAAAGAGAAAGCATTCTTATAGACAACAACATGAGATACAAAACTCAATAAGTCCAAGTATAGTGAACCCGGGGTGAGAGGGATATGGAGGCTGCCCTATTTATTTCCTTTTAAACAATAGCAGTTGCCTGGCAGCTCTGCTGATCTATTTGGCTGCAGTAGTGTTTTAATAACACCATAAACAAGCATTCAGCTAATCTTGTCAGTTCTGACAATATTGTCAGAAACACCTGATCTGCTGCATGCTTGTCCAGGGTCTATGGCTAAAAGCATTAGAGAAAGAAGATCAGCAGGACTGCCAGGCAACTGATATTTCTTAAAAGGAAATACATTTTGCAGCCTCCGTATTACTCTCACCTCGGGTTCACTTTAAGGGAATGGGTCCCAAACAGACCCATAAAAACAATTAAAACAAATAAAATAACAGTGCAGTAACTGAGATAATATAAAAAGTTAAACACAAATATTAAACACAGACAGATATGGATGCAGCATGTCTTCTTTCTGCAAATCCAACTTCAGCTAAAAAAATATTTCCATTTAAAATATTTCCATTTAGCAGATCATAGGTGTATCAATGTGTATCCCATTTTGAGTTCTTGTTGCTGGTTTTCGATATGTTGAAGATACCGGTAATTTTCTTACCTTCTAAACCTGATAAGAAGTTACTTAGGGCTCACACCAGCTTTGGGCACCATTGAGACATTGGTTGAAACCTGACAGATGCTCTAATGCTGGATACACACGGTGCGTTCGCGCACTCGATTTTCCCGTTGATTCGTTTATTTCCAACATGTCCGATTTGGATTTCGATGGATTGTTAGGTCGATTCGCATGCAAAGTATGCCGAATCGACCTAACGATCCATCGAAATCCAAATCGGACATGTTGGAAATAAACGAATCGACGGGAATCGACGGGAAAATCGAGTGCGCGAACGCACCGTGTGTATTCAGCATAAACCTTCCCCACTTTATGCAAAATTAAAACTGAATTGGGCACGTAGAAGTTGATTTATTCACCCAGTTGTGTGCTGCTAGTGGGGTCACATGCCTTCTCCAAACTTTAGTGAAACCTTTGGTGGCACAGACCTCTTCACTCATATCACTGTTATTTATATTAGTGATATGACTGAGATTGCCTAGTCTTGATTGGCCAGAACTCCTGGGCTGCGTAAACTAGAACATTCTAGTCACTTCACTGATATAAATAGCAGGGATACAGTCAAGGAAGCCAGGGTCACCAAAAGTGACCTTAGAGAAACAAGGATCACATCACCTGTCATCTCAGCATTGACAGCTTGACTCTGTTGATCCCGGCGCTGGAGCTGTCAGCATCGAGAAATGCAGTGAGAAATGCAAAATCTGACAGTTTTGTTTTACTTACCACAGCACCCCTATCCTAAAATACAAATACAAAAAAACATAAACTATTTTCCCTTCTGTAATGTAAAAAAGAGAGAGAGAGAGAGAGAGAGAGAGAGAGAGAGAGAGAGAGAGAGAGAGAGAGAACTCCATAAGCACCGATAGTGATACAATGTGCAGGTTGTTCTAAGTTAAGTGGTGCAGAGTGTGCACAAGACAATTGTTGGCAGCTGTATGTGTTGTATCAAATATTCAGCCTAGGCATTCTCAGAGATAAAAACATGATAGATGTAGTGCTCCGCCCACTGTAGAAAGTGAGCTAGGATAAGGGAATCCATTACAGCAGAGAGATGTGAACATGCTCATACAATTGTATGGACAGTGAGTTCACAAACAGTTAGGGCTGCTTTGCACTGGGTGCTTTGGCAGCGCTTTGCTGATCGCTGCTGCTAATGCAAGTCAATGGTAGTGTCCACACTGTAGCAATTGCCAGTGATTAGTGATTTGCTGAAATCTCAAGCATGGTGCATGCTGCATTTTTAAAGCGATTGCATTTCAATGTTAAAGAATCACAAAACACAATGGCCTTAATTCACTAAGATCATGCTGGAGATAATAAGGCCAGAGATAACTTACCACCACACAGTGAGAGAGTTATCTCATCTCTTCATTCCTTACGTTACCTCCTCTGTAGTTAAGTTACCTCCTCTGTAGTTACTTTCACGCGCACTTAATTAACAGCCTGTTAGAATTCTGGAGTTATTTTAAGGATTGAAGAGTTAACTTAAAGACAGAAGAGTTAACTTTAGGTTTGCCTGAGGTAAAATGTTTCCTGAATACGACATGCCTCATCGCCATGGCGATAACTCTAGAAACGTTATTAAAGACAGGAGATAAGCTTAGTGAATTGAGGCCAATCACTCTAAAATCACTTTCCTGTACAGTGAAAAACAGCGTTTTGCTGATCGCCGGCGATCTAGTTAGGCTTGTTAGTTTCCCCTTTTCAGTTGAATTACTGTAATAAATGGACTTTTTCGCGTTTCACCTGTCCTGTAGAAGTTTTAGTACCGCTGAAAGAAAAATACCGCAGATGTAAATGGGCCCATGGTGTGTCCCTCTGCTGAAAGGGCCCCAATGCATTTGCAACCTCTCCATACCCTATTGCTACACCACTGCTTTTATTCTCTTTAGTCTCTCTTACAGAATCCTAGTGTTTCTAATTTGCTGTGACTCAACCAGTTACTGAATAAGAAACAAACGGCAATGCATAGTTATCTTTCATATTTTTTCCATTGTGGTTTAAGGATTTCATTTACTTTACACTCATTTGCCTCTTTCTGGTAATATTTCCTAACCCGTGGTCAGCAGGCTAACGTCATTTTATCCACTTGAATGGGCTAAAGGAAATGGCATTGTGAAACAAGCAAACACACTAATGTAAAGAATAATGAGCGTGTTTCATTGTCACAAGAGCCTTTGTTTTGAAACGAAGACATGGTGATACCTCAGCTTAGCACTATGTGTTTATGGCTCATCCCTGAGCAGCTGTTGGCTGCACTAGATCAACTCTGAAGAGGCATTCCTGGAGAGTTTGTTTTGCCAGGGTGTGGTGGTGCTGGTGCTAGTGGAATGTTAGCAAATAATAATAACAACGAAAAAGCTTTTTTGCTGGTCAACATTGTTTGTCCTTTGTCCGCCGAGGGGCTTCCAGATTAGGGAGACATTCAGGACTTCAATAGAACTGCATTCTTTACTGTAGAAAGCCACAATATTATTATTATTAATGCAGACTAATTGTCTGGCATGCTAAAAATAAAATTCTGCCCAAGTTAAAGCCCCATCTACACCATACAATTTTGTGTCCGATTCGATTCATTGATTCGATTCAATCCGACATGTCCGATCGGGTTTCGATTAGATTGAATTTGCCATTACTTTGTACAGTGCCAGGGAATATGTTGGCGCTTTATAAATCAATAATAATAATCATTGTTTTGCAATGGCAAATTGAATCGAATCGAATCCCGATCGGACATGTCGGATTGAATCAAATCGAATCAATGAATCGAATAGGACAAAAAATGGTATGCTGTAGATGGGGCTTTAGCCTCGTAAACAGGTATGAGGACTATTGCCCAAAGGGATTGGGACTCAACCCCGTGGGCAACCGAGCAGGGACAATGTGTTCTCTTGCAATGGAGGGGGGCCGATGGAGTGGAGGGTGAGGAGCGTCACAGAGCCGCTCACTCGGGTTAGCGGGGAGAACAATGCTTTTGACCAGCGCTTGGCCGAGTCATTCTACCAGGTGGATCTCTCGCTGATGTGCTGAGGGGAAAGGGGAGAGGGGGGTGCTGTACAAAAGCAAGATTCTCAGCAAAGGCAGTTGTTACCGGCTATCTAAGCAATCTAGTCCAATCTAGCACATGTATGTAGCTTTTATGTTTTGTTTTAGGTTTAGTGGGTAAAGGATTTGGACCTCTATCATGTGTTTACTGTAGTTTGCCACCACTGGGAAGATTCTCCAGCTGAAGGAAGTCACTTGACTTTTTTCCTATGTTGCTGTCACTTACAGTAGGTAGTAGAAATCTGACAGAAGCAACAGGTTTTGGACTAGTCCATCTCTTCATAGGGGATTCTTAGCAAGGCTTTTATTCTTTATAAAGATATTCTCTAAAAAGGTTTTAAACAATGATGCTGGCCAGCCTCCCTGCTGGCTACACAGTTTTTGGCAGTTGGACAGAGCAACTGCCATTCACTAAATGCTTTTGAAAAATAAATAAATCCCTGAAAATCCCCTGTGAGGAAACGTGGAAAAGCCGCCGCGAGTGCTCAGAGTGAGGCGGCTGTTTCCGCGTCCAACATGGCGGCACAACGCGAAGAAACCGCCTCATGCCGCATTGGCAGAGCGGTGGAGTCCGCGTTGGATGCGGCAGATTGCGCGCATAGCAATACTACTGACACTGTGGTTGGATGCGGGGAAGCCGCCGCTTGCTTGGAGAGCAGTGCGGCGGCCCCCGCGCCCGAATCAGCGGATACATTGCAAAACATGTCTGGTGTGGCTGGGACTGCTAGTCCACACAGGTTCAGAAGGACGCGCTCGCGCGCTAAGAGGCAGAGCTTATATGACAGCCAGAGAAGAGTCAGCTGACCAAGCTGGTCAGCTGACATTTTTACCACCTTCCATTGGTCCAGCACTTAGGGGTGGCGCTGGAGAGCACTATAGTATATATACTGGGTGCTGGTCATTTCTCTGGTGTCTGGCGTTGCGATCACTACGTGGTAGCACTCAGGCCTTGTCTGTTTCTGTGTTCTAGCATAGTTTCCAAAGGTGTTGACATCAAGGAGCTCACACCTTAGCATTAGGAATATTGAACTGTATTATTTGTTAAGACCTTTTGCCTGCCTGACTATTCTTCTTAACTCTGATTCTGTACCTTGCTATTTCTGATATCCTGTTGCCAAACTCTGCTCGTTCCTGGACTCTGTATTTGCCTCCTGATTCTGTACCTTGCTATTCTGATACTCCGTTGCCAAACCCTGCCTGTTCATTGGATTCCGTATCTGTCTCCTGAATCTGTACCTTATCTGTCTGTGTGTTAACGACCTGGCTTGCCCGACCTCGAGAACTTACCTTACTGTTATAGGCAGTTCCCAGACCTGTTAGTGACACCCTCTCACTGGTGTCACTCACACTCTGTCCTTCCTACTTTCAGCCTAGCCCCTCCTCCGGGAGAGTCTAGGCCAACGGAAGGAACATACTTCCGTGTAGTACTCCTTACTGCATCTGTACCTTTTCCTGAAGTGCAGTACTCAAAGTATTACTGTTGCACCAACACTCGCATATCTCAGCTGTCCAGAGGTTAGTAGATATATCTGATTATCGGCGATACTGCAGATCATCAATAATCGGGTATATTCTGTATTCTCGGTGATACTGCAGTTCACCGGTAATCAGACCCTCTCTGTGTTACACCGATCGTTACATCCTCCCATTAAGAGATGGACTAGTCCAAAACCCGTTTCTTCTGTCAGATTTCTACTACTTACTACTCCAACATAGGAGTAAAGTAATTTATGGCTCATTTTACTCAGGAAAAAATGTACTACTTATTTGTCTATGTTTGCACATATTTTACATTTTACAATTTTTCGCTATAGTGCCCCTTTAAGCGAGAAGTATATGGAGGCTGCCTTATTGATTTCCTTTTGGTGTTTCAGAGCGTTGCTGATGGCCGGCGATCACCAAAGTGTTGAGACAAATGTATCCCTATGGAAACATTCTCTCTGCAGCGTTTGCAATTTGCATAAATCTCAAATGCGCTGGATGCAGCAATTTCCAGGCATTCAGGAGATCAGAGATCCCCGATCCATCTGGCCCTAATCTGCAAGTGGGTACTTAGCCTAAAGGCCGGTACCCACTACGTGATTTTCCCAACGATTGTTTCTACGACCAGCATTTTTATTCTTTGGAGCAACAAGCAAGCGTTTCCACAATCCTGTGGCATGGGTACAGGTGAGTGATCATGTAAATTACTTTTAGTGACGTACATCGATTACGACTGTCATGGCCCACCGGCTGGAAGATAGATCGTGTGATGCTCGTCGTCAGGGGGAAGTTGCTGGATCCATCTTTCTCTTTCGGGTGGTGATTATTTAGCTATAAGTGGCCCATACACTGGTGGATTTCAGCCATCGATTGATGGCCGATTTGACCGCTCTGATTGAATTGGCTAGAATTTGATGCAACATGAAACATGATCGATCACCTGATTTTCTCGATCGGCCCAGACGGAAAATCTAAGTCGATTGGCTCCTGGCAGCTGATCGATGGCACATAGCGTTGCATTTATTCGAATGGTGCAACATTGCATTTTGATTGATTTTCAATAGATTTCATTCTGTAATCTATTGGAAATCTGTTCCTTGTGTCTTGACACATATGATAGATTCCTGTCAGATTCGACCTGACAGGCATCTGACAGGAATCTATCTGATGGTCGAATCTGCTGCTAATCTATAAGTGTATGGGTACCTTTAAGCCTCATACACCCGCTCAACCACGGACGCTCAGTACAAACGAGAAGACAAATTTAAGCGATAAAAGATACGCCTTGATGTGCACACGATAATAAAACATACCGCACGACAAAACGAGCGCCTTCCTTAAAAGACGTGTGTTTACCATATAGTTGAAGCTCCACAGCGACGTCTCTTCACCATAGTCGATAATAGTACATAATAGCATAATCATCTAGATTTGTGTACACATTAACAGTTTGCAGACGTCTTCTCACCATCTTTTCCTAAATCAATTCGACAGCCGGAACGATTCACCCTCTTCTTATCTGTCGTTTGCCGTTTCCTATCTGTCGTTCTTGCTCAGTCATCCGCATGTCTACACGTGAAGACTGTCGTTCAATTTTCCCAAAACGTTTGATTTTCGCTCACTGTAAAAGGCGGTTGAGCATGTGTATGGGGCTTTAGAGTACAAAGAAATGTTCAGACAAGAGATAACAATCACAGTAAAAAAAAAAAAAAAGTAGTAATCACATGATTTCTGCATAGAGCATTGTGTTACTGCATGCCTATGCTATGTATCGCTATACACATATGCATTGTGCAGGAGGGACTGACCAGCTGGATCGACCTTCATGTGGCTAATTACTATAAACCATCTATATCATTTTTGGTGAACTAATACTTTTATCAACGATGCCAGCAGCACATTTATCGCTGTCAGTGAACAAAGCTGTATAAGTCCGAGCATGCGAAGCGTTAATACGCATATGTCATCAAAAAGGACAGAAAAACTGTAGGGCAGCCAGGAGGAGAGAGGATACTCATACAGCGACTTGTGCATCAACATTTCTGAATGGGGCGAAAACAGGCTACAAGATTTTAACCTGGCCTCGCAGAAAGCAATACTGACATTTTCTGTGACTTAACAAAAGTCTGCCTTCTTAAAACAGAAGGTAATTGTGATTTTTCAGGTTGGAGTGAGCATATGACGTCTCCCACGATGCATCACTGCTGAATATGCAAATTATGCCTTGTTGTCCCTGTAAGCTAGCCACACCTCCAGAACCGCTGAAATGCAATGATGTGTCAGCTTGTTAATCGTACAGAGCTGCAATAATCCAACATGCATAATTGGTTGATCCTCATCAATGCATGGCATGGATTAATGTGGCTCTATGACTTGAAACAACCAGAGTTACCAAGTACCCAGCAAGCTCATGGTGAACCAAAACTCCTAGGAGTGTGTAAGGGGCTACAAAGGGACCAAAAAAACCTTATATTTGTGTCTTGTGACACAATATCAGTCTGTGGTGTGATTCGGCATTTCTGTCGGTGGTGTAAGCGAGCGGCTGTCATCCTGTAAGCGAATGGCAGTCATCCTGTCAGCAGGTGTGATAATCATTTCCCCTCATGTGAAGTACAGGTGACTAGGTGCCCATCATGCCTCCAGCAGGAGGTCCTAGCAGTCTAGACTGGAGAGACCCGGAAGTAAGCAGATATGAGTCATTAGCCCTGTAATTGTGGAATGACAGGAATGTGTTTGTGAACTGGCTCTGCACACGCTAAATCCTCTGAGCCAGGCAGTTATGCTGGCCTTTGTGAGAATATTCACGTAACGTCTTCATACAGTAATCCATTGCTACAATGCAGTCGCACCATCTTCAGCCATTTGTCTGCCAAGCAGGCAAACACCCGGGGGCAGAATTAGTTGCGCACACATGGAATTGTCAATACATCAGCAGCCGGAGCAGATTAATATGCCATTTACAGGAAAATCTGCTTTGTTTATCAGTGCTCACTGCATGCTGTTTATAATTCTATTCTCTGTTTTAACCATAGTGCTTAAAGTGAACCCAAGGTGAGAGTGATATGGAAGCTGCCCTATTTATTTCCTTACAAGCAATACCAGTTGCCTGGCTATCCTGCTGACCCTCTGTCTCTAATACTTGTAGCCATAGACCCTGAACAAGCATGCGGCAGATCAGGGGTTTGTGACAATATTGTCAGAACTGACCAGATAAGTTGCATGCTTGTTTCTGGTGTGATTCAGACACTACTGTAGCCCCCCAAAAAATCAGCAGGGCTGCCAGGCAACTGGTGTTGTTTAAAAGGAGATAAATATGGCAGCCTCCATATCACTCTCACCTCTGGTTCACTTTAAAGATAATCTGTACTCTAAAATTCTTACAATAAAAAGCATACCATTCTATTCATTATGTTATCCTGGGCCCCTCTGTGCTGTTTCTGCCACTCCCTGTTGCAATCCTGGCTTGTAATTTCCAGTTTTAGACAGTGTTTACAAACAAAAGACATGGCTGTTACCAGCTTGTGATAGGCTGTGGAGAGGGTGTGTATTGCTTCTGCCAATAACAGCAGACAGCACATTCCTGCCTGAGCCCGACAGATGCCGTCAGAAGAGAGAAGATTAGATTATATAACAGAGATAACACAGCCACTGTGCAACTAGAAAAGGCTGCAGTAAGCCAGACCACATTTGAACAGATATAGGAACTTATAGTATACAAGAAATAAGGCTGAACATTTTGTTACAGAGTCTCTTTAAAACTACGCAAGATGGGAGGAGGCGCCCTAATTGTGATAATGAGTGGAGGAAGTAATATGAACAGTCTCACCTCATGATAAGAGATTAAGATTTTATTGTTAGACACCAATAAAAAGAGTGCTCTGAAACGGAGATGCATAGCTCAGACACTGTCTCGTATTGACCCGAAGAGGCGGGAAGGTCCTGTGAAACGCGTTGTCTTTTTATTGGTGTTAATAAAAATCTAAACCTCTTATCACGAGGTAAGACTGTTCCCATTACTGACCTGCACTCACTACCTATTCTATCACAATTAAGATGCCTCCTTTCATCTTGCATTGTCTCCTCCCATTTCTCAGGGGCTACTTCTGTGACTACATCCAGTGGACTGAGTCATCATAACCGCCTGGAGACAGTCTGTCTCCACATGAACGATATTATTGCTGCCTATAGCAACCCACGTTTGTGAGTAGTTGTTATTTCTTTACATTTCCCATTTTCCAGTAATTCTACTCTGTTGGTGCTCCTGGTGCTCTTTTTGTCTCCTTTTCATACTGGTACCACCTGGGTTTCCAAACCTGAAATTCATCTACTGGACCTCCCACAATGCTTAATACTACAATCATCTTCTTAAAATAGAAGAAAAGTCTGCTAATGTTAATTTGTTGGTTATCATTGGGTTGGGTTAATATAGGTATAGCATTATTTCTGAGATGGGTGGATATGCATTAGCGGCAGGCCACATAAACCCATCTTGTTAAACCTAGGAGTTAGGCTAGGTCCACACTAGGCACGGTTGCAGGACGGACGCTGCAGTCCGAGATCAGGGGAAGATCTGGGAAAGTACCACCAGACCGCAAACGTTTTAATAAAAAGTGCATCAGTTTTGCATCAGTTTCCGTTCAGTTTTTTACCCCAAAAAACAGACAGAAAATGTCTCTATCATTAGGAAGGTAGTGGGAGGATTTTTTGGGCCAATAATAAAGTTCAAGCTATCCGTTTTTCATCAGTTTTTGGTGCTATTTTGCCTGTGGAGATGGAGATGCGGACCATATCCATGGTCCGTAACAATGCAGCAATTCCGGACCTTCCGTTCAGGTTTTGAAAACGGGTCCCGCAAACGCAGACGGATCAGTTTTTTTATTGGGTGAGGACGGCTGCTATTTTTAACATTAGTATCCGGGACTCCGTTTTCATCAGGGCTGAAAAACGCAGCCACGGATACGTTTCCGGACCTAGTGTGGACTAGCCCTTAGTGTCCATCTGAGATTTACAGTCAACTCTGTTATATTCAGAGTATCTTCTAGAGCCTTGTTCTTTTTTCTATATCTAGATCTGACCCCAGCAAGTACTTTATTTTATTTAATTGTCCTACACTTATTATTGACCTTAAACAGTTCAAGTAACTAGTTCCAGGAACTGGAATTCTCGCTGACCCCTCAGGGCTGTGTTAATGCAATCAGGAATAGTATAGGCAGGGCAGGCCCTGAAATCAAAGGGCAGGGGAAAGCTTGGGATAAATTACAGCTGTTATAAAGAAATCACCTTTTCACCCTGCCCGGTATATTCTTTTCAGTTTACAGTCATAATTCAGCTGTGTCTACAACATTTGTCATTAATAAACTTGCTGGCACAAACATGGCTGATGGATTAACAAGTCACATGAGTGGAATGTTAACCAAGAGGAAGACTTAACCTACTGCCGGCTGGATGGCTTTCAATTATTTACATTTCCAATGGCATTTTAACTAAGTCTGTAAACAAATAAATAATGGTGTTAAAGTGGAATGTAAAGAAATGTAACTGACTCTTTGGCTTTTCCCATTATTTATTTTACAATGTAATAGCATTAGGCTTACCTGAAATGGAGAATGTATGCCTTTTGAGCACTACGCTATGCACACTGCGACTTTTAACTCTTTAGTAGCCAATTTATTTAAAGGCTTGCAAGTGCTCCAGGCTAATTTATTTTAGCACATTTTTTATTTCTTATTTGTTACATTTCCCTGCTTCTAATTAGTACTGCTGTAATGTGTTTGTATGGCCACTTGTCACTAGGGGGCAGTGTGGGACAACAACAGAGGACTTCTTCCTTTCAGTTTCTATATGTTCTGTTAGTAGAGAGAGATCAAAGCATTTCAAGAATTTACAGCACAACGAGTTCTGCCGACTGAGATAAAAGCAGTGCATTTATCTCAAACAAGATAACTATATTGAAGCTGCTAATGGGTTAAAGGAATACTATCGATTCACATATTTTTTTCAATTGACACAGGAATTGTTTGGGAAGTGCTGCTAAGTACTGGTGTATACATTTTAGTAGCAACTTCTTTGTTTACTGTTATCAAAATACATTCAAACTTTACTGACGCCAAAACTGAGGGCTGACTGAGCCATGAGGAGAGGGGAAATTCCCCTCACACTTGATCAGTTACCTCTATGTGTAGCTGTGTGTGTAACAGAGAGAGCAGCTGCAGCTCCTGTGTCCTGTGTTTCTGACTGACCTGTCTGAAGAGAGCAGAGGAAATGTAACTAATTGTCACAGCTTTTCATACTGTTTTTGCTTTCAGAGTTTGATATGTTTGATATTTGCTTTCTGTAGTCTGATATGCAACTCTGGCTGTGCATTGAAGCAGACACCCCTTCTGCAATTGATTTGTCCCAATATAGCTAAATCCTACCCTCAATAAATTACAGCTTTTGCCTCTGATATTTAACATGAAAAGTAGGAAAATGTTTACACAGCTACTTAGACATTATTTGCACACTGTCATTTTAGAGCACTTGGGTATCGATAGTATTCCTTTAAAGGGGCACTATAGCAAAAAACTATAACATTTATAATTCATATTTTCACCTCTATGCAAGATGTGCATTAGTCCCAGAATAAATGCTATACATTTTTTTTCATTCTCTGTATATCTGTCACTTACAGTAGGCATTACAATCAGCCAATTCCGAACCTCTTACCGACAGGTTTTGGACTAGTCAATCGCCTCCTGGGGAATTCTCAGAATTTAATTTATTTTTAAAAAGCACTCCTTGCATGGCAGTTATTCAGTCCTACCGCCCGAATAGTGTGCACAAACGTGAGCAGGTTGGTTATGATCTTTATATAGCTCCTTTCCAGGGAATGTTTTTTAAACAAGAAACTTTGAGAATACGCATGAGGACAGGGACTATTCCAAAACCTCGGTAAGGGCCCGTTTCCACTAGAGCAAATCTGCGTGCGTTTCCCATAGTCAATGGGCCTGTTTCCATTCGTCAGGAAATCTGTGCGGTGAACTGTGCATAAAAAATCTGTGCAGCAGAGCCATCAAAATTCGCACACTGCAAGGCTAGTGTGCGATTCACCTGTAATGTAAATAATAGGAAAATTGCATGTGTTTTTGCTGTGCGAATTTTCCATGTGAATTTGCATACGATTTCACATAAAATTAATGTAAAAGCACACAGGCAGTGACGTGGTTAAATTCGCATACTTAAAAAATACACGAAAATGCTTGCATTTTTGCGTTAATATTTGCATACAAATGTGAAAGAATTTACATCCGGATGCAAATTTGTTTACGTTTTCCGCGTAGGGATGGTCAATGGCATGCAAATGGCATGCAAATAATTCAGATTTCATGCAGGAGTATGCAAACTTTGTATGCTAATTTGTGCAGCTTGAAAACTGACCAATTGATTTCCTCTGTAGCAAGATTCTATTTTCAAGCTGCATACATTTGGGAATGAAAATTATTTGCATCGCATGGACCTTCCCTAATGATGAGCCCATTGATTAATATGTGCCCACAGTAAAAACATACAGAAAAACAGCAAAAATGCACACAGTGTGAAGGAGGCCTGAAGGGAAAAATATGGGTTTGCTTATAGAAAGCACAGAGGCTCCTCTGTGAGAATGTACAATAGCATGGAGAGGAAGAGGAGCTTATAAGTGATAGTTTTGAATTTCCTTTTCTATCTAATTATGGAAAAATGGCAGAAGCATAACACAGGGACTGTCTGTGTAAACTGTACAAAAATTGCAAACATGACTTCTTGACCTAAATCTTGTAACTCTAGTAAACAGAGAGATTTGATGAGAGAGCAGAGGTCTCCATGTGTGTTTATAGTAACCAGCAGCCCTGCCACACGCCGAATGTGCACCCCACACTCACGTTCACACTAATCGGCCACCTAGGTGTTCTGACTGACATCATTTCCCAGACCTTCAGTCCAGGGACATGTGTGCAGCCAGGACTGATTGCAGCGTCAGCATGAAGCCGGTACAGTATCTGTTATCAAAAACCTGCTGTTTCAGAGTAACCATTATAGCAGCTTGTCATGATCTTGTTAGTAGTAGAAGGATTTAAAGTGGTATAAAACTCTGACATAACATTCAATAAAAATGTGTTTTCCTACCTTTTATTACCCATACAGTTACCATATTTGCATTTGTGCACAAGTAATATTGTCTGTTTACAAACTACAATTTTCCACAGTACAGTTTATCTGCTCTGAAATCTGTCATTGCATTTTATTCATAGATTTTAATATATAAATACAGCTGCTATCTAGTGATAATGTCTTATATGGCTTTGCTTGTGAGCTCAGTACAGTTGTGTTTCAGCACATGGCTGGCTCTAACTAATTGTAGCAACAGATGAATGTAAACAATAAATAATGTTACCACCTCTTCGGATGCGGATCACAAGCTGACGGAGCTTTCCACTGTAAAACAAAGTGCTGTGTGGAATGCTGTTCTGCTACCATTTTTTTGTGGTAGTAGGTTTAAAGTTGTAAATAATTTTTTAGAACAAAGAGGAAATGCTAAGTTTTAGACCACTTTTAGGCCAGAAACCCACTAGCAGCGATGTCTAATCACTAGAGATTTGAAAAAGCTCTTGCAAATGCAATGTTAAGTTTTTGTTTTTTTTATAAAATCACATCACTCAAATGGGATCACACCCATAGCATTACATTAGCAAGAGTTTTCAAAACGCAAAGCGCTCAGAAAATCGTCATCTTTTCTGGCCTAAGTTAGAGCAAAAATAGAATAACATGTTAAAATCAAAATTCAAATGACTCAAAAGGAACTGTTAAGTGAGGGGAAAAAGTTAAGATGTACTTACCTGGGGCTTCTTCCAGCCCCCCGAGGAATCTGCAGTAACTCAATGGCCTTGACTCATCATTGTCTTTGCGATAACCTTTTATAGTTCGTTAAATTACCGAATTCAAAGTTTATCGATTTCTAGTTGTATTCATCAAGGTTTTTCTGCATTCAGTGTGAATTCGATAAAATATCGACAACAATGCGGTAACCATTCGTTAACTTGTCAATATTTCCATTTTACAGAGGTAATTTAACACAAGGCCATAAGATTCCTATGGAATTGTGCATAAAAGGCAGTCGTTTGAACACTACGTAGCAACATTCCGAATAGGGCTTAACACCTGGACCAGGATTCTGGAAGTGGTTTGGGACAATTCCACAATTTCGCCAGCTACAGCTTGATGGGAGCCTTTTCTGAAAAAATATAGTGCAGCTAACAAATTAGTTGACCCTGGCACTGCCTGTGTTCTCTTACAAGATGATTCAAGAGAAATGCAGATGTCCTGTTATAGCAAATAAATCTATTCTCTTGCAAATTGATATGGTTCTAGACCTTATTCTTGCCCTTCTGCGCCTTTGAATCACTCTCAGCTGATACAGAACCACTTCAAATGGCTCCATCTTCTCTGTTAGCAATGATCTGACAGGAATAACGACAGAGCAGTGAAGGAGATAACTAATCCTAAATGTAACGCTAAACCACGCCCACTTTCATTTTCACGAATTGCACTTTCTTCCGTTTTATCGCATCATTACCGAATGGTTACCGAATGCTCGCTAACAGCTGTAGATAACTTTTGATGAATCCTGAAATCAACTTAGCGAGTTCGGTATTTTACCGAGCTGTTGGTAATTGATTCGATAAGTCTTGATGAATCGAGGCCAATGTCCTTCTGGTCCCCTCTGTTGTGCCACGGTCAGCCCAATAAAGTTTGTGGCTGGCTAAGTCCTGGATGCGATCGGGCTCCTGTAGAAGGGAGCCTTCTGTACATGCAGAATTACAAGTTTTACAAACTACACATGTGCAAAACCCTAACGGCAATGGGATTGTGGTCAAGGAGGCATGCATGGCCGGGATATCGCTTGGCATGGCATGCATGCATGGCCGGGATTGGGTGACAGCAGCACAATGAAGCCAATCGGGTGGACACCAAGGGGACCTCAAATAGTACAGGGTGCTAGTAGAAGCCCCAGGTATGTAACACGGAACTTCTTTGCCACGTTTAGGCTACTTACACACTAAGACGTTGCGTTTTAGGGGACGTTATGGTCGCATAACGTGACCCTAACGCAACGCATGGTGGTGCGGGAGAGGACGTTAGAGTGAGCTGCGTTAGGCGGCTCTATCCGCATAAGGTCTCCCAGAGTGGCGCTGATTGGCCTGCGGGACCAGGTGATGCGGAGCGAGACACTCCGCATCACGTGGTCCCGCCGGCCAATCAGCGGCCGCCAGTGCAGTGCATATTAAGTAGCCATGTGGGCGGCAACTGTAGCGGCATCTCCCGGCCTCCTCTCCGCCCCCCACTGAGCATGTGCAAACAGTCTAACGCGGCTAAGCCGCGTAGAACGCACAGCATGCTGCACTTTCACTACAACATGCAGCGTTACATGTAACGCAACGTGGGCAGTGTGAACAGCCCACTTGTGTACATTGCTGTGCGTTGGGGGAGCGTTACAGGCTGCACTAACGTGCACCTGTAACGTCCCACTGTGGAAGCAGCCTTAAGGTTACTTTTAAATAAACTCCTGAGGGCTTAAAGTGACTTCCACTCACTAAAAATCCAATACACAGATGCATCAGAACTGCACAAATCTTCCTGTAGCTTGATGTTATTAATAGTTTCCATTTCTACTTGCAGCCAGATGTAAAACTACAAATTAGCTTAAGCACTTGTTGTTTTTAAACCTGGAATGAATATTACTTATTAATTTTGCATTACTAATGTCCCACTTATTTTCTGGTTCCTGCATAATTAGCTGCACAAAGCAGGAAGCATTGTTACCTTTTTTCCATGCCTGCTGAAAATGAGTGATTGGCAACAGCTTTGACATGCCTATTCTGAAAGTCTGTATTTGGATGTTTGCAAGTGGCTGTATGTTTAAATGACCAGAATCAAGACCGTACACAAACTGGGAGGAGGTACCGAAAGGTTTCATGCAATAAATTCTGAGTGGACAATAAAACAGAAGGTATAGAAATTAATTTGACACCGCGTTTTGCGGGACCTGCCCACTTCTACAGGTCTCCAATACAGTGTCTTAATGCAGCAGCTATGAGGTGCTCCAAGTTGGTTTGCACAGCTGCATTAAAGAGAACCCGAGGTGGGTTTGAAGAATATTATCTGCATACAGAGGCTGGATCTGCCTATACAGCCCAGCCTCTGTTGCTATCCCAAACCCCCCTAAGGTCCCCCTGCACTCTGCAATCCCTCATAAATCACAGCCACGCTGCTGACAAACAGCTTGTCAGAGCTAGCTGTGTTTATCTCTATAGTGTCAGTCTGCTGCTCTCCCCGCCTCCTGCAGAACTCCAGTCCCCGCCTACATCCCTTCCCTCCCTGCTGATTGGAGGGAAGGGATGGGGGCAGGGACCGGAGCTATGCAGGAGGCGGGGGAGCAGCTGAGACTGACACTACAGATGTAAACACAGCCTCACAGCACGGCTGTGATTTATGAGGGATTGCAGAGTGCAGGGGGACCTTAGTGGGATTTGGGATAGCAACAGAGGCTGGGTTGTATAGGCAGATCCAGCCTCTGTATGCAGATAACATTCTTTAAACACACCTCGGGTTCTCTTTAAAGAGAATCTGTATTGTTAAAATCGCACAAAAGTAAACATACCAGTGCGTTAGGGGACATCTCCTATTACCCTCTGTCACAATTTCGCCGCTCCCTGCCGCATTAAAAGTGGTTAAAAACAGTTTTAAAAAGTTTGTTTATAAACAAACAAAATGGCCACCAAAAACAGGAAGTAGGTTGATGTACTGTATGTCCACACATAGAAAATACATCCATACACAAGCAGGCTGTATACAGCCTTCCTTTTTAATCTCAAGAGATCATTTGTGTGTTTCTTTTCCCCTGCAGCTATCTTCCACTGAAGTGTCAGGCTGTTTCTTCCTGCAGAGTGCAGACAGCTCTGCCTGTATGTAATTCCTCAGTATGTGAAAGCCCAGCCAGCTCAGAGGACGATTTATCCAGCTTGTAAAAGATAAGAGAGAAGCTGCACTAATCTAAATAACACACAGGCAGTGTGCAGAGAGGGGCCTGGAGGGGAGAGATGCATCACAGAACCACAACACTGAAGAACTTGGCAGCCTTCCAGACACAGGCTGACAAGTCTGACAAGAGAGAGATAAGTTGATTTATTACAGAGACTGTCATAGTAGAACGTGCTGCAGTAAGCCAAAACACATTAGAATAGCTTTTGGAACGTGTAGGATGGAAGAAAACCGGATGCAATTTTTGTTACGGAGTCTCTTTAAGACACAGGCTTGCTCTGATTTATGGAGGGTGACTCCAGGCTTAGACGGATTATTGTTATTATTTTGTATTTGTATAGCGATGAGTATATAGTTTTGTCACTAAACAGTCCCTCAGAGGAGCTCACAATCGAATCCCTATTGCTACCATAGTCATGTGCCCATCACAGTCTAGGGCCAATAACAACTTTGCCACTGTGCTGCCCTATCATGTGACTGTGACTGTGTCTGTGACTGTAACTGTATATGTAAGTGAGTGAGAGTGTGTGTGTGGTTGCTAATCAGCTCACATGATGACACAGTAGGGGCGTTTCTCTTCTGATACCCCCCCTACCCCCCAAGCTGTGTACCAGTAAGTGTGTTTAGCAGGAGAAGCAGGCGCAGACATATGTTCATTGGATTATGGATTAGCTGCTTTCGTACTGCAAGAAAAGGATACAGCTAAATGACTGGATTTAACATTACCAGTAGTCTTATAAGATGCCTGTTACATAGAATGGAGCGTCTCAGATATGGAAGTACTTTTTAGGAAGTGATCAAAGCTGAGCACAACAGAGTGGATAATGTTTTGAAGTGGCGATTATGCTTCAGTAGTCACAATAATGCTGTAGCGCACCATATACCGCTATGAATCCACTGTAATGAAATCTTTTATAGGAGACACACATGCCCCAGCACACGGCACAAATCTATTTCTTGTCATAAAAACCTTTCATACTTTTAAGCCATCTGGTCACATTGAAAGAAACTCATAAAAAGCCCCCATTCCTCTCCCCTCCCCAGTGAAGGTGAAAGGTCATTTTTCTTCTATGGGTCAAGGGGCCTGCAAAGGTTGTCTCTGTATCAAGGCTTTACTAAAAAACTTGTCAGGAAGGATTATTGACAAATTATTGGGCATTCCTGTTAAACAAGCTGAACTGAGCAAAGAGAACAAGAAATAGTTTCATAAATGCTTCTCAGATCCCCGTAGCACTGGAGACACCATGTTTACCTCCTGCAGACGACACATTTTCATGGATTTTGTGAGCGGTTAGCAGAATAAATAGAATAAGCGAAAGACAAAATATTGAGCACAGTTTATAAGGGACATGAAGCAGCTTTATTTACTCTCTGTCCTTATTGGAGGGACGTAATAACTGACCACAAACGCAGGAACAGAATTAGATTGTGGGATCCTTGGTTATATATTAACACTAAAGTCCAGGTAGAAGCAAAACACAAAAGCTGAACTGTTATTTTTGTTAACAGTGATACAGTTAAACTTTGCTTGGGATGGTGCGGTGCAGTATTTTTACCACACCACAGGGCAATGAAAGTCTATGAGGACCTTCATACCGACGCAGTACGGCGTGATTCGACGGAAGTGATGTTTTCGCCGCATCCCCACCCGCTATGGCAAACCTACGCCACCTTGTGGTTCTGCAACGACTTTCGGCAGCGTGCAGCGGACCGGAAGTTGTGTAAGTCTATGGCGACGCATGTATTTTAAAATGCCGCCGCATGTATTCGCGTTGCGCATGCGCGGAAGCATATTTTAGCAATATGCTTCCACACACATGATTGCTTCGGCCTCGGGAAGTGAACATCATGTTGCATGTTTTTGGCGGTGTGATGCGGGCCTCTTGCCACACCTCTCCACTACCACCACACCAATCTTCAGTCTGAAACCAGCTTGAGGCTAGATTCACAGTGGGACGTTTGTGGTGTGGTGTATGGCCGATTTGTAATGCGGCTTACCGCACTGCAATGCACCATCTATGCGACGTTCACAGTGCGGTGACAGTGTTGTGGTATAACGAGCTGCGGCGCACACAAGCAAAACGTGTGTTACCAAAGACAGAGAATCATACTTTCCATTGGGCTGTATGCTTCACTATACTTTACTGTATGCGACACAATGTGGCTGTAATGCTTGGTGCGACTTGAGTTGTGCTCCTCTTATACAGGTAACGCAACATCCCACTGTGAACTTACCCTTTAATTGGAAGTTGTACTTCTTTGCACGATAGGCATCTGAGCTCTGTGGAGCGTGGACTGCCTAGAAAGAGCAGCACAGAGTTGGATGCCCTGCTACTAACTTTCCACATCTGAACTAATCCAGTGATTGGCAGCAAATTGGGACACTTCCATATCATGGCCTCTGAATACACCTGTGGTAATAATTGTGTTTTACACATAAGCAAGCTGAATTAAGGCTTATATAGAGAAATTGATTTTTTTTCAGCAATAACGGAGTTTCAACAGATACTTATCTAAGTATTGGGAAGCCTCTAATTAGGCATGTCCAAAGTCCAATCATATGAATTTATATTGTTGACTCCGTTTAGACTTGTAAAGTAGAACATTTTCAGCTCTGGGGGTGGAGATTTAATGAACCTGGACCTAGTTCCCATAGATGTTCACCTCAGTTTGTTATTGTGCTTATGTTCATACCATATATGGTTGTCTTTGATTTGCAAGTGAAGAAAAAGGAACAAATGTGGTGGAATGGGAAATGTTACTATAGAGGATAACTAGAGAGCATCATGGACACAGTGCTGAGGATAATTCCAGCGAATGTTTTGATGTGCATAACTTTATTGCTTTTAAAGTGTACCCGAGGTGACACGTGACATGATGAAATAAACATGTCTATGTACAGTGCAAAACATTAATAACCAGGCTGTTTTACTTTCTAGGCATGGAAGTGACAGATTCTGTCTTGTCAGTAGCTTGTCAGGAATATAGTAAACATCACTGATAAGCAAATTACAGCCATAAAAGTTTTCCTGGCAGAAGGCAACTTCTGAGGGCAGAGAGAGATAAAATACCTGAACTATTGACCTTTTTCTTATTTTGGGACACTTAATAGGCTGCCACTGATTAGAAACAGTAAAACATTCAACCTACTGTTAGGCCTGTAGGGATATCTATTCACGAATCAGCTCCAAGGCCCCAATTTAACTCCACCCACTTCACCCTATGTGGCCCGTCCCCGCTTGAACGGTAGGTGAAGAGACTACACCTGCCCGACTTCGGTTACACCCAGGCCTTTAGTGTGCAAGGTATTAGAGCTGAATGCAGGGTGAGCAAATAAACTTCCAGGCCAAACAAGGAAACAGAATAACAAAGTCCAGCAACAGTCCAGGGTCATACACGGGTAAGCAGAAATATCACAGTACCGGAGGGCAAGGCAGAGAGTAGTCAAAGAACGTTTCCGAAATCAAAACCAGGCAGCAAGGGTCGTCACGATATTCCAGGCAAGAGGTCAGTTCAGGCAACAGACAAGGGAGGTCCAGTAATCAAAGCTGAGTTCAAAGTCTAGATAATCCAATATAAACAGCAGGTAACAGCACACCCAGCAACCAGCAAGCTAGAAGCTATCGCGGGCAAGATGTAAGTGTCATGGCAAGGTTTAAATACTGACAGAATCCGAACAGTGGCCGGCCACATGCACACAACAGCCAATCACACGCAGGCATTAATCTTGTTTAAATATCAGTTGAGAGAGAGATCAGCTGACACGGGTGGCAATACATGTCAGCTGAGTAACCAATAGTAACCAGTAAAACATCCTGACTGTGTGTCAGCTATAGCATAGTGGTTAAGAGCACTGCCTCTGATGTGAGAAACCAGGGTTCAATCCCAGCCAGGGTCAGCATCATATATTACTATTTATTACATAAACCCAAGCCTAAGTGTCAGCTGACTCTACCTCTGTCGCCGCCTCAGACCATATTGCGGCCGAGAAGAGCGATCCCTTACACCTACTTTGTAAATGTTTAAATATAAAAGAAAACCCTGGGATACTTAAAAAAGTTATTTTTAGGAGTAGGAGGATAAATATAATTATATATCTCATCAGTTTATTTTCACTTCGGGTTAACTTTAAGGCCAATGGTACAAAACTGTGGCATCTGTTTTGGGAGGGTCAACATTTTCTTCAAATACGGTTTGTGAAAAAGTTTTAAAAAGGGATAATTTGCATATTCAGTAGTGGAGCATTGTGGGTAACCACAATTCTCCACGTATAGCTGAATTATTGCACATTTCCTTTTGTTTTAAGAAAGCAAATTTCACCAAGCATTGCTTATTAGTAGGAGAGCTTTTCGGTCTCTTTTATCCCCCTATACATTCCTAGTGGTTTGGGTCACCCTGAGCTGCTTGGTTACTCTGTTGTTTTGGTCCAAGCCCTTTCCCATACAGCCATATCAATCCCTGCCATGCACTGATGAGGGCCAAAAACCCGAAACAGGCTGTCTACATGTGGGGTTGGTGTGGCTGTGTAATATTTAAAGCTATAGGCTTGCTATACACCAGCGGTTCTGGATGCTTGCCTGGCTTACAGGTGGGAAAATGGATAATTCGCATATTCAGTAGTGGAGCATGGTGGGTAACCACAGTTGTTCACTTATAGCTGAATTATTGCAAATGTTCTTCTGTTTTAAGAAGGCAAATTTCACCAAGCATTGCTTATTAGTAGAAGGGCTTTTCGGTCTCTTTTATCCCCCTATACATTCCTAGTGGTTTGGGTCACCCTGAGCTGCTTGGTTACTCTGTTGAAAAAGTTTTACAAACCAGGAAAATGTTGAAGTGACTACAATACAACTAACCAAGGGTGACAGCTGGGTTATTCTAACATTTAACCTTTTTCTAAACAGACAGAAGTGAAAGGAAATGGATGGAAATTGCTGTAGTATATTAAGAGCTTTTTTTTTTAAATAAATGAAAAAAAAGCAAATGTCTTAAAATGTGTGTATTTCTTCATCTTCTAGACCTCTTAAATTACCCCATTTCTATAGCTCAACAAAGCCAGGGAGCTTGTTCAATTTCGTACTCTCTCCAGTTGTTTAAAAGTGCTCTGGAGATTGTTCAGAGAATAAATTAAAGACTTGTATTTAAAATGAAAACATATTAACATAATAGCATTTGCCATTTTGGCTTCTTTTTTTATCTGTGGGAAGGAGTTTGCAGCAAGATAATCAGTTGCACGCCTGAGCGAATTCAAAAAATCTGTGTGAATGAATGATTCATGTCGCCGAGTGTCATATTTCCGTGTAGGGATAAAGTGCCAACGTGGTTAGGAAGCACACATCCTAACTCTGTATGCCCCATTAAACTCTGGAAGAGAAAGGGGGTCTTGGCAATTAATTTCTAGCCGCTAACAATGCGACTCAATAAGTGACCTGGGATTTTGGTTACAGCTGAGTAGAAAGTAATACTGGTGGCCACGACGAAGCGGAAGATCAGGGAGAGGTCATGTGACCGGTGGTCTGGTTGATCAGCCGTTTATAGCAGGTGCACTGTACGCCACCCAGAAAACTGAAGTTGGGAGGAGGCATTGGATGAATTTAACCATTTAGCTGCCACAATCTGTATTGTATAAGACTTTGTACATTATATTGCTAGAGAGGAGGAGGCGGAAACACTTTGAAAGTTCATTTAGGTACTCTGGTGTGCATTAGTTATTTTAGTATTTTTGATCTCTATGTTAAAGGACATCCAAGGTGAAAATAAACTAATGAGATAAACAATTGTATCTCTCCTCCTTCTTCTAAAAATGACTTTTTTGGTTATCCCACAGTTTTATTTTAAATTTAAATCTACGTTTAAGTTTATAATGTTTCATGGCCTTTTCTCAATGGCACATTCACTGGAGCATGCCAAAGCTTAAATCTATGAACTATTGATCATGTTTATCTCTTTGCTGCTATCAAAAGCCATTTACTGCCATGGAAGTGTTTTATGGCTGCAATTCCCTGTCAGTGAGGGATACGCTAGAGTCCAACCCGGTCCCGCGGTCCCGACCCAGACAGAAACTGTCACTTGCATACCTGATTTTTAACTCTTTCAGGCAGAGAAAGAAAAAAAGGAAGGAAAGAAAAAAAGGAACACAGAATAGTTATTTGTGTGCTTGGCACTGTACATGCACATGTCTATCTCATCATGTCACATGTCACCACAGGTATCCTTTAATCACCTTACTTGTACCATCTGTTTTGTTTTTGTCTATCTCTTTTTTTCCCCTGATGTTAAAGGACAAGGGTAAAGAAAAATTTCTTAACTCTCTTATAATTTATTTATTTTAATTTCAAAAATTACAACCAATTTTTGTATATGATTGTAACAAATGTATCACACACACATGTAAAATGTTTCCCCAATTATCCAAAAATGGGTCTATAAACCAAAAACTGATAATCTGTCCTAAACCATTCAATTTTCATAAAACATGGTCAGAAAAAAATCAACCACTCCTGATCGACTTCAATAAAAACAGAAGATTCGATCAGATTTCTCACTCAACTAGAATTTTTATTTTTGCTTTTTCTATACACCCAATAGTTTTTATTGAATTGCAGTAAAATAAAATATTTTTGTTGTATTGTGTGTTGCCATATTTACAGTAATTTTAATTGTAAATTTTCACCTTGGGAAGGTTTAAAATAATTATGATAAGGATATGATTAAAACACATATCAGCGCTGCACAAGTCATTTTGTATTTTAAAATCTAATCCAAAACTTTTTTTTATTAGTTTTAGAAAAGGGGAGAAGCGGGTATTATAATATTGATTATAAATGCTATACAGTTCATAGATTTTTGTTAGATTTGATTATTATACTGAATCTAACAGCTAATTAAAATATTGTGTAGTACAGTTGTTCTCAACAGTTTTTAAACTGTAATGCTGGGAATACACGATATGTTTTTTTGCGGAGAATCATTCCAATAGATGCCTTCGATGATAAAATTCCGACATATCCGATTCTCCGCTCTATTCTGTTCTGCTCGATTTCTCATAGACGTGAATGGAAAAAAGATAAGAATAACGAGCAGAAGATAAGAGAATTGAGCAGAGAATCGAATGGCTAATCGATCGCGCGGAGAATTGAACGCGGAAAAACTTAACGTGTATTCCCAGCATAAGCTTCTGACAGGCCCCTCCCCACTAGTGTTTCCAGCTTGACCATGCAACCTCACTGTGGGATACCCCTCTCGCAGACTAGAACAGACTCTATCTATGTTTACTGAAGAGGTTGAACTACTGTTACCGAAGACATTTGTATGATACCGTTATTTGTTGTGAGCTTCTTGTATGTCCTACCTTGTATGTTAAACCCATTTATCTTTTATGCAATGCTGCAAAATATGTTGGCGCTTTATAAATACAATAAATAATAATAATAGAATGTACCCCTTTTATTAATTACACTGTTAGGCAAGTACTCCCAAATCTCAAAATCCCTTGACATGTACATATTTGTAATGAGTACGCCATATGTGCCTATGACTGCTTTTCAAACATTTCGTGATGCCTTTAAAGCGGTATCGTCACCATAAAAATCAAATTTCAACAGCAACTGGTCTGAGTGTATTAAGTGATAGAGATGCTAAGCCTGCATTCAAAACTTTCAAAACTTTTTCTGCTGTTATGATTTGGAGTTATCACATAATTAAAGAGACACTGAAGCGAAAAAAAAAATGATGATATTATGATTTGTATGTGTAGCACAGCTAAGAAATAAAACATTAAGATCAGGAATTGTTTCCAGTACAGGAAGAGTTGAGAAACTCCAGTTGTTATCTCTATGCAAAAAAGCTATTAAGCTCTCTGACTAACTTAGTCGTGGAGAGGGCTGTTATCTGACTTTTATTATCTCAACTGTAATTGAACTGTTTACTTTTTCTCTGCTAGAGGAGAGTTCATTACTTCACAGACTGCTCTGAAAGACTCATTTTGAATGCTGAGTGTTGTGTAATCTGCACATATTATAGAATGATGCAATGTTAGAAAAAACACTATATACCTGAAAATAAAAATATGAGAATATTTTCTTTGCTGCTAATCTTCTAGTAATTATTCATAGTACACAACCAATTCATTATATCATATATTTTTTTTTCGCTTCAGTGTCTCTTTAAGGAGCACTGGCCCTTTAGTAGTCGTGCCAAAGAATTGCATGCTGGGGGTTCTTTTTATCTATAATCTATTGCTGGAGCTGTTTTGCAAAGAAGAACGAGCAAGGATTTCAGTCTCTAGATGTGCAAAGCTGGTAGAGACATACCTTAAAAGACTGGCAGCTGTATTTGCAGCAAAAGGTGGTTCTACAAAGTATTGACTTAAGGGGCTGAATAATTACGCACACCCCACTTTGCAGTTATTGATTTGTAAAAAATGTTTGGACTCATGTATGATTTTCGTTCCACTTTTCACGTCCACAGCACTTTGTATTGGTCTTTCACATGTAATTCCAATAACATTGATTCATGTTTGCGGCAGTAATGTGACAAAATGTGGAAAACTTCAAGGGGGCCGAATACTTTTGCAAGCCACTGTATATGTCGTTGTTAGTCTAGGGCCAATTTAGGGGTAAGCCAATTAACTTATCTGAAAGTTTTTTAATGTGGGAGGAAACCGTAGCCTGTAGCAAACGCACACAGACATGGGGAGAACATACATACTCCTGCAGATGGTGCCCTGGCTGGCATTTGAACCGGAGACCCAGTGCTGCAAAGCGAGAGTGCTATCTGCTTAATAACACATCAGTGTTTGTATGCGGTACTAGCTTCCTGCTGGCTTGCTGGTGGTTCTGATAAATATATGTGCTGCTGGTTTCCTGCTGACGGAGTGAATTCTTTTCCCCCACATATGTGTGTACAGATTTTTTTCTTTTAAGTTTTTGAATACACCTGCAAGACAGCCATTACCGCAGTCTCGAACAGACGATATCTGTGTGTTTTTTACCAACTGATTCAACAGATTTTGGTGGTTAATAAACCATCTTTTGTACTTTGTTTGTTAGCTGCATACTCAAAGTTTCCCATAAGAAAAACAGATTTACTATACAATACTATAATCCGGTAAAAATATGATTGGAGTCTCACATAATCTTAAGTAACTTATTGTATTCTTTGAACTATTCATTATTATGTATTATTATTTAGTATTTATATAGTGCCGACATGCTTTACAGATCAAATAGTCACGTCACTAACTGTCCTTCGGCAGAACTCACAATCTAATCTCAACCATAGTCTTAAGCCTTAAGCACACTCCTGACATAAGTATGCTGAGGCGGCCAATAACGACTGCTTCAGCCGTCAATCAAGCATTTGTACGGCAGCCGGCGACCCCTAAACTCTAACCGATGAGTGATCCACCTGGCTGATCTACACAACCTCAGCAATGCCAACCCCCCCGCCGCTCCCATTGTTCGCGCCGCTCCCCTGCCTGCCGCGTGATGTCATGCATGCGCCCCCCGTCATCCCTCTGTCACACTCCTGCATAGCAACACAGAGCGTTGGCAGCTACACAACTGACACACGTGTGCAGCCCAATGATGTCACCCAAATGGATAAGGTCCTGATCCCGGATGGGTGATGTAAGTTGTGAGTGTGTGCGCGGTCATATGTCCATCTTAGTCCAGTACCAATTTAGGGGAAAGCCAAATAACTTATCTGTATGGTTTTTTTTCTCGTTTTTTTTTTCGGGGGGTATTCAAGTTTCAAAGCTGACCTGAATGTAAATCGGATGATTTTTGAAGACTATAGCATAGTCATACTGCAGAACTTTACAATTCTTATATATTTTTCCACTACTGGACCACTAAGCCCAAGCCTAGGCAGTAGGCATGAATTTTGGGAATGCTCTCCAACTCCTTTTAGCACTTTGTTAGATACAGTTGTGCACCCCAGCTCTTCTATACCTTGTTACATTCAGTTTCTTTCAATTTATGCAGTATCCATCTTACTCCTAAGGTGCTCACATCTATGTAGTAGTAGAACAACAACAACAACAACAAATAACATTTGTAAAGCGCTTTTCTCCCGTGGGACTCAAAGCGCATAAGCATGGCTCCGACCATCGTGGTACAGAGGAAGAATTTTATAAATCTGGAAATGCCAGGCTAAACAGGTGGCTTTTCAGTCTGGATTTGAATAGCTCCAGGGATGGTGCTGTCTTTACTGGGTGTGGTAGGGAGTTCCAAAGAGTAGGGGCAGCATGACAGAAGGCTCTGTCTCCAGATTTTTTGAGGTGCACTCTGGGAGTGACCAAGTTTATAGAACTTGCTGATCTGAGGTTGTGAGAGGTGTGGTGCAGCTTCAGCAAGTCCTTCATGTATCCAGGGCCCAGATTGTGCAGGGATTTGAATGTCAGCAGTCCAATCTTGAAGAGTATTCTCCATTCTACTGGTAGCCAGTGCAGTGAGCGAAGGATCGGTGTAATGTGACAGTAGCGAGGCTGGTTTGTTAGCAATCTGGCAGCAGCATTCTGCACTAATTGCAGGCGACGCAGGTCTTTTTTGGGGAGGCCAGCATAAAGGGCATTGCAGTAGTCCAGCCGTGATGTGATGAAGGCGTGGACTAGGGTTTGAAGATCCTCTGGGGGAATCAGATGTTTAATCTTTGCAATGTTCTTCAGATGAAAGAAGGAAGATTTAACTACAGATGAAATTTGGTTTCTGAAACTCAATTCCCCATCGATTAGTACGCCAAGGCTGCGCACAAGGTTGGAGCTGTTTATGTCTGAATTCCCAATCCTGATTGGTGTTGCTTTAGGATAGAGCTGT
This sequence comes from Hyperolius riggenbachi, assembly GCF_040937935.1. NCBI lineage: Eukaryota > Metazoa > Chordata > Amphibia > Anura > Hyperoliidae > Hyperolius > Hyperolius riggenbachi. Next base: position 195,333,189 of record NC_090657.1, read on the forward strand.
TTTGATGGCGAGCACTGGCTTTGGACAAACAGGACCTCAGTTTTGTCAGCATTCAGTTTCAACCAGTTATCATTCATCCATGCCTGAAGCTCAGCTAAGCAAGAGTTTATTTTTGGGGTAGGGTCTGTTCCACCAGGTTTGAAGGACAGGTATAGCTGTGTGTCATCGGCGTAGCAGTGGTACGTCAGGCCATGTCGTTGGATAAGTGTACCGAGTGGCAACATGTAGATTGCAAACAGCAGAGGGGAAGGGATTGATCCTTGTGGCACTCCGAATTGTAGAGGTGCAGGTTTGGACATTATAGGTCCTAGGGATACTCTCTGTGTTCTGTCAGTCAGGAATGATCTGAACCACTGGAGGACTGATCCACTGATGCCACAGTACTCCTGCAGTCTGTTAAGCAGGATTTCATGGTCAACTGTATCAAAAGCAGCTGAGAGATCCAACAGGATTAGCACAGTAGAAGGGTAAACTAAGTGAATATACTCTTAATGGATACTTTAGGTAGTGCCTCATATTACATAGAAGTAGTAAGAGCGTGCAATGAAGATTGCATCATTAGTGGGCACCTAAATACCAGTTTCACATTAGCAGCCTGCATTCAAGTTGCGATCGGGTGTTCGCACTCCACCGCAATGCTAAAAAGAAGCCTTGTATATGTTACGGGCAGAACCCGAAGTCTGGCCACTTCGCGTTCTGGTTGGTCGAAACTAGAGGTTGCCATCTCACCGCGGCCAATGTCAGAAATGAATTGAATTCTGGCTGCTCTGTGCACCTCTCCTCGGCTCTGGCTCCTCCCCTGCCCCCTCCTATTTACCTCTGGCAGACAGGGACACACACAAGCACACAGCGAGTCGTTCGTGGCTGCAGGAGAGCACAGCAGGAATGCTGCAGACATTGCTTCTGCCAGCACCCGCTCTGCAGGAACTAACGGCATGAATCCCTGCTTCCCTGCAGCGACAAATGTCTCACTGTGTGCATGTTTGTGTCTCCAGCTGCCACAGGTAAATGGGGCGGGGGGGGGGGTAGGGGAAGGAGCCAGAGCCAAGGAGAGGGGGGGCAGGGGAAGGAGCCAGAGCCAAGGAGAAGGGGGGAGGAGGAGGAGGAGGAGCCAAGGAGAGGAGCACTGAACCGGCAGGATTCAATTCATTTCTCACATTGGCTGCAGCGAGACGGCCACTTCTAGTTTTGACCGACCAGAACCCGAAGTGGCCAGACTTCGGGTTCTGGCCGTAACATCTACACCTGTGTTGATTTGCAGTAATGTAATGTTTGGCAGGACACCAAACTATAAGTGAGGCTCTCTAGCACTCACTTCCTGTGGCTGAAATACGAATCGCAAGGAAGTGTATTGAAAAAATACACTTTTGCGCATGCCCACCTCAACAGGAATGTACATGACTTCCGGTCAATGCCCGTCAAAGTAGATGTTGACCCATAACGCGCTGATGACGTCAGATGCGATACTTCTGTCACACCGCACCACATCACTTTCATTGCTTTAGCGTTACCCTGCAGTAAAAACGGGTAACGTGATGCAATAAAAACGTCCCACAGTGAAAGGAGCCTCACAGTTTCTTTTTCAATTCCTACACCACTATTTTAGTCACTTGACAGTTAACCATGATAAACCATAGCTGACGACGGGCTGTGTGCTATGCAGGTTGGGGAGGGGGGACTACGGAGAGCTGCAGGGGATCGACAGCACTGGGGTTGAGTAGATTGCTTGGGGGTTGGCGGCAGCCATATACATGCCTGACTATCATCTGAGGCTGTCATTATCGGCCGTCTCAGCCGACTTAAATCATTTGTGTGTACGGGCCTTAAAGGATACCCAAAGGTGACATGTGACATGATGACATAGACATGGGTATGTACCGTGCCTAGCACACAAATAACTGTGCTGTGTTCCTTTTTTTTCTTTCTCTGCCTGAAAGAGTTAAATATTCCGTATGTAAGTGGCTGACTCAGTCCTGACAGGAAGTGACTACAGTGTGACCCTCCCTAATAAGAAATTCCAACTATAAAACACTTTCCTAGCAGAAAATGGCTTCTGAGAGCAGGAAAGAGATAAACAGGGCAAATAGTTCATAGATTTTAGCTCTGGCATATTTCAATGAATGTGTCATTGAGAAAAAATAATAAAACAGTTAAAACTTAAAAAGTAGTTTTAAACAAAATAAAACCGGGGAATATCTTTAACAAAAAAAGTCATTTTTAGGAGAAGGAAGACAGATACAACTGTTTATTTCGTTAGTTTATTTTCGCCTCGGGTGTCCTTTAAGATTTAAAGAGGCAGCAAACCAATAGAATTTAAAGTGTAATATTGCCATTAATTGATCAAGCCTGTGCACGTGTTTGTTGTTGTTCATCCTTGTGATGTTCAGAGAAGATTTCTTGTCAGCTGTTGTGTGGTCTGTTCACACAGCGGAAGATCGTCTGCTTTATTAGCAGCTGGCTTTAACAAGAATGTTCACTGAATATGCAGATCTCCACCAAGCAGGAAACAGAAGTGGTTGCAGGGAAATCGTACCTGTGATCTGCTGATTAGCTAACTAGCAGCTGTTTAAAGTTATCATCCGCTAGTTCACTTATAAGCAGTTTGCAGCTTTGATTGTCCCTCCGGCACTTCTCCAGGCAAGACTGTCAGTCACTTAACATCACACGGTGCTGGTAGGCCATTGAGAGGGCAAGAGAATACTAGCACTCTCTCATTGTAAATCCTTGTTGTTATTGGCTATTAGCCCTATCTGGGTGAGGCCTATTCCCAGCTGTGCTACTCATTGTAATGAAAAGACATTACTAACTGGAAGGAGGGAGGGTTTTTCCATTGAAAAGTTACAAAGTTACAGTAGTGATGTTCCACCATGCAACTTTCTAAGTATGTACATAAATGCTTAATAATTACAACCAACAATAATAATATTAAATATATGGTTATAAAGCAGAATATCTTGCAATTTACTGGTGATCACTCAAACTTTCGCCCCAGCCATGTCAGGACATTGCCCTCCGGGCACTCCGATTTCCTCCCACATCCTCAAAACATACAGATAAGTTAATTGACTTCCCCCTAAATTAGCCCAAGACTACAATGGACCTATGGCTTTGGTAGGGATTAGATTGTGAGCTTCTCCTAAAGCTAAGTACTCACGGGGGGACAATTGTAGCTGTCGCTGCACACGGGAGCGTGTGCGCGACAGTTCGTCGACAGTTCGGCGACACCTCGTCGCCAAGTCCCTCTGCATCCACACGGCAGCAGAGGGATTAGCGATGCGGCGGAAGCTGTCGCCGAGGTTCCTCCCCCCCGCCGGAAGCTCCGTGTGCCGTGTGTGGGTAGCTGTCGCTAGCCCGCATACACATGCGGGACTAGCGACAGTTCCGGCGAGGTTGCGGCGACGGCTGTAGCCGGCGATTGAACATGTCAATCGCCTGGCGACAGCTCCGACGGGCGACGGTTCGGGGCGCGCGCGTCATACACACAGGCGAACCGTCGCCGCAACACGCGCGTGCCACGTGGTTGCGGCGACGGCCGTACCCCGTGTGTATGAGCCTTAAGGCCCATACACACGGGGGCACAACTGTAGCTTGTTACACGAGGCGCTCGCCACGAACTGTCGCCAGGTCCCTCTGTCGCTCGGCGGTTGAACGGTTCAATCGCCGGCAACTTCTGCCTTAAGAACCGTCCTTAGTCCGCCGCGTGTACCGACGTGTGTATGCGGACTAGGGACTAGAGACAACAGGCAGTGAAGGGAACATCCGGCGGAGGGACGAGCCCTCTGCAGACAGCTTCCGCCACATCTCTGTCCCTCTGTGCTACGTGTGTACAGCCGTCGCACAGAGGAACCTGGCGACGAACTGTCGCTGCTTTGTCTCTTGTCTGCTTGCAACTGCAGACATTTGTGCCTCATGTGTATGAGGTTTAAGGGACAGTTAAAGTGGGATTGTCACCATAAAAATCTAATTTCAACAGCAACTGCTCTGAGCGTATTAAGTGATAAAGATGCTAATCCTGCATTCAAAACTTTCAAAACTTTTTCTGCTGTTATGGTTTGGAGTTATCAAATACCTTAGGAGCACTGGGCCTTTAATAGCCATTGCCAAACAGTTGCATGCTGGGGGTTCTTTTTATCTGTAATATATTCCTCCTCTTCCCTTTATTTTGCTGCCTAGCTGAAACACGATCCTCTGCTCACTTGTGTTTACAAGCAAGGCTGAGGTGACTCAGCAGTTGGAGGAGAAAAGAAAAAAAAAAGTTAACGGATGAAATGACATCAGTATTTAGCCTCAAACTGTGGGCAAAAGACATGGTTCCCACCAGGAACAGGATTCTCTTCATTTAGTATTTAAAATTCACTGAAATCAAGATGTGGACAGTACAATACATGTGTTATATAAGTAGATCAAGTATTTATCTACTTATATATGTGTTTTTTTCCCCTGGCATAGTATGGCTAATCCTCCTGCTTTAAGTGACAGGACAATATACTCTGTACAGCGGTGCTGTGGTCAGAAGATGGCACTATATAAATACTAAATAATTATAATAATAGCCATGGCTAGCAAAATGGTGGCGTATTTATAATGTAAGATGTGCTTATATGCACCTATTTACTGTTAATATTGGAAATCACATTTTTGTAGCATCTCAGGAAATCACTGCTTACTTTTATACATCAAGGCCATAACATTAAAGGTATTAAACATATACGCAAAGATTAAATATTTTGAAAAAGTACAATGAAGAGTTTTTTTTTTTAAGTAAAACATTAAAATAAGAAAAATTTAAATTATGTAAAATTAGTTCAGCTACAACTAACGGCACCGAGGGCAATATAATCAGGTGTCTGCCGTGTTGTGAATAATGCACATTTATAATTTTTTTTAGTGATTTTGGGGTGTATTCACTAAACCTCAGTGTGCTCACAGGCAGCGCACAAAAAGTTGAAGCCACTGTTGCGCAACCTATGTAACGCGTGTTACGGAAATAGCATAACTCTCATTATAGATACACTTAGCTAAAATAATTGTCACTCCAAGACATTTAAGGCCAGGTTTCAAATAATTTGGTGAGGCAGAGTGTAAGCAGAAAAAAATAAGTTTTGTATAGTCTTATCCAAGAGCAATATGTGAGTAAAAATAAAAATGTAAAATGATCCTGTTTTATGGCTACTTGAAATCTATTTATTTCAATGTATTTACAGTAAATACACACAAATTCATGACATGGAATCTTATGTATATTCATTAAAATGCACAAAAAACAGCAAACTTTTTCTTTGTTAGCTTCAAGTTATCATTTTTAATGATAGTGTCCAATAAATGAATATCTCTTAACAAAATATGTTGATGCTTGGGCAGCACGGTGGCATAGTGGTTAGCTCTCTTGCCTTGCAGCGCTGGGTCCCCGGTTTGAATCCCAGCCAGGGCACTATCTGCAAAGAGTTTGTATGTTCTCTCCGTGTCTGTGTGGGTTTCCTCCGGGCACTCTGGTTTCCTCCCACATTACAAAAACATACAGATAAGTTAATTGGCTCCCCCTAAAAATTGGCCCTAGACTACAGTATTTACACTACATAATATAGACATATGGCAATGGTAGGGATTAGATTGTGAGCTCCTTTGAGGGACAGTTAGTGACAAGAAAATATATATATATACACTGTACAGCGCTGCGTAATATGTCGGCGCTATATAAATACTAAATAATAATAATAATGCTTTATAAAATAATAATGATAATAATAATAATAATAATAATAATAATTTATTTGTAACTTCTATCTCATGCCTCACAAACCAAGATTGCCATAAACCACCATTAGAGGAGGAACTCAGCATGTCCTCACTCAGGTACAAGGGTCTATCTGGGTTTGGTTCATGGTTGCTGTCCCCCCAAAGATAGGCTGATTCCATATTGATAAGGAGGTCCCCTTTCCCCTTCCCCATAGTGCAGTGCATTGCTTGTCTCTTAACTCCCCCCAAAAGGATCCCTAGCAATAATTTCAAGTGAAAAATATTCCTAGTGTGTAACTGGCAAAAGTTTACAACAACGAATAACTAAAAAGAAGGGGGAGGGGTGTTATCTAGCACCCAAAAACGAGAACATCCCAACACGGATGTATTTGTCAGTGCAGGAATGCCATGAAAGGCAGTTATGTGTTATGTCAGCACCTGTACAATAAAATACACGTATGTTCACATATTTAGTTCTATGGTTGTTGGCATATCTCCTCTACAGGGTGAAGTCCCACTTTCATGATTTCCTTCCCATGATAAATATATCCTTGTTAATGTGCCCATTAACGGTACAATATTTTCATCATGTTCGATCTTTCAGCGCTATATTTATGATCGAATTGTTCAGAAAACAGTGCAGTGTTTGGTGAAAATCGATGTGAAACGATTCTTTGTTTGATTGGAACTGAAAATTCCATTGACGAAAGTTGGATATTTTGATCGTATCTGAACAGAGAAAATGCCCTCATTGACCTGTTTATGGAACAATCAATAATTACCTTCCGATTACATTTGATTGTAAAAAGTGCTTTGAAAGATCGCATCTGATGAAGACATTGTACCTGTAATGAGCACCTTTAGAATGTCCCTGTTCTGCTGTAAGCCAGCTCTGTGTGGGGCAGTTTATCTGTTGTCTGGCTCAAGGCATAAGCACTCAGATCCCTAAAACATAAAGTGCCTTCATTAGCGATCAGCATGAAAGATCCACCCCGCGTGTGTCTGTGACAATGTGACAGCAGATGCCGCATTTCACTGCTTGATCCTTGCATATTGCTGATGACAATATTTTGCATATGTATGAAAGCCAATATCCTGCTTGCAGGCTGCTTTCCAAAGTTTGCATCAAACCTATTAAGAGCGGCAGTGTTTCCTTTTATTAAGAAAGGTATTTGCCAGATTACAGGAAGAGCAATGATTTAAAGCTTGTTTAGTATGACAATGGGAACATTGTGACTTGTATTCCCCACATGCAGACTGATGTCTTTGTTCAGTGCCCCAGGCAGCACAGCTGAGCACCTACACAATGATATCCTGAAGTTATCTGTGAGGTCACCCTATCACTGTATAACAAAACCCTACAGTCATGTGCACTGCTCAGAGGGCAAGGCAATATGATTGCACTATTCTTCCTGTATAAAACAGTACAGCCAATAGCATGGCAGGGGAACTGGACCATTTATAGCTACTAATATTATACAGCAATTATTTCATGGTGCTGGCCACACACAGGCACTTATTCAATTCACCTTTTCTCCTAGGTGATATTTTCTCACCTTATTACAGTAATAAAATGCCCTTTAAGCCACCAGCAAGCAAGAACATACTCGAAATTATTTTTACAATACTTTTTCAGCTACTTTTTGGTACTTTTTCAATTGCAGAGTTATTTTAAACAGAAGATAAAATGTATCTCCTGGGAGAAAACTTAGGAGAAAAGGTGATTTGAATTTGGGCCACAGTGAGAGAATTGAATTGCCACAATCAGGGGTGTAACTACAAATTATGTGGCCCCCAAGCTAAACTGTGAGGGGGCTGCCCAATGTTAAAACCCTTTGCCTCGCCTACCCCTGGTGGCCCTCACAGCCTGGGGACCCATCTTATAATCCGAATGTTTGTATAGCACTTTTCTCCTGTCGGACTCAAAGCGCTGGAGAGCTGCAGCCACTGGGATGCGCTCAAGAGGCCACCCTGCAGTGTTAGGGAGTCTTGCCTTCAACTCCTTACTAATTAGGCACTGACCCTAGCCAGGATTCGAACTCTGGTCTCCCATGTCAAAGGCGGTCCTCACACCTATAACAAGTGTAGCCACAAAAACACCTGATCTGAAGGACAGACCCCAATATCAGAGGGAGTGCAGTAGTAGCTGGGGCCCCTTTACAGCTTTGGGCCCCCCTGCAGTCGGGCTGCTCCCCTCTAGTTATACCCCTCACCACAATCTTCAGTGACCAAACCAGGCAGCAGAAAATAAAAGCCTTGTTTCATTTGCTTAGAAGAAAATGCAATGATTGGCAATACATTGATTTATTATACCCTGCTTTATAATGTGTTAACACTGTATACTAAAAGATAATACTAATCAGTGTTATGGCGATCTATACAACGTCTCTTGTCTGAAATACCAGGTGCATTTGACACTTCAAATAATCTACTGACATAAGATAAAGGTCAAACATGCAGGGTATGATTGTAACATTATTATTATTAGGAAGTTATAGAGCACTGTCTCACTTTCCACAATTCTGCAGAGAGTTAGGCCAGGGACGGTTCTAGTCTTTTTGCTGCCCGAGACAAACTTGTGAGGATGCGCAGGGGGCATCCCCGTTTTATCTGCCGTTTTATATGTAGTTTCCCCCCCCTCTCCCTTCCTGAATTGGAATGATCGCACTGCAGCTGACAATTTGCACTGCACGTTAAAGCTGTGGTGAGCCCCCAAAATATACCCTCAGTATAGGTAGGTAACCAGTTATAGGTGCCCCCAGTATTGGTAGCTAGGTACAGTTGCCCCCAGTATAGGTTAGCCAGTTACAGTTGCCCCCAGTATAGGTTGGCCAGGCACTCTCTTCACTTCCTGTTTCTGTCCTCAGACTTCTGCCGCCTGAGGATGTCGCCTCACTTGGCATCATGGCAGACCAGGCCTGAGTTCAGCCTACAATTTAAGTCTCTCTGTCCCTCAGTTCATCGGGACATTTCCTGTCATTCAATCATTTCCAGCATGTCCGATCTGTTTCCAATAGAGAAAGGGACCAATGTGGAGATCGGTATGTGCATTGGACAATGTTAGAAAGTACCAAGCAATGTGAAATTTCACATCGTTCTGACGGGAAGATTGCATCATGTGTACCAGGCATGATATTCATAAATCTGCGGCTTAAAAAAAAAGAGGTGAGCTGCTCCTGTACATGTGTTAAGTTAAGTGAAGATATTGTTGTACTTGCGCTCTTCAGTCATCTCTTATATACTTCCTGCAGAAGTTGCTGAAACATTAATATGGTCATACTTCCTGTGCTTCCTGTTTTGGCTTATTAAAATAGGAACTGGTGCTTGATCTACTTCTTCTCTAATCGATGTGCAGATGAGCTGCTGGACACTGCTGGGCAGCCCATTCTGTTGTACAGAAAGGAAATAGGCAGGGGCGTAGCAATAGGGGGTGCAGAGGTAGCGACCGCATCGGGGCCCTTGGGCCAGAGGGGCCCCGAAGGGCCTTTACTCAACTACAGTATTACCTCTTTATTGGTCCTGTGCTCATAATAATCACTTCTATAAATACTTTGAATGTTGGTAATCATTAACAAACTGTTCCCCATCCCCTTCTTGCATCTCTGACACTGTGGTTGTCCTTGGCAGGTTTTGGTGTGCCGTATCAATTGTTATGTATAGAGTGCTTGGGGGGCCCCATGTAAAACTTGCATCGGGGTCCACAGCTCCTTAGCTACGCCACTGGAAATAGGGAAGATGAGTGAGAGGTGTCCTGTTACATAACTCAGTGCAATCTAGAATAGTGGCCAGGAAAGGCCTGTACACACACCAGATGGAACCCGGATGAGGCAGCAATTAATGACCGCCTCTTCCGAGGATCCAGCATGTGCACGGCAGCCCCCAATGCCCCCTGACAGCTTGGCCAGCGATTCGCCTGGCGGATTACCTCGGCCAAGAGATAACTTTGATCTTCCCCACTAACCCCGCATGACGTCACTCCTGTTCCGCTCTGTGCCCCCCTCCCGCATAGAGCTGAACACGTCACTTGCTTGCAAAGTGAGCAATGTGTCTGCACAACCTCGGCCCTGCAATGTTGCCTGAGGGGTCGGCTCCTTAATTGAACGTGTATACAAAGCTTTAGATCTACCTTGGCAGATTGCTGGAAAGATGGGTTGATACCTGTGCTCCCACCAGATTTTCACCTAAAATGATCACAAGTAATTATTTTAGGAAACATAGCTTTCGTTACGGTGAACTTCCTACAATGTCTCAGGAGGTTCACTAGCCTTCTAACGGCAAACCCCTATTGCTGAGGATTATGGGAAGTGTGACTAATACTAAGTACACACAATGTAATTTCCTGTCTGATTGATGGGATCGGACGATTATTTCCGAAATGTCCGATCTGCTCTAGTAACAATAACGGGATCAATTTTTGTGAAGTTATAGGGAAATTGATCCATTTATCAATCGGGAGTAGTTTGGACATGTACACACGATACAACTTCCCACCAGATTACCGATCAATTGGACAGGACATTGAATCGTGTGTACCCAGCATTACACAGCATTTGGTGCAGGAGCCCTGCTGCTATGCAGAGGAAGTAGACTGATGATGTCATCTTGAAAGTAAAAACATCTTAATTGTCTATAAAGGTTTCCTCTTAAAAAAATGTAAACATTAACATACTCAAAAGTCAGGAATGTGTATTGGGGATATTTTAGGAGAATGAAGTTCCCCTTTAATGTCTGCCCACCAATCTGGACACAGACATAGATGCTGAAGTTGCATCCACAGTCCTATGGAAAGGGAGAGGTGCTGGTAGGCTTCTGATCAGAGTAAGATCATCCACAAGGCAGCCTAGGCAGGGGCCTGAAGCCTAGTGGGTGTCAGGGTGCCCAACTCCCACTTTCTCTGTCCTGTCTCAGATAGCCCAAGGACCATCAGGATGAGCCAAAACTACTACCTTGCCTAGGGCCTCATTTCATATTAATCCATCAAGAGTGTGTGGCAAAAAGGTAATTGTATTCACGTGCATTAGTCAAGACAAGATCTTACATAGCGCTTTTCATCCTGGCAGACTCAAAGCGCCAGAGCTGCAGCCACTGTGTTCGGGAGTCCCTCTTTGGGAACCCAAGGACTTCCCACTGAATAGGTGCTGTCTTACTGAACAGGAAGAGCCAAGATTTGAACCCTGGTCTCTTGTGTTAGAGGCAGAGCCCTTAAAGTGTATCCGAGATAAACTTTTACTCATTGCATAATTGTGTTCCTTTCATATTGTTTATAGGGCATTCCTCAAGACAAATACTTTTTTATTTTTGTTTGAATACTTATTCCCCATAAACTAAACAAGCCTCTCACACAGCTTTTCAGAGAGCCATGGCATTTTCAGACAGTAGCAAGGGCTCATGGGAGCTCAGTCTGGGCAGGAGGAGGGGGAGGTATTACTAGCCAGAGATTTCAGAGGCAGAGGGGAGGAGGGAGTAGGAGGAGGGTTTAGGTTTTTCACACAGGCTGTGCTGAAGATACAGATAAGCTTGCCTGTGTGTAATGTTTACAAACAACATGGCTGCTGTCATTGTATCACAGGAAGAAATAATCATATTCTATTGAAGCTGTTTGCATCTAGATTTGCTGTGTAAACAATCTAAACTTTAGATAAAATATATAGACAAGTTACTTGTTATAGTTAGTTTATCATCTCGGATCCGCTTTAACCATTACACTATCCAGACACTGAATCCAGTTAACTGTAAAGGAAGAGGCCAGCCTGCGGTAATATTTGCATATGTGTATCAGCGCCAAGAAAACAAAGTGGCCGCTGCTGAAAGAAGAACAATGTCCAGAGTTCACAAACAGGTAAATTATATATGATCAGCGCAGAGTCCAAAAACAAAAGACGAATCTTCAACAAAGAATAAGAGCAGGTAAATCTCCACCACAATAAGTATGGGGGTCACGGCACAGCTCTGCAATCATGGATACCCAAAAAAAGGAAAGAGGCTTACCAGCTGGTGACAACCCACATTATAAGGTTGTATCAACGATTTGGTAGGACATCAGGAAGCAACAGTCTGTCTAGGATCCACCAATTCAGCAATGATTCATCTCACGAATGGATATCAGTAAACATCATAAAAAACAACCAAACGGCATCTCTAAGTGTAAACCGTTTAATATAGAGTTTTTATAGTAAAAACAGCTTAAAAATAGCATAAAAACAAAACTTACATACGGGGCCCATGCAATGGGAACCCTGAGAAAGTTGCACGCGTGTATGGGTCAGCAGTAAAGGACAGTATAAAGGTGTCTCCTTCCCGACCGGTTTCCCGGCCTTTCTCCTTCCCGACCGGTTTTGCAAACTAGCGTCATCCCCTGATTTGTTTTTTACAATGTTTACTGATATACATTCGTGAGATGAATCACTGCTGAATTGGTGGATCCTGGACAGACTGTTGCTTCCTGATGTCCTACCAAATCGTTGATACAACCTTATAATGTGGGTTGTCACCAGCTGGTAAGCCTCTTTCCTTTTTTTACGGGTATCCGTGATTGCAGAGCTGTGCTGTGACCCCCATACTTTTTGTGGTGGAGATTTACCTGCTCTTATTCTTTGTTGAAGACTCGTCTTTTGTTTTTGGACTCTGCGCCGATCATATATAATTAGCCTGCAGTCATATGACTGCAAATTTAACAACAAAATTAAAGGTGTTTACTAAACTTTTTATTAATAGGCTTCACCATTTATGAGATGTTTGATGGTTTAGGGCCAGGGGGGGGGGGGGGGGGGGGGGATGTAAAATAACTTGTGGAATATGTTGTTAATCAGATTATGTTGTGTTTCTTTTGTTTGCCTGGCGCTCAGTGTTAAATTAGATTGCTGTGGAAGCAGATGCACAGAGGATGCAGGGTGTGTAGACTGTAGCTGTACAGTACAGCGAGAGGATTCTATTCCTCTGTTACAGGCTTGCCACATTGCATGATGAATAACTAACCAGACACATCTCTTAACATTAAAGTATGCAATACGGCCTATTGTGAAACAGATGATGGCAAAGCCCACTACTGCACGTTGACTGACGTTGCTTAATGGTAAACATAACCTATAAATAACTTCCTGGAAATCATCTCTGGCTCTTTATCACTGTAACGCCATGTGACTGAGTGACTGCTGCAGTATTAATTAGTGAAGCAGCTCATACCTCAGTGTACAGCAGAGACAAGTATAGGACAGTATCTCCCAACTGTCCCTTTTTTGGAGGGATAGTCCCTTTTTGGGGACCCTGTCCCTCTGTCTTCCTGATTTGTTCCTCTTTCAGGACTCATGTAAAGATCTATGTAAATATTTCTATTTTTCTACTGAGAAATGTTTAATAGACTGTTAAAATTAAGGATAATTAATGAAGATAGAGAGGAGCAGTGTGGTCTGAGTTCTAAAACTGCTTCTTCTTCTTCTTCTGAATTTCCTCTTTCTTCTCTCAAAAAGTTGGGAAGTATGGTCAGTGTGTGTGGGGGGAGGGGCTTCCATTGAGGGCCTCCTCCGCTGATGTCATCTGCCAGGAATAAAAGGAACTGTGCCTGTGATTTCTCTGCTGTACTGCTGCTGATGCTACATCATTAGGGAACATTTCAATTAGTCAATTTACAGAACTACACCTCCATGAAGTCAATAGTTTATTGTTACCGAAATTAATCACGTTAAACTGCCTTTCTTGCCCAAAAATTGTAATCAAGGGACCTGTAGCCAGCTTTCCAATGCAAATGGTAACTGCTGCTTAGAAAGTATCCTTACAGCATATAGGGAAGATATAGCAGAAAGTTTTATAGCTTTTTTAACTGTATGGTTGGAATAAAAACTATACGCATATATGATCTCCTCTATCTCTGCAAAATTGTGTATGATTGCTAAAATGTTTAAAGTCTAAACACCATTTCTTACCCCAAAATAGTTGACAAAGGATCTCTAGCTGGCTCTGGCTGCTTCCTTATCCATCACAGTTCAGGTTAAATATTATCTTTCATCTTCAGTGTGCAGCTACTAGAACTTTTTTGGAAGCGTCCTGGAAACCATGGAAACAGTTTTTGGACTAGTTTTAAAGATAACACAGAATTCTTTTTTGTCTCTTGCTGTTAGAAATTAAATGATACTGTCCAGATACAAACTTGTCTCCCTAGTTTTCTCCCAGGAAATGGGAACCTTAAGGGACACCTGAAGTGAGAGGGATATGGAAGCTGCCATATTGATATATTTGTTTAATTAATACCAGTTGCCTGGCAGTCCTGCTGATCCTCTACCTCTAATACTTTTAGCCTTATGCTACGTACACACATGCGACAACGATCGTTCGTTGAGGACGACGAACGAACTTTTAATTGACGAAAGAACGACCGAAGTAAAGTTAGTTGTAAAAAGTGTGTAACGATCACATCGTTAGAACGAACGTTACACCACGTAAAAGCACTTAATGCGCCTGCGCATAAAATTGTAAAGTTCCTTGGAGAAAAAGTGAAATACGCATGTCCAGCCTGGTACGAACGATCGTTTCCAACGATGTACCACTTTTGCTAACGATCGTCGGTGGTAAAAATCCGCCAAGACAGAACTTTGTTTTGTAGCGATTTGCCTCGTTTGTCGTTCGCCTTAATAGTCGTTGGTTCGTTTTTTGTAACGATCGTCGTTGGTAAAGATCGGGGAACGATCGTTACAAACGACTATAGTCGCATGTGTGTACGCACCTTTAGACCCTGAACAAGCATGCAGCAGATCAGGTGTTTCTGACATTGTTAGATCTGACAAGATTAGCTGCATGCTTGTTTCTGGTGTGATTCAGACACTACTGCAGCCAAATAGACCAGCAGGGCTGCAACAAAACTGGTATTGTTTAAAGGATACCACACCTGACATGTGGCATAATGAGATAGACATGGGTATGTACAGTGCCTAGCACACAAATAACTATGCTGTGTTCCTTTTTTTCTTTCTCTGCCTGAAAGAGGTAAATATCAGGTATGTAAGTGGCTGACTCAGTCCTGACTCAGACAGGAAGTGACTACAGTGTGACTCTCACTGATAAGAATTTCCCCCTTTTTTTATCTCTTTCTTGCTCTCAGAAGCCATTTTCTTCTAGGAAAGTGTTTTATAGTTGTAATTTCTTATCAGTGAAGGTCACACTGTAGTCACTTCCTGTCTGAGTCAGGACTGAGTCAGCCACTTACATACCTGATACAAAATATAGGTAAAAGGCTGCGCATCCCTGACCCAATACTATACAATTGAATGGTTAATCGCTGTGTTTTGCATCTGTCTGATTGCTGAGTGTGTATTTGAGCTATTTAAGCGGTGCATATGAGGTGGTGAGTCATTCAGATGCGGCCCATATTGGTGAGCGCTTGCTTTGTTTTCTACTTACATACCTGATATTTACCTCTTTCAGGCAGAGAAAGAAAAAAAGGAACACAGCATAGTTATCTGTGTGCTAGGCACTGTACATACCCATGTCTATCTCATTATGCAACATGTCAGTTGTGGTATCCTTTAAGGAAATAAATATGACAGCCTGCATATCCCTCTCGCTTCAGCTGTCCTTTAATCAATAAATTCCCCTTTCAGCCTCCAGCAAGCAGAAAAGTCACAATAAGTTGTCCCATACTGACTAAAATCTATTATTGCTTTTTATTACTTCTCATGCCTACCTTTTAGTACTTTGCGCTTGTAAGGTGCTGAAAAGGTGTTTTACTTTTAAAGGTGTTACTTCTTATGCTGGGAATACACCATGCGTTTTTTAACCCTCGATAGATGGGTTCGATAGATAATTTCCAACATGTCCGATATTCCATCTGATCGTTTTTGGCTCGATTTCTCATAGAAGTGAATGGAAAAGAAAAGAAAAACGAGCGGAAGAAAATCGAGCGCAGAATCGAGCACAGAATCGAGCGGAAAAACCGATCGGGTGGAAAATCGAGCGGAAAACCGTATTGTGTGTACCCAGCATTAGGTTGACATAGACAGTATTGTGAGGTGTGAGCACACTTGTATAATCACCTGGTGTTCCCTCGACTTCTGTCCTCTTCTGAAGCTTCCCTTGGGCCCAAGAGTTAGAAGGTATTTGTGGCCTCAGATCTCCATTACTCCTCTTCTCAGCTTCCTAGAGGGATGCCGAAGATTAGGCTGTATTACCATAATATCACTGTAAACACATCTTTCAACTCAATTTGTGAATGGGTACCATGGAAATCCGCTACCGTAGATTGGGAAGGTGTGTGAGCGCCATCTACTGGCTGACGTAATGTCAGCATGTGCTGTCAGCTGCTCCATATGTAGTTTTGCAAAACAGAAATTTGCCTTCTTAAAACAGAAGGTATTTGTGATTATTCAGATTGGAGTGAGCATATGATATCTCCCATGATGCATCACTGCTGAATACACAAATCATTCTTTGTTGTCCCTGATAGCTATACACACATCCAGAACCATTGGAATGCAATGATGTGCCAGCTTGTTAGGCCTCATTCAGATCAATAAGCACACATGGCTGTGTGATTGAAACACAACGCATACAAACGCATGCGCTGCTACGTGCTGCGCTGCTGATCCCATTCATTACAGTGAATGGGTCAAAGCTGCGATTTCTGAAAAATGCAGGCAGCATTGCGATAGCGCTTCGCTCTGATGCGCAGTGCATATGATGGAAGCGGTATAAGGACTGTCTGTGCCCTTCTACTGTTCTTGCGTGTCGCACACTATACGCACTGCCGAACACTATACATGCAGGGAACGAGGCCTTAAAGAGGAACTTCAGCCTAAACAAACATACTGTCATTAAGTTACATTAGTTGTGTTAATTAAAATAGATGGGTAATATAATCTCTTACCCACCCTGTTTAAAAGAACAGGCAAATGTTTGATTTCATGAGGGCAGCCATCTTTTTGGTTGAAAGGAGGTGACAGGGAGTATGAGACACAGTTCCAACTGTCCTGTGTGCTGATCACCCCTCCCAGTTGCTAGGCAACGTAAATAACAACATAGGAAATCCCATCATGCTTTGCACAGCATCAAGGAAAAAAAGCCCGGGCAGTTTTCTTTGATGGGTGGAGCTTAGCTAAAAATGCAGCTAAAAATTATGCTTTGGTAAGAAAAACAAAGTTCTGGTTCTGTGAAACTGTTAAAGAAACACCAAGCCTTTTCAGTTCCGCTGAGTAGATTTTTAGTCCGGAGGTTCACTTTAATTGTACAGAGCCACAATAATCCACCATGCATACAGACTGTTCCAAGTAAGAACGGGCCCATAGGGTTTTATTAAACTAGCTTTTTGCCGAAATCGCGGCAAAACGCTCTAGTGTGAATGGGCCCTTACTAAAATGCAATGCAAAACAGAAACCAGGACCAACCAGTTTGAACAGAACCGGTTTCTTGACCGATATATAAGAAGCATATCTGTTCAACAATCATTCCTAAATGATCAACCAAAGCAATCACGAATGATAATTTCAAAAGACAGCAGACTGATGCCTATACATAGCTTTATTTGTGGCCTTTGCAAATATCCTACACTTTTCACCAGATCCCATAAAGAGAGCACATTTCACTTTGTTTTCACTTCAAATACTCAACCTGGCTCAACAGAAGAAGGAAATAAATAAAACATTAAACTTTTCTTTTGTTTCACTTTAATAAGCTTTAACTTTATAAGTAAGTAAACAATAACTGTCAGTAAAGGATGGGTGTAATATAATTGACTTTATGTTCACAGGAGTCTGGAGTGAGGAAAGCCAGTGTCATGTCTGATGGAGGAAGAAAGGCCAGAGAGGAACATTGATCTGCCAGGAGGTGGGTCATAAAATCTCAGGAATGTGTATTCTTAGCTGCACTTCTCAAGTCTTTGCATTGTTTTACCACTCAGAGCATCAATTATGACATCCGTGTGAAAAGATGTGTATGGGGGTGAAACCAATGTTTTATTTTATTATTTTAATGAACAATTTTACAGTAACTTAAAACAATCAAAGATCTATGCGTACATAATAAGCCTGCATATTATAATCCTCACAAAACCTGTGTTTACACATTATATTGTATGTGATGTGTACATACAGTGGGATGCGAAAGTTTGGGCAACATTGTTAATCGTCATGATTTTCCTGTATAAATTGTTGGTTGCTTTGATAAAAAATGTCAGTTAAATATATCATATAGAAGACACACACAGTGATATTTGCGAAGTGAAATGAAGTTTATTGGACTTACAGAAAGTGTGCAATAATTGTTTAAATAAAATTAGGTATTTTGTTTAAACAAAATTTGGTAGGTGCATAAATTTAAATGAAATCAATATTTTGTAGAGCCTCGTTTTGCAGAAATTACAGACTCTAAACGCTTCCTGTAGGTTCCAATGAGAGCCTGGATTCTGGTTGAAGGACCATTGGACTATTCCTCTATACAAAACACCTGTAGTTCATTCAGGTTTAATGGCTTCCGAGCATGGACTTTACTCACACCACAGATTTTCAATTATATTCAGGTCTGGGGACTGAGATGGCCATTCCAGAACGTTGTACTTGTTCCTCTGCATGAGTGCCTTAGTGGATTTTGAGCAGTGTTTAGGGTCGTTGTCTTGTTGAAAGATCCAGCCTTGGAGCAGCTTCAGCTTTGTCATTGATTCCTGGACATTGGTCTCTATAATCTGCTGATACTGAATGGAATCCATGCGTCCCTCAACTTTGACAAGATTCCCAGTCCCAGCACAGGCTACATAGCCCCACAGCATGATGGGACCACCACCATATTTTACTGTAGGTAGCAGGTGTTTTTCTTGAAATGCTGTGTTGTTTTTTCTTCATGCATAACGCCCCTTGTTATGCCCAAATAACTACATTTTAGTTTTAGCAGTCCACAGCACCTTATTCCAAAATGAAGCTGGCTTGTCCAAATGTGCTTTAGCATACCTCAAGCTGCTCTGTTTGTGCTGTGGGTGGAGAAAAGGCTTCCTATGCATACAGCATCTCATTGTGTAAAGTGCACCGAATGGTTGAATGATGTGCAATGACTCCATCTGCAGCAAGATGATGTTGTAGGTCTTTGGTGCTGGTCTGTAGTTTGACCGTGACTGTTCTCACCATTCATTACTTCTGTTTATCTGAGATTTTTCTTGGTCTGCCACTTCGAGCCTTAACTTGAACTGAGCCTGTGGTCTTCCATTTCCTCCATATGTTCCTAGCTGTGGAAACAGACAGATGAAATCTCTGAGACAGCTTTCTGTATCCTTCCCCTAAACCATGATGGTGAACAATCTTTGTCTTCGGGTCATTTGAGAGTTGTTTTGAGACCCCCATGTTGCTACTCTTCAGAGAAATTTAAAAGAGGAGGGAAACGTACAAATTACTCCCTTAAAGAGAATCTGTATTGTTAAAATCGCACAAAAGTAAACATACCAGTGCGTTAGGGGACATCTCCTATTACCCTCTGACACAATTTTGCCGCTCCTCGCCGCATTAAAAGTGGTTAAAAACAGTTTTTAAAAGTTTGTTTATAAACAAACAAAATGGCCACCAAAACAGGAGGTAGGTCAACATAGGTTGATGTACAGTATGTCCACACATAGAAAATACATTCATACACAAGCAGGCTGTATACACCCTTCCTTTTGAATCTCAAGAGATCATTTGTGTGTTTCTTTTCCCCTGCAGCTATCTTCCACTGAAGTGTCAGGCTGTTTATTCCTGCAGAGTGCAGACAGCTGTGCCTGTATGTAATTCCTCAGTATGTGAAAGCCCAGCCAGCTCAGAGGAGGATTTATCCAGCTTGTAAAAGATAATAGAGCAGAGAAAAGCTGCACTAATATAAATAACACACAGGCAGTGTGCAGAGAGGGGCCTGGAGGGGGAGATGCATCACAGAACCACAACACTGAAGAACTTGGCAGCCTTCCAGACACAGGCTGACAAGTCTGACAAGAGAGAGATAAGTTGATTTATTACAGAGATGGTGATAGTAGAACGTGCTGCAGTAAGCCAGAACACATTAGAATAGCTTTTGGAACTATAAAAAACAGGAATGATAAAAAACAGGATGCAATTTTTGTTACGTAGTCTCTTTAAATACTCTTTCTTATAATTGGATTCACCTGTGTATGTAGGTCAGGGGTCACTGAGCTTACCAAGCCAATTTGATTTCCAATAATCAGTTCTAAAGGTTTTGGAATCAATAAAATGGCAACAGTGCCCAAATTTATGCACCTGCCTAATTTTATTTAAACAATTATTGCGCACTTTTTGTAAATGCAATAAACTTAATTTCACTCCTCAAATATCACTGTGTGTGTCTCCTAAATGATATATGTAACTGACCTTTTTTATCGTAACAACCAACAATTTATACAGGAAAATCATAATAATTAACAACGTTGCCCAAACCTTCGCATCCCACTGTATATTGCTGTATTGGAATGGCTCAAGAGGCGCTCAATTCACTGGCTACAAACCCCTTTGCCACTGGCCTAAGGAAGTGGGCTTAGACCCACAAAACGCGTTGCCTGTGCTAATACATTTTTGTTGACATATGTGACTGTCATTATTGGGGTAAGCCACCTCCCCCTTTCTCAATTTTAGTGTTTTGAACCTAATTTTATATATTCCCAGGTGCCTCTTCTCCTTATTGTACATCAAAGGGCCTTTCTCAGTAACTCCTGCCAGTTTAAAAGGTCATGAATCTCAGCTTCACTCAGATTAATGCAGGGTACACACAATTAGATTTTCCAGCAGAATTACTGTCAAATCGATTATTTCCAATATGTCCGATCTGATTTCCGATCGATTTTCTGATCAATTTTTTTTTATAGAAGTGAATGGAAAATCGATCATAAAATCTCATCGTGTGCACCTAGCATAAGGTTGACAATACCTCATATAACTTTTTCCTGTACAGACATCATGTCTGAGCCGACTGTAATCCTGAAGTTCATATTTTTCCCATATTTCTTTCATATTTCAGGGGTTAGGGAAATGCTAAATAAACACTAAGGTTATTCTGACACGTTGCACAATAAGGGTGCTTCCTGCCCTGGGAGATAGGGGTTCTTAGGCATCCTTTGGGGTTCTGTGGTCATGTCTCATATCAGCTGACTCAGGGCGCCTCACTGAATTCTGGCACACAGTCCTTCTGCTGATTGGACAATCATGTTCTGCCACTTTTTTATAAGAGGGTTGGAACTTTCCCTGCTTCGGGTAGGGCATCAGCTCTTACATCAACCCCTCCGTTCAGGACAAGGTCTTTAAAACTGTGATACACTCAAACCTCAGGGTCCATTGTTTATCATCTGTTGTTAAAATCAGCGACTGGCCAGCAGGATAGTTTTTGTTGTCAATAATTTTTATTGATTTTCAAATAAAGAAAACATGTCAAACATGTGCGAACAAATAAATTAAATCAGTACAAATTGTGCTGTATTACAAACAAGCAAAAAGTACCAGGGATGGTCCCCAGCGGGAGGCAAGTGAAAAAGTTTGTAAAAATCCCATTAAAATGTAACTGTCGGGCATAAAATAAAAAATCAATTGTTTATTTTGTATCTGGTAAACAAGTAATAAGGATGCTAGGCAGGCAATCCAAAAGTTAAAAATCACTATTACGTTTCTTGTTGATAAATGATCATTCCCCAATTTACCTGACTCTTATTTGGTACATTGCCGCACAAAGGAAGTTGCAGGGCATGCTGGGTTGTCTTTTTTTTTGCTTCTTTACTTTCCTCTCAGACTTAACTAATGCAGCCTGATTGGCTGAATCCTCTTTCCCCTGGCACACTTTTGTTTTCCTCTGATTGGCCAATATTTCTCATGCAGAGACAATGCACTTTCTATTGATTGGAGTGCCTGAAGACTGGAAGAATGACGGGCAATGCATACACAATCAGGTAGAGGAGAGTAAGGGAGGAAATGACATCAGGATTGGTTTCAAGATAGACACAGTTAAAATGGAGAATCCTAAAAAGGATTTTCTCTTTTTTTACTATAGAAAAATCACTAAAATCAAAATGTGGACAGTGCAATACATATGTTTTGTAAGTAGAGCAAGAATTTATCTACTAATATAAGTGTTTTTTTCCCTGAGATAGTACGGATGGCAGCGCCTCTTTAAACCTATAATAACAGTGTGAAACCATACAAAAAAAAGTTCCTTCATAAAATAACAGGGAAAGAAAACTTTCTTACACCAGTTATAAAGTATTCTCGGGTATATTATTATATATATTCCCTTACTAAAAAGCCAAGTGGGGACCGTGTGTATGCAGAGATGGAATCCCAGAAGCCAACAGGGGACAAGTGGAGGCCGCGAAGAGGTAAAGTATATACTTTGTACGGGGACATTTACATTAGGGAGGTACAGCATCGGGGAGGCGATGCAGACGTATGTGGCACACACGGCCAATTCCTGAGAGATTTCATGCTGAAATTGATCGGGAATCGGCCTGTGGTGTATGGGTACCTGACAGATCTCTCCCTTATCAGATAGGATAAAGGTAGCCATACACTGGTCGATTTGCCATCAGATTGACCAACAGATAGAGCGCTCTCTGATCGAATCTGATCAGAGAGGAATCGTATGGCTGCCTATACTGCAAACAGATTGTGAATCGGTTTTAGCATGGAACCGATCACAATCTGTGAAGCTGTCGCTGCCGCCATGCCCCCTCCCCCCTGCATACATTACCTGATCTGGCCAGCGCGACTCCCCCGGTCTCCGCTGTCTTCTTCTCCGCACTGGGCTCCGAGTCCGGCAGGCTTCACTGAACTTCCTGTCCGGTGGAAGTTTAAACAGTAGAGGGTGCTCTACTGTTATTATTATTATTATTTAGTATTTATATAGCGCCGACATATTACGCAGCGCTGTACAGTGTATATATATATATCTTGTCACTAACTGTCCCTCAAAGGAGCTCACAATCTAATCCCTACCATTGCCATATGTCTATATTATGTAGTGTAAGTCCTGTAGTCTAGGGCCAATTTTTTTAGGGGGAGCCAATTAACTTATCCGTATGTTTTTGCCGGGACAGGAAGTTCAGTGAAGCCTGCTGGACTCGAAGCCCAGCGCGGAGAAGAGGACAGCGGAGAGAGCGGGAACTCGCGCCGGCGGAGCAGCAAATGTATTGCCGCTGTATTGCGTCGGTTGTCGGGCATTCGAACACCGCTGTCGACGCAATGATTTCACAGCAGATTCGATCACAGTGATCAAATCTACTGTATATCGGCCGGAAAATCATTAGGTGTATGGGCCCCTTAAGAGAGATTTGTCTTTTGGTCGACTCTGCCCATACATCGCTAGATATATGGCTACCTTTACTTATTCTCTCCAACCAATCTGTTCATTTGCCAGATACATCTATCTGCCAGCAGGGATCCTCTCACAAGTAATCACGAGTGTGTAAACCATCGAATTTGTGATTCTAATGAGCATTAATGAGCTCAGGTTTGTGGCGGGGACATAAGGGGTTAGTTACCAATAATTCCCCGTCCTCCCTGCGCTCCAAATAGCTTCAGTGTTCTCCCCAGAGCCTATTACCCGGGCGGAGCGCCCACCAGATCTCTGTCCCCGCCCGGCTGCTGTGATTGGCCGCTTTCTGCATCATTAATTCTTTCCTCCGCACGATAGACATGACAGCTTGGAACGCAAGCAGAGACACCATCTCCGCCCTCCTCCTCAGCTCCTTCCTTCCTATCAGCAGCGTGGAAGGGCGGGGAAATCTCGTAGCAGAGAGAGGAACAGGCAGACCGCGGGAACTTTCAGCTGGAGTCCGCACTGAAAAGAATGTGCGTTTTGATTTGTTATCTTTTGGTGAGTCACTCCCGCTGGCTACTACAGTGGACAGACGCTCTTCTCTTCCTCTCCGTCAGAGCAGCATGTACAATGCCCCCTTCCCCAGGTCCTTCAGGTCACAAGAATGTCAGAGACCTCAAAGAAGTGTGGCACATTAACATATCAACATGTTTCTTTATTCTGGAGCATTCGGTGAGAGAGATAAGTGGTTTACAAAGGCTGTAAAAGGCAGCTTTCATTCTGCCTCCTGTGTCTCTGCACTTTATCACAAGCTGACACTTGGTTTGCTAGCTATTAACCCCAAATTGTTCAGTTCCATCACTGTGATATCTAGCTTTCAGTATGGGCAATGGCAAAAAGTTTAGTTCAGCATTTTACATCAAGTTTAGCCTTTTTTTTGTCTCAGCAGTTAGTTATTTAGGTTGAGAAAGACATACATCCATTGAGTTCAGACAGACTACTTGTATGTTCACAAATCACTGTGCTGTACAGAACAACTGTAGTGAGAGGTATAAGGAGACTGCCATCTTTATTTACCCGACAGCCTCGCTGAGCCTTTGCCTATAATACTTTTAGCCATAGCCCCTGAACAAGCATGCAGCAGATCAGGTGTTTCTGACATTGTTGTCAGATCTGACAAGATTAGCTGCATGCCTGTTTCTTGTCTGATTGAGACACTACTGCAGCCAAGTAGATCAGCAGGGCTGCCATGCAATGTGTATTGTTTAAAAGGAAATAAATATAGCAGCCTCCATATTCTTCTCACTTCAGTTCCCCTTTAAACTAGCATGGCTTTTGCAAAGTCTTCGCTGGAGTTCTCACCACTCATGTCGCCTGCCCGTGTGATCAGCTTTAAGTCAGCACTCCTCTGCAACTAGTGTGTGCAGCAGCAGGAGTAACATACATTGCATGCAGGGATGGTGAATGGTGTCAGGTCATATATGTGATGATGGGGCTATGGCACTAAGGCCCCATTCACACAGGTGCTTTTCAGGGAATCCTTAGAGCTTTGCTGAACGCCAGCGAACAGAGAATCGCTATGACAAAGCTGCCCTATGGTGGCATTCACACTGCAGTTGCGATTTGTATGAAAATCAGAAATGCACTGCATACAGCATTTTGTGAGTATTCGCAATGCGATTTTTGTTTCTTGAACAAGTTATCGTCCCACCCAGTAGCACTCAGTGTGATGCTGACCTCTCCCCAGCCAGTGTGATTCCCCAGCCAGTATGACCCTCACTCTCCTTTCAGCGTTTCCTTACTTTCTGACCCAGCAGCACCCTGCGTAACCTTACTTCCCCACCCGGCTACTTTTTCATGCCACCCGGCTGGAAAATATTTCTGGGGAGAACACTGCGCTTGCATGCATCCTATTGGACTTGTTGCAAGCCTCACTGTGGGCACTTCCTCCTTCAAGCCGGAAGGAGGAAGTGGGTGATGATGAGGCTTGCATCGCGTCCAATAGGACGCATGCAAGCTATTTGGAGCGCAGGGAGGACGCGGAATGGGTAACTAAGGCCTCGTTCACATCATTTAGCGCAGATGGCTGTGCGATTGGAACGCAACGCGTCCGATCGCACGCCATCTGCGCTCCTATGCGCTGCGCTGCAGATCCCATTCATTACAATGAATGGGGTCTGCGCTGCGATTACCAAAAATGCGTGCAGCACGCGATAGCGCAATCGCGCTGCCACGCAGCGCATATGATGGGAACGGTAGAAGGGCTGTCTATGCCCTTCTACCGTTCTTGCGTGTCGCACACTATACGCGCTGCCAAAATGCGGACGGCAGCGCGTATAGTCTGAACGAGGCCTAACCCCTTATGTCCCCGCCGCACACCTGAGCTCATTAATGCTCATGTGGATCACGAATTCCAGTGTTTACACACTCGTGATTACTCATGAGAGCATCCCTGTCTGCCAGCACCAATGTATATATTTATTGGGTACAGCGTTATAATAACCTAATGATTTCTTTGTTCTAGTTTTGCCCTTGACATCTGATTATTCTGATCTATGCTAAGAACTCCATGTCCTCAATACTGAGACACACTACCGCATTGTCTTATTTTTTTAATTTGTCGATTTGGTTAGTTAGGTCGCAATTAACTGTTTTCCTTAGGAAGCTAGTTCTGAGGTCTCTTCACCTCATTTTCAAAGCAAAGAGGGGTGGCAGCAAATTACCTTGATTTACAGTGCGAAATCAATAATTTTACATGTCCAAAACAGGCTGTCTACCTGAGGGGTTGATGTGGCTCTGTAAAATTTAAAGTTATAGGCTTGCTATACACCAGCGGTTCTGGATGCAAGCCTGGCTTCCGGGCCATAAAGAGATCATTTGCATATTCAGTAGCAGTGCATTGTGGGTAACCGCAGCTGAATTATCGCAAGTACCTTCTGTTTTAAGAAGGCATATCACACCAAGCATAATTTTACCTTACTGATTGTACAGATAATAGAGATTGTATTATGTATGGACACACCTACCAGTCTTAAACATTTATTGTGCTCACGGTGGATTTGCCTCCAGAAGTCTCTAGTGGATGAGACCTGAATGGCAACTGTGGCATAATACGATGGGATTGGTGGGTTATTGTCACATTGGTGGCAGTGGTGGGATCACCTGCTTTGGTGGAGGTGGATTGTCTCACCAAACTGTCATCGAATTGCACCTGCCAAGGTATCTGCAACGAATCGCTACGCTTTGTATGGACTTGTGTTTAGTTCTTAAAGGACTCCTTTGAATCATTGCACACTAAAGGTGTTGTGTGACTTTGATAATTAAAGGAGTACACCACCAGTAAATTGTACACGTTGTACGGATATCAGCGCAGTACATTGTAATTTTTTTTATTGAGTACATTTACTGTACATGGGTGCCTATGGTAGCAACCAAATTTACTCGCTGCTTCTTACTATCACCCTGTGCAGGATCATCCACCAGGCAACCTAGGCAGGTGCTTGGGGCCTAGTGGGTGTCAAGGGGCCCATCAGCCACCTTGTCTGCTCTTTCCCCACTTAACCTTACCGAAAAGACCACAAAAGGGGCCCCAAATGTACTACCTTGCCTAGGGAACCCTTACATCTTAATCCATCTCTGCTACCACCCAAAGTCTTTCCCTACAAGGCACAGTTCTGGAGGGGGGGGGGGGTGAGATAATAGACATACTTACATGTCTGACGGTCAGTTTTCTGTTTATCAGAACACCATTTAGACACTCTGCAGGTATGTTAAAGTCTGTGGTAAGACCACTGTAGCGCTGCAGTCTTCTAGTGATTTGCCTGGGCTGTGGATAGAGAAGTGCAGACAGATTGTCATCCTGGTGGATGCTGTGTCAGGCTCAGAGGATTTACATTGGGGTGTAAAACTGGACAGTCCTGAGAATAGCTCTTGAAGTCATTATCGCTGAAAGCTAATCAATGGCCGCCTTCCACAGAGAGCACTTTGCAGACTCTCTTCGCTGCAGAATAGTTTTGTTAGCAGTTTTCCCTTGACACCAAAGTAGCAATTGGAGCAATAACATTTCCTGATCCTGATGATTTACTGGACAGCATTTGATATTGTTTCAGCTAATTAAAGCGTCGGATCGAGTCAATTTGGAAAATAGAGTAAAATGAAAGCTCGGGCAAAAACTTTTTGGGTAGTTGTTGGATAGAATGAGGAAGAGCTACAACCTCTTTGAAGTTTTATTAATTTCTGTGACCCTGGTGGGGAGAATTTCTTCCACTTGATAAACCAGCGTGCGAGCTTTCAAACATGCTGTGTGTTCCGTAAGTAATATGCTGATCTTAGTGTACTGCTCTAGTTTAAAGGGACTACGAGCACCTCTCATGGGCATGCCTTTAAGACAGACAACTTCAAACAAAGTCGTGCTATGACCCCTCTGGAGGAGACTCTTGCAATGGCTATGCGTGTCACTTCCTCTTCCTGCTTCATTCAGTGATGCACTCCTCTAACAGAGAACACAGGGGTGACCCAGAAGTTATAACATAGCCAAGATGGCAGCCACAATTTTTAAATTGAAATCAAACGAAAACTATTCGGTGTAGAACGGCGATTCAGGCAGCAAATAAAAGAGGAGAGCACAAGCTACAGAAAGATATGCATCTTTAAGTACTTTGCAGTACTGGTCATAGTCTTAAAGGCATGCCCATGAGGGGTGCTTGGAGTCCCTTTAAGGAGGCACTGTAGTGACATATAGTAGAGTGGGTGGGGGGCACACACAAGCAATGTTTGCATAGTTTTTACAACATTGGGTAGTACAAAGCTAGGAACTAGAGTGGTACAGCCAATATCGGACAAGATTTTTGCATGCAATCTTATGTAATATTTTTGGGGTCAAAGTAGTAGATCAGGTAAACTGTTCTGGAACTGGAATTGTACAGAGTATGCCTAGCATTAGTGATGTGACCGCTGCAATTCTGTATTCTGTAGGGTCATGAACATAGTAATATTAATAGTAATGTATTGTAATGCTGCATTACTAGCATAGTACTTTTATTTTTTTTTGTACTTGGTGATATATTTGGACTTTGCAAAGGCCTTCTGTACTGTTCCCCACAACTGTCTGTTGCAGAAGCTAAAGATGCAAAGACTAGGGAAGAATCTGTGTGCATGGATAAGGACAGGGCCGGCCTTAGGTTTCACAGCGCCCTGAGCAGAACCAGATTTTGGTGCCCCCCCCCCCCCCAAATTCATCCTCTTCGCGTGTGAGCGCACCACACACATACACTAATGGGGGGGGGGGGATCTGCTGCCTAAATACACTAAAAGGGGATCTGCGACTGTAAGACTAGTAGCCTAAGCCTATATACACTAAAGGGGGGATCTGCCTACAGTAAAGGTTAGATAGGTAGCTGCCCCCAGTATAGATTAGATAGGTAGCTGCCCCCAGTATAGGTTAGATAGGTAGCTGCCCCCAGTATAGTTTAGATAGGTAGCTGCCCCCAGTATAGATTAGATAGGTAGCTGCCCCCAGTATAGATTAGATAGGTAGCTGCCCACCCCCAGTATAGGTTAGATAGGTAGCTGCCCCCAGTATAGATTAGATAGGTAGCTGCCCCCCCCCCAGTATAGGTTAGATAGGTAGCTGCCCCCAGTATAGATTAGATAGGTAGCTGCCCCCAGTATAGATTAGATAGGTAGCTGCTGCCCCCAGTATAGATTAGATAGGTAGCTGCTGCCCCCAGTATAGATTAGATAGGTAGCTGCTGCCCCCAGTATAGATTAGATAGGTAGCTGCCTCCCCCCCAGTATAGATTAGATAGGTAGCTGCCCCCCCCCCCCCCAGTATAGGTTAGATAGGTAGCTGCCCCCCCCAGTATAGGTTAGATAGGTAGGTTCCCTCAGTATAGTATAGATAGGTAGCTGCCCCCAGTATAGGTTAGATAGGTAGCTGCCCCCAGTATAGGTTAGATAGGTAGCTGCCCCCAGTATAGGTTAGATAGGTAGCTGCCCCCAGTATAGGTTAGATAGGTAGGTGCCCCCAGTATAGGTTAGATAGGTAGCTGCCCCCAGTATAAGTTAGATAGGTAGCTGCCCCTCCAGTATAGGTTAGATAGGTAGGTGCCCCCAGTATAGGTTAGATAGGTAGGTGCCCCCAGTATAGATTAGATAGGTAGCTGCCCCCAGCCCAGTATAGGTTAGATAGGTAGGTGCCCCCAGTATAGATTAGATAGGTAGCTGCCCCCCCCCCAGTATAGGTTAGATAGGTAGGTGCCCCCAGTATAGATTAGATAGGTAGCTGCCCCCCAGTATAGATTAGATAGGTAGCTGCTGCCCCCAGTATAGATTAGATAGGTAGCTGCTGCCCCCAGTATAGATTAGATAGGTAGCTGCTGCCCCCAGTATAGATTAGATAGGTAGCTGCCCCCCCCCCCCCAGTATAGATTAGATAGGTAGCTGCCCCCCCCAGTATAGGTTAGATAGGTAGCTGCCCCCCCAGTATAGGTTAGATAGGTAGGTTCCCTCAGTATAGTATAGATAGGTAGCTGCCCCCAGTATAGGTTAGATAGGTAGCTGCCCCCAGTATAGGTTAGATAGGTAGCTGCCCCCAGTATAGGTTAGATAGGTAGCTGCCCCCAGTATAGATTAGATAAGTAGCTGCCCCCAGCATAGGTTAGATAGGTAGCTGCCCCCAGTATAGGTTAGATAGGTAGCTGCCCCCAGTATAGATTAGATAGGTAGGTGCCCCCAGTATAGGTTAGATAGGTAGCTGCCCCCAGTATAAGTTAGATAGGTAGCTGCCCCCCCCCAGTATAGGTTAGATAGGTAGGTGCCCCCAGTATAGATTAGATAGGTAGGTGCCCCCCCCCCAGTATAGGTTAGATAGGTAGGTGCCCCCAGTATAGGTTAGATAGGTAGGTGCCCCCAGTATAGATTAGATAGGTAGCTGCCCCCCCCCCAGTATAGGTTAGATAGGTAGGTGCCCCCAGTATAGATTAGATAGGTAGCTGCCCCCCCCCCAGTATAGGTTAGATAGGTAGGTGCCCCCAGTATAGATTAGATAGGTAGCTGCCCCCCAGTATAGATTAGATAGGTAGCTGCCCCCCAGTATAGATTAGATAGGTAGCTGCCCCCCAGTATAGATTAGATAGGTAGCTGCCCCCCCAGTACAGGCTAGATAGGTAGGTGCCCCCAGTATAGATTAGGTAGGTAGGTAGGTGCTCCCCTCCCCTCATACTGGAGGGGGAGCCGCGGGGAGGGCAGCCCATCCTCTCCCTCCCTTCCTCTCCGGGCCACCCTCCGTGCTCCCCCCTCCAATGCAGACTGCAGCAGAGCCAGAGAGAACAACTCACCTCCCTGGTTCCGATCGCCGGCGCCTCTCACGGTGTCTCACTTGCCGCTGGTCTCCTCTTGTACATTGACACTGATACACAGTAAACTTCCTGTTAAGCAGGAAGTTTATTGTGCATCAGTGACAATGTACAAGAGGAGACCAGTGGCAAGTGAGAGGCGCCGGCGATCGGAACCAGGGAGGTGAGTTGTTCTCACTGCTGCAGTCTGCACTCTGCAGGGGGGAGCACGGAGAGCGCCGGGAGAGGAGGGAGGGAGAGGACGGGCTGCTCTCCCCGCGGCTCCCCCCTCCATCACGGTGGCCGCACGGGGGGGGGGGGGGAGGGCGGAGCGAGACGGACACAGCCAGCTTCCAAATTAAAACACATGCGGCCAGGCGGCAGGAGCGCCCCCTGGAAGCCGGCGCCCTGAGCGATCGCACAGGTCGCTCAGGTCAAAGGCCGGCCCTGGATAAGGAATTGGCTAATGGACAGAAAGCAAAGAGTTGTGGTCAATGGATTATATTTTAAATGGGTGACTGTTGGCAGTGGGGTCCCACAGGGCTCGGTACTGGGTCCAGTACTCTTTAGTTCAATTATTTATGACCTAGTAGATGAAGTAGAAAATAATGTTGATATTTTTGCAGATGGTACAAAATTGTGCAGAATCATCAACTCTCAGGAAGATAGTGATATACTGCAACAGGATCTGGGTAGGATGGCTATATGAACAAGTAAATGGCAGATGAAATTCAATGTTGAAAAATGGAAAGTCATGCATCTCAGTTGTACCAATAGTCTAGAACCATACAAAATAAACAGGATACAGATGGGGACATCTCACTTGTAAAGGGACTTAGGAGTACTGGTAGACAACACGTTAAATAATTGCATTTAATGCCAAGCAGCTGCAGCTAAGGCAAACAGAATTTTGGGATGCAATGAGAAAAGGAAATAAAAACTTGAGATCCAACCATAATATTGCCCCTGTTTTGTGCGTGTTTTTGACCTCGAGTTTCCCTGATCCATAGATTGACAGTCATCTGACCTTGGCTTAGACTTCCCGGACTTGCCCGGAAGAAGCCGCTCGTTGCGGCGAATCGCGACGGTTCCTGCACGCACGCCCTCCTGTCCAGCTCCACCTGTAAGCTTCTCATCTCCCTGTTCTCACACCACACGGATCTCCGTGATGTTGGGCTTATAACCCTTTACACTCCTTTCCCCGCACTTTGGGAGTCAGGCCTGGCTCCTGCACACACGTTTTTTTCCCCTCCTTGCTTCCTGGGTAAGCGCTTTATAATTGTCCATACACCCCACTCGGTACCTTTACACTGTGGGCACTGGTATCTCGCTGTTCCCACCAATTGTTAGACTGATTTGGCACAGGGGACTGACTTTGTCATCCCCTCTTTATACTACCCGTTTTCACCCTGTTCATCCCTTACAGGGTGTCCAGCTGCACTCCATTTTCTCCTCCAGCATTCCCTTCACCCCTTCATTTGTAGGTTACCGGTGTGTCCTGTTGTACAGTTTATATATATTCATGTATACATACATGTTTTTGATTGACATCATTGTTCATTGAGGGCATTTTCATTCATATTGTGCTCTTGTTTTTATGGCTTTATTAATTGTATGGTTCAATAAAGGCTAATTTGTACTTTTCTATATTAATTGTGGTGCGGTTTTTGTAGGGCCATTCCTTTTTTTTTCTCGTAGTGCTATATAGTGATTCATTGGCCTTTCTGCACGCATTTAAGGTACATATTTGAATATTAATTAGCCTATGTACTCATATTGGTTGATGGTGCTCGTCTGTTGTGGTGAAATTTTTTGCAACTTTATCAGATTTTGCAACCGGTTGCACTTATTTATAGGTATAGCTATCAGAAAGTGCAACCTAGCCATTGACTTTAACCTATCTGTATCAGAAAATGCAACCCAACCAAACCCTATTCTCACACAGAACCCTCCCCTCTTGCTCAACTAATAATCCCCCCCCTGGAGGGAACAATCCCCCCTCTTGCTAAACTAATAACCCCCCTGGAGGGAACAATCCCCCCTCTTGCTCAACTAATAACCCCCCCTGGAGGGAACAATCCCCCCTGTTGCTCAACTAATAACCCCCCCTGGAGGGAACAATTGCCCCTGTTGCTCAACTAATAACCCCCCCTGGAGGGAACAATCCCCCCTCTTCCTCAACTAATAACCCCCCACCCCCCGAGGAAACAATCCCCCCTCTTGCTCAACTAATAACCCCCCCTGGAGGGAACAATCCCCCTTCTAGCTCAATGGGATCTGTGGTTGCAAAAAATTACAGGCGTGTTAACAGAGAGGAGCCACGCCTACACAGTCATACACTGTCCTCTATGGCAAGTTGCAAAATATGATAGGTAGCAAAAATTTTCACTACACCGTCCCCCTTTTTTTGATCTCTTGGCTTAGACTTCGGCATAGCTCCTGGACTGTGTTTGGTTTTAAGGTTCTTCATTAGCTTCCTTGGCTTCAGTTCCTATACCTTGAATGTTAAGTCTTGGTGAAAACCGAAGTCAGGTATATGTATGGAGTCTCCCGCTCAAGCGAGGGCTTGGCCATAGGTGAAGAGCATGGTGGAGACTGGGGTACACGGTCTGAAGGGAAGCTGGTGATTGCCTGGGACCTTATACACTGACTTTGTCCAAGTCTGTGCAGGAAATGTCATCATGGGTCACAACAGGTAAAATTGATAGAATACCCTGATAGCTCATGGTCACCCGAAACCCGAAGGAAAGAGTAAGAGGCTAAAAGAGACCAGAAAGCCCTCTTACTGAAAAGCAATGCTGAACATAATTTTGCCTTCTTTAAACAGAAGGTTCTAAGGATGCAAAACAGGTATAATCTGTGTGTGTTATTTAATAATCCGAGAAAAAAGTTTAGTTCAGCAAACTGACAACGGTAAAAATAAACTTTATTAGCAATCATAATGTGAACGGAAAACAAAATATGGATGCGCTGTAAGGAAAATGAACCGGTTGGACATTTCCACACAGAATTGTTGCTAGCAATATGGCTACAATTGTGCTCACACTGTGCATGATAGCAAAGCTCTTCTCATTGTCAGAATCACTTGTTGTGCCCGTTAGGGAGGTTCTCCATGGCCTTTCTTCCCACTAATCATCATCCCACATGAACTACAAGCACAAAAGCCATGCATTGTTTTCCCCTCTTGATGTATGCCTGTAATGATACGCATTATTGCTAGCTTTTGTCTCTGTGTGTGTCATCTGCAGAAAGACTGATTTTTTTTTTCCTTTAATTTTCAATAAAAGGGCAATAATTGGGTGAGCTAATAATTGGTGGTAAATAGTCACTACCTGACAGAGAATGAATTCCAGCTTAAAAATAGCTCCTGGTGTTCCTCATTACCAGGATGAACCAACATCCCAGCTGACCCATCTTAGCTGGGAAGAGCCTGACAATAACCCCTTTATAGCTATAATTAGCTCTGCTTGAGCCGCCCGTCACCGGGGATGACATCTCCAGACAGGACTGGAACCGCTGAAAAATAATTTCATTTGCTGGAGGAAAGAAAAGACTATTTTTTAATTTTTTAAGAAAATAAAAACCTGCCTCATCTCATCACAATGCGAAAGATTTTTTTTTTCTTGTTCTTTTATTTTAAAAAAATTGAGCTAACCCATGAACTTTATCTTTCCTGTTTATCTGAAATATAAACCATGGACCACTGCAGAGCGGCAGCGTTCTTCACGACAAAAATCTACCGGTTTCCTACCTTCGAGTAAACAATTCTTTGCTTTAAAAAGATGATGAAAATTAAGATAAGAGAATCTGAAACGACTGTCAGTTGGCTGAGTTCAGCTTCCACCCCCTCTAAAAGCAGGAGGAAAACTTCAAACTTGTCTTGTATTGTGGTTTGTGTTGACTTCTGTCTGATATCAAATAAATACATGTGGTTTCTCAGCGCCGCAGACCTGATTAGGAGCGTCGCAGTGCAGGTACGGTGGAGCTTTTTATTTAAACATTCAGACAAAGACAGATGTGATGTAGGAAACACGGGTAAAGTCATGGTTGTGACTACATGGCTTGGTTCACACATAAATCTGTACATTTCATGTCCAGTCCTGTCCTGTCAGTTTTGCATCAGTTTTCTATCAGTTTTACCTGACAGAATTAGAACTGTTCACCTTTTATGTGTTAACACATCCATATATAACTAACTCGTCAGGACTGTACTGGACAGGAAATGCATTTTATGTGTGAACCAAGCCATACAAACCTGGTGCAAAACAGACATGACTGGACTAGAAATGTACACCTTTTATATGTGAACAAAGCGATAGAGAACAAGTCATACAAAACTGATGCCAACTGTCCAAAACTGAAAGGACTGGACACCTTTTATGTGTGAACCCAGCCTAATTTCTGCATCTGAAATACAACATAAAAAGCTTAAATGGAACCTAAACTGAGAAGGATGTGGATTTTTCCTTTTAAAATAATACCAATTGCCTGACTCTCCCGCTGATCCTGTGTCTCTAATACCACAGCCCCTCAACAAGCATATAGATCAGGTGCTCTGACTGACAATTTTTTTCCGGCGCTTCTATTTTTTCATGTGCGTTTTTATGCGTTTTTCATGCGTTTCCATTTTTGTATGAATATTCATATTTTCCAAGTTAAAAAAAATCATTTTCAAATTAGTTTTTACCTTACTTGGGCAAAGACGCATAAAAATGCATGCAGTTTATTTTTTTGCACCATAGAGAAGCCATTGCATGCAGAACACATGCGTTCTGCATACAGTATGCAGGAGGAATGAACTTGCTGAGCATTTTAAAAAACGCATCTAAGAACACATTGAAAAATGCATACTAATACATTTTTTGTGCGGCCAATAGACTATAATTATATGCGTTTTTTTAAAGAGGAAGTGAAAATAAATAAAATTGCTTATGTTTTTTTTTTCAATATTACTTTATTTAGGCTAGGCTCACATTGAGACGTTGCGTTGTGATGCGACTCATTACAACACAATGCAAAAAAAGGTGGTAACGCACATTAATGCTGCGTTACCATAACATACAGTAGATACAGTAGAGCAATGAAAAGTATGCTTTCCTGTATCTGTTAACATCTGCGTTTAGAGGTAACGCACTGCGGCAGTGCATTACTATAACGCAACATTTACAAAGCCACTTTAACGTCGGACTGTGAACGTTGCATAGGGTTAACATTGCAGTTCGGTAACCTGCGTTATAATGACTTTACAACGCAGGACAATATCGTCTCACTGTGAAAGTAGCCTAAGGCTTTGTTCACATCTAAAATGGAAATGGCAGACAGACGCGTTTTGTGATTTTGAGAGTGATTTTTTTCCCCTCCCGGCGCTTACCTGCGCGGTACGATTTTGTGTAAAGCGCGTTTCAAAGCGCTTTTGCAGAGCAATTTCTTTTGCGGTGACGCAAGTCGCCGCAAAAGCTATTTTGTGAGCGTTTTGCGTTTTCTTATACCGTCCATTGTAGCAAAAAATCGCCCAAAAAATGGTGCAGGCAGCGCTTTGGTCAGCGGAAAGCTGAGGAAACACACAGATATGAACAGTCCCATAAGGAATCATTGCACAAGCGCTTTTAAGGCAATTTTCAAAATCACTGGTGCTGAAAAAAATAGCGAAAACGCTCCAGGTGTGAACAAGACCTAAGTCAGTGTTTTACCATTGATCAATCTTTCCTTTTCCTGATTTATACTCTGAAACTATCACAGATGGAAGCATCTTTAGTACATCAGAGATCTCAGTAATGTTTGTTTACTGAGCGTCCTGAAGCCAGTATATAATCTACCTGCTCTAGGGGTGAGAATTCTGCATAGCTAGCCTAGGCTAAACATCACTGGAGGGTGGGGTTATGTACAATATACTGCACTGTATAGATATCGGAAAAGTTACTAATGCTGAAACCAGGATAATTAATGTTAAAGTGGGTATCCTAAAGAGAAACTCCGACCAAGAATTGAACTTTATCCCAATCAGTAGCTGATACCCCCTTTTACATGAGAAATCTATTCCTTTTCAAAAACAGACCATCAGGGGGCGCTGTATGGCTGATATTGTGGTGAAATTCTGAGTACGTACTCTTGGCAGTTTCCTGTCTGCGAACCCTGTTGCATTGTGGGAAATAGCTGTTTACTGCTGTTTCCAACTGCCAAAACAGCAAGCAGCAGCTACATCACTTGCCAGCAGTAAAAATGTCACCATGTGATAAATGTCAGAATATAAATCAGGGATTTAAAAGATTTTACAGTGGGCAAACACTGACTAAATCATTTATACACAATTATTTTAAAAATGAAACACTTTTTGTTTACATTATTTTCACTGGAGTTCCTCTTTCAATAATTTACTGTATTCTATTATATGTTGTTATGGTGCCTCTTTAAAAAAAATGCTAAGATAATTATTGGTGCTATGGTGCTAGTGTGTCAGGGACTCTTTATCCAGTAATTAGCATTTCTGGTTTTGATACAATAGAGAGACATACTGGCTTTTCCATCTAAACGAGGAGAAGAAACAGAATTTCCAGTCTATACACACACCGGAGACGTGTGAACTAAATACTAATTATTCCTATGGGTTAGTACAGTATCTTCTTGTGTGTCACAAAGCCACAACCTATTCCATAAAGGAACATAGACAGTCAATAACAAAGTGGTGCCCAAACATGTATAAAACTAGGTTAAAATCAAATCAAATAAATAACCGTAAAGGTGGCTTACCTCAAATGATGGCACTAAATATAATACAAAAGTAACTTGTCACTGTGCGCGCTCCCGCACGCGCGCCCCTGTGCGTTCTTGCTGCCGCCCGGTAGTACACAGATCAGTGTATGGGAACACAGTTCCCATTCACTAGTCTAAGTTTCCGTGTCAGTGATCGCTGGCATCAATGAGATGCCTGTGGTCACTGTAACAAATGAAGTAACAAAAAAACATAAATAGTTAGTGGGATGCGAAAGTTTGGGCAACCTTGTTAATCGTCATGATTTTCCTGTATAAGTCGTAACAACGATAAAAAAATGTCAGTTAAATATATCATATAGGAGACACACACAGTGATATTTGAGAAGTGAAATGAAGTTTATTGGATTTACAGAAAGTGTACAATAATTGTTTAACCACCCTGGCGTTCTGATTAAATCGCCAGGGTGGCTGCGGGAGGGTTTTTTTTAAATAAAAAAAAAAACTATTTCATGCAGCCAACTGAAAGTTGGCTGCATGAAAGCCCACTAGAGGGCGCTCCGGAGGCGATCTTCCGATCGCCTCCGGCGGCAAGAGATAACACGGAAGGCCGCAATGAGCGGCCCTCCGTGTTTCGCTTCCCTCGTCGCCATGGCGACGAGCGGAGTGACGTCATGGACGTCAGCCGACGTCTTGACGTCAGCCGCCTCCGATCCAGCCCTTAGCGCTGGCAGGAACTGTTTGTTCCGGCTACGCTGGGCTCGGGCGGCTGGGGGAACCCTCTTTCGCCGCTGCACGCGGCGGATCGCCGCGCTGCAGCGGCGATCAGGCAGCACACGCGGCTGGCAAAGTGCCGGCTGCGTGTGCTGCTTTTTATTTGGTGCAAATCGGCCCAGCAGGGCCTGAGCGGCAGCCTCTGGCGGTGTTGGACGAGCTGAGCTCGTCCAGACCGCTCAGCAGGTTAAACAAAATTAGGCAGGTGCATACATTTGGGCACCACAGAATGACAGAATGAAATCAATATTTAGTAGATCCTCCTTTTGCAGAAATTACAGCCTCTAAACGCTTCCTGTAGGTTCCAGTGAGAGTCTGGATTCTGGTTGAAGGTATTTTGGACCATTCCTCTTTACAAAACATCTCTAGTTCATTCAGGTTTGATGGCTTCCGAATATGGACAGCTCTCTGAGCATGGTCAGCTCTCTGTGCCCTTAGTTGTCAGTCACTCAGGGAAAATAAACTTTTTGTGGCCTCTGGGCCCCCCTGCGGCTGCATCCCTTGCAGGGTCTATCGTTATGCCCCTGATTACAGCAAACAATGCGATTCTCTGTAGAGAACCATTGAGTTCTGTATAGTGCAAACGCACATGATTTTGGCAAGTGTGACCCTGCCTGAGAGTGAATGTTGGCTGTACATTCTCTGTTTTTCTTTTCCTCATCTGTCTTATAACTTGTCATATTCTTGGTCTCTGTACAGAGGGTAACCATGTTGTAGGTATTATTGGGCAAATAATGTATCCAGAATTTGTGGAGCCGATTAACTTCTTTCAATTACTGAATGTGATGACCTTTGTGCTAAGTTCCCATTTACCCACCACAGATTTCAGGACTGGTAGGAATGGGGTCCACATGTTTGTCAAATAATGTGCTTATCACTGCTTATAGATTAGAATTTTGGCTTGATAGACTAAGGCACCCATCCAGGTGCGGAACTAGAGGGGAGCAGCACCTGTGATCGCAGGGGGGCCCAGAGCTGTGTACTAACATTCCCTTCCTCCGATACAGGTAGTTCTTATCCGGTGTATTTGTGGCTACACTTGTTATGGGTGTGAAGATAATGATGGCCACATTTGTTTTATGAGCCTTGTGAGATGGGCACCAAGGCCATGAAGGGCAGCAAGGGGAGGGTTGTGAACATTTGGGGGCCCCATCAAAGTTTTGCTGGGGAGGGAGGACATTAATTGTAGTTATGCCACTTGTAGTTACGCCACTGCACTCATCCTTGTATTAATGAACACAAGTGGTCCAGGATTTACCCCCCAAAAAATTACTATTCTTTTTGTGGATGCTGTATACCAGTGTTTCTCAACATTTTATTGGTATGTACCCCTTTTAAAACCCTGTACTGAACAAGTACCCCCCAGCATAGTAAACATTATCACAGGTACCCCTTGACAAATTTATATTATATTTAATCGTAGTACATGATAATTGGTTCTAAACAATTTCCAAGCATGTACTATAGCTAAAACACTAATTCAGTGTTGTTTAAATAAGGGCTGGTTCAGACGGACGTTTGGAGGCGTTGCGTTCATTGGCGTCGCGGCGGCAATGCGTTCGGGCTTTCAGCAGCGTTCGCATTGCGTTCGGATGCGGTCGCGTTTTTTCTTCCCCTAGGGGAACATTACCCGTCGCGGTTAACCGCCCCTGGAAGCAACATGTAGCTTCTAGGGGCTCCTTGAACGCCAGTGAAAATCGGGACCCGAACGCCGCGTTCGTGTAAACGCACGTAAAAGCTTGGTACAAGCGCTCCCATTCACTTGAATGGGAGCGTTTAACGCCAAGCCCCGAACGCTGGCGGTAAACGCTGCACAAACGTCCGTCTGAACCAGCCCTAAGATTTATCCGTTTCTAAAACTTTAAATTTGTTATTCTTGGTTAAGTATATAACAAGCACGAGAACCCCTTGGAACCATCAGAAGGATACGCGTACCACACGTTGAGAACCTAGGCTGTATACAACTGCAATCACACAGGAATGAATTCACAAACCTCTCAGCACTTCTATTATCTTTTGAAATAATTCAAGTGGGGGTGGCAGATCCTAACCACCTAGAGGAAACCCGAGGTGAAAATAAACTGATGAGATAAACAATTGCATGTATCCTCCTACGTCTATAAATTACCTTTTTAGAATCTAACCGTTTTATTTTCTTTGTATTAGCTATAAAAAAGTATGTTTAATGTTGTATAGTCTCATATGCCTGATACAGTCTTTCAGTGTCCCAGAAGCTAAAATATATGAGCTGTTGACCTTTTTTATCTATCCCTTTGTACTCAGAAATTGTTTTCTGCCAGTTTTATGGGTGTAATATCTTATCAGTGAGGGCTGTGCTATAGTCCGACCCCAACTGGAGAGAAACTGTCACTTGCTTACCTCATGTTTAGCAGATTAATTTGTACTGAATCCAGTCCAGCTGTGCCAGATATTTGCCCTGAAGATGTTTTGGGATGTTTTAAAGGGAACCTGAAGTGAGAGATATATGGAGACTGCCATATCTATTGTGACAACCTGCTCCTGCCTACACTAAAATGGTTTGCATTTTACAGTTATGTGAAATATATATCTTTTTAACTTAAATTAAAGGTTTCTCAGCACTGATATTAAGCATTTCAGCCCACGGGTATTTTTCACCTTATTGACAAGAGGAATTTTCACATTTCAGCGCTCCTCCCATTCATTCCCCAATAACTTTATCACTACTTAGCACAATGAAATGATCTATACCTTGTTTTTCCCGTCACCAATTAGGCTTTCTTTGGGTGGTACATTATGTTAAGAATTATTTTATTCTAAATGCATTATAATGGGAATAATAAGAAAAAAATGGAAAAAAAAATCATTATTTTTCAGTTTTCAGCCATTATAGTTTTAAAATAATTCATGCTGCCATAATTAAAATCAACACATTTTATTTGGCCATTTGTCCCGGTTATTGCAACGTTAAAATTATATCCCTAGTATAATGTATGGTGACAATATTTTATTTGGAAATAAAGGTGAATTTTTTTTCAGTTTTACATCCATCACTAATTTTTAGCTCATTATTTAATAATTATATGCCCTTTTGACATAGATATTATTATTTTTTTCCCCTAAATTCAGTAGGTGTATTTTACAACTTGGCCACAAGATATCCGCGCTAAGCAAAATTCTATGTACAAGTACGCTACATAGGATAAAATGTATTGCTACATTGTAACTAGGGAAGTGACTAAAGGTGCGTACACACGTACTACAGTAGCCAACGATCGTTCAGGAACAGCCTTATCAGTCCGCCGACAGTGCGTACACACGCACTACAGTCTGCTGAAAACCTGCCCAGCGGGAGGTGCCGACGGACCCGTCATTGGCTACTGTAGTGCGTGTGTACGCACCTTAAGGCTTCCATTGGAAACCTGTGATCACAGTGCCGGCGAGGAGATTATGAATGAGAACAGTGTTCCCATTCATACATTTAACGATCGGGCGGTGGAAACCGGTGGAAATCATGGCGGGCGTTAGCGCGGCGGCTCTATGTTAGTATAAACACTGTTTTTAAACAAAAACAGTGTTTATTCTCAGCAGTAATGTAAGGATTGGCACAGGGGACTTTTGTCCCTTGCAGCCTATCTCCCCCTGCTCCCGGTAACAGCGCAATTGTGTTTATTTGACTAGCACGTCCCTGCGGCTCTAGCTCTAGCTCCTGCCGCTACGGATGTCAAGCTCACGTCCGCGTGGCATAAATGGTTAAAGAGATACTTTAACCAAGGATTGAACTTCATTCTAATCAGTAGCTGAAACCCCCTTTCCCATGAGAAATCTTCACCTTTTTCTTTAAATAGATCATTGGGGGTCTGTGTGGCTAGTGAAACTCCTCCCACAGTGTGATGTCATGACCATGGTCCTGACAGTTTGCTGTCTGTGAACCTTGTTGCATTGTGGGAAACAACTTTTTCCAACTGCCAATATCTTTCTCTGTGCATAGAACTCTCAGTAAGTGAATACATACAGGTCACCTGTCAGAACTAAAGATGCCACCGCCAGTGATACATTTCAGAATGTAAATCGAGGAGTGGAAAGATTTTACAATGAGCAAAAACTG
Source organism: Hyperolius riggenbachi (assembly GCF_040937935.1). Classification (NCBI taxonomy): domain Eukaryota; kingdom Metazoa; phylum Chordata; class Amphibia; order Anura; family Hyperoliidae; genus Hyperolius; species Hyperolius riggenbachi. Next base: position 195,375,078 of record NC_090657.1, read on the forward strand.
ACTAAATAATCTATAACTGAATATTGTTAAAAAAAAGCAAATTTATTCATTCTGTTATTTGCACTACTACAGTTCCTCTTTAAATATGTTTAGAAGCTCTTATACTAGTGGCTTACTACAAAGAGGTTTGCATTGCTTTCTAAACACAAATAACTTCTCAGACATGGTGGCTGAAATCTTTTACCCAGGTAGTTTGAGCTTAAAAGACAACTGAAATGAGAAGAATATGGAGGCTGCCATATTTATTTCCTTTTAAAACAATACCAGTTGCCTGGCAGCCCTGCTGGTCTATTTGTCTGCAGTACAGTCTGAATCACACCATAAACAAACTTGCAGCTAATCTTGTCAGATCTGACAATAATGTAAGAAACATTTGATCTGTTGCATGCTTGTTCAGTGTCCATGGCTAAAAACATTAGAGGCAGAGAATCAGCAGGGCTGCCAGGCAACTGGTGTTGTTTTAGAGGAAATAAATATGTAATAGAAAGATGACCGGCACCATCCATAGATATTAATGCTCTTTTATTTCATAGTCAAATCTTGTCCCGCCTGTAACAGCGACGTTTCGGAGGTGACCTCCTTTATCAAGCAAGGCAGGGTACAAAATAACATATCACACATTTCTATTTATACACATGATCTAGCAAAGCAGCCAATTGAAAACAGTTTTATATTAAACCAATCATATTGGTCTGTATTAAGAACAGACCTGATGAGGAACTGACCTGCTGCTTTGTCAAATGACGCTGGACCCATCTCTCCACCCACTCCCCACGTGATTATGCGGAAGGGGGACCCTGTCGTCCACACCTGCGCATGGCTAGACTCACGCAGTCATCCCTCGCTCCACCTACGGCGGACCTGACGGGGAACTGCAGCGAGTGACGTGAGGGGTGGGCAGTACCTAGTACGCCCACCCCTCCGCAAGCCATGCGTCCAATGGGACACATGCCAGACGCGTAGCGACGCCCATTGAGGCCGCGCCACGCATCCAGCCGCTCCCACCTGATAGTAACTATGGTGACGGACAACAGGGAAGCCGATACGCACAACAGATCTTTCATATTGTTAAATAGATCTCACCACTCCGCAGTTACATGACGAAGAGGTCTATATGCACGCATATATTGAGGGAGGTTTACAGTTGGAGGCACTCCAGATAGGTGGTGTCCGTCACCATAGTTACTATCAGGTGGGAGCGGCTGAATGCGTGGCGCGGCCTCGATGGGCGGCGCTACGTGTCCGGCATGCGTCCCATTGGACGCATGGCTTGCGGAGGGGTGGGCGTACTAGGTACTGCCCACCCCTCACATCACTCGCTGCAGTTCCCCGTCAGGTCCGCCGTAGGTGGAGCGGGGGATGACTGCGTGAGTCTAGCCATGCGCGGGTGTGGACGGCAGGGTCCCCCTTCCGCATAATCACGTGGGGAGTGGTTGGAGAGATGGGTCCAGCGTCATTTGACAAAGCAGCAGGTCAGTTCCCCATCAGGTCCGTTCTTAATACGGACCAATATGATTGGTTTGATATAAAACTGTTTTCAATTGGCTGCTTTGCTAGATCATGTGTATAAATAGAAATGTGTGATATGTTATTTTGTACCCTGCCTTGCTTGATAAAGGAGGTCACCTCCGAAACGTCGCTGTTACAGGCGGGACAAGATTTGACTATGAAATAAAAGAGCATTAATATCTATGGATGGTGCCGGTCATCTTTCTATTACAGTTTGATTTATCTGCGGTGCTGGCGGATAGACCGAGGCACATCCAAACGGAAGCAGAGGAAGAGTGCAACACTACTACTTTACGAGAGGAAATAAATATGGCAGCCTCCATATTCCGCAGAAAACAAAGCAAGCGCTCACCAATATGGGCCGCATCTGAATGACTCACCACCTCATATGCACCGCTTAAATAGCTCAAATACACACTCAGCAATCAGACAGATGCAAAACATATGCAAAACTAAACTAAATACTTACCATGCAAAACAGGATAGCACAATGGGTGCTGCTAGCCTGGTAGTTACAGAACTGTGGATACAAAATATAGGTAAAAGGCTGCGCATCCCTGACCCAATACTGTACAATTGAATGGTTAATCGCTGTGGCGCACACCGCCCCCCCTGGACTAAAATGTACGCCCGCATCCAAACAATGCAATACTGGTCTATGGAGACATTTTAGCTTCCATCATAGTTTTGCATGCAAAAATATAGATATACTGGACATCTGCACCAACGTTGAGGTAAATCTCCAGAGCAGATGTCCTAACACTAAACTGACCTAAGTTAAAAGTAAATGTCTTTACCCTGGCAGCAGCTACGCTAAAATGTGTAACTTACATTCAATACAGACAGCAGAAAACAAAGCAAGCGCTCACCAATATGGGCCGCATCTGAATGACTCACCACCTCATATGCACCGCTTAAATAGCTCAAATACACACTCAGCAATCAGACAGATGCAAAACATATGCAAAACTAAACTAAATACTTACCATGCAAAACAGGATAGCACAATGGGTGCTGCTAGCCTGGTAGCCTCCATATTCCTCTCGTTATGGTTGTCCTTTAAACCAAACTTGGGTGAGGCTTGAGGTAGTGCCCACTGAGAGTAAGGTAATGTTCTATGCAGCCCAGTGGCGGCACCAAGGGGGTGCTCAAGCACCCCCTAAATTTGTCCAAGCACCCCCTGGCGTGAACTGACTTCAGGAGTCTAAGAGTTAGTTCACAGCGGCAGCCCGAAGCAGCAGAGCAGGGCTACGGTAAGATGGCCGCCCGAAGCCCTGCTCTGCAGACTTGGAGTCTGCAGTGCAGGGCTTCGGGCGGCCATTTTCCCGTAGCCCTGCTCGCCGGGTAATGCAGGCTGCAGGCAGGAAGTCACGTGAAGGAAGAGGATCGTGGGAGCAGCGTACCACAAGGAGGTCGGGAGAGGAGGAGGTCAGTACAGGAGGTCTTCTGACTAGGTGATTAAATGGGTTTTTCTTTTCTTTTTCAGGTGGTGCTGCTGATTGTGGTCAGAACTGCTGAGCATTGTGCATATTGGGGTCAGATCTGCTAAGCATTATGCATATTGTGGTCAGAACTGCTGAGCATGGTGCATATTGGGGTCAGAACTGCTGAGCATTGTGCATATTGGGGTCAGATCTGCTGTGCATTGTGCATATTGTGGTCAGATCTGCTGAGGATTGTACATATTGGGGTCATATCTGATAAGAATTGTGCATATTGGGGTCAAATCTGATAACGATTGTGCATATTGGGGTCAAATCTGATAACGATTGTGCATATTGGGGTCATATCTGATAACGGTTGTGCATATTGGGGTCATGTCTGATAACGGTTGTGCATATTGGGGTCATATCTGATAACGATTGTTCATATTGGGGTCATATCTGATAACGATTGTTCATATTGGGGTCATATCTAATAACGGTTGTGCATATTGGGGTTATTGTTTTTTGTTCAAATCTGCTCACATTACGTGTATTTTCTTGAGAAAACCTGCACAATTATGTGAATTTTCTGGGGAAAGGGTCACCAAAACTTGGGCCCTCTGTCTTTGCGTTGCACTTTTAAAGGGAACCCGAGGTGAGAATAATATTGAGGCTGCCATATTTATCTCCTTTTAAGCAATACCAGCTGCCTGGCTGCCGTGTTGGTCCCCTGCCTCTAATTCTTTCAACCATAGACCCTGAACAAGCATGCAGCAGGTCAGGGGTTTCTGACAATATTGTCAGAACTGACAAGATTAGCTGCATGCTTGTTTCTGGTGTAATTCAGTTCACTACTGCAGCCAAATAGATCAGCAGGGCTGCCAGGCAACTAGAATTGTTTAAAAGGAAATAAATATGGCAGCCACCATATCACTCTCACCCTGGGTTCACTTTAAATTACAGTTAGCCCCGTCCTCATCCGGTCATGGCCACGCCCATTTTTCGCCGCCGCAGGTCATCAGTTCCCCCAGAAATTGGTCCAGCACCTGCATAGCACCCCCTAAAAAAAATTCCTGGAGCCGCCACTGATGCAGCCTTACCATCCTCTCCAGTTCAGTGAGTGGTAAAGAGCGTGGCCAAACACTGCAAATCTTTGGCCAACTAGGTTAGATGGCATTGTACCTGTGTTATATTAATATGTAGAACAGGCCAATGATCAGTTTAGGTGTGCTTTAATTCCAATACCGATGCATTCTGTAGCTATGAAGGGAGCTGGAGGGACGACGATTTGCACACAATGGAGCTAAGGGGTAGGGGGGGTAGGGATATAGAAGCTTTTTTTTTCCTTTTATAAAATACCAGGTGCCTGGCAGACCTCCTGTTCCTCAGTCTTTAATACTTTTTTTCATAGACCCTGAACAAGCATGCAGATCAGATGTTTCTTACAAAAATCTGACTAGATTAGCTGCGTGCTTGCTTCCGGTGTGTGATTCAAACACTACTACATCCAAAGAGGTTGTCTGAAAGGTCATAAATATGGCACCCTCCATTTAACTCTTACTTTCAGGATCTCTTTAAAGGGATCCAGGCAGCTTTTTTTCTGCAGTTTGTCTTGGTTTCTCATACTGTAGCTGTAGGAGCTGCAATTTACCCCCTTATTTATCCAGGGAAAAGTGTGAATGTAATAAAGTGTGACTTCTCTAAACTGTTTGAAGCACAGTGTCCTATCTCCCCACCCCACCTGCTGACGAAAGCTTTTGTTTGCTTATTGCTCACAGCAGTCCTTCCTTGTCTGCCTGCTCTTTCTGCGGAAGGCAGGCCGCCGGATTAAGGTAATAAAAGCCTCTAACAAACATTTAAATGTAAAAGAGGACGTTGAATGGATTTTTTTTTTGTAATGAGCCACATTGTTAGCATGCATTTTGAATGTGCTATTGAGATGCCCAGGGGGCTAAAATGCTGCTGCTAAGTACACACAGTCAATTGTGGTCTGCAGGTATTGGGACTGTCTAGCTCAGGCATGGGCAAACTTGGCCCTCCAGCTGTTGAGGAACTACAAGTCCCACAATGCATTGCAGGAGTCTGACAGCCACAGTCATGACTCATAAAGGCAAATGCATTGTGGGATTTGTAGTTTCTTAAAAGCTGGAGGGCCAAGTTTGCCTATGCCTGGTCTAGCTACACATTCTGCTACTGTGGAGGAGGGCAGAGAGACTACTTTAATATACTTTGGCTGACAAATGGCATGTAGGCATTCCCTCCCTGTGGTGTGTTGCCAAGGCAGTGGCATATGTGGTGCAAGTGCTCAAGGGAGAACATTTCATAAATGTCTGTGGTTAGCTGTGTAAATCTGGACTTCTTGCATTGCTGAGGAGTAATGGCATAGGGGGCTCTTGCCCTCGCATATAGAGGAGGGCTGCACAAAAAGTGGGGAGGACTTTTGCACATGAGGATGTTTGCAGTTCATGGAAGAAATCACCTACTGCATGGGGAGAAGGAACATAAATGGGTGGACAATACAATTGGCCACTGTTTGGCCTGAGGGAGAAAAAAAGTAACTTGGTCCCAAATATTTTGCTCAAACTTAAAGAGGAACTCCAGTGAAAATAATGTAGTAAAAAAAGTGCTTCATTTTTTACCATAATTATGTATAAATGATTTAGTCAGTGTTTGCTCATTGTAAAATCTTTCCTCTCCCAGATTCACATTCTGACATTTATTACATGGTGACATTGTTACTGTGGGCAGGTTATTTAGCTGTTTCTAGCTGCTCTGTCTGTTACAGATAGCTAATAACAGCTATTTCCTGTCTCGCAGTTTGCCAGCAGTACCGCGGTATTCAGAGCCTCTTGTGGGAGGGGTTTCAGCACAAAATCAGTCACACAGCGCCCCCTGATGGTCTGTTTGTGAAAATCATTGTCTTTCTCATGTAAAATGGGGTATCAGCTACTGATTGGGAAAAAGTTCAATTCTTGGTTGGAGTTTCTCTTTAAAAAGAAAAAAATTGATTCCATTAGTAATTAGACTCTTTCTTCAGGAAATATCCTTTGTAGAAACCCTCTGATCAGCACTAGGTAATCTGTACAGGAAGCCAAGATCTCCTGCTGTTCCTTTTTCTACATTGTATCCGATTCACAGTATTTGCTTTTTGTCATCATTCTTATTGTCATCATTGTTAGTGGGATTTTGTCATTTGTGATTTTCACTTCATTTATCTCAGCAAATTAATGAAATGAAACCTGAACAAATACATCAATAAGACCCGTTTCATCTGGGTGATCTGTTGTGTGACTGTGAACCCCACATTGGCCATTTTATTAAATAACCCTGGGCTCAGACACTATCTTATATGGTAAAAGCAAGTTATGTAATATCAGTTCATTACAGAAGGCCCCGGTTATTAATGAGAATGTTCAGGATGCGAGCTCTCCAGGATGACTCGGGTCAGGGTGACCTAGTTCCAGAGGGCAATGTTAGCGTCTCAAAAGCAAAATATCAGCGAGGATGGGAAAAGACTGCAGAGCTAGGCTCAAGAGCAAGACTGTAGGTAACTGAGAGGATTTAGGGAAGGCAGAATGTATTCTATTTTATTTAGCTGGACCACGTTATATGTAGTCCATAATTAAGGTAGAAGAAAGGCCCTGAGTTCTTTAAAGTAAACTTGCGTCTAATTTCCAAGGTCTGAGTTTTAAATTGTGCCCTCCCCTTCCTCTGTCCCTCACTAAGCTGCTTCTATTGGCCCACTAATCTTGTCACCAAAATAACATGACTAGAAATTACAGCTGGCAAATGGGTGCACTTTAGTGAGGGAGGGTGTGAGGGAGGGGAGGACACAATTAGTAACTCAGGTCTCAGTCTCCCTATATAAACTGTTGGACACAGGTTCGCTTAAAAGAGCAAAGAGAATTAGGTAAGGCACCAGTGGTGTAGCGATAGAGGATGGAGAGGTTGTGACAGCACCTGGGCCCTGGACCATAGGGGCCCACTAGGGCCCCTCCATCTATCTTCTTAGCTTTTAATTGGTGTTACACTGGTAATGGACACCTTTATATGTTTGTTGAATAGGGGTAGTCCTTAATGTTTCTTGACTACAACTCCCTGACATTGCAGCTGTCCCTAGTAGGTTTTGTGTCTCCACATAAATACAGTGCTTTGGGCCCCATTTAAAACTCACACTGGGGCCCGAGCTCCTTAGCTACATCACTATAAGGCACTTTGCCCACTTCTTGCATCAAAGGCGGCTATAGATCCGTATGGCACTTGTGTTGCTTTCCGATTCTCTACCATGCAGAGCAGATCCCATTAATTAGTAATGAATGGGAAGGAACCCGTATTTGTGCACAATTGCATACAACCATGTGTTGCGTTACTGTGCTGATCTGCAATGCATGGTTGGGAACATCAGTTAGTGCAGTCCATGCACTTCTGATGTTTTGTGTATCACACACACTGATTCTTGTGGCAACTACCGGCGACGTTAAAGAGGAACTCCAGCCTAAACAAATATACGGTCATTAAGTTACATTAGTTATGTTAATTAAAATAGATAGGTAATATAATTTCTTACCCACCCTGTTTTAAAAGAACAAGCATATGTTTGTGATTTCATGGGAGCAGCCATCTTTTTGGTTGAAAGCATGAGACACAGTTCCAACTGTCCTGATCACCCCTCCCAGCTGCGCACGCTAGGCTTCAAATCTCAAGTTCAAAATAAAAAAAAAATAAAAATTTGTGCCAAAAACAGCAGAACAAGAACAGCAACGTCAGAAAAACCATCATGCTTTGCACAGCATCAGGGGTTAAAATGCCTGGGCAGTTTTCTTCTGTTGAGCTAAGAATGAGGCTTGGGTAAGAAAAACAAAGTTCTGATGCTGTGAAACTGTTAAAGAAGCACCAGGCCTTCTCAGTGCTAATGAGTAGATTTTTATCCACACCAATGTAGTGCAAGGACAACAACTCCTTAGGTATGTATAACCTGACTACCAGCCGGGGGCCAAGTCTCAGGCCGGATTGCGCACATGGCCCTGAAAACGTCCACGCAAGTAAAGAGACGACACACCGCTGGCTGCAAATCAGTTGCTGTGTATTGAGGAACAAGTACAACAAGTACTTGTTCCTCAATACACAGCAATTGATTTGCAGCCAGTGGTGTGCTGTCTTTTTACTTGAGTAGATTTCTAGTCTGGAGGTTCACTTTAAGCAATATGTGGCGATCGCGGCGTATCCCAACGCAGATTATTGTTCTGATCTCCATAGACCCTCGTACTAATTACTGCGATTGCTTGAAGTCTCGTTCGAGCTCGTCTCTTGTTCCCGCGGTATGCGATTGTGGTAGATGGATTGGGGATCTGGTCGTTTATCACATGGCCATCGCCGAGAATCCCTGATCCATCTTTAGGTAAGTACTTAGGTTAAGAGGGAATTATTACCTGTTTCCTCTTATTTGCATAATAGAAGCAGTACAGTAATATACAATGTTAGGCATCAGTAAAAGCAAGAAGTTTTGAATCAGGATGATACCATTTATTGACTATAGAACTATATCTAAGTTAATAAGTGGTATCATCCTGATCCAAAACTTCTTGCTCTTATTTACAGTCAGACACATTGCCAATGCTGACCTAGATATTACAAATTCCCAGCATGCTTTGCAAACTGAGTATCTCATTGCGGGACTTTGTTTCCTATGCTTACTAGTACTGTATAAGAGAATGTTACTGGAAGTCAATCTAGGTGATTCAAATAATTTAAAATGTGCTGTGCAAATTTGTGGATCATTAAAAAAAATCCATTATAACTTTTTGAAGAGTCTTTTCTCAGAATGCACAAGTGGGGAAGGGGCCTTAGCCACTTATTCTCAGATCAAGTGTCAGTTGAGCATTACATGACCATGTCTCTTCCTGTTCTAGTTAGTGCAGCTGCTGCAGAATGAAACATGAAAGTGGACTTGCATTATTATTATTGATTTATAAAGCGCCAACTTATTCCGTGGCGCTGTACAAAGTAAGAAACAAACATGGGGTACATAATAATTACAAATTAGTGACAAAATACAAAGAATGATACAAAATACAAATTATCGAATTGGTAATGACAGTGATAAAATTAACATGATGAATAAAATGTATAATGGTCACCAAGACACAAAAGGGGAGAGAGCCCCGCCCTTGCGAGCTTACAATCTAAAGGGAATGGGGGGGGGGGGGGGGAAACAGGAGGAGGGGTAGTATGCAGCAAATATATAGAGGCTATGGCCTCAATTCACTAAGCTTAACTCCTGTCTTTAATAACTCTTCTGAGCTGTTTTACAGTTATCACCATGGTGATATAATTGTGATAACTGTAAAACAGCTCAGAAGAGTTATTAAAGACAGGAATTAAGCTTAGTGAATTGAGGCCTTTGTGTTTTAGGATACCTAGTAGGAGTGCAATTTGGTCTTAGGACAAAGGGAAGTGGCCTAGGGTAGCGCATATGCTTGTTGGAACAAGTGTGTTTTTAGAGAGCGTTTAAAGGTAACAAAGGTTGGCGAGTGACGGATGTGTTGTGGGAGGGCATTCCAGAGGAGGGGTGAAGCGCGTGCTAAGTCTTGTAAACGTGCATGCCTCCTAACCATCCCAGATAAGTCAAGAATGTCCCAGGTCGGGAGGCATGGTCCCATGTCCTGCTGCTCCCCCCTCATGTCCCGCGATGTCACAAAGCAGAGAACATTGGAGTGATAAATAGAGGGCTGCACGCCGAGTCGGCTGTAACTAGAAGCAGAGTGATGTGGCTTGACCTGCTCTGGAGCTATATGACCCTGGATGTAATTTCAGCCAATTTAGCGTGCAGCTGATTTGATGGCGCTGGAATGAAAGAGAGGTAGGTTACTTACCTAATCAATCCCTGTATGGATGAAGGGAGGGAGGAGGGTGAACCACTACACACAACGGGACTCAAAATGGGGGACAGAGGGAAGACCACTAGACACCAGGGAACTAGGGAGAGGGGACCACTGGACAACAGGGAACTCTAAATAGGGAAGGTAGAGGGGACCACTAGACATCAGGGAACACTTTATAGAGGAGGGGAGACTAGTAGACACCACAGTACACTATATGCGGGAGGGAGAGGAGTGTTCTAGACACCAGGGAACACTAATAATAATCCAAACATTTTTATATATGGGCTAGGTAGGGGAGACCACTAGACTCCAATGAACTCTAAATGGGGAGAGAGAGAGAAAGAGAGCGGGGACCACTAGACACCAAGGAACACTATATGCGGGAGGGAGTCCACTAGACACTAGGGAACACTATATGGACTAGGTAGGGGAGACCACTAGACACCAGTGAACTCTAAATGGGGAGAGAGAGAGAGAGGGGGACCACTAGACTCCAAGGAACACTATATGCGGGAGGGAGTCCACTAGACATTAGGGAACACTATATGGGCTAGGTAGGGGAGACCACTAGACACCAGTGAACTCTAAATGGGGAGAGAGGGAGAGGGGACCACTAGACACCAGGGAACACTATATGGGGGAGGGAGTCCACTAGACACTAGGGAACACTATATGAGCTAGGTTGGGGAGACCACTAGACACCAGTGAACTCTCAATGGGGAGAGAGAGAGAGGGGACCACTAGTCACCAGGGAACGCTATATCGGGGAGGGAGGCAAAACCACTAGGCAATTGAGCCACATGACAATACAGGCAGCTTGGTGTCCGGCTGATTAGGACAGTGCAGGAACGAGAGAGAAAAGTTACTTACCTAGTCACTTCCTGTGTGGAGGGAGGGAGGAGGAACCACTACACACAAGGGTGCACTATATGGGGAGGGGAGATCACTAGACACCAGGGAGGAGAGACTACTATATGGGAGAGGAAGGGGATACAACTAGACACCAGGGAACTAGGGAGAGAGGATCACTGGACATCAGAGAAATTTAAATGGTGAAGGGAAAGGGGACCACTAGACAACAGGGAACACTATATAGGTTAGGGAAGGAAATACCAGGGAATACTTTATCTAAGGAGTAGGGACTTCCCGAAGCCTCGGGCAGTGGCAGAGAGCAGTCTCTGACCGATCGGTCAGAGACTACTAACGGGGGAGCCAGCGCTGAAACAACAGGACCAGAAGCGGAATGGGAAGGCACTATAGGACCCAGAGCTTTCCCTCTCCTTAGGTGAGTATCTGTTTTTATATTGGCTTCAGACTCCCTTTTACCAGAACACTATCCAACCACTGCAATTAGTAGTATATACTATAGTATGTTTTGGAAAACATGCTGCATAATTATTTTGTAAGGGATATTGATTTATATACATTTTGTGGGGGGATAATGCTTTAAAAATAAATTAAGAAGTGGAAAGTATCTTCTGGTACTGGCATTTTCTTCAAGCACAAGTACATTTTGCTTTGCCTACAGTATCTCATGTTGAGAGGTATGGACATGTATACAACTAGCATGCATTTGTATGGCAAGGATTGTCCAGTCCACCTTATTCTTTAAGTATGAAAACAAACTTTATGGGCCTAATTTACTAAAATTTTACTTGGGATACTAGAAGGACCCTAGTCTAGCAACATAGAGCTATGTACTTAAAAATGATTTGCCGTCAGGTGGTGGTAGTATCAGTGCACGTGGTTGAATATGGCTGATGTCAGGTTATTACACAGCCTCTGACATGCTAGATTAGATAATAAACAGGGCAAACCATGTAAGCCTCAGCGTCTGCCTACAGAATCGTTCATAAGCCATTTCTGCACAAATTAGCTAATCTTTCCTCTAATCCGTTAAACCTCTCACCGGCATTAGCTCAGTAACACAGGTCTGCCGAGACCTTAACCCACTGTGTATGTATGTTTGGGGTGACAATACAATCTGCTGTCCAGGGTATAGAGTTATGACAAGAAGACACCAGCATTTCAGCAACCAGACCTACTATGTGATAACGGTCAAGCTAACCTACCGGCCCGGAATATCAGGGAGAGATTCAAAGCTGTTTTTAGTCTTTCCTGTCACCCCGGGCAAAAACACCTGTGTCAATCCCCCATACATATTACACATACACTCACTATAATATACGGTACATCCCATGTGATATATACTATGCGCCATATAATTCATGCTGCCACTGTGTTCTTCAAATAAATGGCAGACAACATGTCTTCCTCAAAGCAAGTTCCAACATCGTGCCCCCCACAGAACACTTTTAGGTATTATGTCCCAGATATCAAGTAAGACATCCAGTATGTCCCTCACATAGCATGTGCAACCTCCATCTCAGAATAAATGAATTACACATCAATAAGCTAACTGGCTTCCACCTAAACAAGCCTAAAGTGAAAACACTTCACTATGATTTTGGTGGAATTAGATAGCGAGAACCTCTAAGAACAGTCAGTGACAGGACTATGTACTCTGTAAAGTGCTGCAGAGGATTTCAGCGCTTTATACATACATAATAATACTATGGTACGACATTAGACTTTGGCTATGGTAGGGATTAGATTGTGAGCTCCTCTGAGGACAGTCAGTGACATGACTACTGTATGTACTCTGTAAAGTGCTGCAGAATATGTCAGTGCTGTATAAATACATAATTATACTAATATGGTAGGACATTAGACTATGACTATGGTAGGGATTAGAACGTGAGCTCCTCTGAGGTCAGTCAGTGACATGAATATGTACTCTGTAAAGTGTTGCAGAATATGTCAGTGTTAAATAAATATCATTATTACCTAGCACACTGTAGATAGCCATTTAACCTATTTTCTAGTGGTGCACACCCTTATCTATTGTTTTGTTCAATAAATACATAATAATAATATGGTAGGACATTAGACTATGACTATGGTAGGGATTGGATTGTAAGCTCCTCTGAGTCAGTGACAGGAGTATGTACTCTGTAAAGTTCTGCAGAATATGCTGATCAGTCCTATATAAATAAATAATAATAATCATATTATATTTGTGAGATACAAGATGCTAAAGAAGGAAGAGGGAACATGGTGCAGGGCAGGTAAGATAGAATGCTCCACTGTGCAATCTGCATTGCTTGGGAGCGGGGAGAACCAAAGGCTAGCCTAATACCGATATCTGGCTGGACAAAATCCATCTAATAGCGCTATATATGCCAGCAAGTTATGGTAAGTCCCAAAGTAGCACACCTTTCCTCAGGTTTTTGGGTGCTAAGACCTGGGTGGCTAGCCAGAACCACCATAACATATGCAGAAGTAGTAGAGAGCCAGGTCAGCACACCAGTTGAGTTTCAAAAGCGTCAACCGTTCACATTTATAGTATCAGCTTTCCACAAAGATACAGCCGAGCTAAGCTGTATCTTTGTGGACTGCTGATGCAATAAATGTGTAACCTTTAGAAACTCAACTGGTGTGCTGACCTGGCTCTCTACTACTTCTGCTAATAGCTCTATATGGAGGGGGCACAAAGTCAACCTAATTCTGCTATATATTGGAGAGGGGGGGGGGGGGGGGCAAAGAGCACCTGAAACTTCTATATAGGGGTGTTGAGAGACAATGGCCACCTAGTAATATTATCAAGGGGTCGGGGCTACCTTGTACCCACATGGCTAAGCAATAATACTATCGGGGAGTGCTCATGTGGATACTTCAAACTTCTGTCTGAGGGGTAAGAGGGTGCACTGGTCCCCATATTGCTTTCTCTGGTGGTCTAGTAGGCCCCTTTCCCACTCTCGGTATTCCTTAGTCGTCACCTCCTCCCTCCATTTTCACATTTTTCTCTTGCAGTATTTCCTGGCATCTAATCCTCCTCCAATACCACTCACAATATTCCTCAGTACTATAGTGGCCCCTCATCCCCCTCACTGCATTCCCTGATGATCCCCAGTGCACCACCCATCCCTTTCACCAGTATTCCCTGGTGTTTTAGTGGTTCCCTACCCCCACATATGTTTCCACAGTTCAGCCCCCCTTCCATATAAAGTATGGCCTACGGCCAATATAATCCACCTGCACCTGAGTAACACACAGGAACCCCTGGTCCCCTCCCACTTGCTCGGTGGCTGACATGCTTCCCCCTACTTGGAAGGCTGAAGTGATGGCAGCGAGGCTTGGAATGCTACTATTAGGACGCATGGACCTATATGCAGCGCGCGGAGGACGCGGATTTATGGGTAATTAACCCATCCAATGCCCGCTGCTCAGCTCCTGTAATTAATCCTCATTTGAATCGCGAGTAATCACTCATGATTAAGGTTGGAGATCATCCCTGCCAAAGATAAGCAAGCTTCTACTGCTCTCCGCAGACAAAATAAAACAATTTTACACAAAGGGAATACTTGGGAATGCTTTCAAATGTTTATTTATGTAACCAAGAGTAGTTACTGAAATTTTAGTTTTGGTAGAATTGTCCCACTTCATGAAAAATAAAACCCTAATACATTGTTTATAAATATATTTAATATGTGTAACTCTCCCAGACTGTGAATACATGTAAGTATTGCATTCACTAAAAATTACTTTTAGGTAAAGGTAGTGAAATCAATTATAGGGAGGAATCCTTTGAAATAAGCCAAACATCCTGGATGTATGTTTAGATGGAAGAATTATGTAGCTTGAACGAAATATAGCCACTGCTATGTTAACAACAGTGGAATAGATGAATCCATACATTAGTCTCTTGCGCCACCTCTCTACAGCAGCAGAAAATGCTGATGGGTCTAAAACGAGCACTTTAATGTAATCTCCTCAACAGCGTGTAGCGAGGAGCAGTAATTATAACTGACAAATGCAGTCAATTAAAAACTTTTTCTTCTGAGACGATGCCCAATCATGGTAATATTATTTTTTAAAGGGCGAGTCCACCAGAAATATGCTAACAATTACGGAACTTCGTTAAACTCCATGGTTGTTTACCTCTCAAGGACTTAAAGAGAAACCATAACCAAGAATTAAACTTCATCCCAATCAGTAGCTGATACCCCCTTTCCCATGAGAAATCTTTTCCTTTTCACAAATGGATCATCAAGGGGCTCTGTGTGGCTGATATTGTGGTGAAACCCCTCCCACAGTGTGATGTCAGGACCATGGTCCTGACAGTTTCCGGTCTGTGAACCTCATTGCATTGTGGGAAATAACAGCTGTTTACAGCTGGGTCCAACTGCCAAAAAAGCAAGCAGCATCTCCTTCCACTCACATCACCTGACAGCAGTAAAAATGTCACCATGTGATAAATGTCAGAATGTAAATCAGGGAGAGGAAAGATTTTACAATGGGCAAACACTGACTAAATCATTTATACATAATTATTGTAAAAATTAAGCACTTTTGTTCATTATGTTATTTTCACTGGAGTTCCTCTTTAAACACCTGGTCATAATTAAAACCTGTCAAAAGGAAAGAGAGTATGCACACCTAGAGCAAAAATGAACACCATTAATAAAAATAACTTAAAGGGATACTGTAGGGGGGGTCGGGGGGGAAAATGAGCTGAACTTACCCGGGGCTTCTAATGGTCCCCCGCAGACATCCTGTGTTGGTGCAGCCACTCACCAATGCTCCGGCCCCGCCTCCGGTTCACTTCTGGAATTTCTGACTTCAAAGTCAGAAAACCACTTCGCCTGCGTTGCCGTGTCCTCGCTCCCACTGATGTCACCAGGAGTGTACTGCGCAGACACAGACCATACTGGGCCTGCGCTGTGCGCTCTTGATGACATCAGCGGGATCGAGGACACGGCAACGCAGGCGCAGTGGTTTTCTGACTTTAAAGGGGAACTGAAGAGAGAGGTATATGGAGGCTGTCATGTTTATTTCCTTTTAAGCAATACTAGTTGCCTGGCAGCCCTGCTAATCCTCTGCCTCTAATACTATTAGCCATAGCCCCTGAACAAGCATGCAGCAGATCAGATGTTTCAGTGGATCAGACTTATAAGTCAGATCTGACAAGACTAGCTGCATGCTTGTTTCTGGTTTTAATCAGATACTACTGCAGAGAAATAGACCAGCAGGGCTGCCAGGCAACTGGTATTGATTAAAAGGAAATAAACATGACAGCCTCCATATACCTCTCTCTTCAGTTCCCCTTTAAAGTCAGAAATTCCAGAAGTGAACCGGAGGCGGGGCCGGAGCATCGGTGAGCGGCTGCGCGGGCACAGGATGACTGCGGGGGACCATTAGAAGCCCCGGGTAAGTTCAGCTCATTTTCCCCCGACCCCCCTACAGTATCCCTTTAAGTTCTCTAGGGGAGAAACTGATCTCAACATACAAACAAATCACATACTGCTTAGGTACAGGGCTGATTGTAACATTTCAAAAATATGACCAATGTACCACACACGTATGTTAAATTTTTTACCCCAATTATGATAAAAATGATTGGAAACTGACACAATTGCTACAGTGTGTATATTAATAAATTGACAATATAACACACACCATACAATCTTTACAAAGCTTTACAAAGATTAAAGAAAAATATCTGGCATTCCAGATCGATTAAAATCAAAGAAAATGGGAAATCCGATCCGATTTTTCAGTCGTATGAAAAAAAAGCTTTCGATTTTGTTAGGAGATCCGATCGTTTTTATCGAATTACCATAAAATCGGATCATTTTATTGTATCGTGCGTGGCCACCTTCACACCATACCATTTTTTAAATATCTGTTCAATTTAAGAATTGCAATACATTTTTCTGTAACATTTCAAATATATGACCAATGTACCACACACTTATGTTCAATTTTCCCCCAATCATGATAAAACTGATTGGAAACTGAGAAAATTGCTAGGGTGTGTATATTAATAAATTGACAATCTAACACGCACCATACAATCTTTAAAAAAATTGAAGAGTAATATCTGGCATTCCGGATCAATATAAATCGGAAAAAAAATGGAAATCCGATCGGATTTTTCAGTTGAATGAAAAAAAAAGCTTTCGATTTTTTCGGGAGATACAATCTTTTTTATTGAATTGCTGTAAAATTGGATCATTTTATTGTATTGTGCGTGGCCAGTGGCCACCTTTACTGTTACTTGGCCAATGTACATCTATATTGCAATAATTTATCACACGAGTTGTAAGGTTTACAATAATTCTTGCTTTTCCACTTAACCAAATTTTTAGCATTTTTATGTGTTGTCTTAAGAAATTCAAACAATTAAGGTATGAATTTACACACCTTCCACACCATTTTCACACTGATCAGGATACTATTGGTAGGCTAATAATCAGGGCTGCTAAACACCCATGTTAGCAGCCCTAATTATTAGCATACCAATAGTATCCTGATCAGTGTGAAAATGGTGTGGTAGGTGTGTAAATTCATACCTTAATTGTTTGAATTTCTTAAAGCTAATGGGAACTCCTATTTAAATATAAAAGTCAGATACTCACCTAAGGAGAGGGAGGCTCTGGGTCCCATAGAGCTTTCCCTCTCCTCTCCCGGTCCTCGTCGTTGCGCTGGCTCCCCCGTAGCGGTATTCAACCGTTTCAGTCAAATACTGCTGTACCCCCGCCGAAGGGAGGCTTCTGGAGCCTGAGTGCTCCCGAAGACGGGCCGCTCTACACTGCGCACGCGCGAGCGCCCTCTAAGACGCACTCGCGTGTGCGCTGCCTGTCTTCGGGAGGACTCGGCTCCCAAAGACTTCCGAAGTCCCCGTGGCAGCGAATTCGAACAGGGGAGCCAGCGCAGCACCGGGGGCACCGGGATAGGGAAGGCTCATTAGGACAGAGCCTTCCCTCTCCTTAGGTATATGACTTTTTTTTATTTAAATATGGGGTCACATTAGCTTTAAGGCAATACATAAAAATGCAAAAAATTTGGTTAAGTGGAAAAGCAAGAAATATTGTATACCTTACAACTCGTGTGACAAATTATTGCAATATAGATATAGGTAAGGTAGGTGTTATAGCACAATCTTTCTCAACATTATTACTGCAATTACCCCTTTACAATATATTGTGACAGAGATCCATTTGTAACACCAACAAATTGTTTTGGGGCCTTGCGGGGTCACAATACAGTCTGTATTCTTACCTTGACAAAGGGGTCCCCACAGGACAAAACAATTTGTTGGTGTTACATATGGATCTCTGTCATGATTGATTAATTCAGGGCTGTGGAGTCGGAGTCAGAGCTATTTTGGGTACCTAGACTTGGTGGTTTCAATAAACTGACTAGTCGGAGTCAGATGATTTTTGAACCAAATCCATAGCCTTTGTAAAAATGATACTAAGGAGTCGAGGACTTGGAGCAATTTCATAATCACCATGTTTATGATGGAGTGTGTGAATCCCTTGGATTATATGTTTAGCTGATTTGGTCCTGCACCTCAGACACAGTGTGTGATTCTTCTTCTGCTACTCTACTATAATATATGGCGTTTGCTGGGTACCCGTGTTGAGGATAACATCATCCCAAGTACTCCTTGACACACTATCAATTATTTGTGTATAAATGGTTTACACTTATGCTTTTAATTAACTTTAAAAAAAAACTTTTTGGCTTATTTATCTACAAATTAGTTTTTGTTTAATGCCCAAACTCATCGTAATAGTTTGACATCAACAAATTCAAGTATTTCTGAACCCACCACTCCCTGTGCCTTCGGTATTTGGCAGTCCACTTCTTTAACCCTCATCACATAATTAACAGCTGTGTATTATTATTATTGATTGTATAAAAATTCCATAAAGAATTGTGTACATTGGCATGGTTCTAAGCAACTGCCTAATTTGCTTATTCTTAAAAACAGGCCAGCAAGTCCATGTAACCAGTTCTTAACTACCATAATCCTGATTGAAATCCTTATGTAAAAGATAGTTACAGTAACTGGTCTTCTACAGTACCTTCAACTGGCCAGGCTGCTCCTAGTCCTGCTGTTGCTCCTACTCAGGGAAAGCATTGAACCCGCATAGATGTAAAAATGGTGTCGTGAAATTTGGGCGCAAGGTGAGCCAAAAAACAGCTCACGCTGTTCCTGTAAAAGACCTTACTATTCTCCCTCATGGACACCGAGGAAAGATGTAATTAGGCTGCCAGCTATTGCTGTTTTTAAAGTAATTTGGGCTCTGCCTTTTGTCGGCATCCGAATGACCTTCCAAGCGCCATTATAGCCATAATTCATATTACAGCCTATGGCAGCACATGGTGCGCTGTGCCCAAATTTCCCTATGCCTATTTCTTCTGTTTGGTTGCAGCCTCTCTGCAGAGGTTTTCCTTGAAGTCAGCATGATGTTGCTTGACTTCATGTCTGTCAGGTGGAATAAGGAATGATCATTTTGTATGCATGACAGAGGCACAAAATCAATCTCACCTGGCAAAGTGAAAGACTATGAGTAACCACATCCCATTTGGAATTCCTCATGTTGGCAACTCACTCAGTACTCCTATCTCACATTACTGACACTCATCTATGCTAATATTACACTGGACACTCTAATTCTAGACATCATTCCATTCACGGTAACGGTCCATTCACACAGAAGTAGTAATGATTATGGACAGCATCATGCTGTATTGGTTAAAACTCTTGTTTTGCAGTACTATGGTCCTTAGTTCAAATCTGGGTCAGAACACTTTGTACATAGATAGTATATGTTCTCCACAGGTTTTTGTGGTTCCCTCTAGAGACTGGATTTCTTCTACATCCTAAAACATATACCCGGTAGATAAGTTAATTGCCCTTAATGATGGATAGGGACATAAAACTAGTACTGTTAATGGCATGGCTGTATTCTCTGTAAAGAGCTGTGGAAGATAGCTCTATATAAATACATAGGAGGTTACCTACTTTAAAATTACAGTGGCTTTGTAGGGGTGTTAGCAAATGGTATGCAGTACTGACTTTGTGCATAGACCCTAGTGCAGACTGATGAAGTGGTATGAAACTGGAGTGTAACGTGAATTTGTCTGCAATAATGAAATGTAGGTAACTCAATTAAATCTCTTCTGGTGCAAATATGTGTGTCAACCACCTTGTGTGTTTTCAAAATGTGCACTTATTTGGGTGGTCAACGAGATGCAAATAATTCTACGCTGATGCAGAATTATGCAAATGATGTATGCACATTTATGCAACTTGAAAACTGCAACAATCAAATCCTGCCAAGATGGAATTTGATCGGTCCATTTTCAATATACATACATTTGCATCAACTTGTATCAACTCAGACATATTTGCATCGCATTGTTCATCCCTACTTATTGACCATCTCCATCACACCGGAATGGGCATTGGCTCTTCCCCTTTCTTGGCCTGCTGCCTTAATGTAAGCAAACTTTGCTTGGTCTACATCTTACACGTATTCAGATGTACAACATACATAGATGTTTGAACTAGGTAGGTAAAGTCAGAGGGCTAAGGAACCTGCCACATGGGGAGTGGTGTTGCTCATGTAGACCAGAACTCATAAAAAGCATATTGGTGTGTTCAGCTGATAGAACACTACAACTCTTGCAATTAATTAAACAAATAGCATAAGGTTCTGCTACACGTAAGCAACACTAATCTGGAGAAGATTACAATGAATGGATAGTACAGATCACGTGATCACTATTTTCAAAATGGGATTCAGGGAGTTAAATGCCTCATTTCATAAGAAGACCAGTAAATCTACTACTGGCTGGTGAGCTAGGCAGTTTTCACGCTTCATTTGAATACCAAGAGTGTGACCACTCAGTTCCCGGGACAGGGCAGAGACTAGATTCTCTCCATAAAGGCTCATACACACATCAGACCATAGTCTTTGGAAAATGAAAGATCACAGACCAATTTTACCCCCTTCCATGTAGTATGAGAGCCATACCTTCACAGTCTTTTCTATGGAGCTGAACTCCTCATGAGACAGAAATCTTTGCAAGATACTGCACACAAAGATGCTGTAGACATTCAAAAGATCAGTATCTGCAAACGATCTGTTCCTGCAAAAGATCCGTTCCTGCAAAATACATTCATTTTCTATGATATCTGCAGATCATCATACACACCTTGTTTAACAGGCAATCATCTGAAGATCAGATCCACCAGGATGGATTGTCTGATCTGCAGATGAATGGCAGTTAAACAAGGTGTATGATGATCTGCAGATCTCATAGACTATGAATGCAATTTTCAGGAATGGATCTTTGGCAGGAACAGATCTTTTGCAGATACTGATCTTTTGTGTCTGTACAGCATCTGTGTGTGCAGCATCTTGCAAAGATTTTTTTCTGATGGGGAGTTCAGCTACTCTACTGTGTAGAGTATGGCTCTCATACTACATGGAAGGTGGTAAAATTGGTCTGTGATCTTTCATTTTCCAAAGACTATGGTCTGATGTGTGTATGGACCTTTAGCCTTATTGATTGTTGTAGTCACTTGCAACCAATTTTGTAAGTACACTCCCCTTATCCTTGACCAGGTTTATTTCCTTACTAAATTATTTGCTTCTGGTCCTCCTTTCTTTGTGTTCCAGTTTCTTGGCGTTTACCGGTACGGATCATCTGGTCCCAATCTCTCAAGTTGATCCATGTGAAGTGCTTTACCTCCACTTCCTGTATTGCACTGGATGTTTAGAACATTCACCTGAACTAGAGTCTCAGATGCAGATTTCTTTTCAGGCTGCAGTCAGTTGAAAACTCCATAATGTATTCCAACTGTGGTTCCCTATGACTCAGTACACTATATACAGACTGCCTAGAATTTTCATCACTCTGCTCATATTATTGAATCTCTACTTTCCCTAGAGTAATTTATCACACCCCCAGCACTGTCCTCGAATGTAACATTATGAGGCATATGTCCCAAGGGTAGTAGGTTACACATCTTCAGAGACGGTGGAAATGTTGATTATGGGTTTTATAACCTTGAAACTGGTCACATGAATAGAGTAGATAGATACCATTTAAAAGGTATTTTACCCTTTGTTAACAAATTGATATGAACATATAACAGAGTTGAAGCACAAATATTTTTGGATTTTAGTATCATTATTATTAAAGAAAACCTGAAGTGAAGAAACTCACTTCATGTTTGCTGCTTACTTAAAGGGAATGTCCAACAAAATAAAAAAGAGTTTCACTTACCTGGGGCTTCTACCAGCCCCATGCAGCCATCCTGTGCCCTCGTAGTCACTCACTGCTGCTCCAGTCCCCCGCTGGCAGCTTGGGCCGCATTGCGTACATTTTTACGCATTCCCGCTAGTGCAGGAACATTAACACATACAGGTAAGTGCCCACTTGCATTGAAGTATCAAACCTATCAAAAGCAAAGGTGGGTAGGCAGGCACTCAGTAGAAACACGTGGGTGCTGATTGGTGCATCAGCAGCTGTAGTGTTCACCCTCAGCAGGTGCTACGTGCTATAGACCGTGGTGGACCAGTGTTAGTAGATAAACATCAAAGAGAAAAAGCTGATCTGGCACTGTAGCTTTAATGGCGCCAGTAGGTGCACGGCCTTACGACCGTATCGCAATGGGGTGAGCCGTGCACCCACTAGCGCCCGCAGCCATCTCCCTCACCTCAGCACGATAAGTACCTTGTGTTTCTATGTGTACCATTTTGATGTCGTACATTCACCTCCATATTTGTACACCTGCTCTATTTCATTAAAGCTACAGTGCCAGATCAGCTTTTTCTCTTTGATGTTTATAAAGTATCAAACCTGAACTGACTTTCCTGACTTTGGGGTTCACTTTAATTATCCAGTTTGTAGCCAGCTAAGATTTTCCATAACTTACAGTAAGCTCAAATTGCTCGTTGGCAACAGTGCTCTTAAGGTGCACAATGGCTACACACTCCATCCTTCACGTTAGGGTAATTACCTGCACACCAAGCCGTTTCTATTTACTTAAAGTGAATGGGAAGCCACATTTAAAAAAAAAAAAATGAAGCAAATGCTTACTTAAGGAGAGGGAAGGCTCTGGGTTGTATAGAGCCTTCCGTCTCCTCTCTCGGTGCCCTCTATCCTGTTCTGGCTCCCCCCGTTTCAATCCCCCACCGAAAGGGTATTTGGAAGTCTTCGGGAGCCGTGTCCTCCCGAAGACGTGCAGCTCCATACTGCACAGGCGAGAGCTTGCGCAGGCGCAGTACAGGGCCGACCTTCTTCAGGAGCACTCGGGCTCCCTGAAGACTTCTGAAGCCTCCTTCGGCTGGGTAAAGCAGTATTTGAATAATTTAGTCAAATACTGCTACCGGGCAAGCCAGCACTGGAACGAGGGGACCATTAGAGAAGAGCAAGAAGGCTCTGTAAGACCCAGAGCCTTCCCTCTCCTTGGGTAAGTATCTATCTAATTTTTTTACATGCGTTTCCCATTCACTTTAAAAAGGACCCTGAACAGTATTAAAAAAATAAAAAATCTGGGACTCATCTGGGGCTTCCTCCAGCCCCCCATAGCCTACGAGGTCTTTTGGCATCATCTGGGTCCCTTCCATGATTCCGCTCCATTAACTCCAGCAACTTTGGCTGAAGTCGTGCATGGGTGGGCAGTCTATGCACCCTCCGCAATCATGTGCTTGTTGCCATAAGCGTCCTGCGAGGTTCAGTCTTTTGAGAACCACACATGTGCAGGATACTTACAGCAACCGGCGCAATGACACGCCAGATGCCTGGACGGGCCACACATGCACAACTTCGGATAAAGTCGCCGGTTTAAAGGAGCCACCAGGGCGACACAGACCTCACGGGCTATGGGGGCTGGAGGAAGCCCCAGGTAAGTCCAGATTTCCTTTTTTTGTGTTGCTCAGGGTCCCTTTAAAAGCGGGCCTAAACTTTTGCACAGAAGACAATAAGAACACAGAGAAATCAACCCTGTGTCCACCCTGCATGTGTATATAAAGAACCGCCTGTCTAATTCTCCCTCATCTGCAAGCAACGAGCTAGTGTAATTTGAGCTGTCAGCTCTCTGATGAGTTCTAAACTATTATGTAAACACAGGAGCTTAAAGGCCCATACACACGTCGGATTTTTCTGAACGACGGGTCGTTTGAACGTCCCGTCGTTCAGTCGTCCGCACGCCAAATCGGGCGTGTGTACAGACTGTCGTTCGGGTGATAAGACTTATTTTGAATGATCCGCCCGGCGGAAATAACCATGCTGCAGAATCTCATTAGGAATTCTTTAAGCTGTAACAAGCAAATGTTCTTCTTTAAAGGTTATTATGCTGTTGCTTATCTTTTAGAGTAAAGAGGAAGTTCTAAATTTTAGTCCGCTTTAAAGGCACTTTTTAATGACCTAAAAATGCAGGACGACACCTGCAAACCATGTCGGCACTTTATTACTAAATGTTTGTATTTTTTCAACCTACTGCCATTTGTCCATCATTGAGGTAAGTTATACTTACCTTTTAAACTGTTTTTAAGCATTTTATCTTGATTGGAGAACCTCCTCCACCTACATAAATTAGCTGTAGAGGCCTGGAGCCTGCAGTTATCCAACAACTGGCAGCAAATTCTCAGCTGCCGCTTCCTGTAGAAACACTGCTATGTTGGTGCTAATCAGTAACTTTAAAAGACGAAAAAAATTACTGCAGCTCAACTTCATATTATACCGCTTGCCTGTACTTTACATTTGTTATGTATATGGATCACTTAGTTTAAAGTAAAACAAACGGAAGTGAATGTAATCAAATTATCCTCTTTTTACTATTAAAATTTTGTTTACAGATTAAAAATCCCTTCACCGGTTTTTGAACATTTTACGGGAGAAAAGTAACAGTTATCCAATGCAAAACTGTGGTAACAAACCATATGTGAAGGGTACGGATTTGAATTTCATGGGCCAAAAATAAAAATGTATCCGGAAGAGGGACAGATTCCCTTGTTGTCACATAGGAGGCAGTTTCCTGAACACGGTCATAAAAGGAGAGACAAAGGATGACATCTACAACGAGGATAAGGCAAGTCAGTCATGAATAGAATCTGCAGGGCAAAGGAGTTCAGAGCTGTCATCAGCATGGTCCATAACATAACTTTGTTTTGGAGACTCAGAGTCTGGTGATGAGTGATACATAGGAGAGGAAGCCGTAGGATTTTCTACACCATCACTACCCACAATCACTACTGTGGCCTGCTCTTGGATTAAGGAATTGAGGCCTTCAAAGTCTGAGCAGCTCATACCTGACTCCGAGATGAAAGTTGTGTTTTCCGGAGAATCTGAGTCACTTTCTTCACCATTTTCTATAAGCACCTCCTGTATGGAGTCTTCACTAGCTTGTGCTGGTGAACCAGGGCTACCCGTGTCACATACAACGACTTGTGACCCTAAAGGGTGAGGGGAGGCCATTAAGTTGACATGACTTAACATGTGGTGCTGGTCGCCGCCCATTTCTTGGCCATTTCTTTCATCACTAGAAGAATCCATGGCAGCCCCTAAATGGTCTTCTTCTTCATCAACGTCTACTTTAATCTTTCCTACAATAAAGGCTGCAATTTCATTTTTGTCTAGTTTTTGATCCTCTGTTTCATCACAGTCATTTGGATGCAACATAGTTAGTTCTTGAGCTTTCTGCAGCATGATTTCATTGTGTTGGTTCTTATGACTCCGTAAAGAATCTTCCCTGACGAAAGAAGCATCACAGAGATCGCACTGAAAAGTTTTTCTCGCTTCCACCTTGTTACCTTTCCGAGACCCGTACTGCTTTGGGAAATATTCTGGTCTCTGTCCTTCAGGATAGCAGACTGACTCTTCGCTATGAACTTTTTTGATGTGCGTGGTCAGGTTGCTGCGTTGCTTGGTGTCAAAGCGGCAAAGGTGGCACTTGAATGGACGGTCCTGGGAGTGAATCCGCTCGTGAACTCTGAGCGCAGTCCTGTTGGCGCAGGAGTAGTTGCAATCGCTGCACTTCACCGGCTGCTCAGGCAAGTGGGAGCGCAAATGATGACGCAAATCAGCTCTGCTGCCACACTGAAAGTCGCACTCTGCGCACTTGAACGTGCTGGCTGCGTTGTGCTTCATTCGTATATGGGACTTTAAATTTCCCTTCATGGCGCAGAAGAAATCACAAAAGTCACAATGATAGGGTTTCTCTCCAGTATGAACACGCATGTGTCTCTTTAGATCAGACTTTATCTTGAACTTGGAACTGCAGAGTGTGCACTGAAAAGGGGCATCTCCTAGAATTGAAAAAAAAAAAAAAATAAGAGTGAGGCCGATGCAAGAGCCAAACACATGTGAAACATATACAGTAATGTCACCATTAGATACAACAGCTACACTAATTGCTCTTTGGAGATTAATAAGATCCTAAAAATTCTGGCTTGCATGCGAGTTGTATGGAGCTTGAAATGGACCAATCCAACTCAGCAGGAAGTGCAATTTTGAGCATACATTTTCAAAGGGAACCCTAAGTGAAAATAAACTGATGAGATACATTTTATCTACCCTCCTACTCCTAAAAAGGACATTTAGATATCCTAACTTTGTGCGATTTCATTTTAAAAAAAAAAAGTAGATTGTTTTATTTCAGCTCAATGACGCAGTCCATCCTTTGTCTCAGAGGGATAAATAATCTATCACCAGTTCCCAGTTCTCTACCAGGAATGTATTTCAAGGGCTGTAATTCCATATCAGTGAGGGACTCTATAGTCCGACTGGAGAGAAACTCATTAGAAAGAATCCGGAAAAAGGGGGAATACCAGAGAGCACTGCTATAGTCATAGATATCAGGACAATATGTGCGTATCTGGATCAACAATATAGTAAAGCCAATAAGAACAAGTTCTACTATGTGTATTTATAGTGCTGTGTCCCTTTTCTTATTTTTCTGCCTGTAAGAATTAAGATTCAGCTATGCTAATGAGTTTCTCTCCAGTAAAGCCAATAAGAACAAGATCTCACAACGCACCAAATTGTCAGCAAAATGTAAATAGTCTTTATTTTATCTCCATAGAAAAGGTATTGAATACAATAAAAGTACATTTACCTTACCGGTACATCACACAATAACAAACACTAGGTGAGGGAAACATCACGATAGAAGGTAAAATCACCCTATAATAAGGGTAGGCTGGCTGCAGGAGTAATATAATGTGTAAAATACACAGACTGGCAAAACAGTGGGGACAAAATATAATAGGTGTAAAATGGGCAGTGGAGAGACCTGTACTCAAATGATAAAGACAGTTGTGCATGCAAGCCAAGACCAGTATAACTGGAATTCACAATTACATAATACAAAGTGCCAATGCAGAATCATAAATATATATGAGAGACTACCAAATCCTGTAAGATAGTGCCAAACATAGACCTGTGACCCAAAGCTGGTCAATACATAGCTTTGGGTCACAGGTCTATGAGGAAGCCGACATTTCGACGGCGACATTTGTCTAAGACCCCACCGTGGGGTGGCTGCGGCGGCCATCGGGAGCACTGGCTTGGGGTTATCTCACAGGTAATTAGCGGCGGTTTGGCGCTCCTGCATTACGCACATGCTCTACAAATACAAAATATGGGCAACTACGTTGATCAGAAGGATGGAAGGTATCAATTACAAAGAAAGGATGGAGAAACTGGGCTTATTTAGCTTGGAAAAAATACGACAGAGGTGACCTGTTAAACATGTGTAAATACAGAGGGTAATTCAAATGCTTGGCAGACAAGGTTTTTCTCCCTAGGACAGCGGTTCCCCATCTTTTTGAATTAGGGACACATCACGCCAAACACTCAGATCTCCATGACACATCACATATGTATAATAGAAAAATACCTTCAGGACTGTTGAACAATCGCTCCTCCTCCCCCCCCCCCCAAAAAAAAAAAACAACCACCCTCAGATTCAGTAAAGGTAGTCAGGTGTAGGTGCCTCCAGTATAGTAAGTGTAGGTGCACCCCGTATAAGTAGCCAGGCGTAGGTGCCTCCGGTATAGGTAGTCAGCTATAGGTGCCTCCAGTGGTATTTGCTGGCGGCGGCTCACTCACTCAGCAAGTTCCAGCGCTGACATCACGCTTCTCGCTCCGTGTGTAGTTAGAACAGGGCTTCAAAAATATGGCCGCCGTTGTCCACATTTGTGGACACTGGCGGCCATTTTCTTGTAGCCCTGCTCTAACTACAGAAAAAGCGGAGGACAGTAGACGCAAGAAGAGAGAGCGGGGTGGCAACAAATACCCGAAGCTGCCGCGACACATGAATGTGTCACAGCACACAGGTTGGGAATGACTGCCCTAGGACAAAGGACAAGATTTTCATATGGAGGAAAGGACTACTGAGTAAGCATAGCCTTGGCCCTGCATCTCCTTGGTCACGCTCCTGTGCCTGGAAGCATTCTCAGCCTCTGCAGTTACTTAAAGGAATACTATCGATGTATGCATTTATTTTTAAATGCTGTATGTTGTAGCACACATTAGGGCAAGTACTAGGAGCAATTTGATTCCTCACACAGCTGTTCCTCTCAGCTGTAAAATCCTCCGTCAGTTTTGGCGTCAGTGTTGGATACAAAATGTATCTAATACTGACTGCTCTCAGAGGGCTAGACCATGTCTGCACAGGGGAGTTGCTATCAACTCCTCAGTTTATAGTTTAATTATCACCTTGCTGAAAGAATCTTGTTGATATGGTGGTAAGGGGTTAAAGATTCTAGCAATGTGTGTTTATTATCTTTGCTTCTCTTGACTGATAAAGATACTAATAATGCTAATTGTAAACAGTGATCTGCCCCTCTCAGCAGCTTGTAAAGTGGATGCAGCCTGGAGTGTATCACCTCAAGCAGACAGCCAGGCAAGCAGTCTGAGTGTAAACACAATAGCTAGTTATATTCCAGCAATATTACAGCTCATTTAGTTACCTGTTACCACCTCAGATCAGCCTATTTCTCCTCATGTCTGCTGCATGCTGTGAGTGACACAGTGAAATATTTTTGTGAGCTGTGTGACAGAGTAACCAAGCAGCTCAGGGTGACCCAAACTACTATGAGCTGTGTGAGAAGTGAATTTTTAAGCAGGGATAGTGAGAGAGAGACCTAAGTGAATAAATAAAGTGCCCCTAGCACTAGTGGTAATGTGTACACTAATATAGAGTATTAAAAAAAAAGTCGTTTCAATCGATAGTACTCCTTTAAGGCTTTTAACTGCACAGGTGCTAAATGCTCACTGCAATGGGAGTACAACCAAGGAGGCAGTAGTCCCCAGCTGGTTCAGTCGGGGGCTTTACTGGGGCTGAACGGATGGGACAGGGGAGACAGCGAGGGAGCTCACGCACTACAGGGGGATGGAGGAAGCCCCAGTAAGTATAAATCCTTTTGTGGTCTTCATCACATCACACTATAATTCATACTTCACAGAGGGTAGGAACACACTAGGCAGAATCGCATATGCATTTTCCATAACACAGTGGAAACCACATATGCGCTTCTGCCTAGTGTGTTCCTACCCAGAGGATAAATATATAACCACCTATGCTCATGGTTTGCAAACATGGTAATAAAATTAAGAAAAAGTGCTGAAGTTGTTAACTTCTAATAAGTTCACACCAGCACATTGGCATCAACACAACTCTGCCACAAGACAAAAAGTAATAAAGCGCCAGCCAAGGGAGGATGAAAAACTATCTTTATTATTGCACTAGCTCAGCGGTGGGCAAAACTTTTGACTTGTGGGCCATGATGGGGTCTTAAAGGTCACTGAAGTGAGAAGGATATGGAGGCTACCATATTTATTTCTTTATAAACAATACCAGTTTCCTGGCTTTCCTGCTGATCTTACATGCATCAGTAGTGTGTGAATCACACACCTGAAACAGGCATGCAGCTAATCCAGTCAGACTTGATGACAGAACAGCCAGTGGAGTAAGTTATATCACACAATAGCAGTCTGAAGAAAAGGTGTGTCTTACAGTCTGAAAGACACGTCTAGAACACTTCTATGCATGGGTTTAACAATGCTAACTGCAGGTCACATGTCTAGGCAAATATGCACTACATACCTTGCAGTAATAGCCAATAAAGCCTTTTCTATTGATTATTGAAAAGGATATGAATAATTTTGGACCGGACACTTTTTGCTTAAAAATAAATAAAAGCTGAGTGGGTGGTTAAGCACTAGGAGGGAAGGGTTTAAATGAGAATGGGTGTCGGGTAGTGCAAGCATAATCAGTAATTAAAATGACCAATTTTTTATTAGTAACGACACCATCCGATGCCTAACTCATACAGCGGCATTGCAATGCGTACTTTTACTGCCTTCTGTTGCTCTGTGTGATCAGAAAGGAGAGAGATACCCACCTTATTTGTGGTTGGGGCTGGAGAGCAAGGCAGGGTCAGAACAGCACCCCCCCCCCCCCCCAAAAACAAAGTATAGATGGGTTTTACTCTAACACAGGTGTAATGTGTCACTATCATCTGGTGTTATAATTGAGGAGTTCCTTCCGCATTCAGTTCCGAAGAGCTTGCTATACCATTTGTCCATTATGATTAAAGCCATTCAATCCATGAGGACAAATTAGGGAACACTTTATGTAAATGAGAAAATTGCAGCAAACGCCGAATCTGCGTATCACTTTGCCGAAGCTAATTTTGTCCAGGCTATTGCTCATCTTCTGCGGGATAAACTCTTCACCTCTCCGCACTCTCTACAGCGGCACAACTGGTGCCGGCTATCAGACCGCACTTTGTTCTGTATACATTACAAGTGTGCTTTAATTAAAATATCAGTGGGAGGCCGATTTGTAGTAAAAAACAGGTTTTTACTCCAAATTTATTCTTCTCATAACAGAGAATATCTCAGCTCTGTAAACAACCAAGCGATATTTGGGATGTTCAGCTAAATTTCACACTTAATTGCACTAAAAGCTTTATTATGCAGATCAGAAAAGCACATTACTATGCATTTAGATTATTATCCTCTTCAGGAGGATGAGATCAATATATGCTTTAAGAAGTTTTTTTTCACTAAACAAAAAGCAAGTTGGATTACAATTTTCTGCAGAATTACTTTCTTGAAATTACTTAACTGTTTACTGGTTTATTGAAAAGCATAGAAAAACAGTCAGTACAAAACTCATGGGCTTTTTCATAATCTAAAAGGCACAGTCTATAAAAAAAAAAGAAAAACGGCAGATAATTCGGCCGAAGATCGTTCACCTTTCTAATGTGTGTACAGCATACGGCCGACGTAAAGTACATGGTGGGCTATTACCTTTGTAGAAGTCTGCTGCCGCTTCTGCACCCCCCCCCTTCCCCCCCGTCTTCATATTAGACTGAATGCTCTTGTCAAATATGAAGACCAGGAAGCTCCCCTTAGCGACGGCACGCGAGTCGTAACTACGCAGGTGCAAGTTCCAAACCGCGAGAGCACAGAGAAAGCAAGCACTCATTCACACTTTCACTGCACAGGCGCAGTGCTAAAATGTGCACCTGCGCACTTCAGAAAAGCTCAGCGGGAGCTACGTGGATCATGAAGACCCCCAAGACAACAAACAGTGCCCAGCCACGTCTACAAAAGGTAATCAATCCCATCGTGGGCTTCATTTAATAGATTTTATCCCACTTCAGGGGTAGTTTAAAAGGACAACTGTATTGAGAAGAATAGAGGATGCCATATTTATTTCCTTTTAAAACAATACCAGTTGCCTGGCAGCCCTGCTGGTCTATTTGGCTGCAGTATGGTCTGAATCACACCATACACAAACTTGCAGCCAATCTTGTCAGATCTGATGATAATGTCAGAAACATCTGATCTGCTGCATGCTTGTTCAGGGTCTATAGCTAAATGTATTAGAGGCAGAGGATCAGCAGGACAGCCAGGCAACTGGTTTCTGGTGTGATTCAGACACTTCTGCAGCCAAATAGGTCAACAGGGCTGCCAGGCAACTGGTATTGTTTAAAAGGAAATAAATATGGTAGCATCCATATCTCTTTTTACTTCAGTTGTCCTTTAAATGAATATTGTAGGGGGGGGGGGGGGGGGGGGGGGGGGTCAGTGGAAAATGAGTTGAACTTACCCGATGCTTCTAATGGTCCCCCGCAGACATCCTGTGCCCGTGCAGCCACTCACCGATGCTCCGGCCCCGCCTCCGGTTCACTTCTGGAATTTCAGACTTTTGAAATTCCAGAAGTGAAATGGACGCGGGGCCGGTGTATCGGTAAGTGGCTGCACGGGCACAGGATGTCTGCGGGGGACCATTAGAAGCCCTGGGTAAGTTGTGTGCTCCTGCGACGACGCCCGTTTGCCTGGAGATCAATGAATCTACATACCGGTACATTTTTTAAAATAAATTCACAAATAATTACATTTAAAATTAACTCTTTACCTCCCACACTCCCAAAAAATACCCAAATAAAATGTTTAATAAAAAAAAATTTACAATAAAAAACAAATAGTTACCTAAGGGTCTGAACTTTTTTGCATGTCAAGAGGGTATAATATTAAAAATGTTTTAATTATTAGCTTGTAAATAGTGATGGACGCAAAACTGAAAAAATTGCACCTTTATTTCCAAATAAAATATTGGCGCCATACATTGTGATAGGGACATAATTTAAATGGTGCAATAACTGGGACAAATTGGCAAAAAAAATGTGGGTTTTAGTTATGGTAGCATGTATTATTTTAAAACTATACTGGCCGAAAACTGAAAAATAATGCATTTTTCCCCACTTTCTTAATATTCGTGTTAAAATGCATTTAGAAAAAAAGAATTCTTAGCAAAATGTACAACCCATAGAAAGCCTAATTAGTGGCGGAAAAAACAAGATATAGATCAATTAATTGTGATAAGTAGTGACAAAGTTATTAGCGAATGAATGGGAGGTGAAAATTGCTCTAATGCATAAGGTAAAAAATGAGTGAAGGCTGAACTGGTTAAGCTCAAATTACCTGGATAACAGATTTCAGCCACCATGTCTGAAAAGTTATTTGTGTTTAGAAAGGAATGCAAACCTCTTTGCAGTAAGCTACTAGAATAAGGGCTTCTGAACATATATTTTTTAACAATATTCATTTATTTAGTCAATGTTTGCCAGTTGTAAAATCTCTCCTAACACAGATTTACATTCTGAAATGTATCACTGGTGGTGACATGTTTAGTTCTGCATGGAATGTTCACTTACTGAGAGTTCTATGCACAGAAGAAGAAGATACAGGCATTTGGGAAAAATCTGTTATTTCCCACAATGCAACAAGGTTCACAGACAGGAAACTGTCAGGGCCATGGTCATGACATCACACTGTGGGAGGGGTTTCACCACATTATCAGCCATACAGACCCCCCCCCCCCCCTGATGATCTATTTGAGAAAATGTGAAGTTTTTTTTCATGGGAAAGGGGGTATCAGCTACTGATTAAAGAGTAACTGTCAGGCTGCAGAAGCTAATTTAAACCTCTATTCTCCTGTGTTAAACAGTTTAGAAGGAAGCCAAAAAGGCATTAGTGAAGATAAAAATCTCAGTTACCTTTGATGTGTGCTTATCAGCAAAGCTGTTAGACCCAAGAGGACACAAGCTGCATACTATACTGCAAAGCATTCTGGGGCCCTCCCCTCGGCTGCTAATGAGACGTTACAGCAGCTTGTAATCAGTCTAGCGCATAGCACTGATAAATCTCCGGGCAGAGTACACTGCAGGAATCAGCTATTGTTCCTAGCCACATGGCTCATTAATATTCACTGCACACTGTGTTATTCAGTACGAGCTTTTCTGTGATCAGAAAGCAGGCAGGACATGACGACACATTTGACAGAAAAACATCGAGCCTGCCATGAGCTGTCAGGAGCATCTATCTCTGCAAATACTATATACAAATTCTGTGAAATCCAAACGTGGACAGTGAAATGCATATGTAATGTAAGTACAGTCAATCTTTAGCTACTGATATATGTGTTTATTTTCTCTGAGACCTTATACCTAACAGCTCCTCTTTAAAGAGAACCTGAACTTAAAATTAAAAGTCAAAATAAACATACACACGTTATACTTACCTCCAGTGTATTCCCCTTATCAATCCCTTTCTCCTCTCCTGCGTCCCATTTGTCCACTGCGATTGATGGAATTCTCTGTCCTCCATATTGAAAATGGCCATTACCACATAACAGCTTCCTGGTCAGCACACTGTTAAACTGTAATATCAGCCACTTGAGCCATAGGGCAACATGGACATTACCTTGCACATTCAGTTGTAACTGACAGCAGCTGATAGATAACTGACAGCAACTGGTATATTTCAGTTCTGACAAAATATTGTCAGAATTGGAAGGGATCACTGTAAGAAGAAAATGGTAAGCTTCTGGGAGGAACTGACAGTGAGGTAAGTATTTAATATTCATTTGCAGGTACATCATTTATTTTAAATAATTTTACTCAGTTCAGGTTCCCTTTAATATTAGTGCTTAGAGCTTCCGTTTTAAGCTAACCAGAGATAAATATTACACATAACTGTAAACGCAAACCATTTTAGTGTAGGCAGGAGCAGGTTGTCATGATATGGAAAGTTAGCTCACCTGTGTGGGATCGCAGATGCACAGTCAGCTGGCTCGAGTTGCGGCTGGCATATGGGCAGATCTGACATTTGAAGGGCCGCTCGTCCGTGTGAATGCGCATGTGTTTGCAGAGGCTGCTGCTGTCAGCAGCGCAGTAGTCACATTCCTTACACTTGTATGGCTTCTCTCCGGTATGCGAGCGGACGTGCGTCTTCAGCTTGTCTTTCCGGCTGAAGCACTTTCCACAGTGGTCACACTTGTGCGGCTTGTCGCCTGAGAAGAGAGAAGACAAACAGAGGGGATATTAACCAATGGAATGAGATCAGTCCTTAGCTTTTAATGCCTTTAGCAGTATAGCATCTCTGCAGTAATTATAAACACAGCTTCAGTTTCTTATTCTTAAGGTGGAGATTTTTCTTGTTATCAATTTTTTCACACAATCGAATTTTTGATAAGTATCCGATCAGCTGTGTAAGAAAAAGCAGATAGAAAAGACAAACATGTTAGTTTGTTTTTGCAATCCTGTTGCTCGTATTTTTTTTGTTGGGGGGGGTTCAATCAATGATATATTACTTATACTTTTCTAATTGTTTTATCAAGTGGAAAAATCCAACACCCCCTTCCCTTTTCATAACCTGTATGAGCCAAAACCAATTCCGGGTCCAATATGAAATAAATGATTTTGACAACATTTAACCACTTGAGGACCGCCCCCAGCCGATGGGCGGCGGCAAAGACTGGGCCCAAACGACCGCAATACGCCCATCGGCGGGGGCGGCTGCGGGAGTGGCTATGCGGCGATCGCGTCATTCGTGACGCGATCAGCCGCTGGGGACTGGCTCCGCCCACCGCTCGTAGTAACCCGCCGGCCGTTCGGAAGCGCCGGCGGGTTACTAGCACCCGGATCGCCGCATGTACATAGTATAATAGGCTTTGTAATGTATACAAAGCCTATTATACTGGCTGCCTCTTGCCCTGGTGGTCCCAGTGTCCGAGGGACCACCAGGGCAGGCTGCAGCCACCCTAGTCTGCACCAAAGCACACTGATTTCCCCCCCCCTGCCCCCTGATCGCCCACAGCACCCCTCAGACCCCCCCCCTGCCCACCCCCCAGACCACTGTTTGCACCCAGTCACCCCCCTAATCACCCATCAATCACTCCCTGTCACTATCTGTCAACGCTATTTTTTTTTTATCCCCCCCCCCCTGCCCACTGCCCCCTCCTGATCACCCCCACCCCTCAGATTCTCCCCAGACCCCCCCCACCCCGTGTACTGTATGCATCTATCCCCCCTGATCACCTGTCAATCACCTGTCAATCACCCGTCAATCACCCCCTGTCACTGCTACCCATCAATCAGCCCCTAACCTGCCCCTTGCGGGCAATCTGATCACCCACCCACACCAATAGATCGCCCGCAGATCCGACATCAGATCACCTCCCAAGTGCAGTGTTTACATCTCTTATCTCCTCTAAACACCCACTAATTACCCATCAATCACCCCCTATCACCACCTGTCACTGTTACCCATCAGATTAGACCCTAATCTACCCCTTGCGGGCACCCAATCACCCGCCCACACGCTCAGATTGCCCTCAGACCCCCCTTTATCAATTCGCCAGTGCAATATTTACATCTGTTATTCCCTGTAATAACCCACTGATCACCTGTCAATCACCTATCAATCACCCCCTGTCACTGCCACCCATCAATCACCCCCTGTCACTGCCACCCATCAATCAGCCCCTAACCTGCCCCTTGTGGGCAATCTGATCACCCACCCACACCAATAGATCGCCCGCAGATCCGACATCAGATCACCTCCCAAATCCATCGTTTACATCTATTCTCTCCTCTAAACACCCACTAATTACCCATCAATCACCCCCTATCACCACCTGTCACTGTTACCCATCAGATTAGACCCTAATCTGCCCCTTGCGGGCACCCAATCACCCGCCCACACGCTCAGATTGCCCTCAGACCCCCCTTTATCAATTCGCCAGTGCAATATTTACATCTGTTATTCCCTGTAATAACCCACTGATCACCTGTCAATCACCTGTCAATCACCCCCTGTCACTGCCACCCATCAATCACCCCCTGTCACTGCCACCCATCAATCAGCCCCTAACCTGCCCCTTGCGGGCAATCTGATCACCCACCCACACCAATAGATCGCCCGCAGATCCAACATCAGATCACCTCCCAAGTGCAGTGTTTACATCTCTTCTCTCCTCTAAACACCCACTAATTACCCATCAATCACCCCCTATCACCACCTGTCACTGTTATCCATCAGATTAGACCCTAATCTGCCCCTTGCGGGCACCCAATCACCCGCCCACACACTCAGATTGCCCTCAGACCCCCCCTTATCAATTCGCCAGTGCAATATTTACATCTGTTATTCCCTGTAATAACCCACTGATCATCTGTCAATCACCTATCAATCACCCCCTGTCACTGCCACCCATCAATCACCCCCTGTCACTGCCACCCATCAATCAGCCCCTAACCTGCCCCTTGCGGGCAATCTGATCACCCACCCACACCAATAGATCGCCCGCAGATCCGACATCAGATCACCTCCCAAGTGCAGTGTTTACATCTCTTCTCTCCTCTAAACACCCACTAATTACCCATCAATCACCCCCTATCACCACCTGTCACGGTTACCCATCAGATTAGACCCTAATCTGCCCCTTGCGGGCACCCAATCACCCGCCCACACCTCAGAACGTCCTCAGACCCCAGCCCTGATCACCTCGCTAGTGCATTGCTTGCATCTATTTTCCCCCTCTAATCACACCTTGAGACACCCATCAATCACCTCCTGTCACCCCCTAGCACACCTACCCATCAGATCAGGCCCTAATTTGCCCCGTGTGGGCTCCTGATCACTCGGCCAAACCCTCAGATCCCCCTCAGACCCCCTTCCGATCACCTCCCCAGTGCATTGATTGCATCTATTTTCCCCTCTAACCGCCCCCTGAGACACCCATCAATCACCTCCTGTCACCCCCCTAGCACTCCTATCCATCAGATCAGGCCCAAAACATCCTGTCATCTAAGAGGCCACCCTGCTTATGACCGGTTCCACAAAATTTGCCCCCTCATAGACCACCTGTCATCAAAATTTGCAGATGCTTATACCCCTGATCAGTCATTTTGAGAAATTTGGTTTCCAGACTACTCACAGTTTTGGGCCCGTAAAATGCCAGGGCAGTATAGGAACCCCACAAGTGACCCCATTTTAGAAAGAAGACACCCCAAGGTATTCTGTTAGGTGTATGATGAGTTCATAAAAGATTTTATTTTTTGTCAAAAGTTAGTGGAAATTGGATTTTTATTGTTTTTTTCACAAAGTGTCATTTTTCACTAACTTGTGACAAAAAATAAAATCTTCTATGAACTCACCATACCGCTAACGGAATACCTTGGGGTGTCTTCTTTCTAAAATGGGGTCACTTGTGGGGTTCCTATACTGCCCTGGCATTTTACGGGCCCTAAACCGTGAGGAGTAGTCTAGAAAACAAATGCCTCAAAATGACCTGTGAATAGGACGTTGGGCCCCTTAGCGCACCTAGGCTGCAAAAAAGTGTCACACATGTGGTATCGCCATACTCAGGAGAAGTAGTATAATGTGTTTTGTGGTGTATTTTTACACATACCCATGCTGGGTGGGAGAAATCTCTCTGTAAATGGACAATTGTGTGTAAAAAAAAATCAAAAATGTGTCATTTACAGAGATATTTCTCCCACCCAGCATGGTTATATGTAAAAATACACCACAAAACACATTATACTACTTCTTCTGAGTACGGCGATACCACATGTGTGACACTTTTTTGCAGCCTAACTGTGCTAAGGGGCCCAAAGTCCAATGAGTACCTTTAGGATTTCACAGGTCATTTTGAGACATTTGGGTTCAAGACTACTCCTCACGGTTTAGGGCCCCTAAAATGCCAGGGCAGTATAGGAACCCCACAAGTGACCCCATTTTAGAAAGAAGACACCCCAAGGTATTCTGTTAGGTGTATGATGAGTTCATAGAAGATTTTATTTTTTGTCACAAGTTAGCGGAAATTGATATGTATTGTTTTTTTTTTTCACAAAGTGTCATTTTCCGCTAACTTGTGACAAAAAAAAAATCTTCTATGAACTCACCATACTCCTAACAGAATACCTTGGGGTGTCTTCTTTCTAAAATGGGGTCACTTGTGGGGTTCCTATACTGCCCTGGCATTTTAGGGGCCCTAAACCGTGAGCAGTAGTCTAGAATCCAAATGCCTCAAAATGACCTGTGAATAGGACGTTAGGCCCCTTAGCGCACCTAGGCTGCAAAAAAGTGTCACACATGTGGTATCGCCGTACTCAGAAGAAGTAGTATATTGTGTTTTGGGGTGTATTTTTACACATACTCATACTGGGTGGGAGAAATATCTCTGTAAAAGGACAATTGTGTGTAAAAAAAATCAAACAATTGTCATTTACAGAGATATTTCTCCCACCCAGCATAGGTATGTGTAAAAATACACCCCAAAACACATTATACTACTTCTCCTGAGTACGGCGGTACCACATGTGTGGCACTTTTTTGCACCCTAAGTGCGCTAAGAGGCCCAAAGTCCAATGAGTACCTTTAGGATTTCACAGGTCATTTTGCGACATTTGGTTTCAAGACTACTCCTCACGGTTTAGGGCCCCTAAAATGCCAGGGCAGTATAGGAACCCCACAAATGACCCCATTTTAAAAAGAAGACACCCCAAGGTATTCCGTTAGGAGGATGGTGAGTTCATAGAAGATTTTATTTTTTTGTCACAAGTTAGCGGAAAATGACACTTTGTGAAAAAAAACAATTAAAATCAATTTCCGCTAACTTGTGACAAAAAAAAAAAAAAATCTTCTATGAACTCACCATCCTCCTAACGGAATACCTTGGGGTGTCTTCTTTCTAAAATGGGGTAACTTGTGGGGTTCCTATACTGCCCTGGCATTTTAGGGGCCCTAAACCGTGAGGAGTAGTCTTGAAACGAAATTTCTCAAAATGACCTGTGAAATCCTAAAGGTACTCATTGAACTTTGGGCCCCTTAGCGCAGTTAGGGTGCAAAAAAGTGCCACACATGTGGTATCGCCGTACTCAGGAGAAGTAGTATAATGTGTTTACGGGTGTATTTTTCCACATACCCATGCTGAGTGGGAGAAATATCTCTATAAATAGACAATTGTGTGTAAAAAAAATAAAACAATTGTCATTTACGGAGATATTTCTCCCACCCAGCATGGGTATGTGTAAAAATACACCCCAAAACACATTATACTACTTCTCCTGAGTACGGCAATACCACATGTGTGGCACTTTTTTGCAGCCTAACTGCGCTAAGGGGCCAAAAGTCCAATGAGCATCTTTAGGCTTTACAGGGGTGCTTACAATTAGGCACCCTCCAAAATGCCAGGACAGTGAACACACCCCACAAATGACCCCATTTTGGAAAGTAGACACTTCAAGGTATTCAGAGAGGAGCATAGTGAGTCCGTGGCAGATTTCATTTTTTTTTGTCGCAAGTTAGAAGAAATGGAAACTTTTTTTTTTCCTTTTTTTTGTCAGAAAGTGTCATTTTCCGCTAACTTGTGACAAAAAATAAAATCTTCTATGAACTCACCATGCCTCTCACTGAATACTTTGGGATGTCTTCTTTCCAAAATGGGGTCATTTGGGGGGTATTTGTACTATCCTGGAATTTTAGCCCCTCATGAAACCTGACAGGTGCGCAGAAAAGTCAGAGATGCTTGAAAATGGGAAAATTCACTTTTGGCACCATAGTTTGTAAACGCTATAACTTTTACCCAATCCAATAAATATACACTGAATGGTTTTTTTTTTTATCAAAGACATGTAGCAGAATAACTTTCGCGCTCAAATGTATAGGAAATTTTACTTTATTTGAAAAATGTCAGCACAGCAAGTTAAAAAAGTCATTTTTTTGCCAAAATTCATGTCTTTTTTGATGAATATAATAAAAACTAAAACTCGCAGCAGCAATCAAATAGCAGCAAAAGAAAGCTGTATTAGTGACAAGAAAAGGAGGT
Source organism: Hyperolius riggenbachi (assembly GCF_040937935.1). Taxonomy (NCBI): domain Eukaryota; kingdom Metazoa; phylum Chordata; class Amphibia; order Anura; family Hyperoliidae; genus Hyperolius; species Hyperolius riggenbachi. Next base: position 195,415,457 of record NC_090657.1, read on the forward strand.
AAAATTCATTTAGGTGGTAGGTTGTATGACCGAGCAATAAACCGTGAAAGCTGCAGTGGTCTGAATGGAGAAAAAGGCTCTGGTCCTTAAGGGGCGAAAAGACTGTGGTCCTGAAGTGGTTAAAGTGAACCAGAGAGGAAGCACCCTCATGTATTTTACCATATAGATCATTGCGGACATTAGAGAAAACACCTACCTTTCTCTCTGTTTCATTCTTCACTGCTCAGCCTGCTTCCAATCAGCCCTGATAAAATCCCTGACTGAGCATCCAGTCTGGCTCTGCTCAGGAATCATTATAGCTAAGTCATTATAGTAAAGCCAGACTGAATGCTCAGTCAGGGATTTTATCAGGGCTGATAAGAAGCAAGCTGAACAGTGAAGAATGAAACAGAGAGCAGCATAGGTGTTTTCTCTAATGTTCCCACGGATATATATGGTAAAATACATGAGGTTGCTTCATCTCTGGTTCACTTTAAGCGCACACACACTATATATTCCAAATCTGCTGGAAATCTATAGCACAATATGCTATAAATCATAGTATCGAAGTATAAGTGGGGGAAAAAAAACCCCGCCAAAATTACGATTGGACTGAAAATTTGGGTTGATTGTAATCAGCGGTAGATCGACTGCCCATAGCATAGCACTGCAGTTTGATAGATTTTCAATCGATTTCCTGGTGAAATCTACTGAAAATCAATGTGCAGTGTGTGGAGGTGTTTGTGCATACATGTAAAAAGGGCACTGGAATATGGTCATAGGGTGAAGCCAAAACATGGCTCGCCCTGCTATTGCAAATTTCCCGACGGCATTGATTACTATTCCCCCTTCAGCAGGGCCGGATTTACCATAAGGCACGTGCCTACAGGCACCTGATGAAGGAAAGGCAGCTCACTCCCCTCCCCTAGTGCCTCTCTCCCTCCTACCCTATGCAGAGTGTAAATGAGAGGTTTCTCACCGACGAGATCTCCTTTCAGTCGGGGTCATTTCGAGCTACTTACAGACACAGAACATTTATATCGTGCTTTCTGGTGGATTCAAAGTGCCAAAGCTGCAGCCACTAGAACACACTTTATAGGCAGTAGCAGTGTTAGGGAGTCTAGCCCAAGGACTCTTAGACAAGGACTGAATACTGAACAGAGACGAGATTCAAACCCAGGTCGCCTGTGTCAAGAGCCCATAACCATTACGCTATCCAGCCACCAGAAGTACCCTCAGTATTAAGGGAGGCCTGTAGCTACCCATGATGGGAAAGGAAAGTAAGGGAAAAAAAGACAGCTGGGCCAGCTAGCACATTTGCAGTGCAGTTTGGCAGGTGTTTGTAGGTTCATGGAGGGTGAAGTCTAGGGTGCAGGACATCTGTGCCTATAGGCTCCTGTGATGTAAATCCGGGCCTGCCCTTCAGGCCGCAATGAACTCAGGGGTAAGATGCAGTTTGGCTGCCCGCTAAAGATGGTGGCTGAATTGCACTGTCTTTCCGTAATTTACCCTCTGAGCGGCGCTACAGTTGCAATTCACATTACAGTTTATTGCAGCGCCCAAATGTCCGGCGCCCTTTTTGCCTGTCTCGGGTGTCTTGGGTGTTCGATCCCTCTCTGATCAGATGCAGATCGGGATTGATCTGTTTGACACACTGGGCAGAAAATGTATGGGTACCGTTAGAAATACTGTGTGATCGGTTCATTTATCAACTTTTGTGAATGCGTAAAACTGTAATATATCAGATTAAAGGATTCAATTAGTTATACAATATCTTTTAAAAAAAGAGGTTTTAAATGGTAGTTTGGAACTTTTAAACAGTAGAATACGTCCCCACCTAATATTTCGTTTAGTATTTGATATAAAAATCTTGATTTTCTTTTCGTTTAACAAATGCAGTTTTTAAGTTAGCCTAATACAGTATAGGTTCACTGTAATACCGTGTTTAGCTGACATGGTATGCACAGTTATTAATGAGCACGTTACCAGTGTGCGTCCTCATGTGACGTTCCATGTCTTTCATGCCATACGCAGTCTTGAACTGACAACCTAAAAACAAAGAAATCATCTTAAAACAAAGCAATTCTTCGAATATTAAAGGGAGCTCAGGGTGAGAGTGATAATGGAGGCTGCCATATTAATTTCCTTTTTAACAATTTAAGTTACCTGGCTGTCCCCTCGATTCTGTGTCTATAATGCCACAGACCCTGAACCAGAGTTGTGTTGTGACTCAGATGCTGCTGATGCCAGAATATCAACAGGACAATTGGTATTGTTGGAAATAAATACGACAGCCTCCAGCAGGGTCATGTGTAAGCTTCACTTTGTCTCACCTGGAAATTGACAGCTCTGTTTCTTCTGGCTGGTGGCTGCTGCAAGTTTTTTGGAGCGACATTTTGCTGTGACATTGGCCCTGCCACCAGTCTGCGGGGCTGGGGTGTCACTGGGGAGGAAGGTCTGATATCCGTGTTCAAAGACAAATTCCGGAGCAGAGACTGGGGAGGAAAAAGAACCAGAATATGTTATGGTAACTATGACTGCACAAATGTAACACACAAACCTGACCTCGGATATAATAGCATGACTTGGACTTGGCTTGTCGCATGTTTGTTGCGATTTTTCAAACAACTGTTTTTGCGGAAAACAATATTTTTTTTGTGATATCACATAACATCGTTTAACAAAAATTTGTTACACAAAGGTTCATGACACAGGCCACCCGCTGTGATCGTTCGTTTTTAAACGCACACCATGTTGGATCAGATCACACAAGATCGTTCTGATCCCCATTGACTTTCGCAGTAATTTGTCATGATCGTGTGAATGATTATTTACATGACCATTCGTTTCTGTAGGCGCCAACAATGCTTGAAGATTCGGCCAGATGGATTGGGGAATGATCGAGCGTCGTTGGAGATCCCCGATCCATTTGGCTGTGGGTACGGTATATAGCATATACGGTATATATAAAAAATGAGTTTCACTTACTTGGGGCATCTACCAGCCCCCTGCAGCCATCTTGTGCCCTCACAGTCACTCATGGATCCTCCGGTCCCCCGCCGCCAGCTAGTTTAGTTTTTTCCGACCTGGAGTCGCTGGGCTGCCACGCGTACCTTTGCACTTGTTCCTACTGGTGCAGGAAGCTATTGCGGATGTTAACATGTTTTTAAGCACTGCAGGTGCAACGCGTAAAAATATACGTGTTGGCAGTTGCAACGCGTTAAAATGTACGTGTTAATGTCCACAATAGCTTCCTGCACCAGCGGGAACCCCTGCAAAGATACACGTGGCAGCCCAGCGACTCAAAATTGACAAAAATGAAACGAGCTGGCGGCGAGGGACTGAAGGCTCCGTGAGTGACTGCGAGGGCACAGGATGGTTGCAGGGGGTTGGTAGATGCCCCAGGTAAGTGAAACTCTTATTTTTTTAGAGTTAAGGTTCCCTTTAAGAGACTGACTGGCAGAATTTCACAAGTGGATGCAAGTGAAATATCCTTTGTGACTGTCATCAATATAGAAATAAACCATACGCACCTGTGATGGTTTGAGTCTCGGAAGCGATAGGCTGGGCCACATTCTGAGATGGAGTTTCCACTTCCCCAGAAACAAACTGAACCGTACTTGTCGCTCCTGTTGCTGCAGTATTAGTGAGCTGGCAGCCAGTCTGCTTATGGGCCACAAAAGCATCCAAATTGTTGAACTGAGTCTTACAGAGGCCACAGATGTGGATATCTGCTGAGATCTCTACCAGCACTGTAGCAGCACCTGAAACTGAACAGAGACAAAATGGCACCGTCATATACAAGGTGTTTAGGGAACCAGACACATTACAAACTTAGATTTATGAAATAAAACTGACGACTAGTAAGATACTTAGAACCCTTTCGAACTGTATCTGATGCATTGCATTTTTATGTGGTTGACACTTTCGTGCTTTCTTATTAACCCTTTCATATACCCTTTGAGTTACTATCTGCATTTGTCCAGGCAGTAGGTGCATGGCTGATGGTGTAATGGTTAAGGGCTCTGCCTCTGACACAGGAGACCAGGGTTCGAATCTCGGCTCTGCCTGTTCAGTAAGCCAGCACTAATTCAGTAGGAGACCTTTGGCAAGTCTCCCTTACACTGCTACTGCCAATAGAGCGCGCCCTAGTGGCTGCTGCTCTGGCGCTTTTTGTCCGCAAGGAGAAAAGCGCAATATAAATGTTATTTGTCTTGTCTTGTCATTGCCATGCATCCAATGAACGGCATGCATCTGCACTAGATTTTCAACAAAGACATATACTGTCTACATTCCATTAAATGCATGTGTTCATTTAATAGGTACATGAACTAGCCTGAAAGCCCCTTGGGAAAAAGGCACAATTAAAAAGAAACTGTTGTGAAAATAACATAATGAATACAATTGCTTATATATTTATTGATTACTAGTTACCTTAGCCCATTTAAAAACAGGCTAGGCCTCTCATTGCGCAAGCGCGCCCGCACACACCCGTGGCGTCTGGCCCCATCCTCCCCTGCAAGCCTTTAGTGTCTCTGCGCCCCTGCACATGCGCAGTGCAAAAAAAGCACTGACACACGGACAAAGCAGGATGCAGGGACACCTGCATATTATATTTAGAGATTTAGTCAGTGTTCGCCCACTGTAAAATCTTTCCTCTCTCTGATTTACATTCTGAAATCTATCACTGCTGGTGATATCTTTAGTTTTGCTAGGTAATCTGTACATAATGTTTATTTACCGAGACTTCTATGCACAGAGGGAGATACGGCTTGCTTGGCAGTTGGGAAAAGCCGTTATTTCCCACAATGCAACGAGGTTCACAGACAGCAAACTGTCAGGACATTGGTCATGACATCACACTGTGGGAGGGGTTTCACCACAATACCAGCCACACAGAAACTCCCCCCCCCATGATGTTCTATTCAGGAAAAGGCAACGATTTCTTGTGGGAAAGGGGTTATCAGCTACTGATTGGAATGAAGTTAAATCCTTGGTTTTGACACAGTCAAAAGAAGTATACCGGATATATACAGCAATAGCTGTCATATAACCAATATACCGTATAGGCTCTAAATACAACAGAACATTTTATGCACAATTTTAATTAACAACATATGTGGGTTGATGTCTACTCCCTACTCTATATTTTTGGAATTAACCTCTTACAGACGGCCATAGTTGAAGTCTATGCCCTGCTTATGTCTGCCAGGGTGTAGATTTCAGGGTTACTTGAATAGTGTAGTTACCTGGCTCATGGTGCTGCCATTACTCTGAGCTGGTCTGCATTCATTATTGGAATGGAACAAATGTACTTTGCACCCTCCTTCCACTGTGATCTACCAAGTGATGCGAAAAACTATTTGCCCCTTCCTGATTTCTTATTCTTTTGCATGTTTGTCACACTTAAATGTTTCTGCTCATCAAAAACCGTTAACTATTAGTCAAAGATAACATAATTGAACACAAAATGCAGTTTTAAATGATGGTTTTTATTATTAAGTGAGAAAAAAAACTCCAAATCTACATGGCCCTGTGTGAAAAAGTGATTGCCCCCCTTGTTAAAAAATAACTTAACGGTGGTTTATCACACCTGAGTTCAATTTCTGTAGTCACCCCAGGCCTGATTACTGCCACACCTGTTTCAATCATGAAATCACTTAAATAGGAGCTATCTGACACAGAGAAGTAGACCAAAAGCACCTCAAAAGCTAGACATCATGCCAAGATCCAAAGAAATTCAGGAACAAATCAGAACAAAAGTACTGTAATTGAGATCTATCAGTCTGGAAAAGGTTATAAAGCCATTTCTAAAGCTTTGGGACTCCAGCGAACCACAGTGAGAGCCATTATCCACAAATGGCAAAAACATGGAACAGTGATGAACCTTCCCAAGAGTAGCCGGCCGACCAATATTACCCCAAGAGCTCAGAGAAAACTCATCCGAGAGGCCACAAAAGACCCCAGGACAACATCTAAAGAACTGCAGGCCTCACTTGCCTCAATTAAGGTCAGTGTTCACGACTCCAGCATAAGAAAGGGACTGGGCAAAAATGGCCTGCATGGCAGATATCCAAGGCGCAAACCATTTTTAAGCAAAAAGAACATTAAGGCTTCTTGCACACAGGGACGTTACAGTAGCACGTTAGTGCATCCTGTAACGCTCCCCCAACGCACAGCAATGTAACACAAGTGGGCTGTTCACACTGCCCACGTTGCGTTACATTGTAACGCAGCAAAGTGCTGCATGCTGTACACTGTTTGCACATGCTCAGTCACGTTGGGGAGGAGGGGAGATCGGCTGGGCACATGGCTAAATAATATTCACTGCACTCAGTGACGTGCAGTGTTTACTTCCTTGAGCGGCCGATCTGTGCGGCGATTGGCCCGGCGGTACAACGTGATGCCGCATGTGTCCAAGAGTACGCATCACGGACGCCAGAGTGAGCTGCACAACGCGGCTCACTCCGACGTCCACACCAGAGAGCACCAGGTGTTGCGTTAGGGGCACGTTATGTGCCCTTTAACGTCCCCTAAACGCAACGTCCTGGTGTGTAACTAGCCTAAGGCTTGTCTCAATTTTGCTAAAAAAACATCTCAATGATTGCCAAGACTTTAAAGAAAATACCTTGTGGACCGACGAGACAAAAGTTGAACTTTTTGGAAGGTGCGTGTCCCGTTACATCTGGCGTAGAAGTAACACAGCATTGCAGCAAAAGAGCATTATACCAACAGTAAAATATGGTGGTGGTAGTGTGATGGTCTGGGTTGTTTTGCTGCTTCAGGACCTGGAAGGCTTGCTGTGATGAATGGAACCATGAATTCTACTGTCTACCAAAAAATCCTTAAGGAGAATGTCCGGCCATCTGTTCGTCAACTCAAGCTGAAGCGATCTTGGGTGCTGCAGCAGGACAATGACCCAAAACACACCAGCAAATCCACCTCTGAATGGCTGAAGAAAAACAAAAGGAAGACTTTGGAGTGGCCTAGTCAAAGTCCTGACCTGAATCCTATTGAGATGTTGTGGCATGACCTTAAAGAGACTCTGTAACATCAAAAACCTCCCCTGGGGGGTACTCACCTCGGGTGGGGGAAGCCTCCAGGTCCTAATGAGGCTTCCCACGCCGTCCTCTGTCCCACGGGGGTCTTGCTGCAGCCCCCCGAACAGCCGGCGACAGACCCGACTGTAGATTCAATATTTACCTTTGCTGGCTCCAGCGGGGGCGCTGTGGCTGCTTTCGGCTCGGAAATACTCGATCTCAGTCGGGTCCGCTCTACTGCGCAGGCGCCGGAAACTTGCGCCTGCGCAGTGGAGCAGAACCAACGGCGATCGGGTATTTCCGCCTACTTCGGAGCCGACAGCCGTCAGAGCGCCTGCGCAGGAGCCAGGAAGGTAAATATTGACGTCACCGCTGCACGGAGGGCTGCAGCGAGACCCCTGAGGGAAGGAGGACGGCGTGGGAAGCCTCATTAGGATCCGGAGGCTTCCCCCACCCGAGGTAAGTACCCCCCAGGGGACGTTTTGAAGTTACAGTTCCTCTTTAAAAAGGAGGTTCAAGCTAGAAAACCCTCAAATAAAGCTGAATTACAACAATTCTGCAAAGATGAGTGGGCCAAAATTCCTCCAGAGCTCTGTAAAAGACTCGTTGCAAGTTATCGCAAACGCTTGTTTGCAGTTATTGCTGCTAAGGGTGGCCCAACCAGTTATTAGGTTCAGGGGGCAATTTCTTTTTCACACAGGGCCATGTAGGTTTTGAGTTTTTTTTCTCACTAAATAATAAAAACCATCATTTAAAACTGCATTTTGTGTTCAATTATGTTATCTTTGACTAATAGTTAACGGTTTTTGATGAGCAGAAACATTTAAGGGTGACAAACATGCAAAAGAATAAGAAATCAGGAAGGGGGCAAATGGTTTTTCATATCACTGTATTAGTGAGGTGGAGATGGCAGTTTGGCATGGTGTGACCAATAGGACGCATGCAAGTTATTTGGAGCTCATTTAGTTATTACTCATGAGAGCATCCCTGCTGATTACACGCAATAATTGTTTGCATTGAATGACCGTCATGACGGATCCAATCATGGACGGTCATTCCAATTGACATCGACCGCCGTGCTGATTACCGCGATCGTTCAATGTCATGTTTGCACCCGTTGTTTGTTCCCATGGTACATCATTGTGAAAGATATGTGGCCTTTGTGGTGGGTATTTAGCTGGAAGCGTCTCAGTGTAAGGGCTCGTTTCCACTATTGCGGTGCGGAATCGCCTGGATTCCACCGCTGATGAAATCGCATGCGGATGAGATTCCCCATGCGGTTTTTGCCGCAAATTCGCATGCGAATTCGCATAGGTGAGGGTATATGCGATTTTAACCATGTCACTGCCTGTGTGAATTTACATTGGTACCTGCGGCAAAAACCGCATGGGGAAACCGCATGCGAATTCACTATTAAATACATTGCATGCGATTCGCATGCATTCCACTCGCAGGCGAATTCTGCGGCTCTTTTGTTCGTTTTTTCACCACTGAAAAAAAAACGCACCTCACCAACGCTACAGTGGAAACAGGCCCATCCACTTGCATTACATGTGCGAATCCGCATGTGTTGGACGCATGCGGATTCGCGATAGTGGAAACGAGCCCTAAGTGTATACAAGTGACTGAAATCACACCAGAACACAATATATTAGAAGGTAGAGGCTTTGCCCAAGCAAGGGTTACAAACTCGTTGTCTAAAAGACTATCTTTAGGCAACGTTTAAGGTAGCCATACACCTAGCGATTTGGCTGTATGATCAACTATTCAATTCGATCATTTTATAGAATTGAGAGGGAATGGAGTATGTTCCAGAATTCCCAATCGATATAAAGTGGCTGATTTTATGTCGAATCGACCAGCCTAGTCAATAGCACAGGAATCGGCTACTGTTCACATGTCATTCGATTGACTGAATCAATTTTTGCATTCAGAGCATGTAGACGCAACATCGATCAGATCGAATGTGAAGGTAAATCGCATAGGCTACTGTTTGTAGTGTGTGGGTCACTAGTCAAATTTTTTTTTTAATTATCTTAATTGATGACATAGCATATCAATAGTGTATAAACACCTCAAAAGAAAGAGAGATTATAGTACAAATCATATGCCATATCCATTTTTCTTACATATTATATATCTCTAATAGGTTCCATAGACCAAAGGTGATAAGGGATCTATGCCCAGGATTGATTTGAATTTTCTCCAAACTACTAATCCCCTGTCTCCTAATAAACATAGACTTATCCTCATTTCTCTTCTCTACCAACATAATTCTGTCTTCCGGTGAATCACATCAATTCTATATTTTTTCTTTTTTTTGTAATTCTACATCAAAGATAAAAATCTCAGACTAAAGGTTATAACTAAAATTAGTAAATACCTTGCACCCCGTACACACCCCTAATTCCTCGTAGTCATCCCCTTTCACCTCGTTTCGTTAGCCTACCTTTCATGTCCGATTCACCTCAGTATCAGATCTCCAATTTACCTAGATATCCCTCAATTTTGCCCTTCAGGTACCATGTAGTGTTTTCAAAAAAATCTCATCAAGTGAATAATCTGATCCCTATTATACGTTTTTTTTTTCTATAAAAGGCTTGCCAAGTTAAAAATAATTTCCCCACAGTTTTGGATTTTTGCCTTTCCAAATGTAAACACTCTAGGTGGAGGAGATGTTTCAACAAGTCATTTAGGTCACCAGTTGTGGGTGGGGAGTAACAGTTATCTAACCACCTTTTCATGCCAACTTTTTTGGCTGCTATCAACACCATATGTTCAAATTCACTTATACAGTCCTGGCCACAGGGACGGATCAAGACCAAGTTGCGCCTGGGGCAAGGTCAGGTTTTGGCGCCTAAAGGTCAGGTTCTGGCGCCTAAACTGCCATTCATTTTGCCGCCTTTTTAAGAGTTCAACAAACTGCGCCTGGGGCAAGATACCCACTTCCCCCCCCCCCCTAGATCCGTCCCTGCTTGGCCAAAAGTTTTGAGACTGTCAAAAATACTGGAAATTAGAAAAGTTGGTGCTTAACTTTTTATAATAGCAATTTGCATATACTCCAGAATGTTATGAAGAGTGTTCAGATGAATTGCATAGTCCTTCTTTGCCATGAAAATTAACTGAATCCCCAAAAAACCTGTCCACTGCTTTTCATTGTGGTCATTAACCACTTCCCGACCGCCGTATATACAATTGGCGGCCGGGAAGTGGACGCCGCAAGGACCGCCGTATTGACAATTGGCGGCGGTCCTTGTATGGGCATGGGCCGAGCGATCACGTCATCCGTGACGCGATCCTCCGCCTCCGCCTGGCGCCGCTCACCCGCCGCAACATCCCGCCGGCCATACGGAAGCGCCGGCGGGATGTTAACCCGACGATCGCCGCATACAAAGTGTATAATACACTTTGTAATGTTTACAAAGTGTATTATACAGGCTGCCTCCTGCCCTGGTGGTCCCAATGTCCGAGGGACCACCAGGGCAGGCTGCAGCCACCCTAGTCTGCACCAAGCACACTGATTTTTTTCCCCCCCCCCTGCCCCAGATCACCCACAGCACCCATCAGACCCCCCCCTGCCCACCCCCCAGACCCCTGTTTGCACCCAATCACCCCCCTAATCACCCATCAATCACTCCCTGTCACTATCTGTCAACGCTATTTTTTTTTTATCCCCCCCTGCCCCCCGCTCCCTCCTGATCACCCCCCCACCCCTCAGATTCTCCCCAGACCCCCCCCCCCCCATGTACTGTATGCATCTATCCCCCCTGATCACCTGTCAATCACCTGTCCATCACCCGTCAATCACCCGTCAATCACCCCCTGTCACTGCCACCCATCAATCAGCCCCTAACCTGCCCCTTGCGGGCAATCTGATCACCCCCCCACACCAATAGATCGCCCGCAGATCCGACATCAGATCACCTCCCAAATCCATTGTTTACATCTATTCTCTCCTCTAAACACCCACTAATTACCCATCAATCACCCCCTATCACCACCTGTCTCTTTTACCTATCAGATCAGACCCTAATCTGCCCCTTGCGGGCACCCAATCACCCGCCCACACGCTCAGATTGCCCTCTGACCCCCCCTTATCAATTCACCAGTGCATTAATTACATCTGTTCTTCCCTGTAATAACCCACTGATCACCTGTCAATCACCTGCCAATCACCTATCACCCATCAATCACCCCCTGTCACTGCCATCCATCAATCAGCCCCTAACCTGCCCCTTGCGGGCAATCTGATCACCCACCCACACCATTAGATCGCCCGCAAACCCGCCGTCAGATTACCTCCCAAATGTATTCTTTACATCTGTTATCTTCTCTAAACACCCACTAATTACCCATCAATCACCCATCAATCACCCCCTATCACCAACCGTCACTGTTACCTATCAGATCAGACCCTAATCTGCCCCTTGCGGGCACCCAATCACCCGCCCACACGCTCAGATTGCCCTCAGACCCCCCCCCCCCTTATAAATTCGCCAGTGCATTAATTACATCTGGCCTTCCCTGTAATAACCCACTGATCACCTGTCAATCACCTGCCAATCATCTATCACCCATCAATCACCCCCTGTCACTGCCACCCAACAATCAGCCCCTAACCTGCCCCTTGCGGGCAAACTGATCACCCACCCACACCAATAGATAGCCCGCAGATCCGACATCAGATCACCACCCAAGCGCGGTGTTTCCATCTATTCTCTCCTCTAAACACCCACTAATCACCCATCAATCACCCCCTATCACCACCTGTCACTGTTACCCATCAGATCAGACCCTAATCTGCCCCTTGCGGGCACCCAATCGCCCGCCTACACGCTCAGATTGCCCTCAGACCCCCCCTTATCAATTCGCCAGTGAAATATTTACATCTGTTCTCCCCTGTAATAACCCACTGATTACCTGTCAATCACCTATCAATCACCCATCAATCACCCCGTCACTGCCACCCATCGATCACCCCCTGTCACTGCCGCCCATCAATCACCCGCTGTCACTGCCACCCATCAATCAGCCCCTAACCTGCCCCTTGCGGGCAATCTGATCACCCACCCACACCAATAGATCGCCCGCAGATCCGACGTCCGATCACCTCCCAAGTGCAGTGTTTACATCTGTTCTCTACCCTAAACACCCACTAATTACCCATCAATAACCCCCTGTCACTGCTACCTATCAGATTAGACCCCTATCTGCCCCTAGGGCACTCAATCACCCGCCCACACCCTCAGAATGCCCTCAGACCCCAGCCCTGATCACCTCGCCAGTGCATTGCTTGCATCTATTCCCCCCTCTAATCACACCTTGAGACACCCATCAATCACCTCCTGTCACCCCCTAGCACACCTACCCATCAGATTAGGCCCCAATTTGCCCCGTGTGGGCTCCTGATCACTCGGCCAAACCCTCAGATCCCCCTCAGACCCCCTTCCGATCACCTCCCCAGTGCATTGATTGCATCTATTTTCCCCTCTAACCACCCCCTGAGACAACCATCAATCACCTCCTGTCACCCCCCTAGCACTCCTATCCATCAGATCAGGCCCAATACAACCTGTCATCTAAAAGGCCACCCTGCTTATGACCGGTTCCACAAAATTCGCCCCCTCATAGACCACCTGTCATCAAAATTTGCAGATGCTTATACCCCTGAACAGTCATTTTGAGACATTTGGTTTCCAGACTACTCACGGTTTTGGGCCTGTAAAATGCCAGGGCGGTATAGGAACCCCACAAGTGACCCCATTTTAGAAAAAAAAGACACCCCAAGGTATTCTGTTAGGTGTATGACGAGTTCATAGAAGATTTTATTTTTTGTCAAAAGTTAGCGGAAATTGATTTTTATTGTTTTTTTTTCACAAAGTGTCATTTTTCACTAACTTGTGACAAAAAATAAAATCTTCTATGAACTCGCCATACACCTAACGGAATACCTTGGGGTGTCTTCTTTCTAAAATGGGGTCACTTGTGGGGTTCCTATACTGCCCTTGCATTTTAGGGGCCCTAAACCGCGAGGAGTAGTCTAGAAAACAAATGCCTCAAAATGACCTGTGAATAGGACGTTGGGCCCCTTAGCGCACCTAGGCTGCAAAAAAGTGTCACACATGTGGTACCGCCGTACTCAGGAAAAGTAGTATAATGTGTTTTGGGGTGTATTTTTACACATACCCATGCTGGGTGGGAGAAATTTCTATGTAAATGGACAATTGTGTGTAAAAAAAATCAAACAATTGTCATTTACAGAGATATTTCTCCCACTTAGCATGGGTATGTGTAAAAATACACCCCAAAACGCATTATACTACTTCTGAGTACGGCGGTACCACGTGTGGCACTTTTTTTACACCCTAAGTACGCTAAGGGGCCCAAAGTCCAATGAGTACCTTTAGGATTTCGCAGGTCATTGTGCGACATTTGGTTTCAAGACTACTCCTCACGGTTTAGGGCCCCTAAAATGCCAGGGCAGTATAGGAACCCCACAAATGACCCCATTCTAGAAAGAAGACACCCAAAGGTATTCCGTACGGAGTATGGTGAGTTCATAGAAGATTTTATTTTTTGTCACAAGTTAGCGGAAAATGACACTTTGTGAAAAAAAAAACAATTAAAATCAATTTCCGCTAACTTGTGACAAAAAAATAAAAACTTCTATGAACTCACCATACTCCTAACGGAATACCTTGGGGTGTCTTCTTTCTAAAATGGGGTCATTAGTGGGGTTCCTATACTGCCCTGGCATTTTAGGGGCCCTAAACCGTGAGGAGTAGTCTTGAAACAAAAATGTGACCTGTGAAATCCTAAAGGTACTCATTGGACTTTGGGCCCCTTAGTGCAGTTAGGGTGCAAAAAAGTGCCACACATGTGGTATCGCCGTACTCGGGAGAAGTAGTATAATGTGTTTTGGGGTGTATTTTTACACATACCCATGCTGGGTGGGAGAAATACTTCTGTAAATGACAATCTTTTGATTTTTTTACACACAATTGTCCATTTACAGAGGTATTTCTCCCCCCCCAGCATGGGTATGTGTAAAAATACACCCCAAAACACATTGTACTACTTCTCCCGAGTATGGCGATACCACATGTGTGGCACTTTTTTGCACCCTAACTGCGCTAAAGGGCCCAAAGTCCAATGAGTACCTTTAGGATTTCGCAGGTCATTTTGCGACATTTGGTTTCAAGACTACTCCTCACGGTTTAGGGCCCCTAAAATGCCAGGGCAGTATAGGAACCCCACAAATGACCCCATTTTAGAAAGAAGACACCCCAAGGTATTCCGTTAGTAGTATGGCGAGTTCATAGAAGATTTTATTTTTTGTCACAAGTTAGCGGAAATTGATTTTAATTGTGTTTTTTCACAAAGTGTCATTTTCCGCTAACTTTTGACAAAAAATAAAATCTTCTATGAACTCACCATACTCCTAACGGAATACCTTGGGGTGTCTTCTTTCTAAAATGGGGTCATTTGTGGGGTTCCTATACTGCCCTGGCATTTTAGGGGCCCTAAACCGTGAGGAGTAGTCTTGAAACGAAATTTCTCAAAATGACCTGTGAAATCCTAAAGGTACTCATTGGACTTTGGGCCCTTTAGCGCAGTTAGGGTGCAAAAAAGTGCCACACATGTGGTATCGCCGTACTCAGGAGAAGTAGTATAATGTGTTTTGGGGTGTATTTTTACACATACCCATGCTGAGTGGGAGAAAGATCTCTGTAAATGGACAATTGTGTGTAAAAAAAAATTAACAAATTGTCATTTACAGAGATATTTCTCCCACCCAGCATGGGTATGTGTAAAAATACACCCCAAAACACATTATACTACTTCTCCTGAGTACGGCAATACCACATGTGTGGCACTTTGTTGCAGCCTAACTGCGCTAAGGGGTCCAAAGTCCAATGAGCACCTTTAGGCTTTACAGGGGTGCTTACAATTTAGCACCCCCCAAAATGTCAGGACAGTAAACACACCCCACAAATGACCCCATTTTGGAAAGTAGACCCTTCAAGGTATTCAGAGAGGGGCATGGTGAGTCCGTGGCAGATTTCATTTTTTTTTTTGTCGCAAGTTAGAAGAAATGGAAACTTTTTTTTTTTTTTTTTCTCACAAAGTGTCATTTTCCGCTTACTTGTGACAAAAAATAATATCTTCTATGAACTCACTATGCCTCTCAGTGAATACTTTGGGATGTCTTCTTTCCAAAATGGGGTAATTTGGGGGGTATTTATACTATCCTGGAATTCTAGCCCCTCATGAAACATGACAGGGGGTCAGAAAAGTCATAGATGCTTGAAAATGAGAAAATTCACTTTTTGCACCATAGTTTGTAAACGCTATAACTTTTACCCAAACCAATAAATATACACTGAATGGGTTTTTTTTTTATCAAAAACATGTTTGTCCACATTTTTCGCGCTGCATGTATACAGAAATTTTACTTTATTTGAAAAATGTCAGCACAGAAAGTTAAAAAAATCATTTTTTTGCCAAAATTCATGTCTTTTTTGATGAATATAATAAAAAGTAAAAAATCGCAGGAGCAATCAAATAGCACCAAAAGAAAGCTTAATTAGTGACAAGAAAAGGAGCCAAAATTCATTTAGGTGGTAGGTTGTATGAGCGAGCAATAAACCGTGAAAGCTGCAGTGGTCTGAATGGAAAAAAAGTGGCCGGTCCTTAAGGGGTAGAAAGCCCTAGGTCCTCAAGTGGTTAAAGGGCCTGCTGAGATCATTTCACTAATCGTCTTGTTGACTCAGGTGAGAATGTTGACGAGCACAAGGCTGGAGATCATTATGTCAGGCTGATTGGGTTAAGGTGCGTACACACATGCGACTATAGTCGTTTGAAACGATCGTTCCCCGATCCTTTCAAACGACGATCGTTTGAAAAAAAAAGCAGCCAACGGCCATGAAGTCTAACGACGGACGAGCTAGATCATTCAAAACGAATGATCTAGCTTGACGGATTTTTCCCAACGACGTTCGTTTGCAAAAGTAGTACATCGTTGGAAATGATCGTTCGTACTAGGCTTGACATGCGCGTTTCACTATTTCTCCATGGAACTTTTCATTTTTATGCACAAGCGCAATAGTTACTTTTACGTGATGCAACGTTCGTTCTAACGATCTGATCGTTACACACCTTTTAAAACTAACTTTACTTAGGTCGTTCTTTCATCAATTAAAAGTTCGGTCGTCGTGGACAACGAACGATCGTTGTCGCATGTGTGTACGTAGCTTTAGAATGGTAGACTTGACATGTTAAAAGGAGGGTGATGCTAGACATCATTGATCTTTCATTGTTAACCATGGTGACCAGCAAAGAAACGCATGCAGCCATCATTGCGTTGCATAAAAAAATTGCTTCACAGGCAAGAATATTGTGGCTGCTAAGATTGCACCTAAATCAACAATTATAAATATAAATACAAATATAGGATCATCAAGAACTTTAAGGAAAGAGGATCAATTCTTGTTAAGAAGGTTTCAGGGTGTCCAAGAAAGTCCAGCAAGCACCAGGATCGTCTCCTAAAGAGGATTCAGCTGTGGGATCGGAGTGCAACCAGTGCAGAGGTTGCTCAGGAATGGCAGCAGGCTGGTGTGAGCGCATCTGCACGCACAGTGAGGCAAAGACTTTTGGAAGATGGCCTGGTGTCAGGAAGGGCAGCAAAGAAGCCACTTCTCTCCCCCAAAAACACCAGGGACATATTGATCTTTTGCAGAAAGTATGGTGAATGGACTGCTGAGGACTGGAGCAAAGTCATATTCTCCGATGAAGTCCCTTTCCGATTGTTTGGGACATCTGGAAAAAGGCTTGTCAGGAGAAGAAAAGGTGAGCGCTACAATCAGTCCTATGTCATGCCAACAGTAAAGCATCTTGAGACCATTCATGTGTGGGGTTGCTTCTCATCCAAGGGAGTGTGCTCACTCACAATTTTGCCAAATAACACAGCCATGAATAAAGAATGGTAGCAAAAACACCCTACAACAGCAACTTCTTTCAACAATAGTTTGGTGAAAAACAATGCATTTTCCAGCACGATGGAGCACCGTGTCATAAGGCAAAAGTGATAACTAAGTGGCTCAGGGACCAAAACGTTTACATTTTGGGTCCATGGCCTGGAAACTCCCCAGATCTTAATCCCATTGAGAACTTGTGGTCATTCCTCAAGAGGCGGGTGGACAAACAAAAACCAACTAATTCTGAGAAACTCAAAGAAGTGATTCTGGGCCAGTCAGGATTTGGCCCAGAAGTTGATTAAAGGGGAACTGAAGTAAGAGGTATATGGAGGCTGCCATATTTATTTCCTTTTAATCAATACCAGTTGCCTGGCAGCCCTGCTGGTCTATTCCTCTGCAGTAGTATCTGAATAACACCAGAAACAAGCATGCAGCTAATTTTGTCAGATCTGACTTTAAAGTCTGAAACACCTGATCTGCTGCATGCTTGTTCAGGGGCTATGGCTAATAGTATTAGTGGCAGAGGATCAGCAGGGCTGCCAGGCAACTGTTATTGCTTAAAAGGAAATAAACATGGCAGCCTCCATATACCTCTCGCTTCAGTTCCCCTTTAAGAGCATGCCCAGTCGAATTGCAGAGGTCCTGAAAAAGAAGGGCCAGCACTGCAAATACTGACTCTCTGCATAAATCTCATGTAATTTTCAATAAAAGCCTTTGAAACATATGAAGTGCTTAGAATTATATTTCAGTACATCACATAAACAACTGAAACAAAGATCTAAAAGCAGTTTAGCAGCAAACATTGTGAAAACTCATATTTTTGACAGTCTCAAAACTTTTGGCCAGGACTGTAGTCGATGTAGTTTCATTTTCACAGTTCCTAAAGTTATGAAAAAGACAATATAACAAGTCCATTTGTCTATGATGTCCCGTTATTAATTCAATAAAAGATAAAAACATCCTCACAAAATTTTTGTATCGAACTACAAGTCCACAGAATATGATTTCTATCTGGGGTAGGATTATGACATTTTGGGCAACCAATCATAAATGTATTATTCGCGTGCTTATAAAGGACCTGTGATGGGAATATACACCCTATGAACGATTTTCAAATACATCTCTCTCCAGTCCTCTCCCACAATTGCTTGTCTAACCGCTATCCATCCCTCTTTAATGAGATCAGTAATCTCATCTTTAGATAGCTTTGCCAATTCTGCCCATTTCTGGAAATGTTCAGAGAACCCCCTAGGGGGGTTTTGAGTTTTCCCTCAAAAACGAGTAAAGCCAGGATAAAGATTGCTTTCTTTTGGGATCATTCAGATTATTGAAACGCAAGTTCTGTGCTATTCTGCCTTCTTTTCTCAAAGTCTCTGAAATATAGCTCTGTAGCTGGTTATAATAGAAGGCGTGAAAAGAGGGGATGTTATACGTAATCTTATCATTCTTGAAAGATAATAATTTACCTTCCGAGTCCAAAAGATCACCTACTTGTCTTACACCCTGCACTACCCAGTTAGCGTAGGCACCATGCAGGTCTCCCGGGATGAATCCTGGATTTCCCACTAGAGGCGTCATAGCCAAGTGACCCAGTAGACCGTATTTTTTTCTTACCTCTTTCCAAGTTATTAGGGTGTCTCAAGATTTTTTTTAAATTTTTTTTATATAATGGGGCAATTTCCTAAGAGGAGTATGTAGGATGCCTTTAACCCTCCTGGCGGTTTGTCAAAATCCGCCAGGGGGCAGCAAATACGTTTTTAAAAAAAAAAAAAAATAAATTTTCATGTAGCGAGACGAGGTCTCGCTACATGATAGCCGCTGCTGAGTGGCATCCCCCCAGCCCCCGTTCAAAGAGATCCCGTTCAAAGAACGGGATCTCCTGGAGGGCTTCCCCCGTCGCCATGGCGACGGGGCGGGATGACGTCACCGACGTCGTGACGTCAAAGGGGACTCCGATCCACCCCACGGCGCTGCCTGGCACTGATTGGTCAGGCAGCGCACGGGGTCTAAGGGGGGGGGGGGGGGGCGGCTGCGGCGACGCGTATAGCGGCAGATCGGCGGGTAGAGGCGACGATCGGGCACTGCACGCAGCTAGCAAAGTGCTAGCTGCGTGCAGCAAAAAAAAATTATGCAAATCGGCCCAGCGGGGCCTGAGCGGTGCCTCCCGGCGGCATAGCCCGTGCTCAGAACGGGCTTACCGCCAGGGAGGTTAAGTGAAAAAGGAGCTACCACGGCTTTTTCAACATTGATCGAAGTGTAATAGCTAGTCTCACCGACCCAGTCCCTGACATGTTGAAAGATTGCTGTTAAGTTGTAACTCCTGAGTGTAACAATCGGTGTAACACAGAGAGAATCTGATTATTGATGATCTGCAATATCACCGATAACCAGATATATCACTAACCTCTGGATCCCTGAGTGATATGAGTGTTTGGTGCAACAGTAATACTTTGAGGAGAATACCTGGGGAACAGATATCAGGGCAGCAGGCAATACTGTCCTGGAGAACAAGTACCTTCCATCAACCTGGGACTCTCCCGCAGGGAGGAGCCAGGCTAGGGGTATGAAGGGCCAGAGCGTGCGTGACACCAATGGCAGGATGTCACTGACTGATCTGTGAACTATCTCCTAAGTGAGAAGATAGTTCTCGAGGTCGGACTAGCCAGGTCGGCAACATACGGACAGACAAAGTACAAAGACAGGAGACTGATTCGGTAATCCTAAGGCACGCAAGGTTTGGCAACAGAGTATCAGATATAGCGAGGTACCAAATCAGTGATCAGAAGAGTGGTCAGGAAAGCAGAAAGTCATAACAGATAATATACAATGCCTAGTCTTGGGTGTAAGCTCCGTGATAATCAACACCCTGGAACAAGTCTAATATATATATATATATATAACAGAATGGTAATACAGATTCCTAGGCTTGGGTGTGAGGTCCTTGATCATCAACACCCTGGAACTAGTCTGAAGTATAACAGAATGGTAATACAGATTCTGACAAAAGGTCTGAGTGCTACCACGTAGTGATCGCAACGGCAGACAACCAGTGAATGACCAGCACCCAGTATATATAGTACAGCGCTATCCAGCGCCTCCCCTAAGTGCTGGACCAATGAGAACTGGTTGCAATGTCAGCTGACCGGCTTGGTCAGCTGACACGCTTCTGGCTGTCATAAAAGTTCTGCCTCTCAGCGCGCACGCGTCCTTCTGAACCTGTGTGGACTATCAGTCCCAGCCACACCAGACGTGTTGTGAACCACCCGCCGCGCTGGACGCGGAACCAGTCGCACCGCTATCAAAGCATGCGGCGGTTTCTCCGCGTCTAGCCACACTATCAGATGTAGGCCCACACTTGCAAACCGCCGCGTTGGACGCGGAATCAGCCGCCTTATTCTGAGCACACGCGGCGGCTTATCCGCGTTTTCTCACAGTGAGATCTGGAAAATTAAGGTTTAACTATGGAATAGTAGCTTTCAGTTTAGATAATGCTAATTTCAGTTTCTTAGATTTCCATCGGAAACTTATAAATGCTGATTCTAATAATTGCATATCTTTGTGCTTAGAGAACCAGAGACGTTTGTAAAAAGATTTTATACATACCTGGGGCTTCCTCCAGCCCCATAAGCCTGGATCGCTCCCACGCCACTGTCCTCCGCTGCCTCTATCCGCCGGTACCGGGTCCCGTACTTTCTGCCAGTCGACGCAAGCGCAGTGCGTCACTTCCGGCGGACGCGGCCAATTTTCCGCATGAACAGGGGCTTCCCTCCATACCCTTACGCATGCGTCTCCATACTACGCAGACACATGCGTAAGGATATGGAGGGAGCCCCTGTTCATGCGGAAAATTGTCAGCGTCCGCCGAAAGTGACTGGACACGGTAGCGGCGATAGAGGAAGCGGAGGACGGCGGCGTGGGAGCGATCCAGGCTTATGGGGCTGGTGAAAACCCCAGGTATGTATAAAAGCTTTTTCATTTTTTCAATTCTCTTAGTCTCTGGTTCCCTTTAAGCAAAACAGGTAAACTCTGCAAAGGATAAAGTATCCTACCAAAGCTAAACATTTTGATTAATTTTTGTCAATTGTCTTTCGATCAACCATACTGAAGTCGATTCCATAATAAAGTTGATCCTTTGCTGATTGAATCAGAATTGCTAGATGTATGGCTACCTTAAAGAGAGTCTGAAGCGAGAATAGATCTCGCTTCAGACCTCATATATAGCAGGGGCACTTGTGCCCCTGCTAAAACGCCGCTATCCCGCGGCTTAACGGGGGTCCCTGTCCCCCCAAATCCCCTCCGTAATGCGGGGGAGCGCTTCCTGGTTGGGGCAGGGCTAACCGCCGCAGCCCTGCCCCACGCGCGTCTGTCAGCGCGTATCTCCGCCTCTTCCCCGCCCCTCTCAGTCTTCCTTCAATGAGAGGGGCGGGGGAGAGGCGGCGATGCGCGTCTGATAGACGCGACTGGAGGCAGGGCTGCAGCCGTTAGCCCTGCCTCCAGGAAGACAAATTCTACGACCAACTTTGCAACCAACTTTTGTGGGGGGTGGGTTGGGGGTGAAGGGACCCTCGTGCAGCCGCGGGATAGCGGTGTTTTAGCAGGGGCACACGTGCCCCTGCTATATATGAGAGCTGAAGCGAGATTTAGTCTCGCTGCAGTGTCTCTTTAACAGTGAGACGTTGTGGTGCATCAGACAATGTAATCGCATGGCACACACTATGCAAGTATATTGAAATGGGCTGGATGTAGACATGCTAGATCTGTGAAAAGACCGTTGTACATGTGTGCACAGCTTTAGTAATCTATGCTTGCAATTTTCATTTGTTTTTTATTTAGTTGTAGCCAGGAAGAGCTCTAAATACCGCTGAACGGAGGGATATGGAGGCTGCTATATTTATTTCCCTTTAAGCAATGCCTGTTGCCTAGCAGTCCTGCTGATCTGTTTGGCATTCGTTGTGTCTGAGTCACACACCTGAAACTAGAATGTAGCAAATCCAGTCAGACTTCAGCCATAAACATCTGATGTAAAAAGCCTGTTCAGGGTCTATGGCTCAAAGTATTAGAGGAAGAGCATCAGCAGTACAGTCAGGCACTCTGCATGGTTTAAAAGAAAATAAATATGCAGCTTCCATATCCCTCTCAGTTTAAGTGTGCTGTAAATCGTCCCTGAGTTGGGCACAGAAATTACATACTTACCAAAGGACATGGAAGCCTCTGGATCCTAATGAGGCTTCCCTATTGCCGCCGGGAGACTTGGGCGCAGGATATAGCCGATATATGGCTTATCCTGCTGCTGCTGTACAAGTCCCGGCGGCTTTAATTACTATTCCCCCTCCAGGTCAAGGTGGATGGTAGGGAATGATGTAATTCGGCTTCCAGCTATTGCTGGAGGTTATAAGCTGTTCTGGGTGAGCTGTCTAGCCTCTATGTGACTATAGACAAGCAGGGCTGCTGCAGCCTTTCATCTGTCTGCTTTCAACTATTATTCTGGTATGCTGTGTGGCTGCCTGTAGGAAGTGTCTCTCATAGAAATGAAACTGCATACAGTAGATCAGGGGTCGGGAACCTATGGCTCGCGAGCCATATATGGCTCTTTTCATGCCTGCGTATGGCTCTCTGGCTCGCTAAAAGACGGGTGACAGAGCGGCCAGAGAGCCTGTGTTTAGTAATCTGCCCCGCTGTAATCTGCGCCGCCGCCCCGCCCCCCTCCTCCATGCCGGTAATCTGCGCCGCCGCCCCGCCCCCCTCCTCCATGCCGGGTGTTTGTAATTGCGCTGATGCTGGCGCTGCCTGTGTGATGTCACACGTTACGTGTGACACATCGGCGCAGCCGGCGGGAACTGAGGCAGCTTGGCGGGGGGAGGAGCCGACCCCACGACGTGCGACCCGGAGGCAGCCGCACCCATAGGTACTGCTCCGGAGCGCACAAGCCAGCAGCAGCCGTCGCCGCCGCCGCAGGAGCCGCCGCAGTCACTCCAGGACAGGTCCAGGAGGTCACTCCAGTCTGGTAAATTCATTTGTGGGGAAATCGTCTGCCAATGAGATAGGATAGGCATTTGTGGGGAAATCGTCTGCCAATGAGATTGCATTTGTAGGGAAATTGTCTGCCAATGAGATTGCATTTGTGGGGAAATAGTCTGCCAATTGAGATTGCATTTGTGGGGAAAGCGTCTGCCAATGAGATTGCATTTGTGGGGAAATCGTCTGCCAATGAGATTGCACTTGTGGGGAAATTGTCTGCTAATGAGATTGTACTTGTGGGGAAATCGTCTGCCAATGAGATTGCACTTGTGGGGAAATTGTCTGCCAATGAGATTGCATTTGTGGGGAAATCGTCTGCCAATGAGATTGCATCTGCCAATGAAATTGCATTTGTGGGGAAATAGTTTGCCAATGAGATTGCATTTGTGGGGAAATTGTCTGTCAATGAGATTGCACTTGTGGGGAAATCATCTGCCAATGAGATTGCACTTGTGGGGAAATTGTCTGCCAATGAGATTGCATTTGTGGGGAAATCGTCTGCCAATGAGATTGCACTTGTGGGGAAATCGTCTGCCAATGAGATTGCACTTGTGGGGAAAACGTCTGCCAATGAGATTGCACTTGTGGGGAAATAGTCTGCCAATGAGATTGCACTTGTGGGGAAATTGTCTGCCAATGAGATTGCATTTGTGGGGAAATTGTCTGCCAATGAGATTGCACTTGTGGGGAAAACGTCTGCCAATGAGATTGCACTTGTGGGGAAAACGTCTGCCAATGAGATTGCACTTGTGGGGAAAACGTCTGCCAATGAGATTGCACTTGTGGGGAAATAGTCTGCCAATGAGATTGCACTTGTGGGGAAATTGTCTGCCAATGAGATTGCATTTGTGGGGAAATTGTCTGCCAATGAGATTGCATTTGTGGGGAAATCGTCTGCCAATGAGATTGCATTTTGTGGCCAGCCGGCCCTCCACCATGTGGACTATTGTGCACCTCATCTGTCCACCCACCAAGCAATATCACCTGCCCACCCAGCACCTTGACCTACCTCTCCACACCCTGACCTGCCGCTCCCATTATTTACTGGTGAATGCTGGCCAGTGTACGATTATTTTATGGTGAAATGCTCCCCACTTTACGATTAATTTCTGGTGAAACATTGCTGCATTAGAATTACTTTATGGCGAACCGCTGCCCCATTATGATTATTTGGCACCTATGGGGGAGCCCCATCCACATTTTCGCAGGGGGGGCCCAGTGATTTCTAGTTTCGCCCCTGTCCCCTGACCGGCCTTCCCAACCCACCACCCCTAGCCATCTCCTCCTGCCCAGGAGTTCACAACCTAATCCTAACCATTAGCAACTGCATAACAACGTTATTAAAGAATGCAGACACTTATTGTACTTTAAAAAGTGTTTGTTTTGCATAAAATGTACACATTACCTTGTATTTAGTTTTAAACATATTGTATGGCTCTCACAGAATTTCATTTTAAAATATGTCGTGTTTATGGCTCTCTCGGCCAAAAAGGTTCCCTACCCCTGCAGTAGATAATGACTGGCTGCACACTGCACACAGATACACTTGTCTGTTTCAGAGCTTCTTTCTCGGCAGCAGCAGCCCCTCCCATGTCAACAGCTCCGAGTAGGAAATCTGAGCTAGGAGGTGGCAGGCTTGGGCTTGAAAAGACTCCACAGAAGAGTGACTGAGCTATAATGATTCCAGGTCAAACCTAGACTGAATCAGTCGGTGGATTCTTATCACAGTTGATAACAGATAGATTAGACTGAGAAGAATAAAACTAAAAGCATGATAGGTGTTTACTGTCATGTTCCCGCTGATAAATGTAATAAAATACATGAGGGTGCTTCGTCTCTGGTTCTCTTTAAAGAGAACCCGAGGTGGGTTCTAAGAATGCTAATTGCACACAGAGGCTGGGTCTGCATATACTGCCCAGCCTCTGTTGCTATACTGATCATTCCACAGGCCCCCCTGCACTCTGCTTGACCCCCATAAATCATACGCCGAGCTATCGACACACAGCGTGTCGCAGCCGGCTGTTTATCTCTGCATCTGTCAAGTCTCGGCGCTCCCCCGCCTCCTCCATAGCGCCGGTCCCCGCCCGCATCTCTTTCCTCAAATCAGCAGTGAGGGAAGGGACGTGGGCGGTGACCGGCGCTATGGAGGAGCGCCGAGAGTGACAGATGCAGAGGTAAACAGCCGGCTGCGACACGCTGTGTGTCGATAGCTTGGCGTATGATTTTTGGGGGTCAAGCAGAGCGCAGAGGGGCATGGGGGGATATTGGTATAGCAACAGAGGTTGTGCAGTATATGCAGACCCAGCCTCTGTGTGCAATTAGCGTTCTTAGAACCCACCTCATGTTCTCTTTAAGTGTCCCTTTAGGCTCTGGAACCTTAGCTGATAAAAAAAAAAAAAAGATAAACTTACCTACGGCTTTTACCGGCCACCTGCAGACATCCTGCCCATGCAGGGACAAACCGATTTCCCGCAGAGAGCAATTTTATTTCCTGGCGACTGGCCAGGCGGCGGCAACACAGACACAGTGCCCACTTACTGGCCAGAAACGAAACTAGCTCGCTGCAGTGGATCGGTTTGTCCCAGCCCAGGCAGGATATCAGCAGGCAGCTGGTAGAAGCCCCTTGTAAGTTCAACTCCAAGCCATCCCGCAGGGGACCAGAGCGGCCCAGGAAGTCGGTGAGTGACAAAGCGGCTGCAATGAGGCTGGAGGAAGCCCCAAGTAAATAAATTTTTTTGCCCCATGTACATGCGTTTCTGACCCAGAACTTCAGCTTGCATTCTTTGTAAACAAAATCTGGCCTGTTTTGTTTATTTCTACCTCCGCACAAGAGATCTTTTGTCTTTAAATGCACTGTACATTGTAGGGAGCTCTGCTCCATGCCCCCTTTCATACATCAGCACATGTTATCAGTCACAAGTAAGCATCTTTTTTGCCTTGAATTCCAGGTTAATATCTCAGCCAGGGCACTATATCTGCATGCAGTTCATAAGTCCTCCACATGCATCACATGCGGGTAATCCCCCAGCAGAGCAGCACCTCCCCCCTCATCATTGTGCGCCGCGGCTGCCCGGGAATCCTCGGCGCACAGCAGCATTCCTCTCTATTTAGCAGCGGCGCAGCACGTGTTAACGTCAGGTGATCCTGAAGCGAGCCCCCCCTGTAAGACCAGCAGCCACCCCCGGCCCGAGGTCTATACACAGATAATCTATCCCCCGCTCTCTCCCGGCTGCCATGCTGGCCGCTGTGCTGCCTGAAAGAAAGCCCTCCCCCTCCTCGCATTATGTATCACACGTTCCGTGGTTCCTACCGCTCTGCAGGTTTCGGGGTTCTCCGAGCGCCGGGAACCCCGGAACCAGCAGCGGCCGTTTACTCACATTGTACAGCGGGGAATCCCTCGGCAGCTGCGCTGGGGTTCATGGCCATGGTGGGGGGCCCCGATCGGGGAACAGACAGGCTACGGATCGCGGCTGTGCCTAGGCGGATGTATGACTAGAAGGACTTCCGCTGACTAGAGGGCGCCCTGTGTGTGTGGCTGAACACAATACAGACTCCTCCTGCTCATATGACATGCATCACCTGCGCTATGCATATTTCATAACCATCTGCTCAGCTTCCCCGCTGAAGATGCAGGGATCCCTGCAGTGCTGGCACTAGATATATGCAGGCTTCTGCCAATGTCTGTTGTGTGTATTCTGCACTATGTATGCCTTATAAGCAGCTCACTATGTATTTATAAGCAGCAGCTAGCAGTGACTGCCTCTGTGTGACTCACTGCTTTATAAATATACCATACATACAATGCATTGCTCTACAGCTCCTGGTACCTTGTCATTCTGTGGAAGGCATGTGTTGTAGTTTCATTTGACCACTTGTGTATAAACTATAATGTACAGTACAAGTAGAATCACTTTACAAGGGAGATGAGGTGAGAGACCTATGGAAGCTGCCATATTTATTAACTTTTAAACAATACCAGTTACCTGGCAGCCCTGCTGATCTTTCTGGTCAGTAGGGTCTAAAGGTGACCATGCATCTATTCAATCATTTTATAGAATCGAGAGAGAGAATCGTGTGTTTCAGTATGCCCAATCGATGAAAAGTGGTTCCTATCATGTCCAAATGGCCATCTTAGTTCATTGAACAAGATGGAAGATGTCAGTCGATTACTAGAGATGTTGCGAACCTCCGATTTTCGGTTTGCGAACCTTTGCGGAAGGTTCGGTTCGCGAACCGCAATAGACTTCAATGGGGAGGCGAACTTTGAAAAATATAAAAAATTACGCTGGCCACAAAAGTGATGGAAAAGATGTTTCAAGGGGTCTAACACCTGGAGGGGGGCATGGCGGAGTGGGATACATGCCCAAAGTCCCGAGGAAAAATTTGGATTTGACGCAAAGCAGCGTTTTAAGGGCAGAAATCACATTGAATGCTAAATTGCAGGCCTAACGTGCTTTCAAACATCTTGCATGGGTATACATCAATCAGGGAGTGTAATTAGAGTTCTGCTTCACACTGACACACCAAACTCACTGTGTAACGCACCGCAAACAGCTGTTTGCGTAGTGACGGCCATGCTGGACTGGTGCGCACCGTGGCCAGAGTGTAGGCCGTGGCGTTTTTCAAGCCCATATGGTCGCCGGGCTGTGGTAGCTCAATGATAGAACAACAGTGACTGTGTCCAGCTGATCAAATTTGGTCTGACCACAATGAAGCAACGACCTTATTATCTTTTGTGTGCCACCCCCACCCGAGACACTCAAATAGCCGGCGGTCATCGCTTCATTGTGATAACGCAAGCCCCTTCACCGCGGCAAGGTAATGATCACGAAGAAGGATGGGCACATGTACATGCCTTTTGTTTTTTTGTTGCAGCCGCCCGCAGTGCAGCCAGAAGAATTAGGCAGGCATGTACACGCACCAGAAAAATTAGTGTAGCGGCCGCTGCTAGCAACGGCCTTAAAAATTCAGGAATCCGCCTAGAGTCCTGGACCCTGTTGGTGGTGGCGAAGAAGGCAAGCGGCCTGCAGGCAGAGATGCTGTGTGTGGGAACTGACTTAGTCTTCGGTCGTGCAGTAGCCCTCCGGGATCCATTCCTCATTCATTTTGATAAAGGTCAGGTATTGAACACTGTCGTGACTTAGGCGACTACTCTTCTCAGTAACTATGCCTCGAGCTGCACAGAAGGTCCTTTCTGACAGGACGCTTGCGGAAGGGAAAGAGAGAAGTTGTATGGCAAATTGGGACAGCTCTGGCCACAGGTCAAGCCTGCGCAACCAGTAGTCCAAGGGTTCATAGTCGCTTTTCGCAGTGTCTACATCCACACTCAAGGCCAGGGAGTCGGCTACCTGCCGGTCCAGGCGTTGGTGGAGGGTGAATCCGGAAGGACTATGGCGAGGAGTTGTACTAAAGAACGTCCGCATGTCTGACATCACCCTGAGATCGCTGGAGCGTCCTGTCCTTGCCTGCGTGGACTTGGGAGGAGGAGGGTTACTGCCAGTGGTACCTTGATTGCGTTGTGCAGCCACATCACCCTTAAACGCATTGTAAAGCATCATCAACTGCTTGTTCTGCAACTGCTGCATCCTTTCCGCCTTGTGTTGAGTTGGTAACAGGTCCGCCACTTTGTGCCTGTACCGAGGGTCTAGTAGCGTGGCCACCCAGTACAGGTCATTCGACTTGAGTTTTTTAATACGGGGGTCCCTCAACAGGCTGGACAACATGAAAGAGGACATCTGCACAAAGCTGGATGCAGACGTACTCTCCATCTCCTCTTGCTCTTCCTCAGTGACGGGATGCAACTCCTCTTCCTCCCCCCAGCCACGAACAATACCACGGGAACGTGGAGCAGCAGAAGCCCCTTGTGACGGCTGCTGCGGTTGTTCTTCCCCCGCCTCTTCCTCCTCCACAGAAACATCTTCCTCATTATCACCATCATCAGAGTCTGACTCCTCTCCTTCCCCACACGACTCCTCTTCTTCCTCCTCCCCCCTCTGTGCTGCCACAGGTGTTGTGGGAACATCGGGTTCGGGTGTAAATGGCTCCCACGACTCCTGCTGCCGTAACTCTTCTCGTTCACACTCCTCCACAGCTGTATCCACCACTTTACGCACGGCACGCTCCAGGAAGTAGGCGTAGGGGATCAAGTCGCTGATGGTGCCCTCATCGCGTCTCACCAGTTTGGTCACCTCCTCAAAGGGCTCCATGACCCTGCATGCATTTCGCATCAGTGTCCAGTTGTTGGGCCACAACATCCCCATCCTCCCAGATTGTGTCCTTGTACTGTAATGATACAGGTACTGGGTGACGGCTTTCTCCTGATCTAGCAGGCGAGAGAACATCAGCAGGGTGGAATTCCAGCGAGTCAGGCTATCGCAAATGAGGTGTCTCACCGGCAAGTTGTTTCTACGCTGAATGTCCGCAAAGCGTGCCATGGCCTTGTAAGAGCGCCTGAAATGCCCACAAAACTTCCTGGCCTGCTTCAGGACGTCCTCTAAGCCCGGGTACTTGGACACAAATCTTTGCACGACCAGATTCAGCACATGTGCCATGCAGGGTATGTGTGTCAGCTTTCCCAAATTCAACGCAGCAATGAGATTGCTGCCGTTGTCACACACCACGTTGCCGATCTCAAGCTTGTGCGGGGTCAGCCATTGCTCCACCTGTTTGTTAAGAGCAGCCAGGAGAGCTGCTCCAGTGTGACTCTCCGCTTTCAGGCAATACATGTCTAACACTTTGTGACACCGTCGTACCTGGCATGCAGCTTAGGCTCTGGGGTGCTGGGGCTGTGTAGCTGGAGAGGAGATCGCGGCACCAGCCAAGGAGGAGGAGGAGGATGACGACAGCGAAGCGGTGGTAGCAGGTGGAGAGGAGGTGGCTGGAGGCCTGCCTGCAAGCCGTGGAGGTTTGACAAGTCGGTCCGCTTCGCAGCCACGTACTCCCTGCTTGCTGCCATCGGTCACCAGGTTGACCCAATGGGCTGTGTATGTAATGTAGTGGCCCTGCCCGTGCTTGGCAGACCAGGCATCCATGGTCAGGTGGACCCTTGACCCAACGCTGTGTGCCAGAGATGACACCACTTGCCTCTCAATTGCACGGTACAGTTTGGGTATGGCCTTTTGTGAAAAATAATTGCGGCCTGGTATCTTCCACTGCGGTGTACCAATGGCCACAAACTTACGGAAAGCCTCCGACTCCACCAGCTTGTATGTTAATAGCTGGTGAGCTAATAGTTCCGCCACGCCAGCTGTCAGACGCCGGGCAAGAGGGTGACTGGCAGACATTTGCTTCTTACGCTCAAATACTTCCTTCACGGACAGCTGGGTACTGCTGTGGGCAGAGGAGAAGGAACCGCTCAAGGGAAGAGGCGGTGTGGAGGAGGGTGGCTGTGAAGGTGCAAGGGAGAAAGTGGATGAAGACGATACACCTGAAGGAGGAAGAGAAGAAGGAGGGTGGCTTGTCTTTTGAGGGGTGCTGCTTTTCCTCAGGTGTTCTTGCCATAGCTGTTTGTGCCTTCTCTCCAGGTGCCTTCGTAAGGCACTTGTCCCTACGTGAGAGTTGGCCTTTCCACGGCTCAATTTTTGCTGGCAGAGACAACAGATGGCTTTGCTCTGATCTGAGACACACACGTGAAAAAATTTCCAAACCGCTGAGCCCCCCTGGGGTGATGGAGCGATATGGTGGCATCAGCAGCTGACGTTGAAGGGCATGTTGGCTGGCTGGCCATAGCTGGCGATAAATGGCGCCGGACACTGCCCCCAGCTGTTTCTGAGGACGAGCTCCCTCTGCTTCTATCATGGAGTCTTCTCCTCCTACTCCTCCCTGACTCCTCCTCTGAACTGTCCCCCTGGTCATCTCCTCTACCGGGAACATATGTGGTATCCTTATAATCGTCATCATAATCCTCCTGGCCAGCTGCGCTTTCCTCAGACACCTCCTCAACTGCACCAACTTCAGGTGGTTCATCATCCCCCTCCATACTATCACCACCTAACTCAGACGTATGAGGTGGTGTACCTGCACCTTCTTGTTGTTGTTGCAGTAGTGGCTGGAAATCAGTGATTTCACCACCAAATAACTCCTGCGAAGTGTCAAATGCAGCGGATGTGGTGCTTGTTGTAGCGCTGGTGGCTGCGGGAGATGAGGTGTTCTGTGTTAAATACTCAAGCACCTCCTCACGATTTTGGGAAGTGATGGCACGTGCCTTCTCCTGAGCACTGTATTTTGGGCTAGGTCCGCACGAAATCACAGCAACACCACCTCACACAGACCTGCCGGTGCCTGGTGGCCTTCCTCTGGGTCTGCCTCTACCTGGTTTGTCCATTTTGTCCATCTCGGGGGGATGCTAGGTATATGCAGTGAGCTGGGTTCACTGAACAGTAAAGGTACTTAAGATGCAGTGAGGTGGGTTCTCACTCAACACAACAGGTAGTTAGATGCAGTGAGCTGGGTTCACTCAACACTAAAGGTACTTAAGATGCAGTGAGGTGGGTTGGCGGAAGGTAGGAGGCGCCCACAGACATATATCGATAAAAGGTAATCTCTGTTACCCCTGTATAGGGGAGTGCACACTTGGAGGCTATCCAAGTGGCCAACTTTTTACCTGGAGTTGCGACCAAACTTGATATCGGAAGCAAGGCCGAGTGAGGACGGTACTTCCTCACATGCGAGAAGAGTGGTTGCTTTCTAAAGCAACCTAATTTTGTCAGTATGTCACTGTCTTACACACATATCCTGGTGTCCCTTTGATAATACACCAGATCGGGCTCCCGGTCTCCTTGTGTCTTTTTTTTGTTTTTCTTTACAAGAGTGAGGTGGGTTCTCACTCAACACAACAGGTAGTAAGATGCAGTGAGCTAGGTTCACTGAAAAGTAAAGGTACTTAAGATGCAGTGAGGTGGGTTCTCACTCAACACAACAGGTAGTTAGATGCAGTGAGGTGGCCAGGTGGGTTCACTCAACACAACAGGTAATTAGATCTAGTGAGCTGGGTTCACTCAACACAAAGCTAGGTATATGCAGTGGTGAGGTGGGTTAAGTAAACACAACAGGTACTGAGGTATATGCAGTACTGGGTAGTACAATGTGCAGCTCCCTGTCACACACACAGGTAGTCACTGAATGTGCTGGGCTGCTGGCAGTGGCACACACACTATCAATTAGCAAGGCTGTGCATGCAACAAAAGTGTCAGTTTGACACACACACAAAAAAAAAATATGTACAGGATGAGCTCTGAAAAGAGCTGTTGCTGTTGATGGGTGCTTTAAAAGCAATAATAATCAGTCAGGAGCAAGCAAAGCAGCCTAGAACCTTACTAATCTGTCCCTAGGAGAAAAAGTCTGCAGCAGCTGTCCCTAGTCTGTCTCTAGCAGGCACACGAGTGAGTGTAATGGCCGCCGGACCCTGCCTTATATAAGGGGGGGGGGGGGGGGGGCTCCAGGGCTTAGTGTAGCCTGAATGGCTACAATGTGCCTGCTGACTGTGATGCAGAGGGTCAAAGTTGACCCTCATAGTGCATTATGGGGCGAATTGAATTTCCGCAAAAGTTTGCCTGGTGCAGGCGAACGCGAACCCCCTAAGTTCGCCTGGAACCGTTCACCGGCGAACCGGTCGCTACATCTCTATCGATTACACAGGAATCGGCTGCTTTTCATGTCATTCGATTGACTCTGAATCGATTTTTGCATCCAGCATGGATACACAATATTGGTCAGATCGATTAGTGAAGGTGATGGCCCCTAGTCGATCGACTTTCAATCAACCATACTGAAGTCAATCGCTTTGTCGATTGAATCAGAATCACTAGATGTATGGCTACCTTAAATCACACACCTGAAACAAAGCATGCAGCTAATCCTGCCAGATTTGTCATAGACTTCTGATCTGCATGCTTGTTCAAGGTCTCTGGCTTAAAGAGACTCTGTAACAAAATTGTCATCCTTATTTCTTCTATAAGTTCCTATACCTGTTCTAATGTGGTGTATCTTCCTGCAGACTTTTCTAGTTGCACAGTGGCTGTATTATCTCTGGTATATGATCTAATCTTCTCTCCTCTGTTGGGCGGAGGCATTCAGGCTGGAATGTGCTGTGCTGCTTGTGATTGAATGAAAGCTATACACACCCTCTCCAGCTACTCTCAGCGTATTATTTGCTTGGTCTTTTGTTTGTAAACACTGCATAAAACTGGCAATTACAAGCCAGGATTGCAGCAGGGAGTGGCAGAAACAGCACAGAGGGGCCCAGGAGAACATAATGAATAGAATGGTATGGTTTTTATTGTAAGAATTTTAGAGTACAGATTCTCTTTAAAGGGAACCAGAGAGGAATGGAGCGTGAAAATAGAACAAGCTTTTATACATACCTGGGGCTTCTTCCAGCCCCATAAGCCTGGATCGCTCCCACGCCGCCATCCTCCGCTTCCTCTATCGCCGCTACCGGGACCCGTCACTTCCAGCGGACGCGGCCAATTGTTCGCATCACAGGGGCTCCCTCCATACCCTTACGCATGTGGCTGCGCAGTAGGCATCCGCAAGCGTAAGTGTATGGAGGGAGCCCCTGTGATGCGGAGGATTGGCTGCGTCCGCCGGGCGACTGGCGGTAATGACGGGACCCGGTACCGGTGGATCCAGGCAGCGGAGGACGGCGGCGTGGGAGCGATCCGTGCGTATGGGGCTGGAGGAAGCCCCAGGTATGTATAATAGCTTTGCGGTTATCCTCTCTGGTTTTCTTTAAAGGGAAGGTTCAAGCAAAATAAAAAAATGAGTTTCACTTACCTGGGGCTTCTACCAGCCCCATGCAGCCATCCTGTGCCCTCATAGTCACTCACTGCTGCTCCAGTCCCCCGCTGGCAGCTTGGCGACGTCGGAGGTCGGCAGGACGCATTGCGTACATTTTTATGCATTCCCGCTAGTGCAGAAACATTAACACATACATTTTTACGCATTACTGGTTCAATGCGTAAAAATGTACGCATTGAACCAGTAACGCGTAAAAAATGTATGTGTTAATGTTCCTGCACTAGCGGGAATGCGTAAAATTGGACTCAATGCGTCCCGCCAACCTCCGAGGTCGGCAAGCTGCCAACGGGGGACTGGAGCAGCAGTGAGTGACTACGAGGGCACAGGATGGCTGCATGGGGCTGGTAGAAGCCCCAGGTAAGTGAAACTCATTTTTTTATTTTGCTTGGACATTCCCTTTAAGGGAACCCGAGATGACAGAGATATGGAGGCTGACATGTGTGTTTCCATTTATAGAATAAACATTGAGTGCCTGTCCTGCTGATCCTCTGCCCCTAAAGGTAGCCATACATCTAACCGATTCAATTGACAAAGCAATCAACTTCAGTATGGTTGATTGAAAATCGATCGACTAGAGGCCCACACACTACAAGCGATGTCCTATGAGATTCACCCTCACTAAGCGATCTGACTGATAATGTGCCTCCATGCTTTGAATGCAAAAATCAAAGGAATGATATGTGTACAGCAGCGGATTGCTGTACGATTGACCGATATTTTGCATCCTGCTCAATCCATTAAGCTCAGATTAAGGAGAAGAGAAGAAACTTCCGGGCACCAGTGTGCATAACGAAGTCACCTTTATTCTAAGCTCCCAACACCTTCAAGACATATATGCATAAACCTGACAACTGTTTCGCAGGATAACCTGCTTCTTCAGAGGCAGCAATCCATTAAGCTGGTCGATTTGACAAAAAATTTGGTTACGTTTCATTTATCAGGCATACTGGAATACAGTCAATTTTCTTTCGATTCTTTAAATTGATTGAATCGGATGGTCGATTGTACAGCCAAATCGCTAGATGTATGGCCACCTTTATACTTTAAAGGGAATGTCCAAGCAAAATAAAAAAATGAGTTTCACTTACCTGGGGCTTCTACCAGCCCCATGCAGCCATCCTGTGCCCTCGTAGTCACTCACTGCTGCTCCAGTCCCCCGTTGGCAGCTTGCCGACCTCGGAGGTTGGCGGGACGCATTGAGTCCAATTTTACGCATTCCCGCTAGTGCAGGAACATTAACACATACATTTTTTACGCGTTACTGGTTCAATGCGTACATTTTTACGCATTGAACCAGTAATACGTAAAAATGTATGTGTTAATGTTTCTGCACTAGCGGGAATGCATAAAAATGTACGCAATGCGTCCTGCCGACCTCCGACGTCGCCAAGCTGCCAGCGGGGGACTGGAGCAGCAGTGAGTGACTATGAGGGCACAGGGTGGCTGCATGGGGCTGGTAGAAGCCCCAGGTAAGTGAAACTCATTTTTTTATTTTGCTTGAACCTTCCCTTTAAGGCCTCTTTCCCACCAGGACGTTGCGTTTTAGGTGATGTTATAGGTCGCATAACGTGCCCCTAACACAACGCCTGGTGGTGTTGGAGGAGGACGGTACCCAGAGCTGCGTTATGCAGCTCTTGGTGCGCCTTTTCTGTCCTATGCGCTGTGGAGACCATGTGATCAGGGCACTCCGCATCACATGGTTCCGCCAGCCAATCAGCGGCCGCTCCAGGAAGTAAACACTGCAGTGCAGTGCATATTAAGTAGCCATGTGGCTGGCTACAATAGTGGACTCTCCCCGCCTCCTCTCCGGCCCAAAAAAACAAACAAAAACATAACTGAGCATGTGCACACAGTCTAACGCGGCTAAAACCACGTAGAACGCATAGCATGCTGTACTTTATTTGAAAGTGTAGCGTTAAAATGTAACGCAACGTAGGCACTGTGAACAGCCCATTGATTTTACATTACTGTGAGTTGGGCTGCATTACAGGCTGCACTAACGTGCGCTTGTAACGTCTTACTGTGAAAGCTGCCTTAAAGTACCATGCCATTCTGCACTGTATAAAGCATGTATTTCAGTTTGCCCGTTTATTGACTACTCGTGTATAAATTATAATGTATGTTACCGCCAGAACCCAAAGTAGGATCTGGCTGGCCTAATTGTCATTGTCACGGACGGTTGCGGGGCCGCAGGCGCGTCCTGGAACCGCCCGTGAAGAAAAGAACGATCGCACTCGATTCCCTGCACCGATTGCGCTTCAGATCAATAGAACCAAGATTTGATGTGTAGTATCCCTCTGCCTAGGAACAGCTGGGGGATCTGTCTTAGCTGAGTGAAAGCCTGGGGGGAGGTGTTAATTAGCTTGGACATATTCCTGTGGAAGGCACAATTCCCCTTTCTGTTCTGGGAACCAGGTGACACCTAGCTGATCTCATGTAGATGTTAATTAACCAAAGGGTGATCAGGATGCCTAGGTGCAGCCAGGCAGGCTACGAATCCTCAGGAGGTCTTGACACCTTGCTCACTGGTAAAGATCAAAGGGAAGTCAGCTGTTAGCAGCTAGAACACATCCTGAATAACCTGAGTCTCATAGCATAATCCATAACTTCCCAGATCTGTCATATTTCTGGGGTTCCTGAGATGGCAGCTTCGCCA
The DNA here is from genome assembly GCF_040937935.1 of Hyperolius riggenbachi. Lineage (NCBI taxonomy): Eukaryota > Metazoa > Chordata > Amphibia > Anura > Hyperoliidae > Hyperolius > Hyperolius riggenbachi. Next base: position 195,451,924 of record NC_090657.1, read on the forward strand.
AACGTGGGGGAAGTGTAGCATGAGCCCCGGTGCTGGTTCTGAGGAAGTTTCAGAACATTCTGAGGTAAGGACTGCCAGTTAGGCAGTTTGAAAGTGCCCCGATGATACCACAGGGGACCCACCCCTCATGTCTGGTATCAGGGCGCTGGGTAAATCGAGACAGACCTGAAAATGTTAATAAATCTGCCCTGACATGTACGGTTCTGTGAGATAGAGCCCATATATGGGTAGATATGATTTCTAGTCCCCAGGACAAGGGGAGGGCTCATCTTCTAAGGGGGTGTGTGGCTCCCCGCCCTCACTCCCTCCTACTGAATCAGGGGCATAAGAATGGCAGAGGACCCAAACTCAGTGTCCTCCACCCTGAAAACATCTTGAACTCATCGGTGCCAGCTTGAGGATATGCTGGCATCCACCTGGTCTGAACTCTGAACTTTGATTGAAACCCAGAACTCTGATTTTTCCCACAAAAAGGACATCTTTCCAGGAACTAAGTATTTTTCTCCCTTCTTTTATTTTTTATACTGGCTATTACTGTTTTAATAATTGTTGATTTTAATAATTGTCTGTATATATTAATTATTTATATTGCTGTGAATAAAAGACTTCCTCCAAGTCATTCACTGTTCCGCTACCCTGCTTATCAGCACACACAGAACTGATCCCGGGTCTCTGAAGATACGCTACTGTTTGTTTGTTGTTGGCTAGACAGAATACCGTGTGTTTAACCGTTTTAGTCGCAGGACTAGTCAGTCAGTAAATCGGGTCCACTGGCCCATACCAGTGGTGGTGGCAGATAGCGTGGAATCGTGTGTACGTTGTAATTACCCGTGTCTCACAGGCTCCCTTCTGAGTTGTCTGCGGCTAATTCTTAACGGTTCCTGCGCATTGACTGCGACCAGAGTTCGCACGATCCGTGCGCTGGCACCGTTTAGAAGGCTAAGTGCGGTCAGCCACTAGTGCTCCTGTGACAGTCATGATTTTCCTGTATAAATTGTTGGTTGTTACGATAAAAAATGTCATTTAAATATATAATGTACAGTTGTGTTCAAAATTATTCAACCCCCACTGAAATAGAGTGTTTTGACCAGTTTGACATTGATTTTGATCATTTCAGTCATCTTGTTTACAATTAAATCAAAGAGGCACTTGTAAGTCAGACAAATATAACATAACATTTATAGTGAAATAACCACAAATGTCTTTTCTGTGCTCACATCATTATCAGTTTTATTCAACCCCCAAGTGACATTCATTTTTAGTACAACATCCTTTTCCAGTTATAACAGCTTTTAAATGTAAAGCATAGCTTGACACAAGTGTCTTGCATCGATCTACGGGTATCTTAGCCCATTCTTCATGGGCAAAAGCCTCCAGTTCAGTCACATTCTTAGGCTTGCGCGCTGTAACTGCTTTCTTTAAGTCCCACCAGAGGTTCTCAATCGGATTTAAGTCTGGGGACTGCGATGGACACTCCAAAATGTTCCAGCCTTTATTCTGCAACCACGCTCTAGTGGACTTGGAGGTATGCTTGGGATCATTGTCCTGTTGAAAGGTCCAACGTCTCCCAAGCCTCAGGTTTGTGACGGACTGCATCACATTTTCATCCATTGATCCATGGGCCCAAACAGTTTAGAACTGTTTGGGCCCATGGATCAACACTATGTTTGGAGGAGGAAGAACAAGGCCTATGAAGAAAAAAACACCTTGCCTACTGTGAAGTATGGCAGGGAGGGGGGGGGGGGGGGGGTTGTCAATTATGCTTTGGGGCTGTTTTGCTTCTGCAGGGACAGGGAAGCTTCAGCGTGTGCAAGGGACCATGAATTCTCTTCAGTAACAGGAGATATTGGATGAAAATGTGATGCAGTCCATCACAAACCTGAGGCTTGGGAGACGTTGGACCTCTCAACAGGACAATGATCTCAAGCATACCTCCAAGTGCACTAGAGCATAGAGCATGGTTGCAGATTAAAGGCTGGAACATTTTGGAGTGGCCATCGCAGTCACCAGACTTAAATCCGATTGAGAACCTCTGGTGGGCCCTAAAAAAAGCAGCTGCCACGCACAAGCCTAAGAATGTGACAGAACTGGAGGCTTGTGTCCATGAAGAATGGGCTAAGATACCCGTAGATCGCTGCAAGACACTTGTGTCAAGCTATGCTTCATGTTTAAAAGCTGTTATAACTGGAAAAGGATGTTGTACTAAGAATGAGTGTCACTTGGGGGTTGAATAAAACTGATCATGATGTGAGCACAGAAAAGATATTTGTGAATATTTCATTATAAATGTTATGTTATATTTGTCTGACCTACAAGTGCCTCTTTGATTCAATTGTAAACAAGATGACTGAAATGATCAAAATCAATGTCAAACTGGCCAAAACACTCAATTTCAGTGGGGGTTGAATAATTTTGAAAACAACTGTAGGAGACACACACAGTGATATTTGAGAATTGAAATGAAGTCTATTGGATTTACAGAAAGTGTGCAATAATTTTTTTAAATAAAATTAGTCAGGTGTATACATTTGGGCACTGTTGTCATTTTATTGATTCCAAAACCTTTAGAACTAATTATTGGAACTCAAATTAGCTTGGTAAGCTCAGTGACCCCTGACCTACATACACAGGTGAAGCCAATTATGAGAGAGTATTTAAGGGGGTCAATTGTAAGTTTCCCTCCTCTTAATTTTCTCTGAAGTGTAGCAACATGGGGGTCTCAAAACAACTCTCAAATGACCTGAAGACAAAGATTGTTCACCATTATGGTTTAGAGGAAGGATACAGAAAGCTGTCTCAGAAATTTCAGCTGTCTGTTTCCACAGTTAGGAACATATTCAGGAAATGGAAGACCACAGGCTCAGTTCAAATTAAGGCTTAATGTGGCAGACCAAGAAAAATCTCGGATAAACAGAAGCGACGAATGGTGAGAACAGTCAGAGTCAATCCACAACCACCAAAGACCTACAACATCATCTTGCTGCAGATGGAGTCACTGTGCATCGTTCAACCATTCGGCGCACTTTACCCAAAAAGATGCTGTATGCGAGAGGAATATGCATAGGAAGCCTTCTCTGCCCAAAGCACAGAGCCGCTTGAGGTATGCTAAAGCACATTTGGAGAAGCCAGCTTCATTTTGGAATAAGTTGCTGTGGACTGATAAAACGAAAATTGAGTTATCTGGGCATAACAAGGGGCGTTATGCATGGAGGAAAAAGAACACAGCATTCCAAGAAAAACACCTGCTACCTACAGTAAAATATGGTGGTGGTTCCATCATTTTTAGACCGCTGATCCAAAGGGACAATTGTGCTGCATCTAAGATCTGAACAGCCTTTGGGCTCTTTTACAGTTAATGCGTTGGTATGCATTTTTTTCCTCCATAGCAGTGCATTGTGAAAAAGCTTTCAGCTAAAATGCGTATAGTGGGAAATGAGCCATAGGAAAACATGGGCATTACTTTGAAAATCTGTTTCCTTTCAGTTATAACTGAGACCAACTGATAAAGTGTAAATTAAAAGGACCCTTAGGCCCCGTTTACCCTTAGGCCCCGTTTTTGCTCTCCGTTGTAACTGAAAGGACAACATATTTTCAAAGTAATGCCCATGTTTTCCTATGGCACAGTTCACACTTAAAGGGAAGGTTCAGGGACAGTTAAAAAAAAATAAAAATCCAAATCCACTTACCTGGGGCTTCCTCCAGCCCGTGGCAGGCAGGAGGTGCCCTCGGCGTCGCTCTGCAGGCTCCTGGTGGCCGACCTGGCCAGGCCGGTGGCCAGGTCGGGCCTCTTCTGCCCTCCATTGTGCGTTCCACGCCGGCGCGCTGACGTCATCGGACGTCCTCCGGGCTGTACTGCGCAGGCTCTGGAGGAAGGCCCAGGTAAGTGGATTTGGATTTTTTTTTTTTTAACTGTCCCTGAACCTTCCCTTTAATGTGTTTTAACTCAGGCTAAGTTCACAGTGGGACGTTAAAGTCGCATGTTAAAACAACATTTAACGCAGAATAACGCACTGAAATGAAAAATCAATGCCCCGTTCACAGTGCATACATTGCGTTGGTGTCTAACACTGCACGTTAAGTGAAAGTACAGCATCCTGTATTTTCTACTGTATCTGTTGTACGCTGCATTGCGACTTTTTGGGCACGTTCCGTTGTAAGTTTGCGTTGCGACTTTTAAGTTGCATCAAAACGCAACGTCCCACTGTGATTCTAGCCTGAAATCTTTTTCACAATGCACTGCTATGGAGAAGAAAAAAAAAATGTGTACCAACTGATTAAGGCCTCAATTCATAAAGCATTACCGCATGCAGTGATGCTGAATACAGCAGACTTTCCCGAGCACTTAGCAATGTGTCAATTCATAAAGGCTGTTACCGCATGAAAAACAAATTACCGAGCAGTGAGGAAAATTACCGTCTTGGCTGTAGTTACCTCCAACACATGTCAGTAAATTGTCAACAAATGTCAATTCATAAAGCCTTCAACAAGCGGTAAGCCTGACAATAGTTACCGACACCTCTGGTGAGGTGTTAACAATGCACAGTGCAGGGAGCTGAAAGTCTGAGCAGGGAGCCAAAGTCTGTGTCAGTCACCTGTGCAGAGAACCGTCTGTGTGAGTCATCTGTGCCGAGAGCCGTCTGTGTGAGTCATCTGTGCGGAGAGCCGTCTGTGTGAGTCATCTGTGCAGGGCAAAAGAGATATCGCCACACTGCTCTACCGCTCAATGGGCTGCGGTAATTTATCTTTATGAATTAGCACACAGACCGGTAAAATACAGAGTGTGGTATTTTCCCTCCCAGATTTTTTTTATCGCACTGTTTTTATGAATCAAGGCCTAAGTGTAAACAGGGCCTTAGCAGAACAAGTACTAAAAATACACACGTAATTTGAGCATGGTGTGAATACATCCAGCAATACAGGTACATTACATGTCAGTTTACTTTCTGGGCTCTCTGGGATGTCTGTTTATTGTCCGAGCACCCTGGGATGTCAGTTTATTTTCTTGGATGTCAATTTACTTTCAGAGCACCCTGGGGTGCCAGTTTACTGTCTTGGTCCCTGGGATGTCAGTTTAGGCTCAGTTCCCTCTAAGGGCTGGTTCAGACGGACGTTTGCAGAGCTTTTACTGCCAGCGTTCGGGGCTTGGCGTTAAACGCTCCCATTCAAGTGAATGGGAGCGTTTGTACCAAGCTTTTACGAGCGTTTGCACAAACGCGGCGTTTGGGTCCCGATTTTCACTGGCGTTCAAGGAGCCCCTGAAAGCTACATGTTGCTTCCAGGGGCGGTTAACCGCGACGGGTAATGTCCTCCTAGGGGAAGAAAAAACGCGACCGCATCCGAACGCAATGCGAACGCTGCTGAAAGCCTGAACGCATCACAAACGCAACGCCAACGAACGCGACGCCTCCAAACGTCCGTCTGAACCAGCCCTAAAAGCGATTTAACTGAAATCTTTTTCATAATGCACTGCTATGGAGAAAAAACACATACCAGTGCATTGTTCACACTATCGTTTCTGCAATGTAAAGTATATCATCGCTGGCATAAACGCTTATCAAAACCTGCACAGAGCGATTTTGCTAGCGTTTTGAAGTTACTGAAGTTTTGAAGTTACTGCACACTGTAACAAAATTAAAATTGATTGAAAGGACCAATCAGATTTAAAATCGCTAATTGGTACATAACTGTTGGCAAATTGGATACATTTTTTTAAAATCGCTCCCTAAAACGCTCATGAAATCGCTTGAAAACTGCTCATACAAAACGCTAGCGATTAGCGATAGCGTTTTGTAGTGAGTTCTAGGCCTCAGGCACATTTTCAAAGTGTGTTCAGGTGTCTCCTGTTGTTTGGTGACTTCATTATGGCTCTTTCACATCTGAGATGGCATTGGTGAAAGGTCAACACATATGTTTTTATGTATGTGTTTTGGTGCATTGCATGTTACCACAGTGAGTACGCGGTTTTAATACGTTTTCAATCCGTTTCCGCACATAGGAAAACGCAGGTGATATTATAATTTTTTGATTTTCAACTGAAACTTTGTGCTTTGAAATGTTTTAAAAATGCATGTTCTTCTTGGAGCTTGTGTTTTACATTGATTTACATTGTGACGCATAACGCAAGCATTGGGCGATTAAAAGCTCCGGGGAGCGTCAAAACGCAGCGTTAGATGTGGAAGGTAAAATTAAAGACTATGGACTTTTTACCTTGGAAAATGCACACAATATATTTTTATGGGCTCTATTCATATAAGGCTGTGCGGGGATAAAATCTTGTCAGGAAAATACCGCATTCGGTATTTTAGACTTCTGTGTGCTAATTCTTAAGAATACAGTTGCGATAGAAGTTTGGGGATTTCCCGAACTAAACTGGCAGTGCTGGCTGAGATGATACATTTTCTCCTGCAGAGACAGCGTTACAATAAAAGAGGCATCCCCAACTTCCCTTTAGATGTGAAATTTTTTGTTCAAACTGCCTCTGTTTGCGCTGAATCTGTCTATTAGTCTTTCTAAACAATCTGTTTAATTGCCACAGCTTAGAAGAACTTGAAATGTTACACATGCAGGCTTTCTGATGTGAAATATATCTGAAAACTGGTATTCAAGAGGTTAAAAAACACAGCCTGTGGTATGTGTGGGATGTCTTTTTCGTCCTGCTCTTTGTTGCTGCTGCCTGGGAGATGTGTCCCCATTAACTTTGCTGTTATCCGCTCTCTTATCACCTTTTCTAAACAGACGGTATTCTTCATCCCAATACCGCCTGCTCTAATCTTCATGAATTGACATTTAGGGCTCTATTCATAAAACATTTGTGGAAAAAAAAATCTTGGCGGGAAAACACTGCATCGGTATTTTAGACTTTTGTGTGCTAATTCATAAATCGGAAAATTGTATACTAACCTTCCGTAATTTTCCTTTCCTGGATCAAACGATGGCAGCATACATATGGGTTATGGCTCCGCCCCCTGAACCCGATATGACAGACTACCTATAAAATCCTTTGACCTGCCCCCTCCAGCCATTCTTGGTGAAAATCAGTAATCGAATGGACAAGAGGGAGGGATTCGTATGCCGCCATTGTTTGATCCAGGAAAGGAAAATTACAAAAGGTGAGTATACAATTTTCCGATTTCCTGGACAAAACATGGCGGCATACATATGGGATGTAACAAATCACACTTGAGGGAGGGAATGCTGCAAAAGTAAAATTTATTTACACCGATAATACAGCTCTTCCTAAATCCACAGAAGACAGGACTGCAGGATCAACATGATAATGTCTTAAAAAGGTGTTAACAGAAGACCATCCTGCTGCTCTACATACAGATTCTACAGAAACTTTAGAAAAACAAGCCCAGGAATCAGCCATGCCCCTGGTAGAATGAGCATTGATTTCTCTTGGAACAGGTAAGCCCTTAATACTGTAGCACTTCTGAATAGTCTTTACTAGCCATGAAGCAATGGTCCTGGCTGTAACTGGCATGCCTTTCCTAGGACCTCTGAAATTAACAAATAAATGATCGGATGATCTGAAAGAACTCGTAGCTTCAAGATATGATGTGATTGACTGCCCCACATCTAGAGGATGATATTCCCCTTCTGAGAGGAATGTAGGCAGAGAAAGCTCTTGGTTCAGATGAAACTCAGAAGCAACCTTTGGAATGAAGTGTAATGCTGCATACACACTTGAGATAAAAGTCTCTGGAAAAGGCAAGATCACAGACCAATTTTACCCCATTCCATGTAGTATGAGTGCCATACACTACACAGTCTATTCTATGGAGCTGCACTCCCCATCAGATAAAATCTTTGCAAGATGCTGCACACAAAGATGCCCTTACACATTCAAAAGATCATTATCTGCAAAAGATCTCTTCCTGCAATAGATCCATTCCTGCAAAATGCATTCATAGTCTATGAGATCTGCAGATCCTCATACACACCTTGTTTAACAGACTTCATCTGCATATCTGGCAATCATCTGCAGATCTGAAAATCCATCCTGGTGGATCTGATCTGCAGATGATCTGCAGATGATTGCCTGCTAAACAAGGTGTGTATGATGATCTGCAGATCTCATAGACTATGACTGCATTTTGAAGGAATGGATCTATTGCAGGAAGAGATCTTTTGCAGATAATGATCTTTTGAATGTGTACGGGCATCTTTGTGTGCAGCATCTTGCAAAGATTTTATCTGATGGGGAGTGCAGCTCCATAGAATAGACTGTGAAGGTATGGCTCTCATACTACATGGAATGGGGTATAATTGGTCTGTGATCTTGCCTTTTCCAGAGACTTTTATCTCAAGTGTGTATGCAGCATAACACTGGCCTAACGACTAGCCTATCTGGGAAAAACTCCAACAGGTTGCTTGAGCAGCCTAGTGCCTGCAGATCCGAGACTCTCTTTCCAGATGCCATGGCTGTTAGGAAGACAGTCCTGAGAACTAAATTCTCCAAGGAGATTGATTGAAGAGGGAAAAACGGAGGAGAAGATAGAACCTCCAAGACCATAGTGAGGTCCCACTTTGGGAAAAAGGGCTTTCTGGGCGGGCGCATTTTAAAAATCGCCTGCACAAACTGAATTACTAGAGGATGAGTGGCCCATCAATGATTTGTTAAGGCTGAAAGGGCCGAGACCTGCACCTTTATAGCCGCCACACTGAGGCCTTTGTCGACTCCTGACTGAAGAAAATTCAGGATATTCTGGATCTCTGGACACAGACTGTCAAAGCCGTTCTCCAAAGCATAGGATACAAACTTCTCCCAGATACGATAATAGGTGGAATTTGTGGAAGGCTTCCTTGCTTTTAATAGTGTTTCTACCACCTAGGAGGAGCACCCGAAGTCTGTATACCTCTTCCTCTCAATTTCCAGGCCGCTAAATTCAGTCCGCTGATTCCTGGATGAAGAAGACTCCTCTGAGATAGCAGATCGTGATTCAGTCGCAACCTGATCGGATCCTCTAAACTCAGGAACATCGCCAACGCAAACCAAGGCCTCCTGGGCCAGAAGGGAAAGATAGCTATGATCGTGCATTGCTCCCCGCAAAGCCTTTGCAGAAACCTGGGAATCAGAGGAAACGGAGTAAAGGCATATCCCAGGGAGAAGTCCCACTTCTGAACCAGGCAATCCACTCCAGCTGCTGAGGGGTGATGAAACTGGGAAAAGAACCTGTGCACCTTGTTGTTCTGAGGAGAGGCCCACAGATCTATCTGAGGATTTCCCCACTTCCTGGCAATCTTCTGGAAGATCTTCCTGTCCAGAGACCACTCGTGAGAGCTTGCAAAATCCCTGCTTAGGTGATCCGCTAATATATTCCTCTCTCCTGGCAGATAAGTTGCTGTGAGATCTGACAGATTTCTCATTGCCCAACTCATTAGATGAGCAGTCTCCTGAAGGAGCGACCGACTTCTGGTGCCTCCTTGTCTCCTGATATATGCTACTGCAGTCACATTGTCTATCTTCAATAGTACCGATTTCCCATATGTCAGGTGTTGGAAGGCCTTCAAAGCCAAGAAGGCTGCTCTCAGTTCTAGAAGATTCGAGGGCACCCCTTCCTGTACAGTTCTCCATCTGTCTTGCACTTGGACACCATTGCAATGGGCTCCCCAGCCTCTTATACTGGCATCTGTGGTAATGACTACCGGCACTTCTGGCTGAATCTGGTGACAACTCCTAAGATTCTGCTCCTTGGTCCACCATATGAGGGAGCTCCTCACCTCGAGAGGAAGATAGAATCTCTGTATTAGACTTACTCTGTTCCATTGGTGCAAAAAGAAAGTCTGAAGCCCCCTGAGGAACCAGTGTGCCCACTTTACCATCGGAATGGATGATGATAGAGTTCCTAGGAGACTCAAACAATCTCTGGTGGTCAGAAAGGGATCTTGTAGGGCCCTCTGTACCTTCGCTCGGATTGTCACCACCATTTGATCTGGAAAGCAGACTGAATCTGGCGTACGTTAAAAAGGGGCGCTGGGAAAAAAGGGCGCGGGGTTTTAAACGATAAGCATGGATAACGTTTAAAAATGTATTGTACTGTATTTCGTTTAAAATTAATGTTTTATAAAGTTATAAATCATTAAATAATGTGCATTAAATCGGCAATTGTAAAAACGTTAATCTTTCGTTTAAATAGTGAAACGTATAATAACGTTTAAAAAAAAAATTACTAAGTAACCCTCCCTGTACCTACCCCTAACCCCTAGACCCCCCTGTTGATGCCTAAACCTAAGACCCCCCCCTGTTGGTGCCTAAGTAACCCTCCCTGTACCTACCCCTAACCCCCCTGTTAGTGCCTAAACCTAAGACCCCCCTGTTGGTGCCTAAACCTAAGACCCCCCTGTTGGTGCCTAAACCTAAGACCCCCTGTTGGTGCCTAAACCTAAGACCCCCCTGTCGGTGCCTAAACCTAAGACCCCCTGTTGGTGCCTAAACCTAAGACCCCCCTGTTGGTGCCTAAACCTAAGACCCCCTGTTGGTGCCTAAACCTAAGACCCCCCTGGTGGTGCCTAAACCTAAGACCCCCCTGTTGGTGCCTAAACCTAAGACCCCCCTGTTGGTGCCTAAACCTAAGACTCCCCTGTTGGTGCCTAAACCTAAGACCCCCCTGTTGGTGCCTAAACCTAAGACCCCCCTATTGGTGCCTAAACCTAAGACCCCCCTGTGATAAGCATTAATAACGTTTCAAAAACATATTGTGCGGTTTTTTCGTTTAAAAATAATGTAAAAAAAAAAAAATTGTACTGTTTTTCGTTTAAAAATAATGTTTGAAAAAAATATTGTACTGTTTTTCGTTTAAAAATAATATTAAAAAATGTATAAATCATTAAATAATGTGTAATCATGAGAAGCAGTAATAAAACATTAAGTCTCCGGGCGCCGCTTTTAAAACGTTATTTTTCTCCGGCGCCCTTTTTTCCTATCGGGCGCCCATTAAACGATATTTATTATGGGAGTGAATGGCGGCGCCCGATTTGTCCACTAGCCTCCTGCGCCCTTTTTTACTGTTCCCCTGATTCTGGCCCCTAAGAAGATCAGATCCTGAGAAGGAGAGAGCTGACTCTTCTTGGTATTCACTAACCAGCCCAGGCGTTGAAGCAGATTGAGCAGGATTCTCTCATGTTGCAACAGTTCCTGACAATCCTGATGAAGTAATAGGATATCGTCCAGGTAATGGAAAATCCTCAACCCCTGAAGCCTCAGGTATGCAACTACCGGCAGCAAAACCTTGGTGAAAGTTCTTGGGGCTGTGGAAAGGCCGAATGGCAGACATCGGAATTGATAGGCCCTGCCGTCTACTGAGAATCTGAGGAACTTCTGGAACTCTGTCTTTATGGGAATGTGGAGATAGGCGCCCGACAAATCCACCGTAGACATCCAGTCCCCCACGGTTATCATGGAAATGATGGACTGAAGGGATTCCATCTTGAAATGATTGACCTTTATGTGTCTGTTCACAAACTTCAGATCGAGAATCGGTCTCCAATTTCCTGATGACTTCCTTACCAAGAATAGAGGAGAAAAGATTCCTGACTGACACTCCTTCCTTGATAGTGGAACAATTGCTTCTTCCCTTAATAAGGTCTCGACAAAGTTCCTTAGGGCCTGAGATCTTTCCTTGTCTTGTGGTAGCTTCGTGGGCATGAACTTGAAATGTGGAAGCTTCATCTTGAATTTCCAAGAATGACCTGACTTCAGAGTATTTAGTACCCAGGGATCTCTGACTATCCCTACCCAAGACTTCCAGTAGAGGCCTAATCTGGCCCCTACTGGACAATCTTGAGTGAGCGCCCCATCAAAAACGCTTCCTATTCTGTAGAGAGTCGGAAGAAGCCTTTGCCTTTACACCTTTAATGAAGGTGGACTGTGTTCCCCTCCAGTTTCTATTAAACTGTCCGCCTGGCCTGTAGGTTCTTGCCTGCTGAAATCTGCTATTAGTAGCTCTTCTTGAGGTCTGTTGCCTGAAGGGCCTCTGCTTCTTATCCTGCAGGATTCGGGCCCGATTTACCTCCTGTCACCTTCGAAACGGCACTGTCCATCTGAGCGCCAAACAAATGGAACCATCAAAGGGAATCTTGCACCAGTTTGACTTTGATGCCTGATCAGCTGACCAGGGCTTTAACCATAGGGCTCTTCTAGCGGTGACACTGCACAACATGGATCTTGCTGCCAACCTAATTGTGGAGATATATTGAGGTGCTGATGATATTAGGGAGTACAGAAACATATTCTATCATTTTTATGTCTGCTGTATATCTTTCAGAGGTGGATGTCAGCCAGTATGGCTTGAAGATATTGGCAGCTAGCTTCATGGACTGTAATGTGATTGTGTGTGGGTGTCAATAGACAGACAAAAGGGAACCTCATTACCTGTTTCTGGCTGTCCAGAGGAACTGTACGCTGTGATCTTTTGTATTAATGTAGACAGCTGCCATTGTCTTCAGTGAATGGCCCAGTCACCTTCAATAGGCAAGGAAGCGGCTCATTAGGTCACTAGCAGTCACTTTGATCTGCTGCCCCAGGTGTGATTGTCTGCGTCTGCCTACCGGCAATTACAGGCAAACTGCTACCTGTAACCAGAATGCCATCTTTTCATGTATGTGCTACAATACACTTTAACCAAGGAAATAATGTGGAGGAAGCCTTTTGATGTCTGGTAGGATACAATCTTACCTATTGAATTCTGAAACCTTCAAGAAGCTAAGACAGGAACCCTTTGAAGCTTGCATATCACAGGGAAGATTAGGGCAAGCGTTTGGTGATGTCACAAACGGGGAAACTGCATTAGTTCCTGGGGGCTGGACATTAAATGCCCCAGGGGACATTTCAGAGTATGAAAAGCAGAGGCAGATACCTAGTAAGTATCTTCTCTTGGAGATAGCGCATAGCTAGAGATGATCTCGACTTCTGGTCGAACAAGCGGCATGCTCCTGCCGACAACGTTTAGACCAAGTTGGTAACGTTTTAATCCCCATTTTTATTTTTACGCAAATATCCGTGTGTGTATGTTTGTAACTTTTATCTTGTAACTTTTTTACTTTGTTTTTTGTACATCTTCTGTATATATTCTGTTCTGCATTGGTCCATGTTTTTCTGAAATATTAAATTATTATTTAATAAGCTTGACTTCTGCTGTGCTAAACTAACACTCATAGCCTAGAAGAGACTGAAGTGTAACCGTGTATAAGTTTCATGCCTAATTGTACGCTTGAGCAACACTACCATATGAAATTGTAATTGCATTGTCTGTATGGGGCACTTCTGCGCTCGACAGCCGAGTGGGAAGTCTAACAGTATCGTTCGGAACGACTGTTAGTGGTTTTGCTGCACGACAGTGTAACTTGCATTACAAATCATTGTCTGATTGTGCTGTGTTACTGTACAACTGTACTGTGTGTGTGGGGAGTTCTCGTATTCGGTCTAAGCGCAAAGCTCACCCAAATACGAAAACGCAGATTCCGTGTTTAGTCCTCGGACAGCTAAAGGGGACGTGTCTAGCAACGCTAGTGGTGGCAGTGAGAAGTGTTTGAGGGGTTCCAGCCTTGTTTGTAGCTTAAATAAGGCTGTTCCCCGCTTAATCTCGTCAAACCCGCAGTCGGGAACCGTATACGCAGGCGTGCCGCGAGCCGGTTCCTGACACTAATGATGTCAATGGCCGCTTCTCCCATGAAGTCACCTGTTAACTTCAACTCATCCAGAGCCCTTATAATCTCCTGCTTGTCTGCAACTGCATTGATAGCCGATTCCACATTATCTACCCACACACGAGTAGCCTTCGCCAGGGAGGTTAAAGCAACTGCTGGCCTGCAAGCCGCACCAACAGCCAAGAAAGCCTTCTTGACGTCAGTATCAATTTTTCTGTCTAAAGGCTCCTTAACCACCCTGGCGTTCTATTAAGCCAGGGTGGCTGCGGGAGGGTTTTTTTTAAATAAAATAAAAACTATTTCATGCAGCCCACTGAAAGTGGGCTGCATGAAAGCCCACTAGAGGGCGCTCCGGAGGCGTTCTTCTGATCGCCTCCGGCGGCCAAAAGTAACACGCAAGGCCGCAATGAGCGGCCTTCCGTGTTTTGCTTACTTCGTCGCCATGGCGACGAGCGGAGTGACGTCATGGACGTCAGCCGACGTCCTGACGTCAGCCGCCTCCGATCCAGCCCTTAGCGCTGGCCGGAACTATTTGTTCTGGCTGCGCAGGGCTCAGGCAGCTGGGGGGACCCTCTTTCGCCGCTGCTCGCGGCGGATCGCCGCAGAGCGGCGGCGATCAGGCAGCACACGCGGCTGGCAAAGTGCCGGCTGCGTGTGCTGCACTTTATTTCATTAAAATCGGCCCAGCAGGGCCTGAGCGGCACCCTCTGGCGGTAATGGACGAGCTGAGCTCGTCCATACCGCTAAGGTGGTTAAAAGCTACAACATTCTCCATAGGCCGAGTCACATGTTTAGCCAATCTGGCAACTGAAGCGTCTACTACTGGTGCAGAGTCCAATAGTTTTGCATCTTCCTGTCTTAACGGGTAAAGTTTGGAAAGCTTATTGTTAAGAGATGGTTTCTGTTCCACTTTACTCCACTCCTTCAGCATCACATCTTTTATAACTTTCATAAAAGGAAACACCTTTGGCTGCTGCTCTAAGTGAGGGTAATATTTATCCGGTTCTTGCACAGCACCTTCCTCATCCTGCCATTCAATAGCCACCTTTATAGCTGTTAGGAAAGCGGGAACTAAGGCAAAATTAAACCCCACTGGGGATAAGTCTTCCTGAGCAAGGTGGTCTTCTGGAAGAGCCTGAGGAACCGCAGCCGCTACAGGCTGAGGTGGCGCCATGTTCTGGAAGGTCTCTTGGACTGCTTGTTGGATGAATGCTAACACCTGTTGGTTGTCAGTATCCCTGTCCCTTCCAAGCTCAGAAAAACAGGCCTTGCAAACTCTTGTCAGGCATTGCCAGCCTAGAGCATGACCAGTACTGATTCTGAACAGGCCTCTGAAAAGGCTCAAAGGGGTCTGACTCTGGAGACATGTTCCACTCTCCCCTGCCTCTCCTAGGGGACCTGTCCTGATAACGTCCTCTACGTCTATCAGAAGAATAGCGATCTGGGGACCGCCTCCTCCTGTCTCTGGAACGTCTATGTGATCTTGATCTGGAACGTTAATCCCGTCTCCTGGAGGATTCTCTATAATTCCTCCTACTTCTCCGGCTTCTACTCTGCGATCTCTGGAGGATCTTCTCTTTACTGGAGACTTGTTACGGGAACGATGGCTCCTGTCTCTTGAACGTGATCGAGACTGCCGCCTCTTAGATGCAGATTTGCGATCTTTCGGCGCTTGACCACTTCCTCCTTCCCCCGGACTGTGGAAACATAGAACACATATATATGTTTCCACAAGAATCCGATATTCAATAGAACATAGAAGGGAACAAGCACTCTTTTACCACTGGGAGACTTGTGCAAGGGAAATTGAGAGACACCCCGTGTGCATAATCAGAAAAAGGCTACATTTAGCAGCCTGTTACCTGATGGTGACCACCTCCTCCGCATGCTCAAGATGATCCATTTCTCTATTTAAGAGAAAGATAAGAGCCATAAGAACTAGTAACATAACGCACAATACCATTGCATAGCATAAAGGTAATGAGCAATCAGTGGTTAACAAAACATGGCACAGAATAGTAGCCTAGTACATTAGCAAGTAGAATGTACAAACATACCTGCTCCAGCAGACAAAAGCCCAGAAGATATTTGCCAATAACTGCCTTAATCCGAATGCCAGGCCGCAGCTCAGTCTCCATGCAGCGCTCACTATCAGCTGCGGAGACGCCAAGCCAGCGTGCAGAGACGCAGAACAGCTTCCTGGACGCCCCTAAAACCAGGAGCCGTCCAATCAGCGCTCCCAGAGCGAAATCATGCCTCTCGCGAGACTTCCGCGCTCCTTGCCGCTACGTCATTTCCCGGAGGGGTCAGGCGGCGCCATTGCACCAAAGGGCAGCCAGCTAACAGAAGCCAAGCCGCTGCACACACACACGTGGACGCCATTAAACCCTATTTAAGGGTACAGGACGCCCACAGAGGACGGGAGAGGCTGAACCCGTCCTACACAGGGGGGAAAAAAGAAACTGAAAAAAATAAGGAAAGAAAAGTAAGTATACAAAAAAAGAAAGCACAAACAAAATAGGTAACCTGTCCATGCGAGGACAGAAAAAAGAATGGCTGGAGGGGACAGGTCAAAGGATTTTATAGGTAGTCTGTCCTATCGGGTTCAGGGGGCGGAGCCATAACCCATATGTATGCCGCCATGTTTGGTCCAGGAAAAAAGTTTACACTTGCGATAAAAGGTCAGGGAATTCCCGCACTAAACTAGCGGTGCTGGCTGAGTCGATACATTTTCTCTGTGCAGAGACAAAGTTACTATAAAGGAGGCAGCCCCAGCATCCCTTTACATGTGCATTTTTTTTTTAAACTGCCTCTGTATGCCCTAAATCTTCTCTGATTCTGTCTAAGGCCTAGTGCACACCGGAGCGTTTCCGCTGCGGTTTGCGATCTGCTTGCGGGTGCGGATCCGCTAGGGTAATGTATTTCAATGGGCTGGTGCACACCAGAGCGGGTGGCGTTTTGCAGAAACGCATACTCCCGGGCTGCTGCAGATTTTGGATTGCGGATGCGTTTCTGCCTCAATGTTAAGTATAGGAAAACCGCAAACCGCTCTGAAAAACGGCACTTCAGAGCGGTTTGCCAGGCGTTTTTTGTTACAGTAGCTGTTCAGTAACAGCTTTACTGTAACAATACATGAAATCTACTACACCAAAAACGCTACACAAAACCGCAAAACGCTAGCTGAAACGCTGCAGAAAAATAAGAAAAAGCGTTTCAAAATCTGCTAGCATTTTGCGGATCTGCTAGCGGTTTTTGGTGTGCACCAGGCCTAATAGTCTTTCTAAACAATCTATTTAATTGCGGCAGCTTAGAAGAACTTCCAGAAATGTTCCACATGCAGGCTTTCTCATGTGAAATTTTTCTGAAAACAGGTACCCAAGGGGTTAAAAAAAACACAACCTTGGTATTCTGGGATGCTCTGCTCTCACTGCTGCTGCCTGGGAGGTCTGTCTCCATTATCTTGGCTGTTATCCGCTGGCTTATTGCGCCATCTAAACAGCCGATATTCTCCGTCCCAATTCCGCTTTCTCTTATCTTTATGAATTGACATGTAGTGACGTGCTGAGATAATCACCGCATAAGGTGGTAATTTCCCGCACTGCTCAAGAATGTCAGCTTTTCATGCGGAAACAGTTTTTATGAATGGACACTTTGCTAAATGGTTGGTAAAGTTAGCTGTTTTGAGCATTACCGCATGCGGGAATGCTTTATGAATTGACCCCAATGGCTATCATTCATAAAAGCATGTACGGTAAAAAAATCTGGGCGGGAAAATATCGCATTCAGTATTTTAGACTTCTAAGGGCTCTATTCATAAAAAAGTTTTGGCGAAAAAACTCCTGGAGGGAAAATACCGCAGCGGTATTTTAGACTTCTGGGTGGTCATTCAAAAAAATGTTGGCAGCTGCGATGCAAGTGCGGAGATCTCCCGCTGAAGGCTGGTGGTAAACTGTTGGAAGGCATGCGGAAACACTTACGCCGGCAGAGTCCCTCCGTGCACTGCTCTCTCTGGGAGGTCTGTCTCATTCACTTGTATGTAATCCGCAGGTTTCGAGGAAGCGGTATTTCCCGTCCACATACTGCTTCCTCTAAGCTTTATGAATGGCCATTTTGTTACTTTTTTCAAGATAAATCTAGAAAAACACAGCAGAAGGCGAAATTTTCTCGCTCTGCCGGGAGATTGTAGATTTTCATGCGGGAACAGCTTTTATGAATGCCCACTTTGGTAAATGGTCGGGAAAGTCCACTGTTTTGAGCGGAAAACTTGCGGTAAGGTTTTATGAATAGAGCCCTTTGTGCTAATTCATAAACATTTGCACAGCTGTGATAGAAATGCAGTGTTTTCCTGAAGCCCAGCTGTCGGTAACATTGTTACAACATTGTTACATTCCTTATCTCCATGCAGAGACAGCTATACAATAAAAGAGGCATCCCCAACCTCCCTTTAGATGTGCATTTTTTGTTATACTGCCTCTCCTTCGGAGCAGTGCTTTTCAGCGCTGCTAGATTTGGGAGCAGCCGGCGCCTCCATAGACTATAATAGGAATCACTCCTATTGCAGCGCTCAGTGAGTAACGTTGGCGCCGTCAGAAGACGGAGCCGAGATTGCTTAATAACACAATAATTCGGCCTCCAGCAATCGCTGGAAGCCGAATTATTTCATTCCCCCACTATCCATGGCGGCCTGGAAGGGGAATAGTAATTAAAACGACCCGGACTTGTGCAGAAGCAGGATCAGCCATATACCGCTGTATCCTGTGCCCAAGTCTACCGGCGCCGATTTCAAATGTACTCCTCTCCTTACCCTGAATCTGCTCTGAATCTGGCTATTAGTCTTTCTAAACAATCTATCTAATTGCCACAGCTTAGAAGAACTTCAAGCAACTTTACACCTGCAGGCTTTCTGATGTGAAATACATCTGAAAACAGGTACCCAAAAACACAGCCTGGGGTATTTATGGGAAGCCTTGTTTGTTCAGGTCGCTCTGCTGCTGCCTGGGAGATCTGTCGCCATTAACTTTGCTGTTATCACTGCCTCTTTAAAGCAGGTGGTATGTTCCGTGGCATTATTGCCTGCTGTAATCTGTATGAATTAACATTTACTGACGTGTTAAGTTAATCACCGCAAGGCGGTAACTTACCTGACTGCTCGGGGGAATTTCAGCTTTCCATGCGGTAACTGCTTTTATGAATTGACATTTTCCTAAATGCTCAGTAAAGTCAGCTGTTTTCTGCATTACCACATGCGGTAATGCTTTATGAATGATAGCCTATGGCCGTCTCGTCAAAAACGCACATAAGATGTGAAAAAGCCCTCAGGCCATTGTTTCTCAAACCTGTCCTCGTGACTCCCCATTGGTGTATGTTTTGCAGACAACTTTCCCTCTGCACAGGTGGGGTAATTAGTGTCTCAGCTTGGTGGATTCCATGTACCTGATTACCCCACCTGTGCAGAGGGGAGGTTTCCTGCAGAACATGCACCGCTGGGGAGTCACAAGGACAGGTTTGAGAAACACTACATTAGGCATCAGCCAGGCTGGAAAACACTGCCCAAATGCTATTGTTATACACTACAGCAAGCACTGACAGCTCACACAGCTACACGCCGGAAGCCGGTGGCCATGGAGCTTTGGGAGGGAGTCACAACAAGAAGACCCGCCAGGTAATTATAACGTTATAGGAGAAGAGGACACGTTGAATATGAAATGTATACTGAAAGTCCGCTTGAACTCTTGAAATGCAGGGAACTTGAATCTGTGACAATCTGTGTTTTGCGCCTGCACTGCCACGCTTGTACACAGAGGGGAGCGCGACCACAAGCAATATTGGGCATTAAAGTTGAAGATTGTTTAGAAGGTTTCAGTACAGGAGGGGCATACAAAGATCAGGGAAGCCTGATACTTCCCCTTAGGCCCCATTTCCTGTATCGAGAGGATGCGATACAATCGTGCTGCAGGTACTTCTGGTTGTCTTCTGGAAGTGCGGATGCGCGGCCGTCTTTAATCGCCTACGAGAGTCAGATGCATGCTGCGAGAATCTGCAGCATATATCTGAGTGTTTTCCCCGGTCGCATCGAATCGCAAAATTTGCAAGCAATGGGAAGTGCTCTGACTTGCATTGGTTCTGTTTGGGTGCGATGCAATGCGCTCATCCCACTGTGGCTAGTAGAAACAGGCCTTTATTTTGTGTCTAAGTTTGTGTAAAAGCACTTTGAATAGTGATTTCCTGAGCGCTTTTATGAATAAATACATTGTATTTATTCATTTCCGGGTCAAAGAGTTCACTTCCTGACTGATGTCAGGAAGTGTAAAAAATAACCGCTCCACAAAAGTGCTTAGAAAAGCGTTAAAGCACAGGGAAAAGCGATTTTTTTTTTAAATCCCTAACCAAATCGCTCAGTACTTGCGATAGCGCTGGCGATTTGTAATGTGAACAAGGCCTTAAGGTTTACTTACGGTATGATGCACAACATACATGGTACAAGGTTAGTATAGTGACAGGTCAGCGGGAAATGCTGTGTAGAGGCTGACAGGCTTAAAGCACTCCGGAAGTGTGCTTAAACTAAGCCCCCTTTTCAAACCTAAACGGTGTGGTGGTCACACGGCAGCAGCCACTGCACCAGAGAAATCGGTATTATTCTGACCATACGTCACAGTGCAGCGACAGGGTCATATGCATAGCACTGCCCCCCCCCCCCCCCCCCGCTCAATGACGTACCCACTGCTGGCCAGGAAGTACATCACTGGGATTCCTATCAGTCCACGCACGTGTGCCACATTGCACCGTGCTCCTGCTGTTTACACTTTCTGCGTCACCCATTGGTTATCATTGCTGCATAATCCATGTAGTAGGCACGAATGATGCGGCAACACACTGCAGCCTTTGCGTTGGGATACTTACAGCGCACCACGTAACATTGTGTTAAAGGACTGCTGTAGGGGGAAAAAAAGAGTTGAACTCACCTGCGGCTTCTAATGGTTCCCAGCAGACGTCCTGTGCCCGCGCAGCCACTCACCGATGCTGTGGTCCCCTCCTCCAGTTCACTTCTGGAATTTCCAACTTTAAAGTCGGAAAACCATGGCGCCTGCGCGGCCACGCCATCTTTCGCGCTGATGTCACCAGGAGTGTATTGAGCAGGCCCAGTACAGTCTGCGCCTGTAGTGAGGACACAGCAATGCAGGCGCATTGGTTTTTAGACTATAAAGTCTAAAATTCCAGAAGTGAAGGCGGGGACAGGACAGCAGCTGGGAACCATTAGAAGCCCCAGGTAAGTTCAGCCTAAAAAAACCCTGATGGGCCAGAGCACTTACTGGTGACTCTTTCCTTGGATGATATGTCTTCTGAATGGGAGGGTGATGGGAGGAAACCTCTCAGCAAGCCTGCCTCTTCCTGTCTGAAAATTTAACTTAAAGAAAACCTGAACTGAAAATTAAAAGTCAAAATAAGCATACACAAGTCATACTTACCTTCCATGTAGTCTACTCCTCAGTGTATTTCTCCTGTCCCGCGTCCTGTTTGTTCACTGTGATCAAGGGAATTTTCTGTCCTCCATTTTGAAAATGGCCATTACCCATAACAGCTTTCTGGTCAGCACACAGTTAAACTGTAACATTGTCCACTTGAGCCATAGGGAAACATTGACATTACCTGGTACATCAGTTTTCCTCTCAGCTATAACTGACAGCAACTGATATTTTACTGACAGCAAATGATATATTTCAGATCTGACAAAATATTGTCAGAACTGGAAGGGATTATTGTCAGAAGAAAATGGTGAGCTTCTGAGAGGAACTGATGGCAAGGTAACTATGTAATGTTCATTTGAAGTTACCTCATGTGTTTATTTTAAATATTTTTGCTCAGTACAGGTTCTCTTTAAAGAGGAGCTGGCAGCCATACTATCTCAGAAAAAAAACAAACCCACACATATATAAGTAGATAAATGCTTGCTCTACTTACATAACATATGTATTGCACTGCCCACGGTTTGATTTTAGTGATTTTTCTAAAAAAGAGAAAATCCTTCTTTGCATTTCCCATTTTAATTGTGACTATTTTGAAGCCAATCCTGATGTAATTTCCTCCCTTAGGGCTCGTTCACACTAAAGGCGTTTTCGGCCTGTTTTTCAAGCGCCACGAAGTCGGGACTTACCTGGGGCTTCCTCCAGCCTGTCGTAAGTCGGGAGGTCCCCTGGCGTCCTCCTGGCTCCTCTCCCGGTCGTGCTGCAGAATTGATGACCGGTGACACCCGGGTCGATGTCGGGCTGACACTTCCTTAATGGTGACGCTACGTGGGGCCGGGAGAGGACGCCGGGGGACCTCCCGACCTAAGGCCTACGGCCCTTAGGCCTCTTTCACGGACAGTTGATGGGCAGTGAAATGCCTATTAGACTCATAACTGCTTGCTGCTGCTTGATAACTCCTTAGGGCCCGTTCACACTAGAAGCGCTTTTCTGAGCATTTTGCGAGTGATTAGCATTTTTATAAAATCGCTCCCTTCCCCCCCCCCCACACACACAATTTTTACAGCGATTTTAATTAAAGTGAATGGGAGCGATTTTTAAAACCAGGTGCTTCTAGTGTGAAGGGGCTCTTACTGCTGCCTGCCAACTGCTTGCTGAGCATACAGTTCAACCTTCTACAGACTGTTGATAGGCAGTGAAATGCCTCTCAAACTTTCACAACTGCTCATTGCTGTCTGGTAACTGCTTGCTGAGCACACAGCTCAACAGTCCGTGGAAAAGAGGCCGAAGGCTGGTTGATCGTATATAACCTTTCACCAAACTTTTTTCCTGCAGCAGCTTTTTCTGATACCATTAAAATTCCTTGTTGCAGCAGAACTGATGTGCGGCAGTATGCTTAAAGGGGAACTGACGTAAGAGGTATACGGAGGCTGCCATATTTATTGCCTTTTAATCAATACCAGTTGCCTGGCAGCCCTGCTGATCCTCTGCCTCTAATACTATTAGCCATAGCCCCTGAACAAGCATGCAGCAGATCAGGTGTTTCAGACTTTAAAGTCAGATCTGACAAGACTAGCTGCATGCTTGTTTCTGGTGTTATTCAGATACTACTGCAGAGAAATAGACCAGCAGGGCTGCCAGGCAACTGGTATTGATTAAAAGGAAATAAATATGGCAGCCTCCGTATACCTCTTACTTCAGTTCCCCTTTAAAGGGAATGTCTGAGGAAGACATTAAAAAAAAAATCTACTTAGGGCCTCCTCCAGCACCTGTCAGCCATCATGTGCCCTCGCCGCAGCTCCGCTTCCCGCTGGTGGCCTGGGGTCCCCTTCGACCTTGCAGTGTGCGGTAGTTCTGAACCCCCACCCCCCCAAAGTGTGATTTAATGAATTATATGTGTAGTATGGATAATTAATAGAACATTAGTAGAAAGGAGTCTCATAGGGCTGGTGCACACCAAAACCCGCTAGCAGATCCGCAAAACGCTAGCAGATTTTTAAACGCTTTTTTTTATTTTTATGAGGCGTTTTGCTAGCGTTTTGCGGATTGCTGCTGCGGTTTTCAGTATAGTAGATTTCATATATTGTTACAGTAAAGCTGTTACTGAACAGCTTCTGTAACAAAAACGCCTGCAAAACCGCTCTGAAGTGCCGTTTTTCAGAGCGGTTTGCGTTTTTCCTATACTTAACATTGAGGCAGAAACGCATCCGCAATCCAAAAAATGCCTTACCCAGGCATTTTTCGTTTCTGCAAAACGCCTGCCGCTCTGGTGTGCACCACCCCATTGAGATACATTGACCAAGCAGATCCGCAGCCGCAAGCGGATCTGAAAACGCCCAAAAAGCCGCTCGGTGTGCACCAGCCCATACAGTGTGTTTATTTTCAGTTTTATAGTTTTGTTTGTTTTTATAACATTGCATCATTCTGTCATATTTGCAGTTTACAAACCACACTCTGTGTTTTTAAGCTAAATTTTAAATTTTCCTTCAAGGACATGGAGGCATGGAACATGAAGGCAACATGGAGGCAAGAACATGGAGGCTGCCATATTTACTTCCTTTTAACCCTCCTGGCGGTTTGTCAAAATCCGCCAGGGGGGCAGCAAAGCCATTTTTTTAATTTTTTTTTCTTTCATGTAGCGAGACCTTGCTCAGCGGCATCCCCCGCGATCAGGAGATCCCGTTCAAAGAACGGGATCTCCTGGAGGGCTTCCCCCGTCGGCACGACGGATATCGGCGGGTGGCGGCGGCGATCAGATTGCACACGCAGCTAGCAAATCGGCCTAGCAAACCGCCAGGAAGGTTAAACAATACCAGTTGCCTGGCAGCCCTGCTGATCCATTTAGCTCAGTAGTGTCTGAATCACACCAGAAACAAGCATGCAGCTAATCTTGTAGGATGTGACAATAATGTCAGAAACACCTGATCTGCTGCATGCTTGTTCAGGGTCTAGGGCTAAAAGTATTAGAGGCAGAGAATCAGCAGGGCTGCCAGGCAACTGGTATTGCTTAAAAGGAAATAAATATGGCAGCCTCCATATCCCTCTCACTTCAGTTGTCCTTTAAGTAAAACCTTATCTCAAGGTGTCTCTTACTGTTTGACTGTTTAAGTGCTTCAGAAAACAGGACTGTGTTCGGCCCAAGTTGGGTGGAATAGCTCAGAGAAGCTCTTTTTGCCATTGTCCCCGGAAAGTCCCCCGGTCTTGGGATTTCTGCGCATGTGTGGCCCGGCTGCGCCCCCCGACGCCGGGAGTGTTCTGCACCTGTCCAGTACTACTGCATAGGCGCGTTCTGCTCCTAGTGATGGGGTAGTGCGCATGGCTGGACTGTAGGGCCAATTGCGGATGATCCCGGTGGTGGAGAAGGACGACGAGGGAGCGATCAGCCTGGAGGGGGGACTAGAGGAAGCACTAGTTATGTAAATATTTTTTTTCTCATCTCAGGTAGTCTTTAACTCTTCCTGTACTAGAAAACAGTATGAGACTTTTTCTTTGCTACTAGTGTTCTATTTCTTAGCTTTACTACACATACAATTCATTATCTCATAAGTCAGCCAGAGCACTATCTGCACAGAGTTTGTATGTTCTCCCCGTTTTTGTGTGGGCTCAGTCAGGGATTTTATCAGGGCTGATTAGAAGCAGGCTGAATGAAACAGACAGCAGAGTAGGAGTTTTCTCTAATGTTCCTACTGATATATTATGGTAAAATACATGAGGGTTCTTTGTCTCTGGTTCACTTTAAAGTGCACCTGAACTCTTGCACAGGACAGAAGGAAAACAGAGAAATGCACCCTGTATGTATTTAGAGAGTTTAGCCTAATTCCCCCTCATCTGTGTCTGATTACAAGTTGTAATTTGATCTCTCCCCTGTGACTGCCACAGCAGATACCACAGATAAGCTCATTTGAAAGCACAGGATGTTAGAAATATGTCTACTTCCATGAAAACAGGAAGTAGAAACTGCAGATTTATTGCAGGATTTCTATCAGCTGCAACAAAGAAATATTTTTCTTTAAAGGTTATTATGCTGTTGTGTATATTTTAGTAGCAGTAGGGTATTGTACCGTGTTAGCCATCAGTAAAAGCAAGAAGTTTTAAATCAGGATGATACCATTTATTGGCTAACTACAAATGAATAAGAATAAACAAGCTTTCGGCCTTGCAGCCTTCGTCAGGTTTACATCCTGTTAGTTTGCAAGCTGGTGGTACAGACAGCTTATATACATGCAACATCAAAAGGGAAAACAGATATTTTTTTCAAGCATAAATACGTCATTAAGATGCCTTAATACAAACAGACCATCTAAATGGTGTAAGATAAGGATCCTTGTTTACTCCATTGCTCACAGACCTGGTATTAGGATTGACCCAGAGGTATCGTAAATTCTTAGTTCACAAGTTCAGCTAGAGTGGCTGAGACAGTTCATATATCGTCAATCTCATACCAATATAGAAAGTTGTTGTCCTTATTCAAACCCTTCTGCACAACTTTGAACCAATTTATAAATTTTGTTTCTGCTATTAATCGGTCATTCGACGTTTTGAAGCCGCCCTTCAGGGCAGTGACACGAAGATCATCCATGCTGTGTCCGTTGGACCAAAAGTGTGTAGCAACTGGGAGTCCAGATTTGGTATCATTAATAGTGTGCCTGTGTCCATTCATACGTTTGCGCAGTGTTTGTCCAGTTTCTCCCACGTACATAACATTGGGGCATTTAGCACACATGATCAGATATACCAGATTGGTGGACCCACAGGAAAATTTACCTTGTACTCTGTACTCCTGTTGTGAACCTGGTATCGTTACCCTGTCAGTGGAGTAAATGTGTCTGCAGGTCCCACATATTTTTTTGACGGCAGGGTGATGATCCGTTTTGTTGAGGCCTATTCAAAGAGCTCCTGACAATCATCTGTTTTAGATTGTGTGGTTGCCGATATGACAAGAGTGGAGGTTTAGGGAATATCGTTCTCAGTCTGTGATCCTTGTGTAAAATGGGATGAAGTTCCTTAGCAATCCTCCTTAAGATTTCCAGGTGTGGGTTGTAGGTGACAGCCAAAGGGACACGTTCCTCTTTCTGGTTTTGCTTATATTTCAGGAGTTCAGTCCTGGGGATGTTGCTGGCTTTCCTGATTTGGGCCTCAGCCATGGGAGGACTGTAACCTTGTTTAATGAAAGTGTTCTTAAGGTGATCCAGGTGCTTGTCTCTGTCCATCCTGTCAGAACAAATCCGGTTGTACCTTATAGCTTGGCTGTAAATTATAGAGTTCTTAATGTGCTTGGGATGAAAACTGTCATATCTTAGGTATGTGGGACGGTCTGTAGGTTTGCGATACACAGAGGTTTGTATGTTGTTACCCCTGATGTATATGGTGGTGTCCAGAAAGTTAATCTCTGTGTGAGAGTAGGTAAGTTTCAATTTGATTGTAGGATGGAAGGCATTGAAGTTCCTGTGGAACTGGAGAAGATCATCCTCTCTTGCGGACCAGATGATTAAAATATCATCAATGAAGCGGAAGTAGGCCAAGGGTTTTATGCCACATGCATTGAGGTATTCCTCTTCGATTTTGGCCATGAATAGATTTGCATACTGTGGAGCGAATCGCGAACCCATTGCCACGCCCATCTGCTGTAAATAGAGGTCCTGTCCAAAAGTGAAATAATTATGAGTGAGAATGAATTTGATCTTCGTGTCACTGCCCTGAAGGGCGGCTTCAAAACGTCGAATGACCGATTAATAGCAGAAACAAAATTTATAAATTGGTTCAAAGCTGTGCAGAAGGGTTTGAATAAGGACAACAACTTTCTATATTGGTATGAGATTGATGATATATGAACTGTCTCAGCCACTCTAGCTGAACTTGTGAACTAAGAATGTACGATACCTCTTGGTCAATCCTAATACCAGGTCTGTGAGCAATGGAGTAAACAAGGATCCTTATCTTACCCCATTTAAATTGGTCTGTTTGTATTAAGGCATCTTAATGACGTATTTATGCTTGAAAAAAATATCTGTTTTCCCTTTTGATGTTGCATGTATATAAGCTGTCTGTACCACCAGCTTGCAAACTAACAGGATGTAAACCTGACGAAGGCTGCAAGGCCGAAAGCTTGTTTATTCTTATTCATTTGTAGTTAGCCAATAAATGGTATCATCCTGATTTAAAACTTCTTGCGTATATTTTAGAGCGGAGAGAAAGTTCTGAGTTACGGTCCGCTTTAAGATGGGTGATTGGTGCTGTTCTGAGGACTTTGATATCTACAGTTGTCGAAGTAGACTAGAAAATGCATACAGTGGGCTTTCCTTTTCCACAGCCTCTGAACCCCTATAGTATAAGCCCTGCATAGGCCTCTGATAGACCACCACACTCTCTGGCCTGTAAATGACAGTTGGAGCCAACCAACAAAGTACATCGTTGGGAGTAGGTTCCATTCCCTGGTAGAAGCCTAAACTTTACAAAGTGTTTTATTTTCATCCAGACAGCAAAATATCCACTTTACATGAATAAGTATTTTATATTTGTCTGGCATTTCCCTTTATCTCACCGGCAGCTTAGGCTATCCTGTCATTTCTCATTCTACTTTTGAATAAATGAAACGTCTGCTCGCTGTGCCTAATGTTCGGAAACAAGCCCATCAAGGAACGAGCGTTAAATGTCCCTATGTCCGGATCATGTAACCTGTTTATGCTACAAACTCAGAAACCAAGCGGCAGAGCCTGAGCATTATAGCGCGCTCGCATTAATAAATTATAGATCGCAAGGCTGAGAGAGGAAAATTGCTGTCACTAAACCTCTGTTTCATTCTCCAAACTCTCCTCCTTGTGGATGTAAACCCAGAAAGCATCACTCAATGACTCGTTAGTTTGATAAACTGTCATAAGTGAGCAGCTACAATAGGAACTACGAACACAGCAGCATTTATGAGGCTCAGGGGATTTCTGCAAACACAAGAAGTCTTTAGGAAGCTGAAACAGAGCCAGGAGTTCTGAATCTTTCATTTTTTCTGTTGCTGCAAAAATGTCACAGCTGAAAAATAGAAGCCAGCGTTCCCTGTAGGATTCTATTACCTCCCAAGCATTCCGGAGTTTCTGTAGTGGTACGAGCATTACGCCCAGCGTGACAGAAAGGAAAGCCAAAACTCGCTGTCAGCCGCCAGTCCCTCCATCAGCCCAATTTACATCTTCCCTGGAAGCCAGGTGAGGAGGAGGACAATTTATAATTCACGAGCAGGCTGGATTTGAATTGGAAAACTGAAGTTCAAAGCCTGGCGGTGTGTGTTTCAAGAGAGAATGACAGGGGCTGCAAGCTCACAGGCCCTCACTCCTTCATGACAAATGATAGCAAAAACTTGTAGTATTAAGAGAGGACTTTTTATTTTTTTGCCAAAGCACATCACATTTGGGATTGAGCAGAGATGTTGGAGGCATCTGGTGTTCAGAATAACAGGTGGGCCTCAGACAAAAATGCTAGGGGAGCTTTTTCTGCACAGAGAATCCTGGGAGACTGTTCTACTTATCCATGCACCAATCGGATTCCTTTTTCATTTTTACATCCCGTGCCCCATTCAGTAATTTTAGACCTTTATCCCAAGGAGCCAAAAGGAAGAACTCCCTTGTGTCTCCGAAAGTGGAGAAGTTCTTGATCCTTGATGGTTACGTGTAACCTCCAAGTATCTATAGAATGAGATAGACCAGGAGCCGATGGTGCAGTGCCGTTGTTCCAACATTTCAGCATACCCGACAGCATAGCATACAAATGCTACTGAGCATGTGCAAAGTCAAGCAGGTCATAAATTAACCCTATAATGCCCATCAGCAGCACTAACCTTGCAAACCGAGTTAGCTGCCTGGGTCCTGGTGTGCAATGTCCACTATCCAAGTGAAAATAGAGTTAGAATAAAAAGTTGTCTGAGCGAAGCGAGGACCGAGCCTGCAGCCCAGCGAGTAAAGCGAGCGGGCAAGGGGACACTTATTCTACTACAAGGGGGAATATCACTTTAAATGTATGCTATTTAGTCAATGTATGCTAAAATGTTGGAACACTGGTAGGCCACATACACACATCAGACCATAGTCTTTGGAAAATGAAAGATCACAGACCAATTTTACCCCCTTCCATGTAGTATGAGAGCCATACCTACACAGTCTATTCTATGGAGCTGCACTCCCCATCAGAAAAAAATCTTTGCAAGATGCTGCACACACAGATGCTGTACAGACACAAAAGATCAGTATCTGCAAAAGATCTGTTCCTGCAAAAGATCCGTTCCTGCAAAATGCATTCATAGTCTATGATATCTGCAGATCATCATACACACCTTGTTTAACTGACATTCATCTGCAGATCAGTTCCACCAGGATGGATTTTCAGATCTGCAGATGATTGTCTGATCTGCAGATGAATGTCAATTAAACAAGGTGTGTGTGATGATCGGCAGATCTCATAGACTATGAATGCAATTTGCAGGAACAGATCTTTGGTAGGAACAGATCTTTTGCAGATACTGATCTTTTGTGTCTGTACAGCATCTGTGTGTTCAGCATCTTGCAAAGATTTTTTTCTGATGTGGAGTTCAGCTCCATAGAATAGACTGTGTAGGTATGGCTCACGTACTACATGAAGGGTGGTAGGATTGGTCTGTGATCTTTCATTTTCCAAAGACTATAGTCTGATGTGTGTATGAGGCTTTAGACAAGGAGCTTATAAGCGCATGTATTTAAGAAAGATATTTACAAAGGTGGGTTGCGAACTTGCAACCACCATCGGAGCTTGCAGGAAAATCGCCGTGCCTGCTTAGTATCCCAGGTCTGTTGATGCAGATGCTGATTGGTCACACTCCTGGAAGAGGTACTGAGGACAACTAGGGTCCCTGAGTTGGTGGTGCTTGATGTAAATGAGAGATGCACTGTCTTACCTTCTCAGAAGAAAACAAACCATAGATAATGGAAAGGTATATTTATTGATGCATTAAAGACAACGTGTTTGCCTGGTCTCAGGCTCAGCCCTCTTCCTCAGGTTAGTAACAAGTGCCTGTATCAGTTCAGTCACGAGAAGGTCTCTGAAGGTCAGCTGATGTTCCTTGGTGGTCGACATCAGAAAAATATGTTGCTTTCTATAGCGTAGTACTAACACATATTCCGTAAAGCATTAAGGCAAACCTGTAGGTTTAATGAAGGCATAAATTACCTTGTAAAAGGAAGCCTCTGGATCCTCCAAAGGCTTCCAACGCCTTTCTGCAGAACCCTGCTTCTTGCTGGGACCCTCTGAAAATACTTGAACAAGCACAGAGCTGATGGGGTTCGGCAGAAAAAACAGAGCACAATTGGCTCCGTGCTACTGCACAGGCATTACCCTTCTGTGCCTGCGCAGTGTGGCCATGCTCTGTCAACAAGCCTTTGTCGATAAATTTTGTGGGGGTCCCAGAGCTGAAACCATATACAAAACTGTATACTGTTCAGTAGTTTATTACATATCTTTGTTGTTAAATGTTACAGTATTGTATACATAGTTTAAAACACATTGAAAACACACATAAACATAGTTTATACTACAGGTTAAACTCGAGAAATTAGAATATCATGCATAAGCCCATTTATTTCAGTAATTCAACTTAAAATAGCAAACTAATATATGAAAAAGACTTATTACATACAAAGCGAGATATGTCAAACCTTTTTATATTTTTGGTTATAATTTTGGTGATTATGGCTTACAGATTATGTAATAATTAATAATAATTGCAGTATTTGTATAGCGCCTTTCTCCTGTCGGACTCAAAGCACTTGCGAGGCAGCCACTAGAGCGCACTCAGTAGGCAGTAGCAGTGTTAAGGAGACTTACCCAAGAAACTCCTTACTGAATTAGTGCTGGCTTACTGAACAGGCAGAGCTGAGATTTGAACCCAGGTCTCCTGTGTCAGAGGCAGAGCCCCTTAACCATTACACTATCCAGCCACTGCCACTATCCAGCTATGTAAACCCCTAAATCAAAATCTCAGACCATTAAAATATTGTGACATGATACCTGCAAAGGGTTCCTATTTCCTATATTAGTTTCACCTTTTAAGTTAAATTACTGAAATAAATGGACTTTTGCAAGATATTCTAACATTTTGAGTTTCACCTGTATATGTCAAAATACATAGGGGATCACTAATGAGCACTCACTTGATCCAAAGAGAGACCGCTAGACCCACCTGTGAAGTGCAAATTGTCTTTATTTGCAGAAACCGGACATGGCATAAGTGGTAAAATTTGTCAGTGATTGGCTAATCATAACTGAAAGTGTGTACCAGGGTTTACAGACCGCAACGGATGTGGACGAATACAGCAGATCGTTCATCAGATCTGCTGTGACGTCCACATCAGTAACTCTGGCAAATGAGAACTTAGCCTAGGAGTGTGTTTGGTGTTTGTGTACTATTCTTGGACAGCCCAAATAACACACACAGTACAAGACAAATAACATATCGCACTTTTCTCCTGGCGGACTCAAAGCGCCAGAGCTGCAGCCATTAGGACGTGCTCTAAAGGCAGTAGCAGTGTTAGGGAGATTTGCCTACTGAATAGGTGCTGGCTTACTGATCAGGCAGAGCCGAGATTCGAACCCTGGTCTCCTTTGTCAGAGGCAGAGCCCTTAACCATTACACCAGCCAGCCACAGTATTGGCCAATCTTGCTAAATTACACACATGCATACCTTATAAACTCTCTGGTATTTCACCCCTTTTTCAGTTGAAGTTGAAGGATAATTAATTATATACTGTAGACTGTATAAGAGTGTAAGCTCGCAAGGGCAGGGTCATCCTCCTAATGTTTACTGCTTTGTAACAATATTTGTGCTGCTTGCAACTCTGCTGTACATTTGTTATTTGTATTTATGTTCCCCTTGTCGTCTTATTGTGCTTTGTAAAGCGCTGCGGAATATGTTGGCGCTATATAAATAAAAAATAATAATAATAATAATAATTGTTACTGAGCCTGTACTCTTTTCACCACTCTACAACATGTACTTACATAGCTTGGCCACTAGATGGCTCACACAACCAGGTTAACGAACACTTGCAGGATAACTGTAGATTTTTTTTTTTATTATTTATTATATTCCCACTGTAGTTTGTCCAAATGTGGTTTAATAAAAAAAAAAAAAAAATCCAAACTCCAAGTATGGTTACTGTTGGACATCTGTGGAAGTGTTACTGCTGTCTGTTTCTCTCAACGGGATTTCTCAACGATTCAGAGGCGTCATTTGGGATAGGAAGCCTCAGGGATGGTTATCATCTTTCCCTGCGTGATTGAAAAGGAACTACATTAGAGTTTAACTGAAAAATGATCATGAGTATTAGTCAGGATTAATGCATTGAATAATGAAGAGAGCACACCCCGGCACTCCAATGCAGAGGTAGTTTAGTTAAGCATGGTATACAAAAAGCAATGAGTTACAAGCCGCCTGTGTCAACAGCTGTTTCGCATGTAGTCACGCCTCCTCAGGACACCAAGGCTCCTAGTCAGGATTAATACTACACATTTAGATAGTGTAGATGCATTTCCTCTATGCTTCAAATAGCATATCAAACAAGTTATAACTGTCTCTCAGCAGTGTGATTTCTGGTGAAACGCTGCCCGCATTAAAGGGAAGGTCCAAGCAAACTAAAAATAAGAAAATCCACTTACCTCGGGCTTCCTCCAGGTCCTGGCAGCTGTCTTGTGCTTTCGCCACAGCTCCCGTGGCTCCCGGTCCCCTCCGGTGAAGATGCCGCCAGGTCTGCTTCTCCTGCGCTCCAGTACGTGGCTCACGAAGTTCCACTGATGTCATCCGGGTTGTATTGCGCAGGCTCAGAACTACTGCGCCTGCGCAGTACAGTCCGGATGATGTCAGTTCGGTTTTCAGTTTTAGCAAAGTTTCTATAAAGTGAATGCTGCACATTATAGGCACTTCCCAGGTATCAAATGGATATTAAATCATACTTCAGAATCAGAAACTTTTATTTCGCCAAGTGCGACCGAGGTCAAACCCGGAATTGGTTGTGGTTCACATGGCAGTGGCAACAGGCAATAGACAATAACATAACAAGCGAGACAGTCATAGACAATAGCAATAATACAAGCAAGACAGGCTGTTATGAGCCTGAACGGAGAAACTGGGATTGATTGCAGTTTGCAGCAACACAGACACTGAGACAGGAATAAACTATGCAGGAAGGTTTATTTACAATCGTGCATACAGGATTATGCAATATCAATGCAGCAGCACACATAACACCATGTACAGTAGTCAGAGAATATGGTGGCAATTATATACACAAGAACGCAACCACCACATACATACACACCATACAATCAAGGCAAGATGCAAAACCCCCAAACCCTATCTATCTATCTACCTAAATATATACAGGATATATACACACACAGATACACCGGACAAAGATATACAATATATACACCAATCGCAGTACAAGAAGGCAGGCACAAAATCACAGTCAGGACAAAGCATAGGTCGGCAACAATCGAGCAATCACGGTACACAAGGAGCAGGCAGTAAACGAGGTCAGACAGAATCAAGGTTCAGTAACAGGATAACAGATACAGAATACAGAATACCAGAGAACCAGGGTTGTCCAGATACTCCAGCTAGCGAGCACAAAGTTCTGGCAAAGGTTGCTCCTTGCAGGGCTCTTAAATAAGGAGGACACACCTGCAGCATGATCGACAAGCAAAGTCCATAGAGAGCAACCCTTGCAGTGGCAGAGCGGTTTCCAGCCAGCATAGAGCCACCCAGTGGTGGAACAAGGAAAGTTCAGGTCCTGCAAAGTCT
Organism: Hyperolius riggenbachi; assembly: GCF_040937935.1. NCBI lineage: Eukaryota > Metazoa > Chordata > Amphibia > Anura > Hyperoliidae > Hyperolius > Hyperolius riggenbachi. The sequence continues at coordinate 195,485,846 of NC_090657.1, forward strand.
CTAGAGCCACCTGCTGGTGGAATAAAGGAAGTTCAGGGTTCAACACGATGCTGCCACCAGCAGGCAAGAAGTGGTATGACCATATTCCTAACACAGGCAATAATACATCAAGACAGGCAGTACCTATACATTTTTAATGGTCTATGCAGTACAATATGCGGTCGGCTCATGAACAGAAATCCTCCGGGTTTGGATATTGTGCTGCTCAGGGATGAAGTAAGTTCATTGAAAGATTCAGCACCTCGAGTAGAGCTCTGCCAAGAAGAGCACCAGGTTACTAGCTGGGTTATTTACTGGCCCGGGTTCCAGTGTGCCTTGTCCAGGCTAATTGGCTAATTTGACCTGAATGCGGCTAGCGTACCGACGAGAGGCAGGAGTTCAACAGGAGGGCTGCTTGGGGAAAAAAGGTGTCTCTACACCTGTTAGTCCTCGGGCGGGTGGTCCTGTAGCGTCGGCCTGATGGGAGGAGCTTAAAGAAGCTGCAACCTGGGTGGGATGGGTCCTGGGAGATCCTGTTGGCCCTTGTTTTCATTCTGGTAGTGTAGAGGAGGTCTAGAGGTGGCAGAGGAGAGCCAATGGTCTTTTCCGCTGAACTGACAACTCTTTGAAGCTTATACTTGTCACTGGCGGTTGCTCTTGCATACCCCACGATAATGGCAGAGCAAAGGGTAGCCTCAATAGTGGCAGTGTAGAAGCTGGACAGCAGCTCCTGAGGCATACCAAATTTTTTCAATTGGCGCAGGAAGAATAGTCTTTGTTGAGCCTTCTTCTGGATTTTGGTGGTGTTCTGCGCCCACCTTAGGTCGCTCGTTAGGGTTGTTCCCAGGAACCTGACGCTAGGGACCCTGAACACTTCAATCTCATTGATAAAGATTGGTTGTTGTGTGTGTGTGTGTGTGTGTGGGGGGGGGGGGGGGGGTGTCTCCTGAAGTCCAAGATCAGTTCCACTGTTTTGGCTGCATTAAGGACGAGTTTGTTGTCCTCGCACCATCTGCAGATTCTCTCGGTCTCGCTGCGATAATCGTGTTCCCCTGCCTCACCTATGAGCCCAATGATAGTGGTATTGTCTGCAAATTTAATGACCTTTACGGAGTCGGCGGAGGAGGTACAGTTGTTGGTGTACAATGAGAACAGGAGAGGTGACAGGACACACCCCTGTGGAGCACCTGTGTTGGTCATACTCACACTGGAGAAGCAGTTGCCGAGCTTCACCAGTTATGTCCTATTTGAGAGGAAGTCCTTTACCCACGCGCAGAGTGTGGTGCCAGCTCCAAGATGTGCCAGGTTGTCGATCAATATATTTGGGCAGATTCAGGGCCGGTCCTGGACTTTCTGCTGCCTGAGGCAAAGATCGTAAAGGCCCCCCCCCCCCCCCAATATTTCTACATAACATTACATCCCCCACACAACCGACCGTGTCCGTGAAGGAAAGCCTGAGTGACGCAGCAAAGTCTGTGACTGACTCACCAGGGATTGGGTCTCCCTCCGGGTCTGGCGGCGGCGAAGGGCGGGCATCCGCATCCAGCATGCATCCTGCACTGGCAGGGGACAGACGGCTGCGGTCTGCGGCGGGCATGCTCCATCTCGGATCTGAGGGATCTCGCGCTGGGCCAGTGAGCGGCGGCCGGCGGCAGCCAGCCAGCCTCATCATCATCATCGTCATGGTCACGTCGGCGGCGCTCGCTGCTCAGTGACTGACCATGACAATCAGCCGCAGCCAGGGCAGCAGAGCGGGCGGCAGACGCCGCCATCAAATCAGCAGGCTTAGGCACTAGGCAGCGTCACCAGCGTGCAGCCTTGGAGGAGACAGGAGAGGCTGCAGAGCTCGGAGTCGTCGGACTCAGAGGCCGGCGGCAACAGTGCAGTTTCTAGGCTAAAATGCACCCAGGGCGAGGGTGTAAAAATTGCGCCCCCCCCCCCGGTATAGGTAGCCAGCTATAGGTCCCCCCCGAGTATAGGTGGCCAGGCATGGGTGAGCCAGTAAAGTTGCCCCCAGTATAGGTTAGCCAGGTAGTTGCCTCCAGTATAGGTAGCCAGTATAGTTGCCCCCAGTATATGTTAGATAGGCAGGCACCCCCCCCCCCCCCCGCCCCGGTATAAGTTAGATAAGTAGGTGCCCCCAGTACAGGTTAGCTAGGTAGGTGCCTCCAATATAGGTAGCCAGTATAGTTGCCCCCAGCATAGGTTAGATAGGTAGGTACCCCCAGTATAGGTTAGTTAGGTAGGTGCCCCCAGTATAGGTAGCCAGTATAGTTGCCACCTGTATAGGCTAGCTAGGTAGGTAGGTGCCCCAATACAGGTTAGATAAGTGCCCCCAGTATAGGTTAGATAGGTAGCTTCCCCCCAGTATAGGTTAGATTAGGTTGCTGCCCTTCAGTATAGGTTAGATTAGGTAGGTGCCCCCAGTACAGGTTAGATTAGGTAGGTGCCCCCAGTATAGATTAGATAGGTAGCTGCCCCCAGCATAGGTTAGACAGGTAGCTGCCCCCCCAGCATAGGTTAGATAGGTAGCTGCCCCCCAGTATAGGTTAGATAGGTAGCTGCCCCCCAGTATAGGTTAGATAGGTAGCTGCCCCCAGTGCAGGTTAGATTAGGTAGGTGCCCCCCAGTATAGGATAGATAGGTAGCTGCCCCCAGTACAGGTTAGATTAGGTAGGTGCCCCCCAGTATAGGATAGATAAGTAGCTGCCCCCCAGCATAGGTTAGATAGGTAGCTGCCCCCCAGCATAGGTTAGATAGGTAGCTGCCCCCCAGTATAGGTTAGATAGGTAGCTGCCCCCCAGCATAGGTTAGATAGGTAGCTGCCCCCCAGCATAGGTTAGATAGGTAGCTGCCCCCCAGTATAGGTTAGATAGGTAGCTGCCCCCCAGTATAGGTTAGATAGGTAGCTGCCCCCCAGTATAGGATAGATAGGTAGCTGCCCCCAGTACAGGTTAGATTAGGTAGGTGCCCCCCAGTATAGGATAGATAGGTAGCTGCCCCCAGTACAGGTTAGATTAGGTAGGTGCCCCCCAGTATAGGATAGTTAGGTAGCTTCCCCCAGTATAGGTTAGATTAGGTAGGTGCCCCCCAGTATAGGATAGATAGGTAGCTTGCCCAGTATAGGTTAAGTAGGTAGGTGCCCCCTCATAATGGCGGAGGGGGGAGCCGGAGCCGCGGTGAGGGCAGCCCGACCTCTCCCTCCCTCTCCCCGGGCCGCTCTCCATGCTCCCCCCTCGGACTGTAGGCAGCAGAGTTAGCGCGCAGGGAAGCGCTGCTGTACACAGCTGTTACTCACCTCCCTGGATCCGATCGCCGCTCCCGCCCTGCTGGTCTCCTCTCTGCAATGTAGCCGCTGCTGATACACACGCTGCTTCCTGTTTACACAGGAAGCAGCCGCGTGTGTATCAGCCGGCTTGGCAGAGAGGAGACCAGCAGGGCGGGAGCAGCGATCGGATCCAGGGAGGTGAGTAACAGCTGTGTACAGCAGCGCTTCCCTGCGCGCTAACACTGCTCCCTACAGTCCGAGGGGGGAGCATGGAGAGCGGCCCGGGGAGAGGGAGGGAGAGGTCGTGCTGCCCTCACCGCGGCTCTGGCTCCCCCTCCGCTATCACAGCCACGTCATCTGGTGCCGCCCCTCCACTTCCTGCCGCCTGAGGAACCCGCCTCACCCCGCCTCATGGGCGGGGGCGGGCCCACCCTGGGCAGATTGTATTGAAAGCAGAGCTGAAGTCCAAAAACAGGATCCTAACGTAGGAGTTTGGTCTTTCAAGGTGTTCCGTGATGTACGCCAGACTGATGTTGATGGCATCATCCACTGACCTGTTGGCCCTGTATGCAAACTGATGTGGATCGAGGAAGGGGCTGGCGAGGCGCTTCAGCTGGGCAAGGACCAGGCGTTCGAGGATCTTCATGACTATGGGGGTGAGGGCCACCGGTCTGAAGTTGTTGAGCTCTGTGTTGCCTGGCTTTTTTGGGACCGGTATTATTGTGGCCCTTTTGAGACAGGAGGGGACACTGCCTTCCACCAGGGACCTATTAAAAAGGGAGGTGAGCGTGGGAGCCAGCTGGTCCGCACAGGTTCTCAGGCAAGTTGGTGACACGCCGGCTGCTTTCCTGGCATTGAGTCTACGGAGGTGATGGAGAACATCTGTTTCCTGCACCTCTATTTGCACTGGGTCAGCCTGGAGCTTCGGGGAGGGCTTTGTCGAGGGTGCCGGGTTAGCCAGCTGCTTGGGATGGTGTTCAAACCGACAGTAAAACTTGTTAAGTTCCTCGGCCAGTGAGGTGCTGGGGGTCGCATGCTCGGGGGGTGGTTTGAAGTTTGTGGCTGCTCTGAGGCCTTTCCACACCTCGCGTGGGTTGTTTGACTGGAGGAAGTGGCCCAGCTTGTCAGAGTAGGCCCTCTTTGCAACACGCAATTCATGATTCAGAACATTCCTTGCATTCCTGAACTCGTCTGGAGTTCCGTGCTTGTGCGCCTCCTCCTTGACTTTCCGGAGGTGACGCAGCTTGCTGTTGAACCACGGCTTGCTATTTGGGAAGATCTTGAAGGTCTTCGAAGGGACACACCTCTCCTCGCAGAAACTGATGTAGGAGGTGATGTCCTCTGCCTATTCCTCCAGGGAGGGTGCCTCTAGGACCGCCCAGTCAGTGCATTCGAAGCAGGCCTGTAGCTCCGCCTTAGCCTCAGCTGTCCACTTTTTTACGGTCTTTATGGCGGGCTTTGTGGTATCCAGGTGCTTTCTGTAGGTGGGGATCAGGTGGATTAGGCTGTGATCCGAGTTCCCCAGTGCAGCACCTTGAGTGGCCTTGTACGCATTCTTAAGGGTCGTGTAACAATGATCCAGGGTGTTGCGGTTCCTGGTGGGGCAGGATACGTGTTGCTTGAAGCGGGGCATCTCCTGACGCAGGTTTGCGCTATTAAAGTCTCCCAGGATGATGAAGAGGGCCTCTGGGAAGGCTTTACAGCTTTCTGAGATAACGAGGGACACCTTTAAAGAAGTGACCAAGCAGAAAACCCTCACCCTGCTTTACTTACCCAGGGTTTCCTCCAGCCGCCGACCCGGGGTTTCCGCCGGTTCAGGTCGTCCTCTACTGTGCCTGCTCGAGCACCGCCGTCAATCAAGTCCACGTTTTCTGCAGTGTGGTGCACAGTACACTACGCACAACTTGGAGTTGATTGACAGCGACGCTCGCGCAGGCACAGTAGAGAAGGCCGGCCTCTGTACCTGCAGGGACCCAGGGCCGGCGGCTGGGAGCGGAGCTGTCAGTGTGAGACATGTCGGCTGCAAGGGGCTGGAGGAGGTGAGCAGAGCAGAGGGGAGGATTTTTTGCTTGATAATCTCTTTAAGACATGCACCTGCCACACCTTTAGCCACGCCCCACCAAACCCCTAGTCAATGCATACCACAAAGCAAAAGACCTACATATTATTATTTGAAGATAAAAAATATAGATTTAGGCCTCTTTCATAGTGCGACGGTAAAATCAACATTTAACGCAGAATATTGCACTGCAATGAAAAATCAATGCCCCGTTCACAGTGCACACGTTGTGTTGGTGTCTATCGTTGCACGTTAAGTGAAAGTACTGCATGCAGTGTGTTATACACATTATTAGCTGCATTAGACTGTTTGCACATGCTCAGTAATGACTTGGAAGCATACTTTTCATTGCCTGTATGCGCTACTGTATGCGACCATAACAGGGCATTAAGTTGCGTTGTAAGATGCGTTGCGACTTTAACGTCACATCAAAACGCAACATCCTACTGTGAAAGAGGCCTCAAAGAGTGGGAATAAAGTTTTAGTCAATCAGCCAAAATCACTAAACATTGGTAAGATTGCTGTGCGTGGGTGGCATTTCACTGCTACCTACTACGCATAAGTAGTACATGTTACATTAATCACGCAAATTTTCATTATGTGCCTTGGTGATGAAAACGTCTATTAAGCCACGTGAGCTGCTGACCAGCTTTTACGCATACAGGTGCAACCCCCAGCGACAAGTATAAACTCCAAAGAGTGATTAGTGTGGCGGAAAAGATCATTGGTTCAGCCCTGCCACCTCTTGATTTTCTCCACACTGCGAGAATGAAGATGAGAGCTACTGAGATCTTGCGGGACCCCCTCCCACCCGTGCAGCTGCTTCTTCGAGCTGCTTCCGATATAGGTCCATCTCCTCCAGAACTACCAGACGCAGGGGCACTTTCTTCCAAAAGGCTGTCCACCTGCTAAACTCCAGCCCCCCTTTGCCAGCACTATTGTCCTTTGGCACTCTCATACCTTAGACTCTCACCGGTCCACCACGCACCACGTGCACAGCACAACCCTTCATATTACAGCTTGACAACTGCCTGCTTTAAATGCACACCTTTGATTTGTAAATGAATGTCTGTCTGTACCATTGGAATGCTTGTTTTTGTTGTTGTTTCTGGTGCATACAGAGTACTTGGCAAATAAAGTTTGGTTCTGAATCTGATTCTATTCTGATCCTGGTGTTTCTTTTTCAGCCGGTGAACTACAACTGTATTTTCCTGGTTGAAGCTATAAACATGTTTACAACCTGAGAGAGTGACTGCATCAGAAGACATGCATCAGAAGACATGGATGAGGGAGGATGGAGCACTGATTCAAAGTGCATTATTATTAGTGGCTGCTAGGATTCCTAGAATCTAAAGAGCCGGAGTATCACCCACGGCTTCATTTCCTGCGTCACAGCCACATCTTTATGGACCATGATTAGTTATTCCAAACTGGCATCACCGGTTCTTTCAGAAACATGGAGCACACACAGGTAAGTGGCACTTTACTTAATGTTTTTATGATGGTATTTTATGTTTAATCAAAAGATCTGGGGGGCGGGAGGATGCACATGAGTTCGGAGCTGCTGCAGGACCAGATTTCTGGAAAGGCCATAAAGGCCCAGGCCTTGGGTGGCTGCAGCCTAAGCGGGGCACCTGGATATTAAAGTATTAAAGAAGAGTTGCTACATATAAAACAGGAGGCTGAAAACAGGGAACACATGAAGGGAAACTGATGATTAAGGGAGTTGTTCATGAAAGAGAAGGGCAGCTGTACATGGATGATACACATGGAAGAGGGGGCTGCACATGGAATGGGAGGAGGCTGCTGTACATGGATGTTACACATGGAAGAGAGGGCTGCACATGGAATGGGAGGGGCTGCAGTACATGGATGTTACACATGGAAGAGGGGGCTGCACATTGAATAGGAGGAGACTGCCGTGCATGGATGATGCATATGGAAGAGGGGGCTGCACATAAAATGGGAGGAGGCTGCTGTACATGGATGTTACACATAGAAGAGGGGGCTGCACATGGAATGGGAGGAGGCTGCTGTACATGGATGATACACATGGAAGAGGGGGCTGCACATGGAATGGGAGGAGGCTGCTGTACATGGATGATACACATGGAAGAGGGGGCTGCTGCACATGGATGATACATATGAAGGAGGGAGATGCACAAGTAATGGGAGGGGCTGCTGTGCATGGATGATACATATGGAAGAGGGGGCTGCACATAGAATGGGAGGAGGCTGCTGTACATGGATTACATTTGAATAGGAGGAGACTGCCTTGCATGGATGATACACATGGAAGAAGGGGCTGCACATGGAAAGGGAGGTGACTGCTGTACATGGATGATACACATGGAAGAGGGGGCTGCACATGGAATGGGAGGGGGCTGCTGTACATGGGTGATACACATGGAAGAGGGGGCTGCACATGGAATGGGAGGGGGCTGCTGTACATGGGTGATACACATGGAAGAGGGGGCTGCACATGGAATGGGAGGGGGCTGCTGTACATGGGTGATACACATGGAAGAGGGGGCTGCACATGGAATGGGAGGGCACTGCAGTACATGAATGATACACATGGAAGAGGGGGCTGCACATGGAATGGAGGGAGACTGCTGTACATGGATGTTACACATGGAATAGGGGGCTGCACATGGAATGGGAGGGGTCTGCTGTACATGGATGATACCTATGGAAAAGGGGGCTGCACATGGAATGGGAGGGGGCTGCTGTACATAGATGATACCTATGGAAAAGGGGGCTGCACATGGAATGGGAGGGGGGCTGCTTGACATGAAAGGGGAGCCCCAACATACTTGGCCCAGGGGCACAAAAAGTATAATTCCAGCCTTGCAGAAGTGTATGGCACAGAGTAGAGTGAAATGGGGCCACAGTCCCGTATACAAAACGTTTAGACCTGTCGGTGATTTAGGAGCAGTGTCTTACTTTCACTTGGACAGTTGCACAGAAGATACCTGCTGTGCCAAGAGAGTGACACGGGCAGCATGATTAATGCCACTTCTATGATGCAGGTACCAACTGCGGTATTAGCACTTAGCCCACATTACAATATGCTTTACACTTGTCCATTAACCTGTGACCCCACCGGGAGATCATATTCCTGCTCGCTCATTTCCAATTCTAGCGCTGCTGATAAATGCTGCAACATTCCAGTCGGGGCACTTGTTGTGTCATCTGTGTTTCGGGAAGTGTCAGATTCGCATTATTTTATTCCCAACGCACCAGTCAATATCACTTTGTTTTTCTCCTGGGAATTGTAGTACCTCTACATGCTGCAGCTGGAGGACCGCACTGTCACCAGGGAAAGCAGAGGCCTCCTACATCCACCTTGTTCATTTGAGTTTGTTAAATGACTAAATACCAAACAGTACTGGATTTAAAAGTGAATTAAAGTCAGTTCTTCCTCAATGCCTCAATAAATTTGCCACGATAATAAAACGGCAAAAAAAATAAAAAAAAATAAAAATCGTATTTGAAAAAAGTGCCTGAAACGGTTAATAAACTTCCCCTGGTTCCTTATGGCCCTTTCACACTGTGAAACGTGCAGCGCACAATCAAAAATCACAACATGATTTTTGGTGCGATTCCAAAGTTTCCTTAAATGGGGCTGAACAACATTGCTTGAAAAATGCAACAAGCAATGCGTTTTCCAAAGAGAAATGGATCGCGCTAGCGCAAACGCCTCACCCTGGCTTATGCCCTGGCATCCTTGCTATTGCTGTGATGCTTCTGACGTTTTACTGACAGGTTTATGACTAGTCCATCTAGTCATGGAGGATTCTGAGGGTTTTGTTTATTTTCAAAAGCACTTACTGGATGGCAGTTGCTCAGTTCAACTGCCAGAATAGTGTGCAAGCAAGAAGGCTGTCCATCCAGCATATTTGTGGAGATCCTTGCCAGGGAGCGCATTTAAAAGCATAAAGGAAAGCTTTAGATTTCCCCATGAGGAGAAGGACTAGTCCAAAACGTGTAAGCAGCAGGTAAGATCCATCAAACTGTAAATATCAACGACATAAAAATGATGTAATTGGCAGTGCATCTAGAACAAATGTATATCTAATACTTATGTGTACACATTTATTTTAAATTTTACTATTTTTGTCATAGTTCCTCTTAAAGTACATATATCAGATTTCTGTTGGCAGGAGATCTACCCAACACCACTGATGATATTGCTAATAATCCGTTGTATTGGGTCACTACAACTAACCACTATTATTCATATATTGTAGTCTCTGGAACAGAACACACTTTTCCTTTCCATAGAACATAACAAACTGCCAAGTGGTGTCTGTACAACAATTCTTACAAGATAGTTTCTTCTTCATCTTTAGGACTCTTTCCCACTATGAACTGGAAATGCAGCCACCAAAACGCAATGCGTTTCAGTGCAATTGTTTATGGTTTTGTAAAGCTTTTTTTCTAAGGCCGTTTGCCATTTTGCGCATTGTACTTTGTTTTATCTTGTCTCATGTGTTGCATTTTCAGAGGTATTTTAGAATTTCCGGGTAGCTACGTTTGTGCAATTTTGAATGTGTCACCATAACACAAAAACACACAAAAAAAACCCCAAAAACCACAAAACTGGCAGAAATGCAGCATGTTTTTGTTCACACAATGAATTGGAGCATATTAGGTAGTGAAGCAATACTGACTTTCTATGAAATAACAGATGACCATATGAATAGCAAAACACATTGAAATGCATATAGTAGATCATTCTGGGAGAATAGGTAGATGAACTTCAGGTTTGGAAACCCAGGAAGCCGTAACAAAAGTAGACAAAGTACATCAGGACCGCCAATAGTGTAGTATTTCTGGGAATTGGAAAATATAAAGAAATCAACTACTCACAAACGTGGGTTGCTGTAGACAGCCACAGTTTCAGGCATGTGGAGAAGGACCGTCTCCATGTGTTTATGATGACTTGGTTGCTTCAACATGGGTTGGGCTCCAGAAAAAACAAAGGACCACTGGATGTAGTCACAGAGGTAACCCCTGGGACAGGGTACAAAGCAATTGAAGATGGGAGGATGCACCCCAAATGTGATATATGTAGTGAGTGAACCTTGTGAAAAGACTAATATTTTTATAATTAGACACCATTTCACGGGACCTGCCTGCTTCCTCAGGTCAATACAAGACAGTGTCTGTGTGATGTATTTGCATGTGAGGCCCTCAGACACTGTTTCGTATTGACCTGAGGAAGCTGGCAGGCCCAGAGAAACATGTTGTTCTTTTTAATGATGTCTAACAACAAAAACCTCTTATCACGAGGTAAGTTCTTAAACTATAACTTATCTCCACTCACTACATATTGTATCACAATTGCAGCGCCTCCAACCATCTTGCATATAGTAGATAAAGCCCTTCTATTAACCAAGGCATCCATTTAAGCTGGTCATACATCACTCGACCGTCAGATAGGCCCCTCTATGCTTGAATCTGATCAGATCCCTGTAGCAATTGCTTTGCCACAAACTGCACAACGATTTCCCATTTTTTAAAGGCCCTCTGTGTCCATGCTCCGTGTTTTAAAGTCCCACCTGTCCACCGGTGCAACTTCTGTTTTCCTCCGATGTTTGGCATCACCAAGAGCACCAAACATCAAATTGTAAGGTTGAACCGGAGGTGAGAGATTTGAGGCTGCCATATATATTTCCTTTTAAACAATACCAGTTGCCTGGCAGTCCTGCTGAACATTATGGTATTAATAGTGTCTGGATCACATGCCTGAAACAAGCATGCAGCTCATCTTATGGGCAGCACGGTGACCTAGTGGTTAGCGCTCTCACCTTGCAGCGATGGGTCCCCGGTTGGAATCCCAGCTAGGTCAACATCTGCAAGGAGTTTTTATGTTCTCCCTGTGTTTGCGTGGGTTTCCTTCTATATCCCAAAACATACAGCTAAGTTAACTGGCTTCCCCCTAAAAATTGGCCCATAGACATGACTTTGGTAGGGACTAGATTGTGAGCCCCCTCTGAGGGACAGTTAGTGACAAGACAACATACTCTGTACAGCGCTGCGTAATATGTCAGCGCTATATAAATACTTAAATAAAAAAATAAACAATGAAAAAAAAAATCAGAAACATCTGATGTGCATGCTTTTTTTGAGTCTATGGCTAAAAGTATTAGAGGCAGTGGATCAGCAGGATAGCCAGGCAACTGGCTTCGGTCAAGAGGAAATAAATATGGCAGCCTCCAGATATCGCTCACCTCAGGTTCCCTTTAAAGCCCCATCTACACCATGGGACATTAAAGCGATCCGGCGGCTCGATTAGCCGCCGGATCGCCTCTTCCGCGTGCCCGCCGCGTCCCCGCTCGCCGCGTGTGCGCCGCATTCGATTCCCCGCTCGTCCCTGCCGGCGCCGCTTATCTCCCACACGATTCCCTGCCATTGTCCCCTCGCGGGGAGCGAGCAGGGAATCGGCGGTGCGGAGATCCGTCCTGTCGGATCTTATCAATCGAGCCGCATCAGCGGCTCGATTGATAAGGAGCATCGCGGCCGCATCTACTCGTGTAGATGCGGCTTAAAGACTGAAGGTTTAATTCAGCACGTGCTAACTACTTTTTTTTTACTTAATAATACTGGTCTGTACATTGGGCTAAAAAGATGGACATTAGAAGAGGGAAGGGGGATAAGGGATTTATTCCCGAACGAGGTATAGTTATAAACTCCGCTAATGATAGAACAAGTTGTTCTGAACAAGCTAGCCAAATACATCATCCAATAGAGTATAATTTGTGTTTAATGGCCCTTTTTTGGTGCTGTTTACAGAAAATGACAGGTGTCTGTAGACTGAAATGGAGAGGAAGTTTTTAATGGCATCAGGTTACAGTGTGGTACGTTTCATTCATTTACAGTATGCAAACTTAGATGTTTAATGAAGCGTTCCTGTAAAATAACTTTGGGTGGTGTTGTTTGGCATGAATACATTGATGAAGAGAGCGGAGGCTTTTATGTCCTGCGGATCCTTCTGTATAGATCACAGCTTTGTTGCCTGTGCTGCGGCTGCACACATCGGCTCTGTACGGATAGCTGTACCCGCATCATGATGAAGAGAAAGGGAACAGGTTCTATTCCTGACATACATGTAGCAGCTAATATGGAAATGCTAAGCATTTCTGTTGCTATTGCATTAATTGGCGATTTCCTGGCAGCTAATGTACTATCATCTTGTTAGCTGCTTGGAAGTGGCCTGTGTACGGGGATTTATAGCTGAGGTAATGTTGTCTGCAGCAGCACATTATACAGAGGCTTCCCAGTAAGGTTTTCATAAATCCACACCTCTCAGACAAGCGCGCTCACCTTCCAAAACGCCAGCACCCACTTCTCTGCACTGCTCGCCGCTACCATGCCGTTATTTCTAGACCTGAGATATCTGCCGTCTGATACTGTCCCTCTTCCTAATTTACTATCAATCTGGGACCTAGGCGGGTTCTCTTCACCAACTATGGCTGCACTGCTGGTTCTGCTCGGTTTTGAATTAAATCCATGAGGGCTCTTTTTAAGTTTATACACTTTTTTTGTGTTGTGTTGTGTTTCTGTGCACAGAGTAATGCGACAGCAATAAAAGTCCTATGGGGCCTAGCACAGCCGGGTTTCACAATATAAACTGTCGCTTCCGCCGCACTGCATTGCCAGAAACAGGCCTTACTACGCGGAATTCCTCATCTGGCATTGGGCCAAGCAGGAAGTGATGTGCGCTTGCCGTCACTTCCTGCTTTGGGGTATACGGAAGTGCACGGGAGGTTATGGCAAAAATACGCTTGCACGACGTCGCATCTGCCATTTTTTGAAATATCGCGGCATTGGCATAGACCAACATGACTTCCGGGCCGTAACTCAACTCAGAACCCGCGCAGTAATGTAGTTCTCAACCTGCGTCGGCGATGCGGCAAAAACGTCACTTCCGCCGCACCGTAATATTGCAGTACGAAAGTCTCCATAGACTTTCATTGCACGACGGTGGGGTGCGATAAAAGTACTCTGCTGCAGGGTCATTCCAATGTAGTGTTTTGCAGTGCGATGTGATGATTTTTACACAGAAAAGTCTTCCAGATTTTTGATTACTCTTACCTTTTACACTTGATGCTATTTCATTTATTGCATTTCTTTGCTTTTTGTTTTCCCTCCATAGCAGTGTACTATGAAAAAGCTTCAGTCCTTCAGCGTATGGTGGGAAAGGGTCCATAGGAAAACATGGACACTGGACTGCACATCAGTTGTCCTTTCAGCTACAATTGACAGCAACTAATATAGCATAAAAGGACCACAAAGGTGCCCATTAACCCCCCTGGCGGTATGAAAAATTCCGCCAGGGGGCAGCGCAGCAGTTTTTTTTTTTTTAAATCATGTAGCGAGCCCAGGGCTCGCTACATGATAGCCGCTGCTCAGCGGCATCCCCCCAGCCCCGCCGATCGCCTCCGGCGATAGGCGATCAGGAAATCCCGTTCAAAGAACGGGATTTCCTGGAGGGCTTCCCCTGTCGCCATGGCGACGGGGCGGGATGACGTCACCGATGTCGGGACGTCATTGGGAGTCCCGAAGAACCCCTCGGCGCTGCCTGGCACTGATTGGCCAGGCAGCGCACGGGGTCTGGGGGGGGGCGCGGCGATCAGATAGCGGCGATCGGGCGGGGGCCGGCGGCGATCAGAGTGCTGGCGCAGCTAGCAAAGTGCTAGCTGCGTCCAGCAAAAAAAAAATTATGAAGATCGGCCCAGCAGGGCCTGAGCGGCACCCTCCGGTGGCTTACCCCATGTCCAGCATGGGGTTACCGCTAAGGAGGTTAATACTGCTGTATAAGGAACCCTGGCAAATATACCTATTGTTTACGCTATTAAAAATAGAAAAAAATGATGAGGTTCCCCTCTGAAGCCTCTTTAACCCCTTGTCACCCACGCGGGCTGGTAGCCAGAATACGGAGCCTGAGCTATACCAGCCGGCATGGTGCAAGATGTGTTTGTGTTCTGGAAGAGGGGCATCAAAACCTCTCTCTCTTCCCCAGAGCCCTTGTCCATACCATGGATGGGAAATATGTCATGCAATCCCCATTTATGGGCTGGGCCCGCACGATCAATGTCTGAAAAGATTTTGCACCGCTAATGGCTATGTTTACGATTACCATGAGGCTACATCCTAGATGTAAACACCTGTTTAAAGCATTTTATCTGTTTCTTTTTTGGGGGAGCAAGAAATGTCGTATTTTTTTTCTTAAATGTACTGTGTGTGTGTGTATATATATGTATATATGTATATATATATATATGGATGGGGAGTAGTGGGAAATTCTAATTTTTTTTTTTTTCAGACTGTAAATTTCTTGATTTACAGACCCAACACATTTTGGGGGAGTTATTGTACATGTGCTCTATGTCATATACAAAACGTTACACTTCAAAAATGTATATATTCCACACCGTAGTCATGACAAACATGAGCCTGAATTGGGGCTTTATACACATCTCTGGCTATAACTGGGGATTCTATATAGGAAAACCTGTCATGATGTCGTTTTGGAAGCAGTATTTGACAACCTTTTGATAATGCCAGTTATCTGCCAAGCAGAAATCCTCCAGCTCAAAGGACACCTAAGCTGAGAAGGATATGGAGGCTGACATATTTACTTCCTTTTAAACAATGCTGATTGCCTGGCTAAAAGTATTAGGAGGTACAGTCTCAGCAGGACATGCTGAGCCTGTACCTCCTAATACTTTTAGCCATAGACCCTGAACAAGCATACAAATCGGAGCTTTCTGACTAAAGTCGGACTAGATTAGCTTCATGCTTGTTTCAGGTGTGTGACTCGGACACTACTGATGCAAGTAAGATCAGGACAGCCAGGCAACTGGTATTGTTTAATAGGAAATAAATATGGCACCCACGATATCCCACTTCACTTTAGTTGTCCTTTAAGTATTTGATGAATTCGCTTACCTGTAACAAATGTACAGATCATAGGTGAGCTAAGCTATTCTTATTATACAATGATTATTATAATACTTGTTTCAGGGTAGCGATTTGGAAAGTATTATAAAGGGAAGATCAGCATTTCACATACAAATATCTTTTTAAAGAGTAGCCATAAATGGCAGAGTATAACACTCCAATTGTGACAGGTTAATGTTAAAATCCATCTAGCTGCCATACACCTTTCAGACCAGTAGATGGTGGTGCTGCGCCTTGCAGCATGATGACTGAAGCAAGACAATATCTCTGTCACTCTATTTTACTATCCTTTGTGATTACTAACACTGCTATGCTGGAAGAAATCAAGACAATATATACGATGGTAACGGTCTCTGAGCTTATAGGATTTTTTTGTTTTTTTTTTAATTGAGTGTAGCAAAACAGAGTCTGATTAGGTTTCTCTTTACATTGTCTTTAAAATTACGATCAAAACAGGTCTAGGATTAAAGTAATGCTTTATGCACAAGCTAGAGCAGCGGTGTTTAAACTCAAATACGCAGAGGGACAAGATTGAAAACTAGGACCAAGTTGCGGCCAAACTTGATGTCTAGTGGCGATACCTCTTTAATTTCTAGTAGCTATACAGGTCTCTAGTGGCTCCCCTCTCTCCCTGATACTGTTCCCAGTGGAGAGCAATAGGGGGTGCAGAGGAATTCACGCGGGTGAATTCCTCGTGAAAGAAAGGTCGGCTTCAGTTAAATTGTTAAGTAAAAGGGGCATGCAGCTGTCCCCGAGACAGTGTTTGCGTCTGGGGGCTGGTTCAAGGCTGCATACCCATGGTTTTTGGTCTATTTAACTAAACCTTCGGATTTCCTTGCCCTGAACACTGTATTGGTTTTCTTACGGTTTAAGAGTTTATATGTTTTATATTAAAATATTTGTAAGTGTTAATAAAGTTGGGCTGCATTGGCCTATATATTTCTCCATTGTCAATAGCAGTCCGAGTATGTTATTGGTATGAAAGAGAAAAGGGGGTTTTGTGGTATGGGTACTTTAATATGAGGGGAAGTGATAGGATATGCCCAAATCATGGTCCTTTGCTGGTAATCATAACTTCTACAGATGTTTTAAGTAGTAGTAATCGTTAACTTGGCAGGTTTTGGTACGCTGTATCAATTGTTATGTATAGAGTGCTTGGGGGGGGGATCCAATGTAAAACTTGCACCAGGGCCCATAGCTCCTTAGCTACGCCACTGTCTTTTCCCTGATGCCTAGTGGCCCGTCTCCTTCCAGTGCTTCCTTTCCCAAATATAGCATCCCTGGTGGTCTAGTGACCTCACATAAATCATCAAAGGGTATCACATACATGTAAGGAGGCCTCTACAATTCAAATATAGTAAAAACCACCTAGTCCTCACCCTTGGCTCAGAGTGGCACAGTGTACCGAATGAGGCTGCCGCTCCATGCCCCCCCCCCCCCCCATATTCACGCATTTTATGGTACCCCAATAACCGCTTCTCTAGAGGTAGTAAATGGTGGTGATCAGAAATGGCTGCGCTACTTCAGCAGTACTCCTGTTTGTGGCCACACATGTGATGTCACCAGGTGAGGGATATGTGCTGCTCTATACACCTTCATGCTGAGCACTGGCAAGCGGTATAGTCACATTGGCATGTGTGACATGTCTGCCCCTCCCTCGGCACTTCTTATTGGCTTGTGCAGCCCCTCCCTCTGTCTTCATTGTTTTAGCTCTTAACAATATAGGCTTAGCATTCAGGTGCTGGTGAACATAATGTAAAGTGGAGAAACCACTCAGGGGCCAAATGTGATGGCACTGTGGGTGAGAGTGTGACATGTATGCGCTAGAGGCAACAAGGCCTAGAATCAAGCATGTGTACAGGCATTCTGCAATATTGCTTAGAAATCTAGAATTCCAAATCTCTAAATCACATGGACAATCTAGTGCTTTTTTCTTGTGCTTACCCTGCACCACTCATGCGCCACTCTACTCTCCCCCCCCCCCCCCCCCCCTCCGCTCTACAAAGAAACAACACTGGTTGATCGAATTTAGCTGAGTGCCATGTCTCTATAGTGCTAATTGCCCACAGCTTTGTCCTAAGCATCCTCTTGGGTGACGCTGCCTATGCAACTTCACGGTGCCCATGCTGACACCAGTGTACTGTATATTCCTCTGACCCTGCTAGCAAATGTGTATATTCCCCTGCCTCTACTGGAGACGTATGTGGTGCATATTCTCATATCCCTACTGGCAACATTATATATTCTCCTGCCCCTTCTACCAACAATGTATATTCACATGCCCCTTCTAGCAACAGTGTATATTCTCATATCCATACTGGCATCAGTGTATATATTACCCTGCCCCTACTTGCAACAGTGTATGTTTTCAGTCTCTTACTGGCAATATATTCCTATTGTCAACAGCGGTTAGTTCCCAGCCCCTATGGATCACAGTGTTGTAACCCCTTGCCTCTATTGGTAACTCTGCATAGTTCCCTGTTCGTACTGGAAACCGTGTTTATTCTTCTGCCCTCACTAGCAACAATATATGTTTCCTGTTTACAAGACTGTGAGGTAAATGTCAGTGTTAAAGAGACTCCGTAACAAAAATTGCATCCTGTTTTTTATCATCCTACAAGTTCCAAAAGCTATTCTAAGGTGTTCTGGCTTACTGCAGCACATTCTACTATCACCATCTCTGTAATAAATCAACTTATCTCTCTCTTGTCAGACTTGTCAGCCTGTGTCTGGAAGGCTGCCAAGTTCTTCAGTGTTGTGGTTCTGTGATGCATCTCCCTCCTCCAAGCCCCTCTCTGCACACTGCCTGTGTATTATTTAGATTAGAGCAGCTTCTCTCTTCTCTCTTATCTTTTATAAGCTGGATAAATCCTCCTCTGAGCTGGCTGGGCTTTCACATACTGAGGAATTACATACAGTCAGAGCTGTCTGCACTCTGCAGGAAGAAACAGCCTGACACTTCAGTGGAAGATAGCTGCAGGGGGAAAGAAACACACAAATGATCTCTTGAGATTCAAAAGGAAAGGTGTATACAGCCTGCTTGTGTATGAATGTATTTTCTATGTGTGGACATACTGTACATCAACCTACTTCCTGTTTTGGTGGCCATTTTGTTTGTTTATAAACAAACTTTTTAAAACTGTTTTTAACCACTTTTAATGCGGCAAGGAGCGGCGAAATTGTGACAGAGGGTAATAGGAGATGTCCCCTAACGCACTGGTATGTTTACTTTTGTGCGATTTTAACAATACAGATTCTCTTTAAGTTAGGATTAGTGTAGGAGTTAAAGCCAATGGGTACCTATTTAAAAAATAAAAAAGTCAGATACTCACCTAAGGAGAGGGAAGGCTCGGTCCTAATGAGCCTTCCCTCTCCTCTCCTGGTGCCCTCGGTGCTGCGCTGGCTTCCCCGTTCGCGTCCGCCGCCGCAGGGACTTCGGAGGTCTTCGGGAGCACTCGGGCTTCCGAAGACGGGCCGCTCCATACTACGTACTCGCGAGTGCGTCATAGAGGGCGCTCGTGCATGCGTAGTATGGAGCGGCCACGTCATCGGGAGCCCGAGTGCTCCCGAAGGCTTCCGAAAGCTCCCGAAGGCATGCAGAAGTGGCAGTATTTGACCGAACTGGTCGAATACTGCCACGGGGGATCCTGCGCGGGACCGGGCACCGGGAGAGGAGAAAAGGCTCATTAGGACCGAGCCTTCCCTCTCCTTAGGTGAGTATCTGACTTTTTCTTTTTTAATCTGGTAAATATTCACTTTAAGTTTTAGTTATGTCATTTAGATTAAAACCACTTAACTCAAACTGGACATATATTTACGTCCAGTGTAATTGTGGCGGGTGCACCACTAGTTTGTTACTAAATAAAGCACATGTGGTATCATTTTAACCACGTCAAGTTGTAGAATGCAGTTTTAAAGCTTGGACCCACATCACATAAAAAATAAATAGGGATAGCCTCAATCCAACATAGAAAGTCATTTTCAAAATTCTTATTTAACTTGGATAAGTTTTAGCAAAACTGCACTAGACATATGTGGTAACATTTTAACTGTGATAAGTTATAGAATAGATTTTAGGGTTGAGGCTCAAGTCTTGTGTATTCTTTTTAGTGATGAGCTGAATCAAAAGCAATACCATTTTAGTATATTCTGTAACAATAGAAAAGACTTGTAAGATTAAAACAGTCACACAATACAAAAGAAAATACTTATATTGTGATATTGTTACCTTAGGAACTAAGCTTTTTAAATATGTATGCCATGAGAGTATAATACTGTTGTTTTTGCAAATAAGGTCTTATCATAACACAGAGGTGCCTGGCTCTTCTACTGACCACATATGCTATTGCTCCGTTGTTATTGCCTGATGAAGTGGGATCAAACCTGTGAAACGCATTGCATATTTGGAGCTCATAAATAAAATATATTGACTGTCTTTACTACAGTCGTTGTGTGTCTACTTGGAGGAGGTAAGTCCACCACTACCTCCTATTTACCAAGAATTTGGTTTTTAAGCTCATTTAGCTTCCTTTTATCCTTTTGGCACCTCTGTTCTCCTGCATAATATTGAGTCCACCCTGGGTTGAGGGTTGAACCCCCTTTTTTCTCATCTACAGAGAGCTACTTCTTATTCCTGAGTGGGGTCAGGAAAATCTCCCCACCTGCCTTTACAGTGGTTGCCTAATGGTAACCCTGGTTTGTGAGTATTAATATTTACTCTATCTAGTAACCATTTACCAGTACATATTACACTATTGGGGCTCTTGGTGTTCCTTGTTTTTAAGGTCTTATCATGGATAGTGTACAATGAGAAATCAAAAAACAGAAAAAAAGACACCTTTATTTCCAAGTACAATATTGTCACCATACATTGTACTAGGAACATAATCTAAACGTTGTCATAACCAGGATGGATAAAAAAAAATACATTCTGTGGCTTTAACTTATAGTTAGCAATGTTTATTGTAAAGCTATAATGGATGTAAATGGAGAAATTGTGTCCCCCCCCCCTTATTTTCCCTTTAAAATGCATAGAAAATAAGGTAATTACTAAACAAAAATATCTCATACTAAAAGCCTAATTTATCCTGAAAAAAAACAATATATAGATAATTTGGGTGGGATATGTAGTAATAAAGTTATTGAAGAATGAATGAAAGAAGCACTGATATGTGAAAGTTGGTTGGCTGAAGGGTACTGAATTCATTTCAATATCTTGTCTTAGGGCTATGGTCCACTTCAGCACTTTTAGTGGTGCTTTGGAATTGCTGGCAATTGCTGGTGATTCCAGAAGTGCTATGCTAATTAAAGTGATTGGAGCAGAGCCTAATGCTGCGTACACACTGGCGACTATGGTCGTTTGAAACAGCTAATTAACGATCGTTCCGCCGACAATTGGGGAAAGAACTTTACCCAACGATCATTAACACGAACGACATCAGGAAGATGGAAATATCCAACCTGACGGATCATATCTACCGGCAATCGTTGCAAAACTATAGTGTGTACAGGCATCGGCCGAGAACGATCGTTACAAGGGCCAATGCGCCTGCGTTGAATTCTGCCCAGCTTCAGTACTTCCTTTGTAGCGCGGCCGTAAAGATTGTTACATTGCTCATTTCAATTAAACTTTGTTTTCAAGTTAACAATCATACAATCATTTGTATCTATTGTAACTCCATGTCAGTGGTTTTTATTGTATTGTAAATAAATATGTACGCAACATATCCTTCTGATCGTTCTTTTCTGCGAGAACGATCGTTAAAATGTGTATGATGATCGCTGCATCCCATCGTTGCATTCCAATCTTTCCAATATCGTTCGTCTGGTAACTATCGTTCCTTGCAAACGATAGTTATCACAAGTGTGTACGTAGCATAAGGAGTAATTGTGATTTGCGACATTTCAATTGCGGTTCCTGCACGATTTTCTGTGCAATTTTAATAGAGGAAAGTGGTGGTCCACAATTGCTTACCTCTAAATCGCTTTTTAACCAGTTCGTGACAATACGACGTATAAATACGTCATATGTAGTTGTGGAAAGTGCACCACCAGTTTACTAAATGTGGCATATGTGGTATCATTTTAACTGTGACAAGTTGTAGAATACATTTTGGAGTGTCTTAAAGCTTGGATCCCTGTCGCATTAAAAAATAGGTAGGAACAAACTTAATCAAAACATAAAAAGTCAATTTCAAAATTATGATCACACTTGCGAAAGTTGTAAGAAAAGAGACATATGTGGTAACATTTTAACTGTGATAGGTAGTAGAATAGAGTTTAGAGAGTTTTAGGGTTGAGGCCCTTGTCTTGTGTATTCTTTTAGTCACAAACTGAATAAACAGCTATTCAATATTTGCATATTCTGTACCAAAACAAAATACTTGTAAAATGAAAACAAAATTACAGAATATAAAAGAAAAAAACATATATTTTACCTTAGGAACTTGGCTTTTTAAATATGTATGCCATAAGGGTATATTGCTATTATTTTTGCAAATAAGGTCTTGTAATCATCAATAGTGTACAATAAGAAAGCAAAATACAAGAAACAGAAAAAAGATAACTTTATTTCCAAATACAATAATGTCGCCATACATTGTACTAGGAACATCATCTAAATGTTGTAATAACCAGGATGGATAAGCAAATACATTTGTGGGTTTAACTTCTAGTTAGCGCTGTTTATTGTAAAGTTATACTGGATGTAAATGGAGAAATGGTGTGTTTTTGTTTTGTTTTTTTCTATTTTTTTCCCTTTTTAAAATGCATATAAAATAAGGTAATTACTAAACAAAATTATTACACGCTAAATGCCTAATTTGTCCTGAAAAAAACAATATATAGATCATTTAGGTGTAAAGTAGTCATAAAGTTATTGGTGAACCAATGGAATCAGAGCTGATATGTGAAAATTGCTCTCTTCCTGAAATGGTTTAGTAGCAAAATCACTCTCAGCTTTTTTAGAGTGATTGTGCAAACACAAATGGGCGCCCAGCCTCAAGCTGTTCAGCCACTAGTAGATTTTTGCTTGATGAGGTAAACAATTTAAGTGTCCAATATTTACCTGGCCTAAACCACTAGATGCTCAATAACATTTCAGAAGAAATCTGGATACTATTAAAGAGACTCCGTAACAAAAATTGCATCCTGTTTTTTATCATCCTACAAGTTCCAAAAGCTATTGTAATGTGTTCTGGCTTACTGCAGCACTTTGTACTATCACAGTCTCTGTAATAAATCAATGTATCTTTCCCTTGTCAGACTTGTCAGCCTGTGTCTGGAAGGCTGCCAAGTTCTTCAGTGGTGTGGTTCTGCTATGCACTCCCCCCTAAGGGGGGAAAGAAACACACAAATGATCTCTTGAGATTCAAAAGGAATGCTGTATACAGCCTGCTTGTGTATGGATGTATTTTCTATGTGTGGACATACTGTACATCAACCTACTTCCTGTTTTGGTGGCCATTTTGTTTGTTTATAAACAAACTTTTTAAAACTGTTTTTAACCACTTTTAATGCGGCGAGGAGCTGCGAAATTGTGACAGAGGGTAATAGGAGATGTCCCCTAACACACTGGTATGTTTACTTTTGTGCGATTTTAACAATACAGATTCTCTTTAATGGAAACGCTGTCATCACAGGGTTGGTACTTGTCAGTGTAGTACAAATCTATGCCACCATCTATTGCCCACCGCTCATACTCCTGTGGGGTTCAGCTGAGAAAAGAACAGATATTCTTGATCAGTGTTCAATCGTTACACCAATCAAAGATAAATAAAGCATGATTTTCATCTGCTTCAATGTTTGTTTTACCTATATCGATTAGTCTGTTAAAAAAATTTAAGGGTGAATGCTTACCAATACACAGGTCTGTGTTGCTATCTAAACTGAGGGGCTACCTTATTTTGTGGGGCCCCTCTGGCTACCAAATACTGTCGGCATCACTGGATACTTAATGCGTGGGGACCACCACCGGCTTAGACATGGAAGCCTATCTATACTTGGGAGGTGGGGGCTTCTTCTGGTTAGCAGATCCCGGTTGTCCACTCTGGCTACCAAATACTGGGAGGCACCTCCAGATTACCTCATACTGGGGGGACCTCTCTGGATACCTAATACCGGTAGCTTCTCTCTGGTTACCTAATATTGGGGGCTCCTCTGACTTCTCTAATACTATTTAAGGACACTTTGGCTACCTAATACTTATATCTAGGGGCACAGTTGACTGCCTGATACTGCTAACCAGGTGGGGGATGATGAGGGTGCCCCAAAACGACTATCTGCCGTGTGTGTGTGTGTGTGTGTGGGGGGGGGGGGGGATTGAAAAAGGACCTAAAGGCTACTTAATTCTACCATCTGGGAGAGGGAGGGAGGGAACGAGGGGGTACAAGGTCTATCGAATACTACGGTCAGAGGAAGGGTTGATGAGGTAGGCCCTAAATCTACCCAATTTAATTTAGGGAAGTGGTGAGGGGCACAAAGGCCTACTACTATTTGGGGGGATGGTGTAGGCACATATACTGCTATTGATGATGTTGGGTTTTTGGGGGGTTTTTGGCCAAAATTTTGCTATGTGTCCCAGTAAGTTCTAGCTAAGCCCCTGGTCACACTGACTGAAAATAATAGACTCTCAGGCCCTGTTCACAGTGGTCACTTGCGTTGTAGAATAATTCTGCATGTTAACTCACTGCTCATACAGTTCTATGGGCCTGTTCACAGTAACAGATCGCGTTTTTCTAACTCACTGCATGCAGGCTTTGTATTAAAGTCTATGTTCAGTCTCCATTGCAGTTCACACTCATTATAACGTGTGAGTTATACAATTGACCACTGTGAACTTAGTCTAAGTCTCAGGGTAACTAAGTGATATCTCATCATTTTTAAAGTTGATTCTGATTGTCCAATAAAGTAGATTCTGATCAGCAGGACACCAAGTAGCCCTTCCTTGATCCACTTTCCTGAGCCAGTAGGGGAACCTTATAAACCTTACCATAAAACAGGGAAACCTACAAGCCCTCCAGTAAAAATAATACAAAAAAAAACACATCAAAAGCAAGATTTTGCTGAGCGTGAGTAAAACAAGTTGTGTCAAAACTTACTTCCAGTTGTTAAACCAATCATTCAAACTGTGTCATCAAAGAAAATATGCTACATTTTTCTTTAGCATGGACGTTGAGTACACCATTGATCATTCCAGGGGGTTCCTGTTGAAAAAAATACATCAAAGTATCCTTCTAAAGGTGTAAAACACGGCTCAGCCTACTCACCGTTCCATAATGTATCTTGTGCCTAATGAAAAGACAATGTATTACGTATCCTACGCTCTGAGCAACCCGGAGCAAGATGTAATCAGTGAGGACCACAGCCATCACCTGAGCACAGCACAGCGGACTGCATCACACTCCCCAGCAATATCCATGTCAGCATATGGCTTCCATCTGACAGCTGTTCCACAGATGTGGCAATTAGCAGGCCTTATGTCCATACCGTTAGTATTACCACGCACACACACACAGCACACTTTTCCACGTCTTTCCAGCCGCCCTTTCGTCAGGCCTTGCTTTTATCTCTCCTTTACAATCTTCCTTTCATGGAAGATTTCGAGAAACCTGTAAGTTCCCGGAGAACAATATTAATTCAGCTGTGAAGCAGAGACTTCAATTAACCAGCCTAATGGACAATTGTGGCATAAAACAGGTCTTTTTTTCCATCACACCAAAACCCAAGGAGCACTTTTCAATTAGGTCTCTTCCATGTAAAAATCAGCCATAGATATATATATATTTCCTTGATGTTACATGCAGAGCAGAAGATGTGTAGCCTAGCCTTTTTTTTTTCCATGGCAGAGGAGAAAAAGGCATATATAATGACGTGTCCTTAAATTATGAATCGGGTCAGTATCTGCCAACTCAAAGTAATATCAATTAAGGATGCAATGGATCCTTGCACAAGATGTCCTTATATTAAATGACAAAAGTAAGACTGTTAATCTTAGCCGTGAACAAAGGGATAATTTAAGGCGGCAAGAAATCAAAGTGTGATGTCACCAAAATAGACGCTCGCAGCTTTCTCTCTTCTTCTCTGTGTTTTTTTCCCCCCTCAACTGCTAATATCATAATTAATAGACTTCAAATGACTTTTTTGTGGGTTCCAGGCTTTCAGACAAGCATTTATTGCTGACATAAAATATAAACTCGGAGAGAGAGCGGGTCTGGCAGAGGCAGACTGAGGGTCGGCAAGGCCCTTGTTCCGCCTTAAAAATAATAATTCAGCCTCGCAGGCTTTGTCTGATAATGCTCAATTAATGCCAGTTCAAGTTCTATAAATCATGCTAATAGTGAGATTGACTGTGCATCAGTGGTGCTAGCACAGAGCCCGTGCCAGAAATGAAAGAGGGGGAAAAAATACTGGAAGGGAAGAAAAAAATTAAAAGGCTCTCATGGTGAGATATTGAAAGTCTGCAGGGGCCCAGTCACAGGCTTATTATGACAGATAGTATGCACAAGATCTGATGGAAGCCCCCATGCTGTGTGTGTAGGCTTAGTGCGAGGGACACACACACATACCCACAGCACACATTGAACTGATAACAAAGGCTAATGTACATGCTTACACGTGACTTTGCTCTTAAGTAGGGCACCCCCAGGCCTGTCATAGCCCTACAGTACAAATATTGGTTTGAAAAGACGCTGGTAATATTTTGCATGTGCCCTGTCAAAAGAGTAGAATAGCAGAGAAATGTGGGCTGCCTCATACATACAAATGTACACAGTTAAAGGATACCTGACTTGAGGCAAAGATACCTAAAGTATCCTCTAATCACTTCTTGACAAATTAGATTTTTTGATGAAGTCAAATTTCAGTCAGGAAGAGGAGAACTTGATGTGATGTTCCCTCCTATCACCCTCCCTGTCCCTCCTCTTCCTTCATCTATTCGCTCCCTTTAAGGGAGGTTTTATAGGAGGGCACATTATTATTATTATTACTATTATTATTATTATTTATTTATAAAGCGCCAACATATTCCGTGGCGCTGTACAATGTAAGAAAACAAACAAGGGATACATAATGATACAGACAATGATATACATCAAATATAAACACTGATACAAGATACAGCACTGCTGATTACAATTTGATTTAACATGATGACTAAAATGTATAAATGTCTAACAGTGTGCAAGCAATTAAATTAATAACAGTCCATGACACAAAAAGGTGAGAGCCCTGCCCTTGCGAGCTTACAATCTAAAGGAATGGGGTGGAAACAAGAGGTGGGGATGTATACAGTATATGTACAGGCAGTGCGTAATTAGGTTATTTAGTGGGTGCATGGCCTAAGCTAGAGAATATGCTTGTCGGAAAAGGTGGGTTTTGAGGGAGCGTTTAAAGATTTCAAAGGTGGGAGAGTGGCGGATGTGTTGTGGAAGGGCATTCCAGAGGAGGAGTGAGGCACGTGAGAAGTCTTGTACACGTGAATGTGAGGAGGTAATTGTAGAAGAGGATAGAAGAAGCTCATGTGCAGATCTGAGATTGCGGTTGGGTTGGTATCTGGAGACTAGTGAGGAGATGTACAGGGGAGAGAGATTGTGGAGAGCTTTGTAGGTTAGGGTTAAGAGTTTGAACTGAATCCTTTCATTAATTGGTAGCCAGTGAAGAGCTTGACAGAGAGGGTCAGCAGAGGAAGAGCGAGAGGAGAGATGAATGAGTCGAGCAGCAGAGTTCAGTACAGCACATCACGGTAAGCCTGCCTCGTCCTGTCTAATTATTTGACATTACCTGAAGGGCACATTTTTTGAGGAGTATGGGAACCGAGTGGCTGGGTATGGGGGTGGGGTGGAATGGAAAGAGTAACGGACAATGCACAGAGGAATGTGGATCCAACAAGAGCATATCTATGTGCTTGCCTTAGGCAGCTTTGCCTCAAGCCAGTTATCCTTTACAGCAGGCGTGTCCAAAATCCGGCCGAGCCTTTTCTGATCACCCCCAAAGCGCTTTGCAATTCCATGCAGCCTGCAGGCTGTAGCTGCAGTGCCACATGCAGGGGCTACCTTGTGTCGCTGCTCTACCACCCCCTTTGTTCCCCTGTGGGTTATCAGCCACCACTGTAGCAGTAGCAGCCACCACTATGCGAGCACCAGTAACAGCCACTGATTAGCAGCTGCCACTATGCTAACTGCACAAGGTACAGTATATGGGTTATTTCATGTGAAAATGTTATATTTGACAAAATGTCACAGGCATAGTGTACCTAATGGCAAAATTTTTATTTTTATTTTGCTTGTTCAGCCCCCTAGCACTCTCAAGAAAGGGGGTATGGTCATTTGGCTTAAAAAGTTTGGACACCCCTATTTTAAAGGAAACTCCCTTCAGGTTTGATACTCATCTAAGTTGAAGAAAGGGTCTGGAATGAATAGAGGTTTCCCTTTCCTCTGTGCAGCCCATCACTTCAGCGATGTCCCCGAGCATAGGCATTGGAATTGCTCAGCTGAATAATTTTTCAGTACTTCTCGGGCAATCTTCAGATCTACTCACGTCCCCAACATAGCTCCAAGGACTGCTGTTTGAGCCGATTGCCTCAAGAGTTCTGAAGAGCTATTCGGTGGAATAGCTACAACCAAGGACGACGCAGTAATGACGGGCTGGACCGATGGTTCTGGAAGGCTCTATGCTATCCAGAGCCTTCCCTCTACTTAGGGAAGTATCAACCTTTAAGTGAGTTTATAACTATTAATTTAATGCAGGAATATAACACTGATTTTATAAACCCAAAATTTGCTTTAAAGCGCTTCAGTATTGAACAATACATCATTTAAAAAAAAATCAACTAAAGGGATACAAACTCAACATGAATGAATCCCTGAAGAAGTTTTCAGACACGATAAGTTTAGTTTTAACAAACTTTTGACAAACTTTACAGCATTTGACAACATTTGTGCAATCGCTGAGGTAAATCCCTCATCTTGTCCCCAGACTCGGCATGCAGAGTCTGAGTACTTTGCGTTTTCCAGGGATGAGGAGAAATGCTTGCAACAGCTGGCAATCGCTGGTAGTTAACCACTCTGTTGACGTTTTAAAGTCTAAAATGAAAAAAATATACTCACCGAGAAGGCTCTGGGTCCTATAGAGCCTTCCCATTCCTCTCATGGTCCGCTTGTTCCAGCGCTGTCACCCCCATTTCAATCTGCTGCCACAGGAAGCTTCAGAAGGCTTTGGGAGCCCGAGTGCTTCTGAAGATGGTTGGCTCCATACTGTGCGAGTGTGCACTTGTGCGTGCCTGCGCATGCACAGTACGGAGCCACCGGTCTTTGGGAGCACTCGAACTCTCGAAGCCTTCAGTGGTGGCATAGAGCAGTATTCAACCCAATGATCATATTCTGCTAACGGGGATGACCGTGCTGGAATGAGGGGACCATGAGAGGAACAGGAAGGCTCTATAGGACCCCAAAGCCTTCCCTCTCCAAATGTAAATCCTTTTTAGGGAATATCTTTATAAAGAATAAAAGCCTTGCCGACAATCCCCTATGAAGAGATGGACTAGTCCAAAACCTGTTGCTTCTGTCAGATTTTTACTACCTACTGTAAGTGACAGCAACATAGGAGAAAAGTAATTTATGGCTCATTTTACTCTGGAAAAAATGTACTTTTTATTTGTCTATGTTTTCTCATATTTAAAATTTTACAATTTTTCGCCATAGTGCCCCTTTAAGGACCAGAGACTGCTAGGTACAGCAAAGCGGCGCAAAACGGAGCTTACCGATGAATCTCTGCGCAGTCCTGCTGTTCTCGCCAGTTAGACCGCTCGCCCATCGCCGCAGGTTTCTCTCTCTGCCATCTCTATGATGGCAGCTGTGCGCCGGTCAGGAGCAGCTTTCATTGGCTACTGGCCCTGTCAATCAGTGTAAGCCTTTTCACAAACAAAAAGCTCTAAAACACATTGCAAAAGCTTTAAAATGCTTCACAAATAAATGGATAGCGATTTCTAGCAAATTCTTACCAGCGTCTGAAAATGTTCAAACTCTGCAGGTGTCTCTCTGAACCGGCCCTTGGAGGCAGACATGGTGGCCTTACATTTGCTGTATAACATTTACAGCTAGTTGACACAAATGGTTACCAAGCAGAAAAGCCTTGGCATCGGTTACCGTCGATCCATGGTCACGTTTTGAGCCCTTAAAGGGGATACAAAACCTCAAAGGCAACTGACGCTAAAAGCTACAAGCTTCAGCCATCTGTCTGAACTGGCCCTGAGGAATGAGTGGTCCAGCAAATGTGCACTATAATTATGAATTGGTGGTAGGTGGCAGAAGGTTAGTGGATTAGTAATTGAGAATGATGAATCGGGACGGTCGGAAATGGCCATTTCCTGTTTTGCGGAAATTTTAATTCGCCAATGTCAATTTCTGTTTTTCCGATTTTCGAGGAGTATTTTATTAGTCATTTTTTTGCATCAGAGAATGCAAAAAATGAAAAAGAAAAAAATGAAATCCTATTTTTGCAGAACAATTCTTCATTCTCTGATTGGTCCAATGCTTCCAAGTTCTGCGATTGTGCTCCAATTACCGAGTTGTGGTAAATACGCAGAATTCTGATTTCTGTCTTCCCGAAATGCGGAAAATGTGAAAATGTCATTTTGGCGGAATTCGAATGAGCATCCTCAGTGATGAAGAAAAGTTTTTGCCTGTGCAATCCCCACTTTCCCCTGTAAAACAAGTCCTTCCTCCTGAATTGGCTTTCACCTGGAGCTGATCTATGCCGTAGTGCTGAGAAGACATTCCAGCCTTGTCACTCACCCTGATCTGAAATATAGAATTAAATAACAGGCGTAATAAAGAGGATAAGCGAGCTGTCCGCAGACATTATTTGCAGTCTAATGGCTGACAATATTCATAGATTCAGCTGTACTAGCCACAGGCATGACACAACTATAAAGTTTTGTTACTCTGATGGAGCATTTTAAGATTATACTGACAGGGAATTCCAGAAGGGAGGATTTATGTTGCAAGGCCTCTGCTATGCTTTTATTTTTTCTTTTGGGCAGGATTATATTCACCCCCTGTTACGGGAACTGTGCTTTTTGTTTAATGAACCCCTTTAGCGTGGCCTAGACATTTAGTCACACTGAATATGATAACTTTATAGAGATGTGTAACTGTAAAGGATTACAAAGAAAAAATAAAACAAAGGCTCCTTTCTTTTAACCTGAAAACATGGCTGTGCTTCCAAAGGACTACCTGGTGAGACGTTAAGGGTGCTGCAGGTGACGGGTGGACTATTTATTATTAATTAATATTTATATAGCGCCGACATCTTCCACAGCGCTCTATAGGGTATATTGTCTTGTTACTTAAAGAGAAACCGTGACCAAGGATTGAACATCATCCCAATAAGTAGCTGATACCCCCTTTCCCATGAGAAATCTTTTCCTTTTCACAGAAAGATCATCAGTGGGCTCTGTATGACTGATATTGTGGTGAAACACCTCCCACAGTGTGATGTCAGGACCATGGTGCTGACATCACACTGTGGGAGCCTTGTTGCATTGTGGGAAATAACAGCTGTTTCCAACTGCCAAAAAAGCAAGCAGCAGCTACTTCTACTGACATCACCTACCAGCAGTTAAAAAATCCTTTTTAACTGGCCCTCAAAGGGGCTCACAATCTAATCCCTACCATGGTCCTATATCTATATTGTGTAGTGAATGTATCAAAGTCTAGGGCCAATTTTAGGGGGAAGCCAATTCACTTATCTGTTTTATGGATGTGGGAGGAAACTGGGGTGCCCGGAGGAAACCCACACAGGGACAACATACAAACTCCATACTGGGGGTCGCAGCGCTGTAAGGTGAGGCCACTAACCACTATGCCACCATGCTGTCTATGGAAGATGAATTTATAATTCTATAATACTCATCAATGGACAGAAAACAAGGATCAGTTAGCCTCTTTGTTTGCTCCACTTCTGATAACTGACAGGCAGTTTAGGGTTAAAATAATCGTGTTTGGTGATGTGGCTCAATGCGCTTCATTAAATGAAGAAAAAAAAAAAAGCTCTTTGCGACTGAGATCCATTTTTGCAATATCCACTTCCTCAAGAGGAACATGTCAGCTTGTACGGCAGAGACACGTGCACTGTATGTGTACATTACCCATCAGACTGTCTAATTGTCACATGCCGCAGTGCTGCACTTGTTAGCCCATATTAATATGTTGTTGTACCCAGCGATGACACGTTCCCGTATATAGTCTGCACTTTAATTGCATTTGATTCTGCGGCCCCCTCAGTTCTCCTCTCTCTTCTCTCGGCTTGTCTGTAAAACGGCTCATTCTCCGCATCGGCTGTCTCATGGCCTAAAATGTCTTTGTATTGCCTTTATTATTCTCTCTAAACTTTCTTTGGTGCCTCCTGTCTCTCATTGTTTCCTCTGTGTCATCAAAAACAGGCTCAGCCAGTCTGCCAATTAGCCCTTATCTGTCGGCACATTCATCAGAATCTTGAAGGCTGATCCTGAGTGACGGCACTTTAAAGCTGTGTTTGAAATGCAGCTGGGTACCCGAATGCTGACAGGGAGCGCAGCGGAGCCGCTATGCATGGGAACGTGTACATTTTTTTCCTCTTTTCCCCCCTTTTTTTTTCATCCCTATAGATCTGATGAAATGAAAATTGATCTGATTGGATGACCGTGATACTGTAAGTTCTTTCTTTTGTTGTAGTCCGCTTTGTTCGGGGGAACTACAACTTTCGTCCCTCTTTGCCAGTCTCGCTCTATTTCTGTCCCCCCTTCTCACATATATATGTCTGTTGTTGATCTTCGCCATGTTGTAAGATACCTGCATAGCAGCGGTCTTTTCTTGGTGGACTTTCCCCTCAATTCCTGGGTAGTGCACAGGTGTAAATTTGAGTGCATGAAATAGAGGCATGGGGGAATTTGGGCACCTGGAAATAGGGGATTGTAGAATAAACCGATATTCTACTGTTTTATAGTGGTATTTGTTGTTAGTCAAAGATCAATAAATGTTACCAATATTTTACTACAGCAAACCCTAACCCTGTTCTCACACAGAACCCTCCCCCATGATACCTAACTGTAAAGGACAACTGAAGTGAGAAGAATTTGGAAGCTGCCATAGTTCTTTCCTTTTAAAGAGAACCCGAGGTGTGTTTAAAGAATGTTATCTGCATACAGAGGCTGGATCTGCCTATACAGCCCAGCCTCTGTTGCTATCCCAAACCCCCCTAAGGTCCCCCTGCACTCTGCAATCCCTCATAAATCACAGCCATGCTGTGAGGCTGTGTTTACATCTGTACTGTCAGTCTCAGCTGCTCCCCCGCCTACTGCATAGCTCCGGTCCCTGCCCCCGTCCCTTCCCTCCAATCAGCAGGGAGGGAAGTGATGCAGGCGGGGACTGGAGTTCTGCAGGAGGCGGGGAGAGCAGCAGACTGACACTATAGAGATAAACACAGCCAGCTCTGACAAGCTGTTTGTCAGCAGCGTGGCTGTGATTTGTGAGGGATTGCAGAGTGCAGGGAGACCTTAGGGGGGTTTGGGATAGCAACAGAGGCTGGGCTGTATAGGCAGATCCAGCCTCTGTATGCAGATAATATTCTTCAAACCCACCTCGGGTTCTCTTTAAACAATACCAGTTGCCAGGCAGCCCTGCTGGTCTATTTGGCGGCAGTAGTGTCTGAATCACGGCAGAAACAAGCATGCAGCTAATCTTATCAGATCTGACAATAATGTCAGAAACACCTGATCTTCATTGGCTTGTTCAGGGTCTATGGCTAAAAGCATTTAAGGCAGAGGATCAGCAGGACTGCCAGACAACTGATATTGCTTAAAAGGAAATAAATATGGCAGCATCCATATCCCTCTCGCTTCAGTTGTCCTTTAACACCCCTACCCGGAGGCCTAACCATAACCTTAACTGCCCCCTCACTGCTAACCTTAACCACCTCTACCACCATTCTATGCCTAACCTAAACCGTCCCCTTGGCTAACCCCCCCCCCCCAATAAAAGGTCTTACCTTACCCCCCCCCCCCCCGCACACCTAACTTTAACCAAATTGCCCCTTCCCCCTGCCACCAATCCACCAAGAAAACAGAAGCGGTGTAAGGTCTGCCGGATCACGTCAGTGGCAGAATACCGAGACTCGGGCTGCAGATCTGACTTCCGGGTCTCGGTGAGCCGCTAACGTCACTGGAGCGCAGGAGGCTTCTCAGATCTCATTGGATAGGCGGAGGATGTGCTCTCAGCACGCGCTCTGCCGATGTAAACAGTAACACAGACTTCCCTGCTTGCGTATCAGCTGATAGCGGACACGCTGGAATACTATTGGTTTGTTTTAAATTCTGCTTTCTGTTGATTGGTTAGTCCTAGTATTTAAACTCAGTGAGCGTCCCCCAGTCATTGCCCGAGATAGCATTAGCTTTGGCTAGTTGCTGGGTAGCGCTCACTGTCTGATTGATTCCTGTTGCCGACTATTGCCTTGTATCCTGACCACGATTAACCTCTGAGTGATTCCTGTTGCCAACCTTGCCTTGTACCTCAACTATGCTTGTCTTGCCGCCTAAATTGACCTTTGCTTGGATACGGATTTGCATGAACTCGGCCTGGACTGACTTTGGCCTGCCTTGACTACACTATCTCTGGAAAGTGTCTATCTGGACTCCCTCACTGTCACCAGGAACTCCTGGCACTTCTGCTTCTTGGCTCACTCGTCTGGATAGCCTCATCCACTAGGCCTCAGGTGACTATATTGTGTATTCATATCTACTGTGCCCAGTATTGCATATTACTTAAGTATATTACTTACGTTACACTATTACTCCAATTTCCAAAACATACTACACTATATTGGGCTCTCGGTCTCCATTTGTTTATTTCAGTATTGCATTGCCAACAATGTTCAGGTTGTTTGGTTATTAGCTATCTGTCAGACTGTATGCTACATCTACCTGCAGGGTGTATTGTAGTATTGTGTTAGGCAGGAGTTTGCGCAGGTGTTACGGGCTGGGTTCTGGGTCAATCATATGAGCATACAGTCTGACCTGTGGTTATTGACCAGACAAGTCTGACAAGCGGATTCTGTATTTTGCATTGCGGGCGGTCCCAATGCTCGCTATTTATCAGGGAGCCAAATTTCCCATTGTAGCCACGGGCGCCCCAATTTCTTGGTTCCGTTTCAGGGATTGAGCGAGAATATAAGTCTTCCCAACTGTGACACAGATAGCAGTAACAGATATATATCTTCATGACAGATACGGGCTATAGATCATTAGAGAGGCACTGCATCAGCTCATAGAATAATAATTTCCCTCTGCATGCTCATATGACCAAAGTAGGCGTGGTCAGATGGGGTTGTGTTCAGGGAATGACTGAGAGTGAGCAGGTTGCGGTTAGCTGCTATTGATCTATAAACTGGGGCATCAGGCAACTTCCCTTTTATTTTCCAAAAACAACTTTTTTGTTTGTTTTGTTTTTATGCTTAAATGCATAATTAATGTTCAATACAGTTTGAGTGCTCACTTAAAATAATGTTTTCATTTAAAATAAAGTTATAATGCTAATTTAATATAACCTCTTAAAAATGATTATTATTAAAAAAACAACTGCGCTTGAACTTAGGCTTTAATAAAATGTAACTCATTCTGGAACTTATCCAAGGACAGAAGTTTCCAGGGAATAGTCTTAAAAATTTGGTGCCGTTCCTTGAAATCAAGGCCAGTTGCCAATAATGAATTTGCAGGCAATTTAGAAGCCTCTGTAATGCCACTTCCTGTCTGTCTCACCCAACTTATGATTTCATTCTACGCGTCTCTGTTGACATGATTAGAATCCTATAGTTCCATACAGTCAGGCTAATTACAGCGTGGAAGCATGAATGCCGTCCCCTCTGAGATACAGTCCTGACAATAAATGAGACAACAGGCCAGAGCCTGCCCAATTACAAGTGCTTATGTCAAGATACAGCGGAATAAGGTAATTAGGTAAATATCAGGGCCCAGAATGAAATACACGAGATGAGATCTCCCGGCTGGTCGCTCGTTACGCCGCGCTCTGAGATTGCTTTGTTAGCTGTTTATATTTAGATCTTGATTCAAGGACGGAGCTGCTCTGCCATTATCTGGCTGCCTGAAGTGTCCCTTTAAGATTTCGGCCCTTCGGAGTGAAGTCATCTTCCAGTAAATTCCGCTCCAAGCCTCAATTCTGACTAACGCCGGACGGCTGGCAATATATCACACAGCTCTTGTGTTTTTTCATCGGGCTTGATCAATATTTACTTGATCTCATCCCGAGCATCTTCATTTCCCCTGTGCTGTGCAGCTGATGTGACAGAACAATGGCTCGTAAAATGAAGTGATAGGCCTCTCCGGATCACGCTGCCCATACCCCAGCACGAGACCATCATCCCAGGCAGTGTGAGTAATCCAAACACCGGGGCTACCGGCTCTGTGATCCGTCACACATGCCGAGAGGCGCTCTGTACAGATCAGTATAGGAGGAGGAGCACAAGATACATTCAATTTCCCTGCAACCATTGCACATATCTGAAAATGATACATAGCTTCAGACCACTGACTTCACCTCGCTCCCCAACCTCGATTTATGACATGCGGCTTTTCTTCAGCTAAACAGTGACATTGTTCCGCCACTGCCACCCAACCCTCCAGTCTCCTGCTTTCTCTTCCCTCTTTACTCTTTATTATGGCATGCTGTGCTTCATCCTAGATCAAGCCTGTCCAAGGTTGATGCCTGGTCTGAAATGCTTCATTTTTCCCAGACTGCATTGAGCAGATAATTTGACAAATTTCCATTGACCACAACACTGCATCACTGCTTTCTAGTACTGTGCCACAACTGTGGTGTGTTCCTGAAAAAGTGTCTCATCTTTTTGGTAGCCCCATAGTGTATCCACCTTTCTAGTCCCCCCCCCCCCTCCCCTCCATAGTATGTACCACTTTTCAGCACTCTTTTATTATATCATAGTTTTCCAGCCCTTCCCCTGCCCCCAAGCTTTGTCACTGACTGTGTGATATGACACTGTGACAGTAACAGACATAGACACTGACTAAACACCTACATGTGTGGGCCACTGCCATGGCATCTCTTTTGCTGGGCTGAACATACATCTCCGTTGTAACTTCCCTTCTCTCACTTTTTTCCAGTCATATGAGACTCTTGCACGTGTCAGTGAGTAGCGGGAGGAGGGTTACAGTAGGAAGGGATCCTGCAGTCTACAAAGAATTCCAGGTTTCCAAGACAACTTATGTTCTCCAATGATTTCCTGTTCTGAAGAACCTTAGTAAATCAAGACAAAATCTTCTTCCTGAGTTTGTCCCGTTCAGTTTTGTATTTTTAAGCAGGTCTCGGCTGCTACAAGGCCTCATATCCTAGAAAACCTACACTGCAGAGTATACAGTAACATGGAGGTGACTGAATGTGAGGCCCATGTGCAGGGCAGGTTCCAGCCACCTTGCAGTGGCCCTTCCAACTACCGTACCATTCGCTGTCATTAGATTGCAAGCAATCTACCAATGAGCTGCCTTCACACCACATCTTGCCTAATACACACGGTACGATTCTCCGTGCGGTAGCTGGATTCGATTGATAAAATCCGTCACGTCTGATATTGCTCCCGATCGTTTCCACGCTCGATTTCTCATAGCAGTGAATGGAAAAAGATAAGAAAAACGAATGAAGATAAGATAATTGAGTGCAGAATCATGCAGAAAAAACGGTCAGGTCGGAAAATCTTAAAGAAAATCTTACCGTGTACCCAGCATAAGACCTTCTTAAAGGGAAGGTTCAAGAAAAATAAAAAAAATGAGTTTCACTTACCTGGGTCTTCTACCAGCCCCATGCAGCCATCCTGTGCCCTCGTAGTCACTCACTGCTGCTCCAGTCCCCCGCTGGCAGCTTGCCGACCTCGGAGGTCGGAGGGACGCATTGCGTAAATTTTTACGCATTCCCGCTAGTGCAGGAACATTAACGCATACATTTTTACGCATTACTGGTTCAATGCATAAAAATTTACGCATTGAACCAGTAATGCATAAAAATGTATGTGTTAATGCATTGAACCAGTAATTTACGCATTGAACCAGTAATGCATAAAAATGTATGTGTTAATGCATTGAACCAGTAATTTACGCATTGAACCAGTAATGCGTAAAAATGTATGTGTTAATGTTCCTGCACTAGCGGGAATGCGTAAAAATGTACACAATGCGTCCTGCCAGCGGGGGACTGGAGCAGCAGTGAGTGACTACGAGGGCACAGGATGGCTGCATGGGGCTGGTAGAAGCCCCAGGTAAGTGAAACTCATTTTTATATTTTGCTTGGACATTCCCTTTAACTATAGAAGGATACAGGGGGGCAAAACGCTGGCTACAATTGTACTGTCAGCATTTCAAATGTCTTTAACCACTTCGCATCCAAACCTTGTTTCCCACTTATGGACGAGAGCAGTTTTTACATTTTAGCTATGCCCCTATTTAATCAGCAATAACTTCATCCATACTTATGACACCTAAATGAAAAATATATTTTTTTTTTTTTCAGGACAAACTAGACTTCATTGTATGGCATTTTTTCCCCTCAATTAATTCTGTTTTCTATGCGTTTTAATTGGAAAAAAGAAGAAAGAAATAGAAAAAACACATTATTGCTCAGCTTTACCAATTCCAGTTTAAAAATAAAAAGCACTACTGTAGATAATTATTTATTATTATTATTTTATTATTATTATTATTATTTAGTATTTATATAGCGCTGACATATTACGCAGCGCTGTACAGTATATATATATTGTCTTGTCACTAACTGTCCCTCAAAGGAGCTCACAATCTAATCCCTACTATTATAATATGTCTATGTTTGTATTATGTAGTGTAAGTACTGTAGTCTAGGGCCAATTTAGGGATGAGCCAATTAACTTATCTGTATGTTTTTGGGATGTGGGAGGAAACCGGAGTACCCGGAGGAAACCCACGCAGACACGGGGAGAACATACAAACTCCTTGCAGATGGTGCCCTGGCTGGGATTCGAACCGGGGTCCCATCGCTGCAAGGCGAGAGCGCTAACCACTACGCCACCGTGCTGCCCATAAATAAAAACAAATTTTATTTGGCTATTTCTATCTTTTAGCACAAAACTTACATTATGTTCCTGTCACAATTTAAAATGAAATAATGCTACAGTGTGTATTTTTCACTATGAACTGAGGAAATAAAAATATTTTTTAATGGTGAAAATCAATCCTATTGGTTCAGGGAACATATATTCCCTTTCACCAATTAGTGCTGCAGCAGATATTGCCAGAGGTGTGCACCGGAACAAGCCCATTCCTGCACAGCACTGCTTCAGCTACAAGATGTATATTTACATCCTCGTGGCTTAGATGAAGTGACAGAGGACGTAGATATACTGTAGAGGTGGATAAAGTGGTTAATGAAAGACATTTCCAATACATGCAAGAGTGACGCTTGGGACCTGCCTAGCCACAGGTGGTGACTGCTTCTGGTAAAGGACAAATCAAAGAGAACCTTAAAGAGGAACTCCAGTGAAAATAATGTAATAAAAAAGTGCTTAATTTTTACAATAATTATG
The DNA here is from genome assembly GCF_040937935.1 of Hyperolius riggenbachi. NCBI lineage: Eukaryota > Metazoa > Chordata > Amphibia > Anura > Hyperoliidae > Hyperolius > Hyperolius riggenbachi. The sequence goes on from NC_090657.1 coordinate 195,524,731, forward strand.
TATAAATGATTTAGTCAGTGTTTGCTCATTGTAAAATCTTTCCTCTCCCTGATTTACATTCAGACATTTATCACATGGTGACACTTTTACTGCTGGCAGGTGATGTCACTGGAAGAAGATGCTGCTTGCTTTTTTTGGCAGTTGGCAACAGCTGTTATTTCCCACAATGCAACAAGACTCCCACAGTGTGAGGACCTCAGAGCTGTGAGGCGCTGACATCACACTGAGGGGTTTCACCACAATATCAGCCATGCAGAGCCCCCTGATGATCCGTTTGAGAAAAGGAAAATATTTGTCATGGGGAAGTGGGTATCGGCTATTGATTGGGACAAAGTTCAGTTCTTGGTTGCAGATTTTAAGTGAGTGGGATTTGGAGGCTGCCATAGTTATTTTTTATTAAACAATATCAGTTGCTAGGCAGTTTTGTTGATCTTTTAAGCATCAGTCATGTCTGGATCACACACCGGAAACAAGCATTTGGCAAATCCAGTCACACTTCAGTCAAACACCTGATCATACTTGGTCAGCATCCATGGCTAATAGTATTAGAGGCAGAAGAGCAACAGGACAACCAGGCAATTTGCATTGTTTAAAAGGAAATAAATATGGCAGCCTTCATATCCCTCTCACTACAGTTGTCCTGGATCTGTAAGAAAAAAAGTGCCCTTATGGGGTACTTACCTTTGGAGAGGGAAGCCCCCCCTGGATCCTAATGAGGCTTCCCCTATCCTCCTCCCGTCCCTCCGTTCCAGCACTGTCAGCCGCCAACAAGCCGAGCCCGATCGGATCCGCGTGCCTGCGTTGTAGAGCGGATCTGATTGGGCTCGGCTAGTTTCACCTGAGCCCAAAGGAAAACCACTACTGTGTCAGTGCATGGCTCTCCTGGAGCCCTGGCGACACTTTTTTCTCTTACAGAGCAAAGTGGAACATTTCTCCATTTCTCAATCTGTTACCCATTAAAACAGCTACTATTCCATTTGACGGCTTGGGTTTAACCTTGTAGGGACATGGCTGCTTCCATGTATCATGAGTGACTACATCCAGGCTTGGTGGTCAGCTGACTGGAGTCTTGGTGCACCACCCACATGACTTAGTCATCACAACCTCATGTCTCTTCATTTCTTGCACAAAGATGAACTTGCCCAATCCTTCTGTGTGCAGCCCCAATGCCTAAACTCACCGTGGTACGATATACGATAGCGCTGCTGATGTGTTACTGGCCGTAAGCTGGGTCAGGAAGAAGCAATGTGAGGCTTGGTGTAAGAAATGTAACACATGAATCAGTGCTGAGCTCGGGGGGAGGAGGCCGGCCTGCTGGTTATCGGCATCAGCATGGAACGGTGGTCTGTACAGCGTGTCCTCTTCTATCTTATACGGGTGATCGCAAGGGCAGGCCTACAACATCCAGAATATATTGTGTTTCTAAGTGATGACACCACAGAATTATTTTGGGGCAGATCATCTGAGTCGGCAGAATTATTAGACATATGTAGGACAAGGCGAAAAGCAAATGAGCAGAGATAACATTGATGTAGCTACACAAGATGAACGCAGGGGAACCATGTCACTGGGAACACAATGCTTGTACTACAGAGAGTTAGCAGCTCTGGCTCAAGTTTTTATTCTGTGCCTGAGAATCTCAAGACTGTCTCACTGTACTAAAGGTGACATCTCGTCCACGCTTACAGCTAACATGGGTGACGAGCCAGATCTTGTGACAACCGCATGCTGAGAATCTGAACATCCCTAGAAGTCCATTTGTAAAAGCGCAAATTCTAGACTAACCATAATAATAAAAAACTTTTTATATACATACATTCAGCAATCGCAACAATCCCCTCTCCTCCCCTCCCCCCTTTAAAGAGACACTGAAGCGAAAAAAAAATATGATTTAATGAATTGGTTGTGTACTAAGGATAATTACTAGAAGTTTAGCAGCAAAGAAAATATTCTCATATTTTTATTTTCAGGTATATAGTGTTTGCTTCTCTGTGAATACTGCTAGTAGCTTTAGTTAAGAACGGTGAACACAGGCAGGGCCGGCGCTACCATTAAGGCAAAGGAGGCAGCTGCCCCAGGGCCCCAGAGCTTGTAGGGGTCCCCAGTGGCTACAAGAGGAAAACATTTTTTTTCAAATCGGCCTTATAGTTTTTGAGAAAGTCGATTTTAAAGTTTCAAAGGTAAAAAAAATAAAAATACACATTTAAAAACCTGCCAACTTTAATGGTTAATAGCTAATCCACCTTAAATGCTAGAAACTCTAAATTTGCAGGATATGTTAAGGAGATCATTAGGAATAAGAGGAAAAAACAATTTTCCAAAAAGACCTTATAGTTTTTGAGAAAATTGATTTTAAAGTTTTGAAGGAAAAAAGTATACTTTTAAATGCGGTAAATGTCACTTTTAGTAGCAAACCTAACGGTAGTGTAATTTTACATGCATAAAACGAAAGCGCAATACATTTCCTGACGGGGTTTTCAGGGGGTCTATACGCAACCGCAGCGCTTTGGCCAGGGATCGCTATACAGCCGCAATATGGCTGTATGAAGATCCCTGGCATTTTTTTCTATTTTCCCAATTTTTTTTTTATGTTTAGAGTGTGGGAATTTAAAAAAAAAAAAAAATTATGTGGGGTCCCCCCTCCTGAAACTTTTTAACCCCTTGTCCCCCATGCAGGCTGGGATAGCCAGAATGTGGAGCTCCGACCGATTGGGACTTCACACCCTGTTATACCAGCTGCAAAAAAGGTCCCCTAATGCCGATTTTTGTTCCGGGTATATGTTGGGGGGGCCCCCCAGGTTTATTTTGCCCTGGGGCCCCATTGTTGCTTAAACCGGCCCTGAACACAGGCCAAGAAACAGTGACCGCATACAGTGAGCCCGGCTGGATAGTGTAATGGTTAAGAGCTCTGCCACGGACATTGGCTCTTCCAGTTTAGTAATCCGGTACCTATTCAGTGAGGAGTCCTTAGGCTAGACTCCCTAACACTGCTACTGCCTACTAAGTGCGCTCTAGTGGCTGCAGCTGTGGCGCTTTGAGCTCACCAGGAGAAAAGCGCAATATAAACGTTCTGTGTCTTGTCTATTTCCTGTGACCCCAATTTTATTCCAGATTTTAAAGTAAGAATAATTCAATTTAGATCATAGTAATGGAACTATGGGAAGGATGCTTCTGCCTCCTATCAAATTTAAAATTCAATACATGTACTTATGGAACTTACATTTGGAACAAGCTTATAAGAATCGGACATGAACAGATGACAACTGATTCCTCCCAGCTCGATGACTTCTGCATCCTGTGCAATTCACACTTGCTGCACAGTCTCAGTCTCAGATAATCTGCTGTAACTCTCACCTGCATTGTCAACAAATTGCAGCATACTCCTACTGCCCTCTAGAGTCAATCAGTTTGTTTACAGCCTAAACCATTCAACTATACTTCATAAAATATTTAAACTCTCCATGGCAAATCTAAAATACCAGCGAGTTCAAAAGGCAACATAAAAATGCTTAACGCTCAGAATTCATGTTCTACTGATCTGACTGCAGTTACTAGTTGTTACAGATTCAGCATATTACAAATCTCTCCACCTCATATCAGAAAAAACATTAAGATGAAATGGGGCCCTAGGCAAGATAGCAGTTTTTGCTCACTGCTGATGGTCACCTGGATTTTTTTTCAAAGTAAGATTTGGTGTTAGATATCATCCACCAGGCCCCTAGACGTTTCAGGCCCTAGGAGGCTGCCTAGGTTTGCCTTGTGCATGATCCAGCTCTGCTTCATACAATAAACTGATAAGCATGCCAGTAGCTAAGGCATTGTGTATAAGTTACGGCCAGAACCCGAAGTCTGGCCACTTCAGGTTCTGAGTGGTCAAAACAAGAAGTGGCTGTCTCACTGCCGCCAATGTGCGAAATGGATTGAATCCTGACGGCTCCTTCTCAACCCGTCTCTGGCTCCTCCCCCTCCTATTGAGCTCTGGGCTTGTGTCAGCCGGGGACACGCATCTCCCCCACCCTAGAGTCGTTCGTCGCAGCAGGAAAGCAGGGAGGCTGACAGAAGCAATTCCCTGCCGCGACTCAGGGGGGCGTGTGTCCTGACTTGAGTTCTGACAGCATGTGTCTCCAGCTGTCAGAACTCAATAGTAGGGGGCGGAGAGAGGAGCCAGAGCTGGGGAGAGAAGGAGCCGGCAGGATTGAATCCGACCGTTTCCGCAGTTTGACGGCCACTTCTAGTTTTGACTGGCCAGAACCTAAAGTGGCCAGACTTCGGGGTTCTTATACATCTAAACACAGCTATCTCTCCTTTGGAAACCAATACCCCATCCCCATTTCCTTTCATCTTTTACTGTCCTTCTTTTGAGCCTGATGCTATATAAATAAATGTATAAGAATAAGAAAAATGCTTACAGTGTGTACAGATGTATGTCTTTAAAGAACGGCTTTGCATATCTTCAAATGCTAATATCAGGCCTTTTACTTACTATATCTATTTTGGTGGATTTTGATGTTTGCAGTGTAATCCACTTTTTATACAGAAAGTCCATATTCCCATTCCCACTCATACGTTCCAGTTCTGTAGGAGAACATGTGCGGCATTTCTGCACTTATGTGCAATTAGTAGTCAATTTGTAAAAAAAAAAAAAAAAAAAAAAAAAAAAAAATGTCCCTGAATGGTACTGTAAAATGCAAATGCACACACAGACAAAATGCACAAGCGAGGCAAACATGCGTGAGAACACATTTTCAAGTCTTGAAAAAAATGCATTGCGCTTTGTATTGTGTTGGCCGTATTTGCATTTCACAGTCTGAACAAGTCCTAAAGGAGAATTAGAGATGGAAGAAAGATGTAATGATCTCAGTGAGGCAATGAGGTGCATCGCATCAGATAATATGACCGCATTGTTAAAGTGATGCAATTATATTGTCATATGTTGGTGCATTAGCAATGCAGTGCATTGTAATTTGTTGGCACGAGGAATGCTGTGCAGTACCGGACAACGCGCACATTTACAGTTGCGGTTAAGCACTCTATTGGTGCATCGCGCTTGTAAAGCATAATGCAATTTTTTCCCTCCATTGTGATGCTGTTTTCAGTCTGAACCTAGCAAAAGGATTTGCGTGAACTGAAAAGTGACAGCCTCCTTGGATCATGAATGTTCCATGGTGTGTCTGACTGTATTTGTGATGAAGGTGTGGCATGAGAGATAGTGGAGGCATGGCATAAGGGGTATGGCGGCGTGGCATGAGGGATGTGGCGGCAAGGCATCCGTGGGGTAGCTAAGCAACTGTGGGCCTTGATGCAAGTTTTACAATGGGGCTCCCCAGGCACTCTATACATAATTGATACGGCGCACCAAAACCTGCCAATGGCAACTACAGTGTCAGAGGTGTAAGAAGAGAATAGGGAACAGTGTGTTAATGATTACCACTATTCAAATCATCTATAGAAATGATTGGTATGAGCACAGGACCAATAGAGAGCTAATACTGTAGCTGAGAGAGGGCCCCTCTGGCCCAAGAGCCCCGAAGTGGTCGCAACCTCTGCAACCCCTATTGCTACGCCCCTGCAAGGCATAATGTATGGAGGAGGAGTGGCATGAGGGGTGGTGGAGGTGTGTGACTTTGACAAGACTAGGCTCCCCAAGCGCTCCTACTGTAACAGTGACCTGACCGACTGAAAATACACTTTAATCCTCACAAAGTGGGGCTAACCCTACATAACACACGGTTTACATTTGAGTATCTTGAACTATAACTTAAGCACATTGGAGAACGCAAGTGTTGTCGCAACGCACAGCACTTGCGTTTTGAATACGATTCTTCCCAATGTGGTTGCAATTTCCATTTCTCGCAAAAAATGGAAATCAATGCATTTGCAGGAATTCTTCGGCAACCATGCGTCCCATCAGACAGTACAGACGGATGATGTCCCTGTGGATCACGTCACATCCCCAAAAACGCGGTCAAAATCATGGTAAGTGAGGCTTTTGCCAGAGATACACAAATCTAAGCCCTATTTTTTATTGAATTAGTAAGCCCTTTAACCATTTTTTTATATTTTTATACTATTTGGGCACTTCTATTTTTCATTATTAGCACAGCCTTGAAGGGGAGATGGGAACAGGGTTGCCAACCTATTTTCTAATTTTTGACGGACAAAAGGCCTCAAAAAGCAGGACACTCAAAATTTTGGACGGACAGGGGGCGGAGTTGGGGGTGGAGTTAAAAGCGCACTTTTAAGTAGAGTTGTGGGTGGCTCTAAGCTCTGGCCATTATTATTATTTTAAATATTTATATAGCCAGGGCTGTGGAGTCGGAGTCGAGGAGTCAGAGCAATATTTGGGTACCTGGAGTCAGTGGTTTCATAAAAGGCATCGGAGTTGGATGACTTTTGTACCAACTCCACAGCCCTGTATAAAGCAATGACATCTTCTGCAGCACTTTACAGGGTACATAGTCATGTCACTCAATCCTCAGAGGAGCTCACAATTTAATCCGGTCATAGTCTAATGTCCTACCATATTATTAGGTATTTAAATAGCACTTAAATCTGCGGCAGCAATTCACAGAGTAAATTATCATGCCACTGAATGTCCTCAGAGGAGCCCACAGTCTACTCTAATCCAGGGGTGGGCCAACTTTAGACTCAAGGGCCACATTGGGTTTTTCACGTTTGACTGGGGGGTTGGACCAGAATAGGAGTGCGGCGCCGTGGCAAAAAATTGGTGTGGCCATGACAGGATGTGGGCTGAGCTAACTGTTATGTAACAGAGTAACACAAATACAGTGGACGCAAGTTCTCTCCTAAAACACAGGTAAAGTGACCCTAAAAGAAATTAGACAATGTTCCACCACCCACAAACAACAACCTAGGACAGCGAAGCACGTATTCCAAGCGCATGCGCATAGGATAGCTGTCTGTAAGTGCATGGGACAGCAGGAGCACACAATACAGGTAAGAACAGACAAGTGATTGTGGGGAGCATTTGGATAGACAGTCCATCTAAATATGGATGCTTGGCAACCCTGGTCAGCCATCTACCTCAGAGGGGTAGATTATTATGGCATTTTTCATATGTCCAAATCTTGCCTTGGTGGTGCAGTGAAGTTTTATTGTAAGGTGCATTTATTTCCTATTATATAATTCACTGAGAAATGGCTGATATAATTTATGGATCTCCTTTATGTAACTATAATAGAAAATGCATGCACCTCACAATAAAACAAAAGTTTTGTATGCAATACTAGACAGCAATAGTACACTAAGTTGCACAGCATTACTTTAGGGCAGATTTTCATCCATTATTAGCATTGTGTGAGACATGCAGCCCTGCCTTGCTTGTCAGGGCTCTGCATCGTGTCACACACACCATAAGCAGAGGAATTCTGTGTCATCTGCTCCTGGCTGCAGAGGTCATATACCCCAGGAGCAGACGACACAGTCTCACAGGAATTACACTAATTTATACCTGGTTGGCTGAGATCTAAAGAACACGGCTGTGAATGGTAAACAGTTCTTTCTCCTGACCTGTTGTGCTACTGTCTCTGCTACAGTAAACGGAGTTTGTGGAGGGCGAGCTCTGTCGGCTGGCTGCCTCTCTCATTGGCTGGAAGAAGGCACCAGCATAAAAAAAGAAGGCTCCTGATTGGTGGGCGGGAGGTAAGGGAAAAATAGAAGCTCCTGATTGGTGGGCGGGAGGGAAGGGGAAAATAGAAGCTCCTGATTGGTGGGCGGGAGGGAAGGGGAAAATAGAAGCTCCTGATTGGTGGGCGGGAGGGAAGGGGAAAATAGAAGCTTCTGGGAAAAGGAAAAAGTTTCTATCAGGGCAGCCGCAGGGGACCAGGCTGCCTATAGTAGCAGTGTCAGAGAGTTATTTTAACGGACGCCTGTCCCAAAAGGACGGGCAGTACGGACAGGGGAAATTTCATGTCTTAATTACGGACTGCCCGTCCTTAGACGGACGGTTGGCAACCCTGGATGGGAACCTATGTGTACCATGGGAATGTCTGCAGTGAGCAGAGGGAAATGCATGGCCTTGACTGAATGGGGGCTGGTCCTGACTTCCCAACAAGTGCACAAGGTGAATCCTGGCAAACCTAAACAAGTGACTAATCAGAAGACAGATTTGTCACTGCTTAAAGTGGTCTAACACCCAGCATTTCAACTTTGCTTTAAAAGATTGCTTACAGCTTAGAAACGATTATGCCAGATTTTTTTTTAGCAGAAATTCACTGAATGGATTAAACATGACATTTTAGGCCCGGTTCACACTTGCGGTGGCCCTCCGGAATCGCCGTGCCGGAGCCGCACCGCCTGCAGAACGGACGGAACGGACGCACGGCATAGCAATTAAAGCCTATGCGTCCGTTCACATGGGTCCGTTCTGCAGAACCGGAGCCGGACCGGATCCGGGCCGGATCCGGACTCCGGCCTCCGTTCCAACATGCGCTATTTTTTCATCCGGCCCCTCCGGCAGCCGTATCCGGGGCGGAGCCGGACTGCACCATCCGGCCAATACAAACAAATGGGAACCGGAGGCCGCACAACACACTGGCTGAGAAATCCGGATGTTCTACCCCACTTCCTATGCGGATTTTTGCGGCGATATTGGCTGGGGACACATGGGCAAGCATTTTGGAGTGGAGCAGCACGAGCTGGAGGTGTTGGCAGGATGTTGGCAGCATGTCGGAGGTGGAGGTGAGTGCTAAACAGCAGAGGGCCTGATTCCACAGGTCCCCCTTCTGCTGACCTCCCAGACCCCAACATTTTTTTTTTTTTTACGTTAACTTTGCCAAACGGATCCGGATCGCATCCTGATTACCACCTGATGCAACCTGACCGGATCCGGATCGGATCCGGATCAGAACCGTACGGTTCCGATCCGGATCCGGTCCGGATCCGGTCAGGTCATCCGGTCCGTTTGGCAAACAACCGCTAATGTGAACCGGGCCTTAGTGCTACATTTAGCTAGAAATCCTCCTCCGTGCTTAGGTTTAGTTACAAATGTATCTATTTACAAAGTAATAAACAAACACTGCTCTGAGAGAACAAAGAGGGCTTCCCTGGCAGGCTTTTCAGAGGTCTAACTGCATTCCAAACAAAGATACATTTGTAACTAAAGATAAGAACAGTTGCGGATTCCTAGTTAAATCCAACACTAAAATGTCATGATTAACCCATTCAGTGAATTTCTGCTTAAAAAAAAAATCTGGCATAATAATTTCTAAGCTGTAAGCAATCTTTTAAAGCAAAGTTGTAATGCTGGGTGTTAAACCGCTTTAATGTATCCTAATGCTACGCAGCATTTGGCTCCCTGTGTGTTTTCTTTTTGTCTTTTCAAGCTATTAAAATTACCTTTTTAGATCTGTGCCTGGAGATGGGCTCCAGAGCCCAGCTCGTCCCCGGCAACAAGATGGCTGCCAGGATATACCCTCACAGATGATGCCTACTACCGCACATCTTACTAATGCTTTAGTGTAGAAAATGCCACATAATGCACTGCGTGCCACAGTAGAAGCTCCACTTTGGAGAACAGCCAACAGCTGCGGTGGCCTGGGTCCCCATTCACTTGCACAAGGATGCTGATGTAATCCGGGCGAAAGGGCCCACTTTGAGGTGCCAGCTCTGCATTAAATGACAAGTACCATACTCAGCTGGCCGTCATCTTGTTGCAGGGCTGGATTTACCATAAGGCACTGTAGGTACGTGCCTGCAGCCGCCTAATGATGGAAAGGCGGCTCACTCCCCTCCCCTAGTGCCTCCCTCCTGCCTTCCCTATGCAGAGTCCTGATGAGAGTGTAAATGAGAGGTTACTCATCATGCTCTCAGCATTCCACTGACCAGATCTCCCTTCAATCGGGGGCGCCTCTAGCTACTTAACCACCTTAGCGGTAAATGCATTTTTAACAGGAAGAATAAGAAAAAAAAAATGGAAAAATTCATTATTTCTCAGTTTTCAGCCATTATAGTTTTAAAATAATACATGCCTCCATAATTAAAACTCACGTATTGTATTTGCCCATATGTCCCGGTTATTACACCGTTAAAATTATGTCCCTATCACAATGTATGGCGACAATATTTTATTTGGAAATAAAGGTGCATTTTTTCCATTTTGCATCTATCACTATTTACAAGTTTAAAATTAAAAAAAATATAGAAATATTTCATGTTTACATTGATATTTAAAAAGTTTAGACCCTTAGGTAAATATTTACATGTTTTTGTTTTTTTTATTGTAATGGGTTTTTTTTTTTACAGTAAACATTTCATTTGGGTAGTTTTGGGAGGGTGGGAGGTAAACAATAGATTTATAATGTAAATGTGTGTTAATTTTTATTTTTTTTTACTTTCAGTTGTAGTATTACTTTTTGGCCACAAAATGGCGGCCATGAGTTTGTTTACATGACGTCACTCTAAGCGTAACACACGCTTAGAGTGACGCATCGGGGAGGGAACAGCCAGAAAAAGCACAGCTTCCGAGAGAAGCTGTCGCTTTTTCAGCGGGGGAGAGGAATCAGTGATTGGGCACCATAGCCCGATACACTGATTCCATGGCTACCGAATCCACGGCCGGGAGTGCGCGTGCACGCGATCGGCTGCGGGAGCGCGCGGTAGCGCGCATGGTTCCTGGACGTAGTTTCTACGTCCAGGAACCAAAATTGGTTAAGAGGCACCACAAAGACATATAGTAGAATGAAATACATTATTCAGGATACCCAGTTTTACATTAATTATCCTGTTTTCTGCATCAGAAGCACTTCATGTATGTATAAATTGGTATGTAACCACACCCTCCCAGTGATGCCTAACCCAGGCTATTAAGTTATGGAGCCAGTGCACTCTGGGAGACCAAGTGTTGATTCTGCTCACTTCGGAACAAACAACAAACATTCCGAAGTGATGCTCCTTGCCAGAAGTAAAAATGCTGACGCCTGGGATAAATCTAAGAATGTAAATTGGGGAGAGGAAAGATTTTACAATGGGCAAACAATGACTAAATAACTTCAAAATAAATATTCTATAATAAATATATTAAGCTACATTCATTGAAATACCCATTTAAAGAGGAAATTTAACCCAGGATGGAACTTCATCCTTATCAGTAGCTGATACCCCCTTTCCCATGAGAAATATTTACCTTTTCTCGAACAGATCACGAGGGACGGCTGTATGGCTGATATCGTGGTGGAACCCCTCCCACAGCGTGATGTCAGGGCCATAGCCCTGACAGTATCCTGTCTGTGAACTTCGTTGCTTTGTGGGAAATAACAGCTGTTTCTGACTACCAAGCAAGCTGTATCTGCCTCTGTGCATTTATACACAACATTTTAGCCTAGAACATGATAGCAAGTGGTGCTTTTTCATGTCTGCCAGTAGTAAAGATGATCATCCACAGGCTTAAATAACATCAAGAAATTACACCACGAGTGTCAGTTATTTCATGATCTAGCTTCTATTTTTCAGCTTCTTTTATGTATTAATTTTTCCCCCTACTACTTCTTCAATGTAGAAATGTTTTTTCCCCTACTACTATTTTCCGGTTAAGTTCCTCTTTAAGAAGCATACTTAACCACTTGCCGACCGCACACTCATACCGTGCGGCGGCAAAGTGGTAGCTGGAGGACCAGCGACGCACATCTGCGTCGCCAGGTGCCTCCCTAATTAATCAGGAAAGGCCGCTCGCGCGAGCGGCCGTTTCCTGTTAGATCACGGAGCGGGTCTCTGTGAATAGCCTGCGAGCCGCTGATCGCGGCTCGCAGACTAAATGTAAACGCACATTGAACAGCGCTGCTGCTACAGCAGCGCCGTAAGGCAGATCGGCGATCCCCGGCCAATCAGCGGCCGGGGATCGCCGCTATGTGACTAGAGTTGGGCCGAACGGTTAGCCTGCGAACGGTTCCATGCGAACTTCCGTGGTTCGCGTTCGCGTCCCGCAGGCGAACCTTTGCGGAAGTTCGGTTCGCCCCATAATGCACCATGGAGGGTCAACTTTGACCCTCTACATCACAGTCAGCAGGCACAGTGTAGCCAATTAGGCTACACTAGCCCCTGGAGCCACTCCCCCCCTACTAAAAGGCAGGCAGCGGCGACCATTACGGTCACTCGTGTGCCTGCATTAGTGAGAGTAGGGCGAGCTGCTGCACACTCTCTCTCATAGGGAAAGATTAGTTAGGCTTAGCTTGTCCCTGGCTGCATACCTGTTCTGTGAACCCACCACTGCATACCTGTTCTGTGAACCCACCACTGCATACCTGTTCTGTGAACCCACCACTGCATACCTGTTCAGTGAACCCGCCACTGCATACCTGTTCTGTGAACCCACCACTGCATACCTGTTCTGTGAACCCACCACTGCATACCTGTTCTGTGAACCCACCACTGCATACCTGTACTGTGAACCCACCACTGCATACCTGTTCTGTGAACCCACCACTGCATACCTGTACTGTGAACCCACCACTGCATACCTGTTCTGTGAACCCACCACTGCATACCTGTTCTGTGAACCCACCACTGCATACCTGTTCTGTGAACCCACCACTGCATACCTGTACTGTGAACCCACCACTGCATACCTGTACTGTTCAGTGAACCCGCCACTGTATACCTGTTCTGTTCAGTGAACCCGCCACTGCATACCTGTTCTGTTCAGTGAACCCGGCACTGCATACCTGTTCTGTTCAGTGAACCCGCCACTGTATACCTGTTCTGTTCAGTGAACCCGCCACTGCATACCTGTTCTGTTCAGTGAACAGTTTGGTGTGTCAGTGTGAAGCAGTACCTTAATTACACTACCTGATTGATGTATACACATGCAAGATGTTTTAAAGCACTTTAGGCCTGTCATTTAGCATTCAATATGATTTCTGCCCTTAAAACGCTGCTTTGCGTCAAATCCAGATTTTTCCCGGGGACTTTTGGCGTGTATCCCACTCCGCCATGCCCCCCTCCAGGTGTTAGACCCCTTGAAACATCTTTTCCATCACTTTTGTGGCCAGCATAATTTTTTTTTTTCTTTCAAAGTTCGCATCCCCATTGAAGTCTATTGCGGTTCGCGAACTTTAACGCGAACCGAACCTTCCGCGGAAGTTCGCGAACCCGGTTCGCGAACCTAAAATCGGAGGTTCGGCCCAACTCTATATGTGACAGAGGACAGCCTGCCACAGGCTGTACATGACGGATAGCGTCCTGTGCAGCCCCAATCACCAGGGGGGAGAGGTAGGAGAGGGAGGGGGGGAATTTCCCCGCGGAGGGGGGCTTTGAGGTGCCCCCTCGCAACACTCAGGCAGGCAGGAGTGATCAGACCCCCCTGCACATCATCCCCATAGGGGGAAAAAAGGGGGGTGATCTGATTGCTCTGCCTGCAACCTGATCTGTGCTGGGGGCTGTAGAGCCCACCCAGCACAGATCATACAAAACCACGCTGGTCCTTAAGGGGGGGGTAAAGGCTGGGTCCCTCAAGTGGTTAAAGAGACACTGAAGCGAAAAAAAAATTATGATATTATGATTTGTATGTGTAGTACAGCTAAGAAATAAAACATTAAGATCAGATACATCAGTCTAATTGTTTCCAGTACAGGAAGAGTTAAGAAACTCTAGTTGTTATCTCTATGCAAAAAAGCAATTAAGCTCTACGACTTTCAAAGTCGTGGAGAGGGCCAGAGCAGGGACAAGGTCCTCCAGCACCCAAGGCTGAGACACCAACGTGCGCCCCTCCATCCCTCCCACCCCAGCTGCCACACTGATTGCTCTTAGACTAAGAGGCACCACAGGGCCCACAACCTCCCCAACACCTTAATATGTAGTTATCTGGCTTTCAGTCACTGCCATGTATCCCCTTTTCTTATTTCTTTCTGCTTCAAACACAATTAGGAATGACAGCTGAATGAATTCTGCGCCCCCTACTACACTGCGCCCTGAGGCTGGAGCCTCTCCAGCCTATGCCTCGGCCCGGCCCTGGACGTGGACATGACCTGCGAGGAACGAGAGGAAGCTGGGCCTGCAGAGTGTAATTAGAGCAAGATAACAGATCGCTTACCCTTGTACACAGAAAATCTGGATCAGTATTTCTTGAAGTGAACCCGAGGTGAGAGTAATATGGAGGCTGCCATATTTACTTCCTTTTTTAAGCAAAGCCATTTGCCTGGCTGTCCTGCTAATGCTCAGCCATAGCCCCTGAACAAGCATGCAGCCGATCAGGTGTTTCTGACAAAATTGTCAGAAGTGACAAGATAAGCCACTAGCAGGGCTGCCAGGCCACTGGTATTGTTTAAAAGGAAATAAATATGGCAGCCTCCATATCCCTATCACCTCGGGTTTACTTTAAGAATAGCTGTCTAAACAGCACAGATTGGGGTGTATTCCATAAACTGTGTAAAGCTGAATTATGTGTGTAAAGTGTTACCGCATGATGAGTAGAGCAGAATACAATACATTACATGCAATGCATTACACCACAGGTGTCAAACACAGGGACCGTGGGCCGAATGCGGACCTCCTTACCATTTTATGTGGCCTCCCAGACTTTCAAATGTTCTACATTGTAAGCATACCTCCCAACTTTTTGAGATGAGAAAGAGGGACACTTAGGCCACACCCATGCCACACCCCTGATCACGCCCTGTCACACAGACGATAAAAATTTAATGAGAAAAATATATTGTTTTATAATTCAAACCTCACTGGTCCTTTCTATCCTGGTTCATTTTCCCTCATTTTAACATTTTAAAATCAGTAAAATATCAATTTAAAGGATGGGAATAAAGTTTAGAGTCACTCAAACACACGTTTTAGTAGAGAAATATATATATTTATATAGAAAGAGGGACAAAGTCCTGAAAGAGGGACAAATGAGGAGGAAAGAGGGATAGAGATACAGGGCTCCCAAAGAGGGACTGTCCCTCCAAAAAAGGGTCAGTTGGGAGCTATGTTGTAAGCAGTAAAAACACCAGTACACCGCCTCTACAACCAGAGGAGGGCATCGTTTCTGGTTGAAACCTCATCAGTTTGAGCCAGGATGCAGCAACACCGCACGGGAGTCCTCCATGAAAAGAGCATTATCCTTCATGAAATTAGTATGGAGCCCCCTATGTGGCTTTACCCCAACACCCCCCCCCCCCAACACACACACACACACACACACGGCAACATCTTCCCACATGGTGCTGCAAGGAAGCAGTGTAACATTTAGCAGCTGCAGAGATGCATTGTGTTTCTTCCGTTCTTTCCGCCAGCTCTACACTTCCATACCTCCAGCTCCCTATCACGTGACATGCATTCAGAGCCATAGGTATGCAGGGTGGAGCAATGTGTCTGTCAGGAAGACTAGAAAAGACTAGCAGGTAAATATTAAACTGCTGCACTATGCTACTCAGAAGGAGGAGGAGGCGCGAGGCCCCCCAAGGACACTTTAGTTATGCCACTTTATTTGAGACTGTTCAATACATGTTAAATCTAAAGCCTGGTACACACCATGCAATTTCCCATAAGATAGATGGGTCGAATAGATAATTTCCGAGAGGTCTGATCTGATTTCCGATCACTTCTATGAAAATCGATCAGAAAAACGATCGGAAATCAGATCGGACCTGTCGGAAATGATCTATTCGACCCATCTATCTGATGGGAAATTGCATGCTGTGTATTAGGCTTTATGCTGGTACACACGGTACGATTTTCCGTGCGATAGATGCATCCAATTGATAAAATCCCTCATGTCCGATATTACTCCCGATCGATTCTGCGCTCGATTTCTCATAGAAGTGAATGAAAAAATATAAGAAAAAGGAGTGAAGATAAGAAAATTGAGTGCAGACTCGAGCGGAAAAAACGATCGGGTCGGAAAATCGCATGGAAAATCGTACTGTGTGTACCCAGCATTACGCTTAAATAAACCATTTGGCCCATGATTTAGACAAGGGGCTCTATTCACAAAACTTCTCATAAATTACTTATTTATTGCCTCTTTGATAAAAATAACCTTTTGGCAGATTAAGGGCCCGTTTCCACTATAGCGTTGCGGAATCGGCCGAAATCACCGCTAGTGATATTATAAAGTTAGTTTATAATATCATTAAACAGAAATGATTTGTGAAGTATTGGGGTTTTTAACAAAAGCTATGTTCTAAAAGTGGAATGCATCCCCTTAAAGCAAACCTGACGTGAATTTTTTTTTTTTTTAAATGCGGGATAATTAATTCTAGGTGTAGTAGTAATGATAAATAGAACATTAGTACCATAGAACTGAGTGTCATATTTTTATTTTCAGTTTAATGGCTCCATTTTTAAGATTGGGTTCTAGCAGCAGCCATGACAATGTGTCGCAAAAACTGCTTCATTTTGTTGCAAAACTAACAATAATAGTAACGACCCGTTGAATATTCCTTTGAATGTTCCTGTACTGTAAGTTTATTACCTGCATTTCCCCCAACAGATAATAGCCTTTAGCCTTCTATTTAACTTCCAATAACCAGAGTATAGGTGCCCATACATCAGGTAATGTATGGGAAGATCGACGAAGGGACAGATCTCTCTTTGATGCATCAGGCGTTGTATGAGCAGATCAACTATGAGGCAGATCTCTCTCGAATCTGATCTGAGAGAGATCTGTTGCCTGCCCATAAACCGCAGACCAATTCCTGATAAAATTCAGCATGCAAGCTATCAGGGATCGGCCTCTGCTGCCTGCCTGCCTGCAGCCTGTCCCCTGTCTAAGGGAGACGGAGGCCCTGCCAAGGCTTACAATCTAAAGGGGGGGGGGGGGGGGATACATAAGGTAGGACTGTGAAAAAGGTGGTTGACAGAGAGTTAGAGTGTGGTAGATGTGGGGTAGGCCATTTTAAAGAAATGTGTTTTGAGGGCTTGCTTGAAAGTGTTGAAGAAAGGAGCGAGTCTGCGGGGGAGTGTTATTGTTTTGTATAATTAGCTTTCTACTAAAAAGTAATATAAGCAGGCAGGGCCGGCCTTAGGTTTCACAGTGCCTTGAGCGAAATCAGATTTTGGTGCCCCCCATTCATCCGTTACACACACACACACACACACACACACACACACACACACACACACACACACACACACACACACACACACACACACACACACACACACACACACACACACACACACACACAGACAAACATACACACACACTCACACACACAATTCACCTTTTCTCCTGAGTTATCTCCTAGGATAATTTTCATCTTCGCTTTAAAGGGAACCTAAACTGAGAAGGATATGGATTTTTCCTTTTAAAATAATACCAGTTGCCTGAATCGCCTGCTGATCCTGTGTCTCTAATACTTTTAGCCACAGCCCCTGAACAAGCATGCAGATCAGGTGCTCTGACTGAAGTCAGACTGGATTACCTACATGCTTGTTTCAGGGTGTGATTCAGCCACTACTGCAGTCACAGAGATCAGCTGGACTGCCAGGCAACTGGTATTGTTTAACAGGAAACATCCATATCACTCTCAGTAAGGTTCCCTTTAAAATAACTTTTCAACATTTTACAAATGAAAAAGTACGGTACCTCAGAGTTGGTGAAAAAGTACTATTAAGATCCTCCTCTTTAGTGTATATAATCAGATCCCCATTTTAGTGTATAAAGGCAGATATCCCCCCCCCCCTTAAATGTATATAGGCAGACCCCCTCCCCCCCCCATCCTTTAGTGTATATAGGTAGATCCACCTGGTGGCTGGATAGTGTAATGGTTAAGGGCTCTGCTTCTGACACAGGAGACCTGGGTTCAAATCTCGGCTCTGCCTGTTCAGTAAGCCAGCACCTATAGAGCGCGTCCTAGTGGCTGCAGCTCTGGCGCTTTGAGTCCGCCAGGAGAAAAGCGCGATATAAATGTTATTTGTCTTGTCTTGTCTAGTGTATATAGGCTAGGCCAGTGATGGCTAACCTTTCAGAGGCCGAGTGCCCAAATTGCGACCTAACATCGACTTATTTATCTCCGAGTGCCAATGGGGGGGTTGCGCTGAAAAATGGGGGCGTGGCCATGATATTGGATGGGCGGAGCTAACGTAATGATGTAACAGCGAGGCATAAGAAAGCAGTGTTTCCGCCATGATGTGGTGAAACGAGGATTCGCATCATGGGTGTGCAGAAACTATGATGCTATTTATACCCGCCATAACCCCAAAGCAGCAAATATAGCCAACTATGACCATTAAGGGCTCATTCACACTATGTGCTGCGCTGTCAGTTTTGACGCAATGCACATATGATTCATATGGTAACATGAAAGTCAATAGACTTCCATGTTAACATTCACACTACAGGTGTGCGTTCCCATGCGTGTAACGCATCTGGGAACATTTTAACGCACAACGCATACGTTTCCCCGATGGGTACAGCTGCCGACGTCCAAATTTAGCACACCACAACGTGCATTCAGTGTGATCACTGTGCGTTGGCAGCGCATGCATGAAATCGCATTCGTGCATACGTTCTTTAGTGTGAATGAGCCCTTAATAATAAATGCAGCAACAGTTACCCCAGACACCAGAAAATAAACGCAATGTGTGCAACATTTCAGGAGAAAATCATGCAATGTGGGCCACATTTCACCAGAAAACAAACACAGTGGGCCACATTTCACCAGAAAACAAACGCAGTGGGCCACATTTCACCAGAAAACAAACGCAGTGCGCCACATTTCATCAGAAAACAAACGCAGTGGCACACATTTCATCAGAAAACAAACGCAGTGGGCCACATTTCACCAGAAAACAAACGCAGCGGGCCACATTTCACCAGAAAACAAACACAGTGGGCGACATTTCACCAGAAAACAAACGCAGTGCGCCACATTTCATCAGGAAACAAACGCAGTGGGCCACATTTCATCAGAAAACAAACGCAGTGGGCCACATTTCACCAGAAAACAAACGCAGCGGGCCACATTTCACCAGAAACAAACACAGTGGGCGACATTTCACCAGAAAACAAACGCAGTGCGCCACATTTCATCAGGAAACAAACGCAGTGGGCCACATTTCATCAGAAAACAAACGCAGTGGGCCACATTTCATCAGAAAACAAACGCAGTGGGCCACATTTCACCAGAAAACAAACGCAGCGGGCCACATTTCACCAGAAAACAAACGCAGTATCACCAGAAAACAAACACAGTGGGAAGCATTTCACAGGACATAAACATGTGACAAAACATTTTAGCAGAAAATAACACAGTGGTCCGCATTTCACCTGCAAAAACAAGTAATGTACTCACCTGATAGAAGGCTTCTCTTTCGGCTGGGCTCTGGCACGCATCTCCCCCGGACGTTCCTACTGCAGTGACAGTCTCCCGCGTTGCCGCTGACAAGCAGAGTGCAGGGCTACGGGAAGATGGCGCCCGAAGCCCTGTACTGGAGACACAAATAGTCTCCTGTACAGGGCTTTGGCAGCCATCTTGCCGTAGCCCTGGTCTGCTTCCCGGGAGACTGCGGGGGCGTCTAGTAGACGCTGCGGCCAGTTCATAAGCAGCGGTGGCGTGCCAGCAGATTAGGCTACGCGTGCTGGTCCCGGCACGCGTGCCATAGGTTCGCCACCGCTAGGCTAGGCAGATAAATAGTGTATATAGGCAGATCCCCTTTAGTGTATATATATATATATATATATATATATATATATATATATATATATATATATATATATATATATATATATATATGCACCCCTCACTGCCCCCCCTTCCCCAACCGGCAGGCAGTTGGGGAACCTTACTTTTCTTCTTGACTTGTCCACCGTGTAGCTGGGGACAAAAGATTGCCAGGACTCAGGAGTGACAAGTCTCCGATTTGAGGCAGCGCAGCTCCTGAGCAGCCTGCATCCCCCACTGAAGCAGGCTGAGCCATACATCGCCTGTGAGCGAGGGGCGGCACTACTGGCACACATGGCTCACACACTCTTCGCAAGAGTGGCCCCACGTGTCCTGAAGAGGCGTGGTTACACGTGAAACAGCTGTAGACATAGGGGCTTTCGTTTGTACCTGTGCTTTGTGGCTTCAATAAAAGAAGATTCTATGAGGAGTGCCGGAGTCTGTCAGTTCTTTCAGCCATACACTCTTCGCAAGAGGCAGCAGCAGGCTCCTGGAGTCTTCCCCCCACATCACCCTTAGCGGGACCGGAGGTGCAGAGGCAGAGTCACTCGCAGCAGCCACAGACGGACTCGGAGCCCGCAGCCAGGTAGAAATGCGGCCAGGGCCAGTCCAGAGTAGATAAATGCACGTGCGCCCCCCTGGAAGCCGACGCCCTGAGCGACCGCTCCGGTCTCTCAGGTCAAAGGGCGGTCATGTAAGCAGGACATCCTTTTGAGGAATGGAGCACACTTTTTTCTGTTTTTGTTTTTTTGCATATGTCCGATTTTTACATATGCATTCAGTTTGCTCATTTTTTCCAAGTTTAAAAATCAGACAACCATCTGTTTTGGGTTGTTATCGCCCATTTTTCGCCTTTTTAATTTCAATGCATGTAAAAGTGTGATCGCAGTACACCAAAAAACTGAACAACTCCACAAAAAGTGCAATGAAAAGTGTGATCTCTGCCTTATAAATTCTTTATCCAATCCCATTCCTACTCAAAAAAGGTATAAAATTATACCAAAAACCCACATTCGTTTCCCATTAGCAGTCCCATTCCCAACCTCCCTCCCTCCCTTTTTCCTCAACAAATTTGGGGAAAGTAAGTGTTTATTATTGATCACATCACAGTTCTTATGTTTTCACAGCTTACAAGGCATTACTTAATTTGCTTTCCAATTTTTTTTTTTAGACAGCTTTTTAAAACCTTCAGAAAGCTGAAAAAAGTAACAATTTTGTAATCCATTTTTCTAGTGAAAACAGAATTTTAATGTTTAATAACAACATTTGTAAAGCACTTTATTCCCTGAGGACTCAAAACACACAAGCAAGTCTCAGACCAGCAAATACAAATAATATGTGGAATTTTACTAAAAGAGGTGAGAACTAGCTGCCACAGTACATTTTTATGGCTTTTGACACTTTTATAATATAGGGGGAAAGGTCTTGAGAATGTCACCTGAAAAGTTGGCCAAGCCTCAGTTTAATTTTTAATCTCCCAAAGGTAAAACAGGACTGCAGAAAGTATGATCTAAGCCAAAAGTAGAATAAGGCAAAATAAACTGATGAGAAACAATTGTGTCCATGTCTCTAATCCTAAATAGATCTTTCCAGAAATCTAATTGTCTTATTTTGGTTTCAAAAGCGAAAGATCTAGGTTAAAAATGAATCTGAAGTGAAAATAAACTGGTGGCCACTAATGATCCAATCTTTTTCATCCAATCTTACCAAATATATGTAGCAGAAGAGTAAACTGATGGAATATATTAATTGGTTACTATAGGCAGTTCCTTTATATTAGATAGAAATGCTAAGATTGGATGAAAAATATTGGATCATTAGTGGCCAGCATTATGAGATAATGAATTGTATATGAAGTACAGCTAAGAAATAGAACATTAATAGCAAAGAGAAGAGTCATATTGTTTCCAGTACAGGAAGCGTTAAACTTCAGTTATCTATGCAAAAGAGCTTCTCTGAGCTCCAGGACCAAAATTGGGCCTTTGTTTTCTGGAGCACTATACATCAAAGAAACAGTGACAGACAGCTTCAGTAAGGCTTTTACTTCAGAGATGTTCAAAGGGTCATTAACTCTGCAAATCACACTCTGCATTATAAACTATAAAACAGAGCAAACTGCAAATGACAATATGATGCAATGCGATAAAAAAAAATAAAAAAAAAATATATATATATTATATATATATATATATATATGTATATATATATATATATATATATATATATATATATATATATATATATATATATATATATATATATATATATATATATATATATATATATATATATGAGACTCCTTTCTTTCCTACTAATGTTTTATTCCTTATCCGTACAACACATGCAATTCATATCATAAGGTATTTTTTCGCTTCAGTGTCACTTTAAAGCTTTGTCTTAAAATCAGTTATGAATAATGTACTGGATAAAAATGTTTATTTTTGCACCAAATTTAAAGGTTTTTTTTGTCAATGTTTGCCCATTGAAAAATCTTTCCTTTCCCTGATAAACATTCTGAGATCTTTCAGGTGGTGACATTTTAGTCCTGCACGGAATGTTCGTTACTGAAAGTTCTATGCACAGAGGGAGATATCGGTTGCTTGGCAGTTGGAAAAAAAAAACATTTCCCACAATGCAACGAGGTTCACAGACAGCAAACTGTAAGGGGCCGTTCACATTACAAACGCGCACGCCATCCGCATTTGTATGCGTTGCGTGGCTGATCCCATCATTGAAAAGTGAATGGGACAGCCGCGCGTTTTTGCAAAAACCGCGTGCAGCATGTGTTCCCGGACCGCACTGGTCCGAAACGCATGCAGTGTGAACATCTGACAGTGCACTCTATGCACTGTCTGATGCATTGCATTTCTGCCTCCTGCACACGTTTCCAAAACGCGGCTGGAAACGCGTGCAGTGTGAACGGGCCCTAAGGACCGTGGTCATGACATGAAACTGTGGGAGAGTTTTCACCATAATATCATCCACACAGACCCCCCCCCCCCCCCCCAACCACCCCCAATTATCTATTTGAGAATAGGTAAAGATATCTTGTGGGAAAAGGGGTATCAGCTACTAATTGGAATGAAGTTCAGTCCTTGGTTTCTCTTTAAGTATATAGAGGGGAAGATTTTGGGAACCTCCGTGCACTTAGCAGTTTGGGCACCACGTAGACCACAATGTTAATTGCGGCTATAACAGTACACAGTGTTTAATTTGGGCTCTGGGAACGCAGGCTTTGAATGAAGTATTGCAGGTGCAGGTGAAGCAACTACTAGTAGCAGAGATTGCAGTGCAGATATAATTGGGGAGATAGGTTAGTGTTAGGACTAGGTAGAGGGTTGGTTAGTGTGAGAAGAAAGTTAGGTAAAGTGATAGTAGAATATCAGTAATTTTACCAATATTCTACTATTAGTACAACCCAATAGATGAATATTGGTAATTTCACCAATACTCTCCTAGCAGGTTCACCTGGCGCCCCAAATTTGCGGATGAATTTTCTCAATGTAAACCGATGGGGCAGCCCATAAGTAGGCAGACAGGGTGTATAAGAATAAGTATAAGAATAAACAGCACTTTTTTGGGGGGCGGGGGGGGGGGGGTAATTGATGTACACAGTTATTTGGGTTGAAAAAAGACATACGTCCATCGAGTTCAACCAGAAAACAAAGTACAGCACCAGCCTGCTCCCTCCCATATCTCTGTTGATCCAGAGGAAGGCTGAATCCAATTATCCCCAAAAGGGAGAAAAATTCCTTCCAAACTCCAGATGGAGATCAGATAAAATCCCTGGATCAACACCACCAGGCATTACCTAGTAATTATAGCCAGGGATATCTTTCATCGCAAGGAGAGCATCTAAGCCTCCTTTAACCACTTGAGGACTGCAGGGCTAAACCCCCCTAGTGACCAGGCAATTTTTAGCTAAATTGGTCACTGCAGCTTTAAGGCCAAGCTGCAGGGCCGCACAACTCAGCACACAAGTGATCCCCCCCCCCCTTTTCTCCCCACCAACAGAGCTCTCTGTTGGTGGGGTCTGATCGCTCCCCCCATGTTTATTTTTTTTTAAATAAATATTATTGTTTTGTTTTGTTTTTTAAAAACCCCTGTTTCTTTAAGTTTATTCCCTCCCCTCCCTCCCTCCCCACAGCCGGCCAATTATGGCAATCGGCTGTCATAGGCTTCTGCCTATGAGAGCCGATCGCTCTCTTGTCCCCCATGGGGACAGCCGTGTCACACGGCTGTCCCCAGTGCAGCGCTGCACTGCATCGCAGCGCTGCACCTAGTAAATAGACGGCAATAGCCGCTCGGAGACTGAAGGCGGGGCGGAGCTCCGCCCTCCGAGCATGCAAAACAGAGCCCCAGGACTTTACGCCAATTGGCGTTAGGCGGTCCTGGGGCTGCCGCCGCGGCCACGCCTACTGGCGTGACGCGGGCGGCAGAAGGTTAAATGCAGATATAGAATTTGCCATAACTACTTCTTGTGGCAATACATTCCACATCTTAATCACTCTTACTGTAAAGAACCCTTTTCTAAATAAATGGCTAAAACGTTTTTCCTCCATGCGCAGATCATGTCCTCTAGTCCTTTGAGAAGGCCTAGGGACAAAACGCTCATCCACCAAGCTTTTCTACTGCCCTCTGATGTATTTATACATGTTAATTAGATCCCTGTTAGAAATCACCTTTACTCCGGCACCAGCACCCTCTTAGAGGTGCACCTCACAGAATGTGAGCTGACTCGACTCTCCTCACAGCAAGCATTATAGGAGATAGAACTTCTTTAGGCTTCCAAGTTGTTAATTCAGTAAACAGATATACAGACACAGTTCATTACATCTTAGCAAAACAGATTCTTACGTTGCGTTACAGCTTTGTGATTACCTTCCTGCTGAAGGTAATCAGGTCCTCCTTATGTCTATACTACGTTACATCTAGACTACCTATGTACAGCATACATTATATCAGATTACATAAATAAAGGAAAATAATCAGGGTTCCAGTCAGCAGATAGAAAGCAAGAGTGCCCTCCGTTGGCAACTCATGACCCTTAATACTGACCAGGAAAGAGTTAACTGTGTCATCATCTTAACCATCTATGATTGGTTCAGATCCCTTGTGATGTCCTGATACACACCTACTCAATTAATATTCTATGATCCCCGTGGCCTAGTTGTAAGGAATTTGATATTGATTAAACATGGCTGTGTTTACTGTTCTTGTGGTGTACATGTTGAGGTCAGTGAGACCCGTGGCCTTGTCCATAGAACAGCTTCTTAGAGAGAAAATCTACAGTTCTGTCAGCAGAACTAGGACATACTAAGGGAAAATCCCCTTAAAGGGCAAGTCTGCACCCCAAG
Source organism: Hyperolius riggenbachi (assembly GCF_040937935.1). Lineage (NCBI taxonomy): Eukaryota > Metazoa > Chordata > Amphibia > Anura > Hyperoliidae > Hyperolius > Hyperolius riggenbachi. Next base: position 195,549,701 of record NC_090657.1, read on the forward strand.
CCTTTTTGACTAACTCAGTCCAAATCACTAAGGCCTACTTAAATTATAACAATCCCCTCTAAGGCATCTTTTCTCTACACTAAATAAACCCAGTTTATATAACTTTTCCTGGTAATTGAGACCTTCCATCCCACGTATCAATTTAGTTGCCCGTCTCTGCACCTGCTCTAAAACTGCAATATCTTTCTTGTAATGTAGTGCCCAGAACTGAATTCCATACTCCAGATGTGGCCTTACTAGAGAGTTAAACGGGCAATATTATGCTAGCATCTTGAGTTTTTATTTCCCTTTTAATGCATCCCAAAATTTTATTAGCTTTAACTGCAGCGGCTTGGCATTGAATACAATTATTTAACTTGTTGTCGATGAGTACTCCCAAGTCCTTCTCCAAGTTTGATGTCCCCATCTGTATCCCGTTTATTTTGTATGGTGCTAGACCATTAGTACGACCAAAATGCATGACTTTACATTTTTCAGCATTGAATTTCATCTGCCATTTATGTGCCCATATAGCCATCCTATCCAGATCCTGTTGCAATATGTCCCTATCTTCCTGAGAGTTGATGATTCTGCACAATTTTGTATCATCTGCAAAAATAGCAACATTGCTTTCTACTGCATCTACTAGATCATTAATAAATAAATTGAAGAGCACTGGACCCATTACTGACCCCGTGGGACCCCACTGCTAACAGGCACCCATTTTGAATATGATCCATTGACCACAACTCTTTTTTTTCTGTCCATTAGCCAGTTCCCTATCCATGCACACAGACTCTTCCCCAGTCCTTGCATCCTCAACTTTTGCATCAGACTTGTGTGGAACAGTGTCGAAGACCTTTGCAAAGTCCAAGTATATCACATCTACAGCATTCCCAATAATGCTAAATTCTTGTTCCCAGACAGCACAAATTACCACCATGGCCAAAGATTGTCTAGGCATTAAGCAGCAGTCAGGCTAGCTTCAGAGTGGGACGTTATTGTCCTGCGTTAAGGTCGCATAACGCAGGTTACCGCACTGCAATGTTAACTCTATGGGGTGGTGCACACCAGAGCGGTACTGAAGCGGTTTTTAAAACGCTTGCAGGGGGAAAACCGCTTGGCTAATAAAAGAGGGCTGGTGCACACCAGAGTGGTTCGTTTTTTCCACAAACGCAAACTCGGGGGCTGCAGCATTTTTTACATTTCTGAGGCGTTTCTGCCTCAATGTAAAAGTATAGGAAAGTGGAAAACAGTTCTGAAAAACGCTAGATCAGAGCGGTTTTCCAGGCGTTTGTTACAGAAGCTGTTCAGTAACAGCTTTACTGTAACAATATATGACATCTGCTACACAAAAACGCTCCAAAAAATGCTAGGCATGTTTAGAAAACCTCTCTAAACATGCCTAGAATCGCTCTGAAATCTGCTTCAAAAACCTCTAGCGTTTTGCGGATCTGCTAGAGGTTTTTGGTGTGCACACAGTGTGACGTTAAAATCGCGTTGTAAATGTTGCATTTATTGTGATGCACTGCTGCAGTGCGTTACCTCTAAACACAGACGTTAACTGAAACAGAGAAGCAAACTTTTCATTGCTTTATACTCTACTGCAGGCGTCTCAAACTCGCGGCCCGCGGGCCATTTGCGGCCCTCGATACAATATTTTGTGGCCCCAGGGCCCCAGAGCTTGTAGGGGCCCCCAGTGGCTACAAGAGGAAAAAAAAATTTTTCAAATCGGCCTTATAGTTTTTGAGAAAATCGATTTTAAAGTTGCACAGGAAAAAAATACACATTTAAAAACCCGCCGACTTTAATGATTAATAGCAAATCCACCTTAAATGCTATAAACCCTAAATTTGCAGGGTATGTTAAGGAGATCATTAGGAATAAGAGGAAAAAACAATTTTTCAAAAAGACCTTATAGTTTTTGAGAAAATCGATTTTAAAGTTTCGAAGGAAAATAGTATACTTTTAAATGCGGTAAATGTCACTTTTAGTAGCAAGCCTAACGGTAGTGTAATTTTACATGTATCAAAAGAAAGAGCAATACATTTCCTGACAGGGTTTCCAGGGGGTCCATACGCAGCCGCAGCGCTTTGGCCAGGGATCGCTATACAGCCGTTTTGCGGCGGGGACATGTGAAATCCCTTATGCGGCCCAGCCTCATCCTGACTTTGCCTCCTGCGGCCCCCGGGTAAATTGAGTTTGAGACCCCTGCTCTACTGTATGTGGCGGTAATGCAGCTTTAAGGTGCGTTGCAATTTTTTTGGTGCGTTGCGCTGTAATTTTGCGTTGCAACTTTAACATTGCATAAAAATGCAACGTCCTACTGTGAATCTAGCCTCAAAGTTCTGTAGAGAACTATCATTTAGTGCCCTAAACTCTTAGACCTGTTTTTTGCATCCTCACGGTTAGGGTTAAGAATTGGGGCTGTACATACAGGTTTACCTCAGAAAATGTTGGCCGTTTTAGCTTTAACACTATAAAATGTAAGCTCTCATAACTCTCCCTGTTACTGAGGAATAATAACGCTAAAGCCACCAGCAAGCAAAAAAAATACTCAGAATGTTTTTGACAATACCTCTTCACCTACTTTTTGGTACTTTTTCAATTGGAGAGTGCTGAAAAGTTATTTTAAACAGAAGATGACATATGATCTCCTAGGGAAAACAGGAGACGAAGTGAATTGAAAATGGCCCTAGTGTCTCCACCTTGCTACTATCTAAATTGTATGCTTAGAGGGCAAGTTGCTACCCCCTAATGCGTCTCATTTCTGTAAAACCTATTTTCTCATGTGAACATTTACCGGTATTGCTAGATGTTTTTCTACCACACATGAATTATGCATGTTTTATACTGTGATGTTCCAACTGTAGTGTGTTTAAGCCATTTACATTTATATTGTCCCCATTATTACCCGTTTTGTACTCTGTGCAATGCCGCAAAAGATGTTGGTGCTATATCGATTTATTAATAATAATGATGAAACAATTATTTGTAGCCAAAACAATAACAAAATGATCATTCCAGCCAAATACATTTTAACGTGTGTAGGTAGCCAGGGCCGGGCTGAGGCATAGGCTGGAGAGGCTCCAGCCTCAGGGCGCAGTGTAGGAGGGGGCGCAGAATTCATTCAGCTGTCATTCCTAATTGTGTTTGAAGCAGAAAGAAATAAGAAAAGGGGATACATAGCAGTGACTGCAAGCCAGATAACTAGATATTAAGGTGATATTAAGGTGTTGGGGAGGTTGTGGGCCCTGTGGCGCCTCTTAGTCTAATAGCAATCAGTGTGTGACGGCTGGGGTGGCAGGGATAGAGGGGCGCACTTTGGTGTCTCAGCCTTGGGTGCTGGAGGACCTTGTCCCGCCTCTGTCCACGTCAGACGCACGGGAGCACAATTCCTCATTCAGTTCTTGGCAAAATATTTTCAGCAAACAGAGGATAGATGTCACCTATAAAAAGTGATCTGAATCTGCTCAGTGTGACCCACCACATAAGGCTAAGGAAGAAACATGACACTGATCTCCTGTGAATGGGAACGACATGTTTTCCGCAGAGGGAGGGTCCTGGCTCTGTGTGACAGCGGAGATGAAAAACAATAAACCCCCGTGCATCTCTCTTCATTGTGAATAATGCATGCATGCAGACGCTGGTTAAATGTGCACTAACGTGATTGAATCAAGTCAGAAGGCAGCACATCCTCCATGCTTCATGATTGATACCTTCCCGCTATTTGTGCATCTCCAGGAACGAGGCGAGAAACAGATTTGTAAATTAATAGCAATCAGCCGCTGCTCATTTACCCACTGATGGCTGAGCAGGGAAGGGACCGGCTGCCATTTGTCAAAAGGAAGAGAGGGGGGCCTGGAGGAAGTCAGTCATCTCATGCACAGGCTGAGGATTAGTGAGGAACAGTCCTTGTAGGCCAAATGTGCTGATCACACACTTGTACATGGGCAGCACTCAGCTCTCCTGCCCAAAGCCCGACCAATCGGATAACATTCAAGCAAGATGATGTTTATAATGACACATACAGAGGAATATAATTGGCTGCAGAAACCGGCCCACATAGAGGCATCCTGCGACTGGATAACAGTCTCTAGCCCAGTCCGTCAGGATCTTGGCGACGTTTATCCTCCACTCATATCTACTCTTTTTTTAAGGGGTTACACATTGTCATAGGCCTGTCCAGGTTGAAAAGCTACACCCCACTGTGAAATACTAGTCTGGGGGGGATCCCCAAAGGCCTCCTCTGCACAAAGTGTCCTGACTCTCTCAAATGAACCGAGTACTTTTGACACTGATCAGCGAGCCCAGGGCCTGTACAAGTAACAATTGGGCCCTAGGGCAAAATTAGCCTGGAGGCCCACCAACAGCGACCCCCCCCCCCCCCCCAGCCAAAAAAGCATAATTAAGGGCCCTTTGTTGCAGCCAAATTTCCCTCCTGGGCCCCTGAGCTGGCTGCTGACCTTCCCCCAATCACCTCCCAACTTAACTGTGCTCCCTAGGACCTCTGCAGTATCTATTTCAGTGTTGTGTCTCACCTGCCCGCCAGCACAGATGAGACGCTACTCTGCCAAATACTCTGCAGAGTCCCTGGGGAGCAACAGTTAAGATGGGGGAGGGACACCTTGGGGGCCCCTACAAGCTCTGGGGCCCTGGGGCAATTGCCCATTTTTTCCTATGGTAGCTCCAGCCCTGAGCGAGCCAATGCTCAATTGTTGGTAAGCTACTGAATTTTTGTACGTGTTGCTGCTCACAATAGCGCTAATTGCAGTCTGAAATGCGGAAAAAGCTACGCATGGCCAGTCCTGACGGGCCTGTCGGCAAAAACGAAACTAGCTGGCAGCGGGGGACCATAGGATTAGTGAGTGGCTGCGAGGGCACAGGACTGCTGCAGGGGGCTGGTAGAAGCCCCAGGTGAGTAAAATTCATTTTTTTTATGGCTTAAGGTTCACTTTAAAGAGACTATGAAGTATAAAATACTAATGGTGTGCATGCTGTCCTTGTAAAAGGTTATACTGGTTTCAGTGGTCCTGTCAGTATAACTCATTCTCGGAGACCCTCTGTGCAGCCACTTCTGGCTGTTAGCCCCTCCCCCTTGCAGCCAAGTGAGTAGAGAGAGTGCCATGGCGCTCAGCTGCAAGGGGGTGGGGCTAACCACCATACAGAGTGTCTCCATGGATGAGTTATACTGAAATTAGTGCACTTGGCACTCTGCGATGTATATTGCATAACAGTTTATACTGGTTGCAAACTTTTGCAAATCCCTGCGCTCTGTATTTTTTACTATTTATATTGCACATCTGTTCTTTCTGGATCTATCTTAACCATTTTAAGTCACACACTTTCAACAGTTAATTTTTGTGTATGTTAAATGCATGGTTCTATAGGTATGATTTTAGATAAGGTTTTATTAGCCATGGTCAGTAAATATCGATTATGTAAAAGATTCAAGCACTTTATTGTCATTGTGTGACACAACAATGACTTGCTGGAGACAAATATATCATCATTATGCTAATATAGTTTTTATACACATTTAAGTAGGGATGGTTAGAGATATATGCTGGTACCGATAGTTACATTTTACCTTTATGTTACTCTGATGGTGGCTGGGACCATGTTTCAGTCTCAGGATTTTAAATGCACTCATAATTTTAAATTATTTTAATGGTGGTTGGAACGAATTCCTTGCCTTTAGATTTTGAATGTAACACATTATATATTAAATATGAATATGTGCACATGTATGTAAATGTATACCTATTTGTTGTTTTAGGCATTTTTTTATTAACCTGAAGAAGCTGGCCATGCCTCGCGAAACGCGTTGTCAATTTTTTTGAATAAATATTTTTCCAGTTGAACTGGTATCTATATCTTCTGGAGAGGTACCGGTAAGTGATTACCTCTCATTTACACATTATGATTTAAAGTTGTTCTAACACCCATATATTTTGGGCACCTACACCCCACTCTTTTATGAAATTAGTTGAATACCTTAATAGCAATTTGTAAACCAGCTTTATTGGAAATCACAGGTAGTCCATAAAGTAAGCAGGAAGGGGTAATTGACATTGGTTAAAGAACGATAGGTATCCTTCTCACCTGTGGCACAGTAATAGTGCGTGAACCTCAAAAAAATATGCATATTGTTTACCTTTGCAAATGTTTTGGGAGTTAAACAAGATCCTGTGCATGTTTTACATATACATTTACTTTACTGACTAAAATTGTCAGCGCGTTATCAAATATGAGTTGCAGATACCTGTAAACTTTAGCTCATCAAGGCTATTAGAAAAGATCACACAGCAGGTTATTTTGTGATTATAAGACACCAGTAAGGGCCTGTTTACATTATACGCGGTGTGATGCGGCTACATAGACGCATGGCACTGTGGCTGTACTGTAACTAATGCACAGCAATGGAACAGTTTCCATTATGTGCTGGTTATGCAGAGCGATCAAATAATCTGTAGCATGCTACACATTCTCGCACGGCCACATCCGCGTCCCATCTCTTCCTATACACTTCTGCATCAGGAGTGACGCGAATGGCAGCAGAAGTAATGCGTAGCCGCATCTCATCCCTTCGGCTTCCATTCACTAACGGAAACGGGCCCGAAGTGATTCTACCCACCAGCCATTGGCGTAACTGAGGAATTTTGGGCCCCAGTGCAAGTTTTACATTGGGCCCCCCAAGCATTCTGTACATAACAATTCAAATGGCCCAACAAAACCTACCAAGGACATCCACAGTATGAGATGTGTAAGTAGATTATGATTACCACTGTTCAAAGAATTCTGTATATAAAAGTTATCATTACCAGCAAAGCACCATTGAAGAGCTAATCCTTTGGTTGACTGAGCAACCCATTGTAAGCCTCTCTAGCCCAAGGGCCAAGGTGCGGTCGCAGCCACTGCATCTTCTCTTGCTACGCCACTCCCACCAGCCTCCTCCCACAGTTCTGTGTTGAGGCTATTTACCAGTAAACTATTCTACCCACCGGCCTCCTCCCTTACAAAGCAACCTTTGCATAAAGGGAAAAAAAATAAATCAATACATTGCGAAGTGAGAAGTTAAAAAATAGATTTAATGAAATGATTGATGAAATAAAATGATTGATATTCACCATGTAATTGTTCATATTGTTTGATCCACGGTCAGCCTGCACATCATCATCTTTACTGCTGACAGACATGAAAAAAACAGACAGCACCAACTGCCATTATCTATACTTACACCCTCTAATAATGCGATAGGCTGAAAAGTTTTTTTTAATAGATATACATATGCACAGAGGGAGATATTGTTTGCGTGGCAGTTGGAAACAGCCGTTATTTCCCACAATGCAACACGGCTCACTAACAGGAAACTGTCAGGACCATGGTCCTGACATCACACTGTGGGAGGGGTTCACCATATTAGCAGCCATACAGACCCCCTCCCCCCCCCCCCTATGATATATTTGAGAATAGGTCCTCTCATGGGAAAAAGGTACCAGACACTGATTATGATGAGGTGGAATCCTTGGTTACAGTCCCTCTTTAACTGAAGCATCAGTTCTGTGTGGATGCTGTTAAATATCACAATTGAGTTATCCTGCCCTGAAGAGCGAGTACAAAGCTCATACACAGACAGCATCTATGGCGCCCATTGTGCTGTACACAAATCAATGCAGATTTTCAATCCCGGCCATCAGGACAGTAAATAACACACATCCTGTACTGATTTTCCTTCACAGCATAAAGCATATTTCAGCTAAAATACCAGAAATGCAACAAACTTTTTTTATTGCATGCTATGATTAATGGGCTCCATTAATTCATGTTGTTTGACCAGATGGTAAATCACAGAAACTCGCTGTACTTTGTAAGGCAAAGCACTTTTTTTTAAAACTTGGAATGTCTTCATGAAACAGCAGGTCAGACAGTGTTACTGCCTACAGGAACATCCGCTGCAGGGACTCAACAGCCAAACACTGACCTCGGGGTCACAGGAGGGGCCACTGCCGGTCTGATATGTGATCTCATCGCTACACAGGCATTTATAGGAAGAAAAGGCTGAATCACAGGAAATGGGAGCCGCAGCCTCAAGATCCCACCGAATAAAACTTATTTTTAATCTTACATAGCGGCAGCATTGAGAACCATGAGCCGCTTATACCATTCTCTGGCAAAGAGCAGCGTAGACTCTTATGTCCACCACAAGCGTAAGCCCAAGCAATAAAGAAGCAGTAGAGTGTTGTACCCTGTTAGCCATCAGTAAAAACAAGATGATTTGAATCAGGATCATTCATTAACCTTCTTGGCGGTAAGCCCGAGCTGAGCTCGGGCTATGCCACGCAGGAGGATTTCTCAGGCCCTGCTGGGCCGATTTGCATATTTTTTTTGGTACACGCAGCTAGACCCCCCCAGACCCCATGTGCTGCCTGGCCAATCAGTACCAGGCAGCGCTGAGGGGTGGATCGGGACTCCCTTTGTTGTCACGACGTCTATGATGTCGGTGACTTCATCCCGCCCATCGCCATGGTGATGGGGGAAGGCCTAATGGAAATCCCGTTCAGAACAGGATTTCCGGACGGGCTTGATCGCCGGAGGTGATCAAAGAGGGTTGGGGATGCCGCTGCACAGCGGCTGTCATGTAGCTAGCGCTAGGGTAGCTACTGTACATGATTTAAAAAAAAATAAATTAAAAAAATAGTGCTGCTCTGCCCCATGGCGGTTTTAATTGACTGCCAGGAGGGTTAACCACTTCAGCGTTTTTTCATCTTATGCATCCGAGCAATTTTCACCTCCCATTCATTCGCTAATAACTTTATCACTACTTATCTCAATGAAATGATCTATATCTTGTTTTTTCTGCCACCAATTAAGCTTTCGTTGGGTGGTACATTTTGCTAAGAATAATTTTTTTCTAAATGCATTTTAACGGGAATATTAAGAAAAAATTGAAAAAACATAATTATTTCTCAGTTTTCGGCCATTATAGCTTTAAAATAATATATGCTACCACAATTAAAACCTATGTATTTTATATGCCCATTTGTCCCGGTTATTGCACCATTTAAATTGTGTCCCTCTCACAATGTATGGTGCTAATATTTGATTTGGAAATAAAGGTGCATTTTTTTCAGTTTAGCATCCATCACTATTTACAAGTTTATAATTTAAAAAAATAATAGTAATATACCCTCTTCACATGCATATTAAAAAAGTTCAGACCCTTAGGTAACTATTTGTTTTGTTTTGTTTTATTGTAATTGTTTTTATTTTATTTGGGTATTTTGGGGAGCGTGTGGGAGGTAAACAGTTAATTTTAAATGTAAGTGTGGGTCTGTTCATTAAAAAAAAAATGTATGCAGATGTAGTTTTACTATTTGGCCACAAGATGGTCTCGGTCATCTATTTTTATTTTTATTTTTTTTTAGGCATACTGTAAGCATACTATGTACGCTTACAGGAACTGAACAGCGGATGTGGAAATAGAACAATTGCAGCTTCTCATAGAAGCCAGCGATCATTCTAACAGGGACTTAGATCAGTGAATGGGAACTGCATTCCCATTCATTGATCTCTGGGCTAACAGGCGGCGGCGCGGGAGTGTGCACAATTGGCCACGGGAGCGCACAGCAGCCTTTTGGACGTAGCTACGTCCAAAAAGTTTAAATGGTTAAATAACTTAAAAGAAAGAAGAGTAAGCTTTCAATTATTAAGCCTTCTTCAGACTTCCTCTATACTGACAAGATGTTAGAACACACAGCTTATACACACTGGGCATTCGAAGGAGAAACATAAATATATGTCATTAGATGCCTTAATTGCAACATTCGGACGGTCTCACAGGTATGCTAGCTAATTTATTATAAATAGATAAGACCACTTGTTTGTTTAACCACTTTACCCCAAAGCGTTTTTTACCATAACGGACAAAAGCGATTTTCACCTTTCAGCATTCATCCCTTTCATTTGCCAATAGCTTAATCACTACTAATCACAATGAAATGATCTATATATTGTTTTTTTCACCACCAATTGGGCTTTTGGGGGTTGATATTTGTTTTCAGTAATTTTCTATGCATTTTAAAGGGAAAAACAAGGGAACACTATTTCTCCAATTTCATCCCCTATAGTTTTAATATAAACACTGCTACTGTGCATAAAACCCACACATTTTATCTGCCTATTTGTTCTGGTTATCATAAGATTTTAATTACCGTATATACTCGCATACAAGCCGAATTTTTGACCCCCAAAAAGTGGGTCAAAAGTTGGGGGGTCGGCTTGTATGCGAATCTTCCCCGGTGGTCTAGTGGTGGGTGGGTGGTGGGTGGTCCGCGCCCCGCTCCCCCCCCTCCCCGCTCCCCCCGCGGCCGCCGCTGCTATTACCTGCTTAGGCAGCGGCCGCTTCCTAATCCGCGTTCCCCTCTGAAGTTTCAGCGTGTATCACAGCAGCGCGCCCGGCGCTGCTGCTGTGACGATGCAGGGGGCAGGAAAAAGCGGTTCCCCTGGTAACGGCGATACAGATCGCCGCTATAGGGAGCCGCGCTCTTTCCTGCACTCTGCATCATCACAGCAGCAGCGCCGGGCACGCTGCTGTGATACACGCTGAAACTTCAGAGGGGAACGCGGATTAGGAAGCGGCCGCTGCCTAAGCAGGTAATAGCAGCTGCGGCCGCGGGGGGAGCGGGGGGAGCACTACCTACCTATGCTGGGCACTATACTGGCTAAACTGGGCACTATACTGGCTGAACTGGGCACTTTACTAGCCATACTTGGGCACTATACTACCCATACTGGGGCACTATACTAGCTAAACTGGGCACTATACTGGCTAAACTGGGCACTTTACTAGCCATACTGGGGCACTATACTAGCCATACTGGGGCACTATACTAGCTAAACTGGGCACTATACTAGCTAAACTGGGCACTATACTAGCTATACTGAGGCACTACCTACCCATACTGGGCGCTATACTGGCTAAACTGGGCACTTTACTAGCCATACTGGGGCACTATACTAGCTAAACTGGGCACTATACTAGCTAAACTGGGCACTATACTAGCTATACTGAGGCACTACCTACCCATACTGGGCGCTTTACTGGCTAAACTGGGCACTTTACTAGCCATACTGGGGCACTATACTAGCCATGCTGGGGCACTATACTAGCTTAACTGGGCACTATACTAGTTATACTGAGGCACTACCTACCCATACTGGGCGCTATACTGGGCACTATACTGGCTATACTGGGCACTATACTAGCTATACTGGACACTACCTACCTATACTGGGCACTATACTAGCTATACTGGGACACACTGGGGGGCTGCACCAATCCAGCATTTCCTACCCCCGGCTTATATGGGGGTCAATCATTTTTCCCTGGATTTTCAGGGAAAAGTTGTGGGGTCGGCTTATATGCGGGTCGGCTTATATGCGGGTATATACGGTATGTCCCTAGTACAAAGAATGGTGACAATATAGTATTTGGAAATAGGTGTATTTTTTCTTTGTTTTTTTTCCCCACTATTTTCACGTGCACGGGAATGCACATGCACGCGCGGGAGCGCGCACGAACACAGCGGCAGCAGCACTGTCTGACTTATAAAAATGCCCTGGAGCCATTAAGAGGCTCTACCAGGACATTTTTATAAGTCCGCTTGTCATTAAGTGGTTAAAATGCATGTAAAATAAAATAATTCTTAGCAAATAGTATCACCCAAAGAAAGCCTAATTTGTGGTGAAAAAAAATATATGTAGATGTGTGATAAGTAGCGATAACATTATGGGCAAATGAATGGAAGGACCATGATATGTAAAAATTGCTGTGGCATTTAAGGGGAAATAACCTGTGTGTAAAGAATAGCGGAGATGCCGCCGCATGGGCAAACGGCATGGCGGCCATCTCCGCGTTCCAGCCGGCGGCTTATGCTGCTGGTTCGCCTGGTCCTTCAAGTGCACACAGATTAAGAGCTACGCGCGCGCCAGGCGACAGGACCTTTATGCGAGTAAAAGGGGAGTCAGCTGATCAAGCCGGTCATCTGACTCCAGCTATGCTCCGGATTAGCTGAGTGACTGGGGCGGCGCTGTGGAGCGCTCTGGGTATTTATAGGACTTGCCTGTCAGTTACAAGTTGTCTGCTGTTGCGAATGCTTACGTGTGAGCACTCAGACCCTAGTCAGATCTTACAGTGTGTTAGAACCAGCCGGAGCTGGGAATTCACACTTAGTCAGATTCCGTTAATAGCTTTAAGTACTATTGTATTGTAAGACTTGTGTACCATTCTTTAGTCTAGTTCCCAGGTGTTGAAACCAAGGACTTCACACCTAGACTAGGATATTGCTATATTACTACGGTTTATCTGTTATGATCTCTCGCCTTCCTGACTACTTTCTTGCTTACTGATTCGGTACTTCTGCCTATCTGATAACTGTTGCCGACACTGCCTGTACCTGGATACCGAATCAGTCTTCCACCTCTGTACTATATCTGTCCGTTCGTTGCTGACCTTGCTTGTCTTACCTGTCTGCCCTCCCTAGTGGGTCTTGCCACTAGTGAGGGAATTCTTAAGAGCTGTCACCTAACCCTTAGGTTATCAGCCTTGCTGTACTGTCTGTGACACTTGCTCCTCAGGTGCCGGTTAGCTGCAAGCAGAGTCTGTTGATCACCTGCTCCTCAGATCATCTTGCAGCACAGTCAGTGGTCCCTGCTCCTCCGTGGTCCACTGGCTGCAGTACAGTCCGATTCCCTGCTCCTCAGGGAACCCTTGGCTGTAGTACAGTCATAATCACTCATTCCACCTGTGACCACGCTTGCAGCCCAGTCAGTGGTCCCTGCTCCTCAGGTGTCCACTGGCTGCAGTACAATCTGAATTCCCTGCTCATCAGGGGATCCTAGGCTATCGCCTAGTCTTGATCACCTGCTCTTCAGGTGATCATACTCTCAAACACCGTCAGTGGTCCCTGCTCCTCAGGTGTCCACTGGCTGCAGTGCAGTCTGAATCCCCTGCCCCTCAGGGGATCCTTGGCTGCAGTATTGTCCGTATCTCCCGCTCCTCGGGAGATAACTTCTCCAATTACTGTTGCACCAAACACAATACCACATTAGGTGTCCTGTGTCTAGCTATACTAGTATTATTGGTGATTCTGCAGATCTCCACATAATCAGGTATAGCATCTGTATTATTGGTGATACTGCAGATCACCAATAATCAGAAAAATCTGTGTTGCTGACACCAATCGTTACACTGTGGTAGGGAAATTGTTAAAATAATGACACTCTTTTCACTCTTCTGTGCATGCGGTCCATATCATGAGGGACTTTGATTGGCACAAGGGCTGGCTATGTAGATCAACAGACAGCAGGGATGTTTTTAAGCATACAGTAGGTCCAAGGTACATAGGTACAGGAGGTGCTTTGGCTAATGCATACTGCAGAAAGCTCCAATTGTTGCCTGTGGAAATGGGGCGACACCTGCAATACGTATAACGTTAATTAGTGGATTGTTTTTTGAATAAAGAATCTTTTGCAGTGATGTCTATGTATGGGAAGGTAAGTCCACCACCTCTTTCTCCTTTTAAACCGGTTTTAAATATTTTATCCTGAATTGGCGCATCTGTTATTTTATGCTAAGATGCTGTTCTCTGTATGTAGTAGACATTTGACATTACCAACAGGTTTTGGGTTAGTCCATCTCTTCATAGGGGATTCTCAGCATGGCCTTTATTCTTTATAAAGACATTCTCTGAAAAATATACAAAGATGCTGGCCAGTCTCCCTGCTTGCTGCGCACTTTTTTGGCAGTTGGATGGAGCAACTGCCATTCACTAAGTGCTTTTAAAAATAAAGAAAACCCTCAGAAGATGGGTTAGGCCAAAATCTATCGGTAATGTCAGATTTCTACTACTTACTGTAAGCAACATAGGAGAAAAGTAATGTATGGCTCATTTTTTCTCTGGAAGAAACTTTCTTCTTATTTGTGTATTTTTACATGTATTTTAAATTTTAAGATTTTCGCGACAGAGGTCCTTTAAGTAAGTTTTAGACACAGTTGTTGGTAACGTGATGGAGTGTATTGAACAAAACTGGGGTCCATGTGCAAATCACTTTTTCTCCTGAGTTTTCTCCTAGGTGATATTTTGTGCATAATAATAAATAATAATAAAAAAATGCATAATAAACCACCAGCAAGCAAGAACATTCTAAAATAAATTTAACAGTACTTTTCACCAACTTTTTGGTACTTTTTCAAATATAAATGCTGAAAAGTTATTTTAGAAAGATGAAAACAATCTCCTAGGAGGTATCTCAGGTGAAAAAGTTAATTGCATATGGGTCCGGGTTGTAAGTATAGGAGTTAAAGGGCACTGAGTGTGCATTAACACCTAGTAATTTCAGGTAGGCATCCTAGATTAGTTTAACAATGGTTATCTGATTCAATTGGACCCAAACCAAACATTTTTTTAATTTAAAAATATTTAGTTGCATAATTCAATTCAAAAATATTTAGTAAACACTCCTTCAAGCCTATGAGCATTTCAGTGCATGCTTTTCACCCTTCTCTTTTCATAACTAGGGTTATACAGGTGGCAGCCATTAGCAATTCCTCCTTTGCTGGACACCATCTACTCCACCAGTCTTCCGGATTCTGTCCCGGCAATATGAAAGGAAGGGAGGGGTTCCTCCAATAAATCTAAAATATTTTATATTTGTCATCGTGCAGCTGAAAAAAGGCTGCTATTTATTATTCTAATTTAGAAAATAGATTTTATTTCTGAAATCTTGTATTTTTAGTTTGGGTCCACTTTAACATAACAGTGGGGTGGCAAACGCTATTAAGGTACCAATGAAAATCATTTGCTTTACATTAGTTCTTATTGATTGTCTAATAGAGAGTCTCAGGACTAAATTCCGTAAAGAAAAACTATCATTTGTTGTTTTTTACAGCCGAGATTGTTGTAACTTTCCTTTTCCTAAATATGCGTTTTTTCTTGTTGCAGTTTCTGAAAGAAAACTCTTTTCCATAGCAACAAACTATAGTCCCCATTTCACACTTACAGTGCAGATCAGAAAACTAGAGAGAATTTAAGAAAGACAGACCCAACCTTTGCTTGAATCCTTGGAATAGATAATGTGCATTATTGCAATGTTAAATGTAATATTGCCTTCTTAAAACTAACAGGAACTGTGGTCGGGGTGGCTCAGCACCCTGTAGAAAAGACACAGGAGACACAAGAATGGGAGTCCAGTAGTGAAATATGTAGATGATTCACAAAATGAGATATTAAAATAGAAATACTACTCACAAAGGAGGTTTGCATGGTGCAACCGACTACAGGAGGCAGTTGGAAACAATAAACCCGACTCCACTCAGGGTGGTCCTGACCAGGACCTGGATGTGGTCGCTCTCTTAAGAAAAAGGGGACAGGTCTCCACCCTGGTGGAAACCACTGGTAGTCTGTCACCACCCCTCGGACAAGAAAAATACGGGGGTATACTAAGCACAATTGGGGAAAAGAGGCGCCCTGGTTGGATAAAAGCATCTAAAAACAACTGTTTTTAGATACTTTTATCCAACCGGGGCGCCTCTTTCCCCCAATTTTTCTTAAAACAAAAGGTATTTGCGATAATTCAGCTGTAAGTGAGCAACTGTGGCAGTAGCATAGCTACAACTCATAGGGCCCCCCCAGAAAGACATTTATTGGGGCAATCACTCCATGTTCACACCTCTAGACTTGCCTCCCCTTGGTGTACTTCACAGGCTGGGGGCCCATCTTACAAGGTCATAAAATAAGTGAGACCACTAGAACAAGTGTAGTCACAAAGACACCTGATCTGGAGGACTGGCCCTTGTATCGGAGGAAGAGAAGGTTAGTAGCAGGGGCCCTCCACAGCTCTGGGCCCCCCTTTAGTCACATGGTCTGCTTCCCTATAGTTATGCCTCTGAAATGTGGTTTCACGTGATGCATTCCTCCTGAGTATGCAGATCATCTCTTTATGCCCCTGAAGGCTAGGCACACATTCACAACCGCTGGTGTATAGCAACCCTATAGCTAATATATTTTACATAGCTACATCAATCAATCAAGCATGCATACAGCCTGTTTCAGTCTTACTGGTCCTTGTTAGTGCAGTGTTTTAACCAGTTCCCCACCGCTGGTATGTGTATCTACACCCCTGGAAACTTCACATAACAACCAGGGGCGTAGATGCATGTACTTGTTTGTTTACCTTGCTGTTCCCGATCACTGTGTCACAGATGGTCGATTCTGACGTTCCATGATCGGGGAATGAGAACAGCTTGTTACAGTGCCTGTAATGAATGAGAGCCGGCGTCAGTGAGGTGCCGGCATTTCATTCACAAAACCCAAATGTAGACAGTATGTCCGTTTACTATTTATAGTACACTGAAGTTAAGTGTAGCACCATCTTGTGGCCAAAAAGTAAAAATGCACCCCCCCCCCACATTACACTACATACTGTAAGGGACTTAGCTTCCGTGGCTTCCAGCGCGATACTTCCGGGTTGCGGACAGAGCGGGCGGATCCACATCGCCGCACACCCAACATCATTAGGTCAGTGGACGTCTCCTCAGTGCAGAGACGAGCTGCAATCTCTCAAGGGCGTATGCATGTTCGGCCGTCCTCTAGGTTTAGACGGCAAAAACGATAATGTCAGCTGACCATCCTCTATCAGCTGACACTTAGGTAGAAAGCGCTGTGTGATTGGTGTGGCCGGCCACTGATTGGTTGATGTTGGTATTTAAACCCCTGCTGTCATTTGTTTATTGCCTGTGATAGTGTTTGCTTTGGGCTGTGTACTGGAAAGTGCTTACTTCTGTGATTGATTGCCAGGATTCTGACCTTTGCCTGTGACCTGGATATTCCCTTTGACCGCTGCCTGGATTGACCTTTTGCCTGGACTGACCTCTCTATTGATTGCCGACTGCAACTGACCTTGGATTGTATTTGACACTGATTTTGCCTCATACTCTGTACTGCACCAATCTGATCTTTGTGTATGACCTGGAACTGTACCCAACCGTGAGTTAGCCTTCTGATTGAACTGTCTTGTTATGGTACTGGCTGTACCTCGGTCCTTCCAGCCTTGGTCACTATACTTTGTATGCTTAAGTCCTGGGGGCAACCAAAGTCAGGTAGACGTGTTTAGTCTCCTGTTCCAGCGGGGCTTGGCTATAGGTGAAGACCATGGGTCAGACTCAGAGTCACGGCAATAGATTGGGTTATAGTGACTGAAGAAAGACAGGAGATCCGCCAGGCCTCACACATACAATACATTATTATTTATTTAAAAAGCGCCAACATATTCTATGCTGCTATACAAAGTAAGAAACAAACCTAAGATACATAATAATACAGACAAATGGAATACACCAATATAAAAATACAGAATTAGTGACAAAATACAGAATTAATAAAAAATTCTGAATTAACAATGACAAAAGTAACATGACGAATAAAATGTATAATGCATTCCAAGGCACAAAAGGGGGAGAGAGCCGTGCCCTTGCAAGCTTACAATCAAAAGAACATTTAAATACATACATTTTTCTTAATTTTAACCCCTTTTTTATTAAAGTTTTTTTGGGCTAACTATGGGAGGCGAGGTAGGGGGTTAATTAATGGATAATTTATTTAATGGGGTGTGTATGGAATGTGTATGTAGGTGTAATTTTACTATTTGGCCACTAGATGTCCCCCACTTTATTTTTACTGTGTTCCCATTCATTGATCTCAGTATTAACGCACAGCAGCACACACAGGTAGAGTTGGGCCGAACGGTTCGCCGGCGAACCTGGTTCGCGCGAACCTAGGTGGTTCGCGTGCGGGTACCGCACGCGAACTTTATTGCGGAAAAGTTCGCCCCATTGCGGTTCGCCCCATAATGCACTGAGGGTCAACTTTGACCCTCTACATCACAGTCAGCAGGCCCAGTGTAGCCAATTAGGCTACACTAGCCCCTGGAGCCCCACCCCCCCTTATATAGGCAGGCAGCGGCGGCCGTGGCCACTCGTGTGCCTGCATTAGTTAGAGTAGGGCGAGCTACTGCAGTCTCTCATAGGGAAAGATTAGTTAGCCTTAGCTTGTCCCTGGCTGCATACCTGTTCATTGATCCTGCCACTGCATACCTGTTCATTGATCCTGCCACTGCATACCTGTTCATTGATCCTGCCACTGCATACCTGTTCATTGATCCTGCCACTGCATACCTGTTCAGTGATCCTGCCACTGCATACCTGTTCATTAATCCTGCCACTGCATACCTGTTCATTGATCCTGCCACTGCATACCTGTTCATTGATCCTGCCACTGCATACCTGTTCATTGATCCTGCCACTGCATACCTGTTCATTGATCCTGCCACTGCATACCTGTTCATTGATCCTGCCACTGCATACCTGTTCAGTGATCCTGCCACTGCATACCTGTTCATTGATCCTGCCACTGCATACCTGTTCTGTGAACCCACCACTGCATACCTGTTCTGTTCAGTGGACCCGCCACTGTATACCTGTTTAGTGAACCCGCCACTGCATACCTGTTCTGTTCAGTGGACCCGCCACTGTATACCTGTTCAGTGGACCCGCCACTGCATACCTGTTCTGTTCAGTGAACCCGCCACTGCATACCTGTTCTGTTCAGTGGAGTTTGGTGTGTCAGTGTGAAGCAGTACCTTAATTACACTCCCTGATTGATGTATACACATGCAAGATGTTTTAAAGCACTTTAGGCCTGTCATTTAGCATTCAATGTGATTTCTGCCCTTAAAACGCTGCTTTGCGTCAAATCCAGATTTTTCCCGGTGACTTTTGGCGTGTATCCCACTCCGCCATGCCCCCCTCCAGGTGTTAGACCCCTTGAAACATCTTTTCCATCACTTTTGTGGCCAGCATAATTTTTTTTTTTTTTCAAAGTTCGCATCCCCATTGAAGTCTATTGCGGTTCGCGAACTTTAACGCGAACCGAACCTTCCGCGAAAGTTCGCGAACCCGGTTCGCGAACCTAAAATCGGAGGTTCGGCCCAACTCTACACACAGGGCTGAGTGGGAGCGAGCGCAGCAGCAGTCGTGGCGGAGATACATATGTCTACGCCCCTGGTGCTGAGATGAAGTCTCCGGGAGCTTATATGTGTTACGGCCAGAACCCGAAGTTTTGTTCGTCCCTGCAGAGCGGGTGCTGACAGAAGCAATGTCTGCAGCGCTCCCCGCTCTGCTTTCCTGCAGCCACGAACTACTCGGGGGAGGGGGGGACTCGTGTGTCCCCAGCTGACTGAAAGCCAATGGCAAGGAGGAAGAGCCAGCGCCGGGGAAAATGATCGGAGCCGCCAGGATTTGGTTCATTTCGGACATTGGCTGCAGCGCCGCGGCCACATCGCACATTGACCGGCCAGAACCCGAAGTGGCCAGCCACAACGCGAAGTGGCCAAACTTCAGGTTATTGCCGTAACATATATACTGTACAAGATACAGTAACTGGTTAAAGGTTGTAATAACCGGGACCAATGTGCAAATGAAACGTGGAGTTTTATCTATCGAAGCACATTTTATTTTAAAACTATAGTGGCTGAAAACTGAGAAATAATTCCTTTTTTTTGTTATTATTACTCCCTTTAAAATGCATGTAAAATAAAATAATTCTTAGCAAAAAGTACCACCCAAAGAGAGCCTAATCAGAATCAATCAGAATCAGAATCAGAATCAATTTATTTTCGCCAAGTAAGTTTGCACCTACAAGGAATTTGTCTTGGCAGTTGCTTAACAAACACAAACAAAAACAATACAAGGACAGACAGTGTGAATATTACAAGTTAAGGACATTATAAGTACTGGCAGTAAGCAATGTGAGAATTGTTCATTTACAGTTGGTTCTGTGCTGATTACTATCAAGTCCTAGCAGCTCTAACGTGGTTCAGCATTAAGTATGGCTACCGCTTGAGGAAAAAAGCTGTTCCTGTGTCTGGAGGTTTTGGTAGCGATTGACCGGAATCTTACTCCTGAAGGCATGCGCTGGAAGATGGAGTGAGCTGGGTGAGAGGGGTCAGAGGCAATTTTGGTTGCTCTTTTTCTGCACCTGCTAGCGTAAAGATCCTGCAGGGAAGGTAAGCTACAGCCAATTATCCTTTCCGCTGTTCGGATGATGCGCTGCAGCCTCCCCTTTCTAATGCTGAGCAGGAGCCGAACCATACAGTCATAGATGATGTTATGGTGGATTCGATGATTGCAGTGTAGAACTGCACCATTAGATTTTGAGGTAGGCCAAACTTTTTCAGCTGCCGTAGATGGTACATTCTCTGTTGCGCTTTCTTGACAATAGTGGCAGTGTTGTTGTCCCATTTTAAGTCGTTTGAGATCATGGACCCAAGAAACTTGAATGACTCTACCTGGGTTATTGTGGCAAATAAAACAATATATCATTTCGATGTGATAAGTAATGATAAAGTTATTGGAGAATGTATGGGAGGAATGTGATGTGAAAATCGCTCTGGTTTTTAAGGGGAGAGGGAAAAGAAACCTGTCGTTTAGGATGTGGCTAATAGTGTGAGGCAGGGGGTGGGGGCAAAAGTGGGTGTTGTGCTTTGGGAATCGGGAACCAAAGTGACCGGATGGTGCAGGTATTCCTTGGAAGTCCTAATTCATCTTTCTTCAGTCAAAGTTCTTTATTGTACATGTTGACCATTGAAAAGTTACTTACATTTCTCCTATTTAACCTAAGCTCTGCATTAAGACCTGGTTCACATATAAAGCTACACATTTCTGGTCCAGCCCTGTTAAGTTTTGCATCTGTTTTCTATCAGTTTTACCTGACGAGACTGGAAATGTACACCTTTTATGTGTGAACACAGCCATAAAAACTGATACAAAACTAACAGGACAGGACTGGAACGGGAATGTATAGATTTGTGTGTGAACACACCCATAGAAACACATACAAAACTGTTGCCATCTGTCAAAAACGGACAGGACAGAACTGGGCACCTTTTTATGTGTGAACCCAGCCTAAATACAGTAAAGGCGCCGTCAGATAAGTCATGAATGTTTTGCTTCCCCAGATTCGCGCATGTGAGTGAGTTGAGGCCAGTATGTGTTACTCAGGGCCCGGATATTTACTGCTGCTCGTCCTCCCAGTCCCGGTGCCGTGCAACGGTTACATATTGTTTGCATAAGATCTTGACAATATTTTAAGTAATGGTGTCTAGGAGGCCATTTGTCATCCAAATGCCTCGTATCATCAGAATGCTGCGGAATGCTGCCCCGCAACAGGACCGAGCATTTATTAGCGAGACAGGCAGATCCTGAGATGTCATCAGTCAAATTTACATCTGTATAAGGGAAAATGCAAATGCCTCAACGTAGCATCTGGCTGATGAATTCTTCTATGCTGAGGACTTAGCATGGCAGGGTTACGAGGTGAGCGGCCTGAGGCAGCATTTACCATGGGCATCAGCTAGATTATTTGGGGCATTCCATTTGGCTTGTCAGGTTCATGGAGTATAGAAGTGTGCTTAATTGGGCGTTTTAAACCAAAAGGTAAATGCAAAATTGATATTGCTTTAAGTGTACCAGAAGGGAAACATGTGCCCCTACTCCCCTCAGAAGGGCGGAAGCCTCTGGATCTTAATAAGGCTTCCCTCGTCCTCTCCCGCAGGCCCATTCCAGTGCTGAGACCCCAGCTTGTGTATGCCCAGTAGCACGGACCTGCTTGGGTTCCAGTGGAAAAAGCCGAGCCCGATGAGGTCCGTGCTACTGCGCATGGGTGAGCTGCTTGTGCAGTATCATGGACCTGATTGGGCTCGGCTACTTCCACCTGAGCCCATTTGGATCCATGCTACTCCTCAAGCAGCTCACCCATGCACAGTAGCACAGATCTCCTCGGGCTTGAATTTTACCACCGGAACCTAAGCAGATCCATGCTACTGTGCAGGCGCAGTGCGGCTGTGCTTCGTGGGTCTCATCGCTGGATCGGCCTGGCTGAAGAGAACAAGAAAGGCCTCTTTAGCAGGGGCGTAGCAATAGGGGTTGCAGAGGTTGCGACCGTGTCGGGGCCCTTGGGCCAGAGGGGCCCCGAAGGGCCCTCCCTCAACTACAGTATTAGCTCTCTATTGGTCCTGTGCTCATAATAATCACTTCTATATAGGCTTTGAATAGTGGCAATCATTAACAAACTGTTCTTAATCCCCTTCTTGCACCTCTGACACTGTACTTGCCATTGGCAGGTTTTGGTGCGCCGTATCAATTGTTATGTATAGAGTGCTTGGGGGCCCCATTGTAAAACTTGCATCAGGGCCCACAGCTCCTTAGCTACGCCACTGCTCTTTAGGATCCAGAGGCTTCCTTCTCCCAAAGTAAGTATCGAAAAAACTTAATTGCAAGCCTCACACGTTTGCTTTGAAGCCTATTTCTAGGCACAGATTTATATATGTTACGGCCAAATGGAAGATGACCAGCACCGGCTGTTTCTTTAAGAAAGCGGGATTTTATTCACTCCAAGTATGAATAAACATAGCTCCAGACATCCAAAGATATTCAAGATGTACTTATAGCTCCAATGTAGAAAGCTCTTAGATGCATGCAAATGGGAAGGGTCCTACATGGCAGTAGAAGAAGCCCCCATTGCAGCCAGGTCCGCCCACACAACGGACGCCGTTTCGAACGGGAACACCGTTCTTTGTCAAGTGAATAGCATGGGTTTCCTCCGGGCACTCCGGTTTCCTCCCACATTCCAAAAACATACGGATAAGTTAATTGGCTCCCCCTAAAATTGGCCTTAGACTACAGTACTTACACTACATAATATAGACATATGGCAATTGTAGGGATTAGATTGTGAGCTCCTTTGAGGGACAGTTAGTGACAAGACAATATATATATATGTTACGGCCAGAACCCGAAGTTTGGCCACTTCTAGTTCTGGCCGGCCACTTCGTGTTCTGGCCGGCCAATGTGCGAAGTGGCCGCTGCGCTGCGGCCAATGTTAGAAATGGATTGATTCCTGTGACAATGTATCTTCTGGCCGCAGCGCAGCGGCCAAACCTATAACCACTTAGTTAATTTAATGCAATTAAACTGGCGGCAATGTAACAATTCAAGCCGCCGGCTTTTTCTCTGCCTCTCTCTCCTCCCTCCCCGCCTCTCTCTCCTCCTTCCCCCTGCCTCTCTCGCTCTCCTATGGGCAGCCGGCGGGGACACAAGTGTCCCCCCCGGAGTTGTTCGTCGCGGCAGGGAATCCTGCCGTTCTTGCAGAGCGGGTGCTGGCAGAAGCGATGTCTGCAGCCTCTCCGCTCTGCTTTCGTGGTGCGACGAACGACTCTCAGGGACACGCGTGTCCCCCGCCGGCTGCCCATAAGAGGAGAGAGAGAGAGAGAGAGGCAGATAAAAAGCCAGCGGCTTGAATTGTTAGATTGCCGCCGGCTTAATTGCAATAAATTAACTAAGTGGTTATACGTTTGCCCGCTGTGCTGCGGCCAGAAGATACATTCATGTCACAGGAATCAATCCATTTCTAACATTGGCCGCAGCGCAGCGGCCACTTCACAACATTGGCCGGCCAGAACCCGAAGTGGCCGGCCAGAACTAGAAGTGGCCAAACTTCGGGTTCTGGCCGTAACATATACACCATCTAAGAGATTAGCAATCGGAGTGGTCAAATGTTATATTTGTTTGCTTGAATTGAGGCATCTTCAGCTAAAATAGGTCTTGATCACATGGCCAGAAGGAAGGAAATACAGTAAGTCAATTTACGGCTCTGTGAGTGGGGCGGCTGCTGTAACTGAGATTGCATCATACCACTGTTCAATCTGCAGAGGGCAAGACACAGACCGAACCTCCCTGAGAAGATTGCAGTACATAGCAATGACTAGATCGGGCCCCTCTGCCATCACAAGGGCTGCTCCCCTGTAGTTCTGCCCCTAGAGCCTGCCATATTTATTTCCTTTTAAACAGTAACAGTTGTCTGACAATCCTGATGATCTATTATTTGAATGAATCACACACTTAAGAGAAGGATGTGGCTAATCCAATAAGACCTCAGTCAGCACACCTGATCTGCATGCTTGTTCAGGGTCTATGGTTATGAGTATTAAAGGCAGAGGATAAGTTGGACAGCCAGGTAAGGTGTATCGTGTAAAAGGAAATATATATATGGCAGCCTCCACATCCCTCTCACTTCAGGTGTGCTTTAACCACCCTGGCGTTCTGATTAAATCGCCAGGGTGGCTGCGGGAGGGTTTTTTTAAATAAAAAAAAAACTATTTCATGCAGCCAACTGAAAGTTGGCTGCATGAAAGCCCACTAGAGGGCGCTCCGGAGGCGATCTTCCGATCGCCTCCGGCGGCAAGAGATAACACGGAAGGCCGCAATGAGCGGCCCTCCGTGTTTCGCTTCCCTCGTCGCCATGGCGACGAGCGGAGTGACGTCATGGACGTCAGCCGACGTCCTGACGTCAGCCGCCTCCGATCCAGCCCTTAGCGCTGGCCGGAACTGTTTGTTCCGGCTACGCTGGGCTCGGGCGGCTGGGGGGACCCTCTTTCGCCGCTGCACGCGGCGGATCGCCGCGCTGCAGCGGCGATCAGGCAGCACACGCGGCTGGCAAAGTGCCGGCTGCGTGTGCTGCTTTTTATTTGGTTGAAATCGGCCCAGCAGGGCCTGAGCGGCAGCCTCTGGCGGTGTTGGACGAGCTGAGCTCGTCCAGACCGCTCAGCAGGTTAAAGCTGCTTTCAAGGAATACTTGGCCTCAGTGAATTGGTCTTTGGAAAGAATGTTGCAAGAATCGTATTTATCTGTTAGCTTCTCAGCAGAGGAGGTACAGACTAACCAGCAAGCTCATGGTGAACCAGAACTCATTGAAGTGTATAAGGGGCTACAATAGTCCTAAAAGCCCTCTTACTAAAATGCTATGGAAAACAAAAGTTAGCTTTCTTAAAGGAATACTGTAGGGGGGTCGGGGGGAAAATGAGTTGAACTTACCCGGGGCTTCTAACGTTCCGCCGCAGAGATCCTGTGCCCGCTCGGCCACTCACCGATGCTCTGGCCCCGCCTCCGGTTCACTTCTGGAATTTCAGACTTTAAAGTCTGAAAACCACTGTGCCTGCGTTGCCGTGTCCTCGCTCCCGCTGATGTCACCAGGATCGTACTGCGCAGGCACAGACCATACTGGGCTTGTGCAGTATGCTCCTGGTGACATCAGCGGGACTCGGGACACGGCAACACAGGCACAGTGGTTTTGAGACTTTAAAGTCTGAAATCCCAGAAGTGAACCAGAGGCGGTGCCAGAACAGAAAGAATTTGCGTTAATTCAGGTTGGAGTGAGCTCCGAGATGTCTCCCAGTGCATCACTGCTGAATATGTGCAAATTAACCATTGGTTTTTGTTGTTCTCAGAAGGAGAAACTCTGCTCTTACATGTCACGCAGCACCCAATCCAATAGGCCATTCACCTGCAGAAAGGATCAGACACTTTCTATAGACTTTAATGATTAATGTTCCCATGTTTGCACTGATTAATAGCTTTATATTTTTATTTATCTATTTTTTCATGTTGTTCTGTGCAGGCTCATAGCACATTATGTCTTCTTTTGCATTACCATCTATATATTTCCTTTATCATGACATGAAAAAGAATGCTTTAACGTGTCTAAAGTAAAAATAAATATTTGTCGTATGTAATAACAGATATAACACACATATAAATAACACTCATCATAAAGCTTTGAAACTATACACACAAACAGATGAGTTATGGCTTTTCTCTAACCCGACGGGACACATGGCGGCTCCCATCATCTGGGTGACCCGGTCACATGTACAGCAGTTACCAGTGTTTATTTAGATAGGAATTACAGTGACCGTATGAATATAGGCTTAGTCATGTATTATATATCTGCCCGCCTTCAAATACTGTATACAAAGGCATCACGGAAGACCACAAAATCTGACCCCTCGTGTCTCCTCCAAAGTATGAAAGTTCAGCACTTTAACTGGTGACTGTAATAGAATTGGTTTGTTTTCTGATTTTGTACATAGCATATTTTCTCTGACGAAACATATTAATTTACTAGAAATTAGTTTCATGCTGATATTATCTATTTGTCAAAGAGCGTTATCATGGTCTCCGCTGAAGAATTGCTGTTGAGCCATACGCTTGGTTCAAGAAAAGCAGAGCGTAAAGCAACGGACACTTGCTGGATGGAACTTGGCTGTGGTGACATATAAAGACCATCTCTGGCCAAGAATAGCATTCATACAGCTGCTTCACAACGTCAGTGAAATCCTTGATGTCGAGCGCATTGTTCTCCCCACTTCCCTGCCCAGAGAAAGCTGCTCCGTCTTTCGCTCCCCCTCCACCCTCTGCCGCCCGCATAGCAACAGACATGTCAAATTGTTTTCCTTGTTTAAAAGAAAATAAATATTCCAGTCTCCATATACCACTCACATCAGGTGTCCTTTAACTGTACTGAGGAAGCGGATTTTCCTACAATTGGAGTTTTTTGAATGGGAAAATAAGACCTGTGTTAGAAAACAGACCTGTTGAGTCTGACTACCTGGATGCAAGTCCACTATTACCTCCCTATTCATCTGATTTTATTGCATATTATGCTTTGTTGGAACCTCTGTTCTTTTGATCATTGATACCAGTGTAAACACTTATCCATGTGAATTCCACATGCAATGTTCCGTGGTTTTTTTTCCACATGGCCAATTTTGCGGTTTTTTTTTTAGTTTGTCCTTGGATTTTTTTTTTCCTCTGTGATTTTGCATTTTTGTCTAACTGGCGTCTGATAATGTGGCAAGTGTCGCAGATGCACACGGTGACTGTTAATATTCAGCTATAAATATGCAAGGAAAATACTAGTTGTGGCAGTCTGGAGATCTGCTTCTTTGTGCACTGTGCAAGACTGTTCACTGCCTTGATGAGCCCATAGAAGACAAAGGGCCTGATTCACAAAGCGGTGCTAACAGTTAGCACGCTAGTGAAAAGCCCTTTATCACGCCTAAACTCTGTTTAGGCATGATAAGTTTAGGTGTGATAAGTTTAGGTGTGATAAGTTTAGGCGTGATAAGTTTAAGCACCAACTGGGTTAGCACCACAGTGCACAGCTGATCAAAAGTTTTGCGCTAGTCTGGAGCACTTTGCATAGAGTTTAATGGCGCTGCTTTGCGTGCGGGACTTTGCGCGCGATCTAAACTTATCTAAACGTATCATGCCTTAACTTATCATGCCTAAACTTATCATGCCTAAACTGATCATGCCTAAACTTATCATGCCTAAACTGAGTTTAGGCATGATAAAAATGGTTATCACGCCTAAAGTCTTTAACTGGGTTATCACCGCTTTGTGAATCGAGCCCAATGGGTGATTTGTCAAGAGGTCAGCTCCCTCAATGATACCATCTTGATTATACTTTCTGCTTGGATTGAAAAAATGGTGCATGGCTTGAAACAGCGGACTATTGCTGATGAGCTGTATCATGAACTTTTAAGGGAATTTCAATAAAGAGCTTTTAATGAATGGTGCTGAGCTCTTGGCAAATTACTGGATGGTTGCCCTTGGCTGCAGTGGGCTATAGGTCAGAGCACATCAGTTCACAATAATTCCCTCCATTGAACTATGGGTGCGGAATCCAATTCAGTTCTACATAGAAGACAATGGGAGCATCCACACTACCATGTGAAACAACGTCCATGTTGACAGAGATTGACTTCAGCACCCATGCAGCTGATACATCCCAGTGTGGATTTAGGTGGGTGAAAACCTTTGGCCAAGTTCACACTAACAAGACAAAACACAGAACATTTATATCACATTGTTCTCCTACCTGACTCAAAGCTCTTCAGGGCTGCAGCCATAAAGGGCAAATTCCACGGGTGACCAGGATAATTTGAGAGATTTGCCCAAAGACTCCTTACTGTTCTACTTTCTGGCTTGAGCCAGGATTCGAATCCTTGTCAAAGGCTCAAATTCTTCATCTAAGGTAACAGCCTTACCATTATGCTATCCCGCTGACTCAGTGGTGGATTTACTTCCTGTCATTCTCTCCCATGCGCGTGGATGTTAATGTGCAGCTTGAGGTGATGGTACGCCCAAATTTACTAACATTAAGTGGTCAGTCACTGACCACCAGTCATTAAATGCTGTGGTTTTGAACCTCACAGTTAATCAGTGCACAGTCGTAGACAACCCAACTGCCCTCATGTATTCCCCCAACAAAAATGGCATTAGCTATATGAAATCGCTTCTTCCATTTCCCCTTTCAAGTAGCCCCTAGCATTGTTGGATTTTTTTCAACCTGTGACTCCTACCTGTCAACAGCTGGGCAATGAGTCGTATAAAATCCTTTATATCTGGAGAAGGACTTTAATGAGCACCACTACATCATGTGTTTATAATAAATGAAGCCGTGTCTTGGATGGGGGCTCTGTATTCGGCACTTGAAGCGATTTATTTTTCGCTAGTTATAAATCCACTGAATATCTTGTTTTTCTAGAGTGAGGCCGTGTATCTTACAGCCATAATATTAGCAATAATTTTTCTGCAGATCTTCTTTCCATTGCTGTGATAATCAGCTGAGAAAGAGGAATATTCCTTCATAAATAAAGTGTTAGCCCCCTGTCACCGGAGGACAGACCCCCATGCTCCGTTACACAGGTACACGCTCTATCGGGAAAGATCTCAGCTCTCCGATAACACAATGATTGATTCCAATGAGGCCGCACTGGGATATTACTGATCCATCTCTGGCTAATACACAGATATTAAGCATGCGGTGAGTTACAGCTTTTGTCAGAGTGGCAGGATATGAAAATATATGAGGACATTTTGTACCCTGGACATGCTGCTCATTGTCAGATTCTACGCGGGATCACTTGGCTCACACTTTCTGTCCTTAGTCTCGGTGCAAAAGGTTGACACACATACAAGTCTCACCTGCCCATGGGAATATTATAGAAGTGTTAGTGCCAAGATGTAATGCAGGCTGACTTGATTTACAACAGGTTTCTAAAGCCGCCAAGCTCATCGGAGCATCCACTTTTGCGAATACCTAGTTGCTAGTATTAAAAAGTCACTTCCAAGGAAACTTTAGGTGTAGTTTATGTCGATCAGGTGAATCTATGGAGACTTGCCTTTCCGCAAGGACTGGTTCTTTGGGTTAGGAACATTCCCACCAGCACGACAAATGTAATGCTTAAAGAAGTCTTCTACAAAATGCTATTGTTGTGTGTATTATGTAGAAATAAGATTTTAAATTTATACCAATTTTTTTTTTCTCTTATTGGCCTCAATTCATAAAGCATTACGTCCTGCGGTAATGCTGAAAACAGCAGACTTTCCCGACCACTTAGCAAAGTGTCAATTCATAAAGGCTGTTACCGTATGAAAAGCTGACATTACCGACCAGGGAGATAAATTACAGACTTGGCTGTAGTTACCGCTAACACATGTCAGTAAATTGTCAGCAAATGTCAATTCATAAAGCCTTCAACAAGCGGTAAGCCTGGTGGTAGTTACCGACACCTCTAGTGAGGCGTTAACAAGTTACCGACAGCTCTGACAGCTCTGATGAATGCAAAGTGCAGAGAGCCGAAGTCTGTTTTAGTCATCAGTGGAGAGAGCCAGAGAGCCTTCTGTGTGAGTCATTTGAGCAGGCAGGGAAAGACTGTGTGACTCATCTGTCTGAGTCATCAGTGGAGAGAGCCAGAGAGCCGTCTGTGTGAGTCATTTCTGCAGGGCAAAGAGAATCAAGACACTGCTCTACTCTACCGCTTAATGGGCTGCGGTAATTTACCGACCTGCAAGGGCAGCTGGGGAAATCTTTATGAATTAGCACACAGACCGAGTGCGGTATTTTCCCGACAAGATTTTTTATCGCACTGCTGTTTATGAATCTAGGCCATTGTGTGTCCTTCAAATGTTTTCAGCATCAAAATATCATGTTCAGACTCCCATTCCGACTAATGCTGGACACGAGTGGGAGAGTTAATTAGAGAGACACATAGCTTACATGACAGAGGCTCTGAGTTCCATTGTACCACTGCTAAGAAAATACTCTATTTGACTGAAAGGGAAAAAAAAAACAGAGAAATGCGTTGCAGTTCTACTGAGCATCACTACTATTTTTTTCAATGAAATAATTGATTTAAATATTGTGGTCTCCTTGAAGAGGTAAGTCCCACCTTTTTTACCTTTTTAACTTATTATTTTTTTGTTGTTGTCTCCTGGTGTCTGTGGCCTGTTGACTAAATATTTGCTCACCCTTGGTGAAGGATTGTGTCGCCTGCCCAACTATTCAGAGAGCGATTTTGAACCCGAGCAGAGTCTGTTTATTTTGCCCGCCTGCATCCTATGTGGTTACCCTGGTGGTAACCTTATTTTGTGAGTGTTACATAGTTATTTAAAGGTAACCTTAAGTCAGGGGAAAAAAATGAGTTTAACTCACCTGGGGCTTCCCTCAGCCCCTTGCAGCTGATCGATCCCCTCGCAGCCCCGCTCCGATGCTCCTGGACCCGCCGGCGGCGACTTCCGGTTTCGCGAGTGAATCTTCTCGTTCCCAGCCACAATAGCACCCCCTATACTGTTATTGCGGCCTTCCTTGCCGCAATAGCAGTATAGGGGGTGCTATTGTGGCTGGGAACGCGAAGAATCACTCGCGTTCCCAGCCTGTCAGCCAGCGACGGCAAAACCAAAAGTCGCCGCCGGCGGGTCCAGGAGCATCGGAGCAAGGCTGCGAGGGCACCGATCAGCTGCAGGGGGCTGAGGGAAGCCCCAGGTGAGTTAAACTAATTTTTTTCCCATGACTTAAGGTTACCTTTAAGTTGAAAAAAATACATGTTCATCAAGTTGAACCAGAACTTGATGGATTTACTTAATTCTGTCAATTTCCAGAAGAATAACATTATATTGGCTCTTGGTCTTTTTTTTTTTTTTTTTTTTTTTTTTTGGTGTTTCGTCTTCCTGAGCTTACATGACATATCCAAGGGGAGCAGAGTCACCTTGAGGAACCATAGACTCTGCTTGGGACAACCTATTTATCTTTTAGCAGAGCAGGGCACACAGTGACACAGAAACCCTTTCTGGCGGGTCATTTAAACTAATGCCGAGAAAAAGGAGGTTTAGGTTATTTTCATCCAGTGTACTGATGAGCTGTTGGGATCTCTACCAAGCAGCCTGTCCTGTAGAGAAAGGAATGGGGAGAATGGACAGGAGTCGTCACACTGCAGCTTTCAGCAGAAACTACAGCAGCCAAGTAGGTTCAAACTCAGCGAATCATTGAAAAGAAGTTTACCTGATTTTCATCCGCAATGGTGAAGAATGGATATTTTGGGCAATGTACATCTAGTATGTGTACGTAGGCTATTGGATGTTAGACTGGCCACAGCAATGATGTCCAATTTATAGGGCTGGAGACCGATTGAACGATTTAATTGGATTTGTTGCATAAGCCAACCATGCAGGAATGGAGGCAGAATACTGTATAATATGGTGTTAGTGAGTAAAGCCACTGTAGGTGTAAGGGCTTCTATATGACGTACTTACAAATATGTTGGTCAACATTTTGGTGCTTTTTGATATGATAAAGTTGGCAGAATAGCTTACGAAACATGTAGTCCTGAGTGTAGCATACTCATTTGGCTAATTAGCCCATTGTGACTCTTTTGGCAGATAATTTATAACACAGAAGCAGATTTTGGCCATTTTTATTTTTGGTCACCTTCTTATTCTTGGGACGTCTTTGGGATATAAGCCAAAACCAGCACTTACTTTTGTTTTATATTTTTCATGTATATGGTACACAGACCTGAGGTTTCAAACCACAAGAGTATGACAGAAGTGACCTTAAAACTCTAGATCAGCCTCCCTTTGTTTAATGCATACATTTGCATTCATTAGTGTTATACATCTGTAGTTTTTGCAGTGCTTAAAATACCAGATTGATTGGGTCCTACCTTGGTCTTGTAGCTACTTGTAGTCAGCAGGGTGGGAGTTCCTTTTACACCTGACCCCACCCATTTGCCCCCTGTGCAAATAAACAGAATCTCTTTGTATCCAGCACTGCAGCTACAGTTCTCCCCAGCACACAGTGGTTTTCTTAATACCCTTTACTGCGGTGCCCACTGAACACGTATGTGTGAAAGGGTTGAACGGTTTCGAAGAAGTTTGCATTCTTTATTGTTGTGAATGCAGAAAAAATGTCCACTGTTTATTGCTTATCAAACCCATCAAAATATTCCATTTGAACTAGGCCTAAAGGAGAAATCAACAGTGTGAATACAAAAGTAAATAATGTATACCACAAGTTGATTGAAATTCGTGATATTCTAAGAACAATGGTAATAGTGCATAAGGATAAACAATGTCCAAACAATCTTCCAATAACAACAGATATAGCAGAGGCAGTATGAACTGTACAGTCCATTCCTCTCTGCTCACCATTACGCATGAATACCTTACAGAATGTAGCTGAATATTGATCCACTTTTTCTCTATGTGCCTCTGTACTCATCATTCCATTTCCTAGTCTCATGACTGACCTTCCAGTGTCCCTGGCAGGAAATCAACATCACTTCCTCCATCAGTATGCTGACATCACCTATGCATCTCTGCACAGCCATGATTGAAGGTGACAACACTTTCTTGTCAGTGGAGTGGTTTTCTGGTCAGCTTTTATCTACTTCTCCCTTCCACTGCTGATGATGTGCCCCCCCCCCCCCCCCTTAAAACAAACAGTCCTCATTAAAGTTATTTTGATCCTTAGGCACTGATGCCACAGGAAGTAATGGCAGTGGCACCGAGTTTATCACAACAAAGGTAAAAGCCTTCAGTAATGGTGTAAAATGGACAGCATGGGATTTTTCTATAGTCTGAAGTTACTGCTGGAGGTAAAAACTGGGGGGAAAGGTATTTCATGGTGCCACTGGTGGTGTTGTCAAGATCCTCCAAGCTTTGGGTTTTTAAAGTGATATAAGAAGACAGTAGCCCTTATTTAATAAACTTTCTATGAAGTTTTCTCCAAGAAGATCATTTTTCATGTTCTGTTTAAAATAACTTTTCAGCATTCTGCAATTGAAAGCGTACCAAAAAGTAGGTGAAAAAGGACTGTGAGAATTATTTGGAGTATTTTCTTGATTGCTGGTGGCTTCAAAGGCACTTTGTTGACACGTTGTGAAAATATCACCTAGGAGAAAACGGAGGAGAAGTTGATTACGGGCAAGTAAGCGGTTGACACCAAAAATAATCATATTTAACTAAAACATTAGTTTCTCACTCAATCCTAGTACATTTTTATTTTATCTTATTAGGATAGATTACCTTTGACAAGTTCAGGTACTTCTTAAAACCAATCTAAGTACCCCCTTGGGCACCCTATGCTAATGTCCTACGTGTAATTGAGCTTTGTATAAGTTGTGGACCTGATAATAGCCACAATGTCTGTATTAAAGGCACATCCTCTGAGAGGCACCTTATCTGCAGCAACAAGTACTGCTTGGCGCTGCTATTTGGCCTG
The DNA here is from genome assembly GCF_040937935.1 of Hyperolius riggenbachi. Taxonomy (NCBI): domain Eukaryota; kingdom Metazoa; phylum Chordata; class Amphibia; order Anura; family Hyperoliidae; genus Hyperolius; species Hyperolius riggenbachi. Next base: position 195,583,201 of record NC_090657.1, read on the forward strand.
AGGAAGAGGGCAAGTACCCACAAAACACGTTGCCAGTGCAATAAAAACTCTTCTATTAAGTGAGTTTGTCTTCCTTGAGGTAAGCCACCTCACCTTTTTTTTTCGTTTTATTTGTTTTTAAAGTATTTTATTACTCCTGGGCACCTCTTTCCTCTATACTCTATGAGAAAAAGTTGGACTTAGCAAGCAACTTATTGCAAACCTCCTGTGTGATTGTTGTGCTATGGTTAAAGTACTTGGGCGGTGGAAGCCAAAGGTGGCGGACTTTATTCAGCACCGACAGCAGAGTTATATTGGAAATGAAATTGGAAAGAGCAAGAGATAATGAAGCAAAGGAGATTGAGAACAGGGTTTAGTTTTGGTAACAGAGGGTTTCTCTGCTTTTGACCTGATGGATGGCAAGATGTAGAAAAGGTAAAGATAAAGAAGGGTGTCATTAGAGGTGGGAAATGCTGAGTTGCCAAAGTGGGTGAGGTCAAAAATTTAGAGAAGATGAGGTTGAATGTCCAGCAAAGTGTATTGGACTATATGTGTTCTCCTTGGATTGAACACGCCGGTGATAAAGAGCAACTTGACTGTGGGTATCACTAGGGTCATCCTTTGCTGTACTGAAGTCCTCACTCTGTAACCCCTTTTTTTCTCCATTCCATCCCAGTTTTATTATGCTGCAATACTGTGCTGCCTCTTACCATGCCCATAATATTGTCTTCAGATAAACTACCTATCAAGGAGAAATAATGCAGAGTTTCCTCCTCGTATTCATGATTACGTTCGATGACAATGAGTTCATGGGAAGGGTCGTACACTTAATAGGTCAGCATCTTAATTACACCGATACTCCTCTTTCATAACAGTCTGAGATGCTGGACGGCTCCATCAATCATTGACACTGCGCTATCTTCCGAATAAATCACTCTGACACTCATTTCATTAAAATTCCAGGCCCGAAAACAGCTATGAAAGTCAAGCAGTGAAGTTCTATGTCTAGATCTCCAAGGAATGACTATTTTCAGTCACTCCCTCTCCTCTGCATGACATAGCTGAATAGGTCTGAGCTAGAAAAATGCTCAGCTTAATGCTACTTGATATGTGTCGCCAGTCAATGGGATGTGGGAAAAAAGATGGGCACAGACATATAGGAGCATAGTCCTAAAAATGACTACAGCACGACATAGTAACTAGTGTTGGGCGAACAGTGTTCGCCACTGTTCGGGTTCTGCAGAACATCACCCTGTTCGGGTGATGTTCGAGTTCGGCCGAACACCTGATGGTGTTCGGCCAAACCGTTCGGCCACATGGCCGAACTAAGAGCGCATGACCAAACGTTCCCCGAACGTTCGGCTAGCGCTGTGATTGGCCGAACGGGTCACGTGGTTCGGACCCGAACGCGCTCTGATTGGCCGAACTGTCACGTGGTTCGGGTAAATAAATACCCGAACCACGTCATATCTCCGCCATTTGTCTGTGGGTTTAGCTTTGGGTAGGCAGGCAGGGTAGTTCGCGCTCCAGCCACGCTAGCCAGGGTCCCCCCAGTCATTGTGTCGCTGCTGGGAACAGTAGTACACCGCTCGCTCAGCCACACTATATAGCATTGTGTTTACTGCCACTCTGTGTACCTCGCTCAGCCACACTATATAGCATTGTGTTTACTGCCACTCTGTGTCTGCTGGGGACAGTACTACACCGCTCGCTCAGCCACACTATATAGCATTCTGTTTACTGCCACTCTGTGTCTGCTGGGAACAGTAGTACACTGACGCTCACTCAGTCACCCCATTACTATATAGCATTGCTGGGATCTGTAGTACTCTGTTCACCCACCCATACCATTGTACTGCCAGTCACTGTGTATATTGCTGGGATCTGTAGTACTTCACTCACCGTCAACCACTATATAGCATTGCGTACTCTGCCAGTCAGTGTGTATATTGCTGGGATCAGTAATACTCCACTCAACGTCAACCACTATATGAGCTCACCATGAGTTCCTCAGAGACCTCCGCTGTGAGCAGCACTCCCAACAACAGCAACAGCCAACGCCCCACGCAAGCTATAACATCCACCCCAGCAGCCAGTGGTCAGCAGCAGCCCTCCCCGGAGGAGAACGTTGTGTCCATCGGTCCGGCGCCAGAGCGATTATTGAGGGCTGCCATAGAGGAGATGATGGGGCCTGATGTGGAGGAGGAGGTCGGGCTCAGGCCAGCATCCCAAGTTAATGTTGAGGACGATGAGGGGTCTGTGTCTGGGGATGTTGGGGTGGCAGAGGTGGTGGGTGGGTCAGACTCAGGAGAAGAGTTGTATGATGAGGATGATGATCGGGACCATCTGTATGTGCCTCAGAGTCCGACCCCGGAAAACATGTTGTATCGTGTGTTTAGGTACTAAAATCTGCGTTCCCACTTCCCAGTACTGCCCGGGTCCACGGATCCATATAATTTTTTGGGCAGCACTATCAAACTGTGGTACTATGAGTGAGTTGCCATGGTCCTTCTGTGCTGTCACACTCACCGTCTGTCTGCAGATGGATTGTTCAACACAGCTACGCCATCTGACATGTAGTCCTTGACCATCTTCTCCAGGCGATTGGTGTTGGAGGACGTGGAACTGCCCGATTGCTGTTCTGTGGGCTGCTGCATGGGTGTCAGAAAATGTTCCCACTCCAAGGACACTGCCAACACCATTCCCTTTTGGGCACTAGCAGCAGCTTGTGTTCTTTGCTGCCCTCCTGGTCCTCCTGGGTTTGCTGAAGCCAGTCTGTCGGCGTACAACTGGCTAGAGAAGGAGGAGGATGTCAATCTCCTCTCTAAAGTCTCCATCCTCAAGGGCCTGCTGGAATCGTTCCATTTTTGACCTGTCTGACACTTTCTTCAAGCAGTTTTTTAACATTGTGTTTGTATAAACTGGGTATAAACCCAGTAATTGGTGTTGTCCAGAATAATGAATAATAATGAATAGTGAATAATGCGCGGGCCGCGTTCAATGCAGTCTAGCATGAATTGAGCCATGTGTGCCAGAGAATCCTGCCAGACTCCTCTGTCTTCATGTTCTTGTGAGCGTTGTGATTGTTGTGATGCACCATATTCGTCACCAGCATCACTTTCTTCCTCTTCTGCTGTCCATTCCCGCTAAATTGTGGAAGTCCAACGTGCACCACTCTGTCCCTCGGCAGTGGGGGCATCCAATTCCTGCTCCAACTCCAGCTGTTCCTCGTCCTGTTCTTTGTCATAGCTGGGACCAGCGTTTCCTGAGGCAGGTTGCCTGATGTTGGTATCATCACGCTGATCATTTTCATCTTCAGATTCCCCCACTTGCATCATGCCAGCGGTTTCCATCTTCAACATTGATTTCTTCAGTAAACACAGCAGTGGTATTGTAATGCTGACTGTAGAGTTGTCACTGCTCAGTCACAAGCAACGTGGATTGCTCAAAATTTTGGAGGACTTGGCAGAGATCCAACATGGTGGCCCAATCAGATCCACAGAAGCTTGGTGGCTAGCTGCTGGAATGCACCTCGGCACTGCGCAAAAGCGTGCTAGCATGTGCAGCGTAGAATTCCAGTGCGTAGGGAGGGACATCACCCAGCGAGCGATGGTGCGCTAGATTGAAGCGCTCCTGCATCTCTTGGTGAGTCCTTCAGAAGCGGTACTGGACTTTAAAAAATGTTTTTTTTTTCCTTCAACAGAAGATCTGCCACGTTGGAGTGAGTAGGACGCCGCCGACCCCGACACCAAGCTGAACCCCGGCGAACTCCAAGCAGAGGATCTTCAGGAACCCTCAAGGCTTTGAGCAAGCTGAGGAGGATCAGCAGTCCCGACGAGACCTCTCCTCATATGTGACTGTGTGCAGTGGAGTAGAGCTCCCCAGAACAACCTCTCACTTGTCACTTTGTCACTGGTCACTTTGTCATTTTGTCACTTTGTCAGTCACTTTGTCACTTTGTCACTGGTCATTTTGTCACTTTTCACTTTGTCACTTGGTCACTTGTCACTTGGTCACTTGTCCAGATGATCTCGGTACACCTCCTGCGATTCAAATTCCTGCACACATTGCTCTGGGATTTGGGTGTGATGAATGATGCATCTAACTGGCCACCGGAGGCAATTAAGGCCTTCAAAACATTGAAAGCAGCTTTCTGTTCCGCCCCCATTTTGCGTCATGTTGAGTTGTTGACGTCATGTTCATCCTCGGCCTCGCCTTGCATTTCAGTGCGAGGTGCATTTTCCACAGAAAAAGGTTGTGAATCCGGGCACAACATTTGTGGCTGTTCCATTGACCTTTCACAGGTAGAAGATTGTGGGGGTGGGAATAGCTCCTCCGAATAGCCCATTGTGTCCTGAAAACTACTCATTGCATTGCTTTGCGCACGCATTTTTTTGTCCTCATGCAAGGCCTGAGTTGTGCCTGAAAGCGTGGCCTTCTCCTCCTGCGCCTCCTCCTGTTCCATCACGTCTGCTGCTGCTGGGTTAGCGTTGCCGCCCGGTCCCTGTTTATTGAACCTCTTATCTTTATTACATTTATGACTGCATGGCGGTACAAAGCATGCTATCCGCACGCTTCTTGTCCTCATGCAAGGCCTGGGTTGTTGTGTCTCAAAGCGTGGCCTTCTCCTCCTGCCCCTCCTCCTGTTCCATCACGTGTGCTGCTGCTGCTGCTGGGTTAGCGTTGCCGGTCCCTGTTTATGGAACCTCTCCTCTTTATTACATTTATGACTGCATGGCGGTACAAAGCATGCTATCCGCACGCTTCTTGTCCTCATGCAAGGCCTGGGTTGTTGTGTCTCAAAAAGCGTGGCCTTCTCCTCCTGCGCCTCCTCCTCCTGTTCCATCACGTGTGCTGCTGCTGGTGCTGGGTTAGCGTTACCGGTCCCTTTTCCTGGAACCTCTTCTCTGTATTACATTTATGACTGCATGGCGACAAAAAGCATGTTACCTGTGCAAAGAAACATGACATTTTCCACATTTAAAAGACAGTTTTTCCTTTGAAAAATTACAATCAATTTTCTCAAAAACTATAAGCTCTTTTTCAAATATTTTTTTTCCTCTTGTACCCACTCCCAAGGTGCACATACCCTGCAAATTTGGGGTATGTAGCATGTAAGGAAGCTTTACAAAGCACGAAAGTTCGGGTCCCCATTGACTTCCATTATGTTCGGAGTGCGGCGCGAACACCCGAACATCGCGGCGATGTTCGGCGAACGTTCGCGAACCCGAACATCTAGGTGTTCGCCCAACACTAATAGTAACTTTATTCATTTATAACTATTCAATATGGCTTTGGTTGCATTTCTTTTGAAGTTTGTTTTTGGTATAAGGAAGGAATCTAGAGTGCACAAGAGCTTACCCAGCATCTTCATACTAGCTACTAACCACTACCAGGAGCAGCAGAACACTGACCAGGACCGACATCTATTGGGGAAGGGACCAATCAGGTGAGACTGTCCCATCAGCCATTGGCTGCTTTAGCAACAGAGTGATCAATTGGTCGCTCTAATACTTAACAGCAACACTCCCCTCCAGTGGCTAATGCTTCCACTGATGGGACTATGATGGGCCCATGTATTTGTGCACGTATCTGGGAATGCCATGCCAGGCTGCAGAGGAAGCTGGCTCCCGGAAGAGCTGGACTTGTAGGAATGCCAGTGAGGTGAGGGCACCTCTCTTCTGTGTAATCCTCCATATTAAAGAATGTACTTTCAGGGTCAGATTTCTGCAAGGGCCACGTAGGCCACGGCCTAGGTTAGTCTTTAATGTAAACATGTAGTAAAGAGAAGTGTTTAATTTTCCAGGAGTTACTGCATTTCCCAGAGTTCGCAGGAATGCTCAGCGCTGGGCAGACACCGATCACTTTGTCTCCATTATGGAGAATCAAGCATTTCATCCTGGATGCGCTGGCTCTTCTCAGCTCTCTAATACACTAAGCAGACATCAATGCCATCGGATCCAGTGACTGTGCCGTTACCTTAGCATGAGTGACTCATCTCCCCCCTTCACAATTACAGTTTGGAGCATTAATGCCTAGCTGGGATTATTTACTTTGACAAGACACTGCAGGATAAACAGAGTTGATTAAATCTATATTGACAGTTACCATTATGTTGCTGTTATGACTAATAGAAGCTGACTAGAAATAAAACTAAGTATGAAGAGGACGGATGGAGATCCACAGACAAAAACTCCACCGTTCCCAACAGTTTTTTTGGGTGGGGGTAGACCCTGCTTGACAATTTGACATCATTGTTGGTAATAACAGAGCTTCTTATCAGATAGATTTCCAGCCAATGACTTCTCCATGTACCCTCATGATTCATCACGCGGATCTACGCTGACAGTTTCCCATAGCGCTTTGCTGCTGCGGATCAATAACTGATTTATAGCACATTGAAGTACAATGGCATAGTGGTTAGCACTCTCTCCTTGCATCACGTTTTATGGACACTATCAATGTGAAGTTTGTACACTCTACCCATGTTTGTATGGGGTTTCTCTCTGCACATCCACCACATCTCAAAAGCCTACTGGTAATTTAAAGCAATTCTAAAGTGAAAAATAAAAGCCAAAATAAACATTCACAAGTCGTACTTGCCTCCTGCAGTGTCTACTCATCAATCTATTTCTACGTTTCTGCGTCCTATTTGTTCACTGTGATTAATGGAATTCTAAGTCCCCTATTTTAATAATGGCAATGACCCTGTAGCAGCTTCCGGCCCAGCACACTGTCATATTGCCCAATTGAGCCAAAGGGAAACATGGACATTTCCTTGCACATCAGTTGTCCTCTCAGTTATAACTGACAGCAACTGATATATAACTGACAGCAACAGATATATTTCAGTTCTGACAAAGCATGGTCAGAACTGGAAAGGATCATTATTAGAAGAAAATGGTGAGCTTGTGAGAGGAACTGACAGTAAGGTAAGTATGTAATATTCATCTCTAGATACATCAGGTGTTTATTTTAAATACATTTACTCAGTTCAGGTTCCCTTTAAAGAGGAACCATAACAACATAAAGTGTAATGCAGCGAATTATTCAGGATACTAACTTTTACGTTGAATATTTTGGTTTCAGCATCAGAAATGTTTCCTATTGCTGTATATTGGTATGTAGCCCCACCCTCCCACAAATGTTTAGCCTAGGCTGTTTAGTATGTGAAATTCTGCCCCCCAGAGCATTCTGGGAGGCCAGAGATCCGTTCTACTGGATTAAGTTTAGATTTCTCATCTAAACTAAATCCAGTATATCTTTATATATCTTTAGTATAACTGAATCCAGAATATCTTTAAAGAGGAACTGTAACGGCAAAACGTCCCCTGGGGGGTACTCACCTCGGGTGGGGGAAGCCTCCGGATCCTAATGAGGCTTCCCACGCCGTCCTCTGTCCCACGGGGGTCTCGCTGCAGCCCTCCGTACAGCCGTGACGTAATATTTACCTTCCTGGCTCCTGCGCAGGCGCTCTGACGGCTGTCGGCTCCGAAGTAGGCGGAAATACCCGATCGCCGTCGGGTCCGCTGTACTGCGCAGGCGCAAGTCTTCGGCGCCTGCGCAGTAGAGCGGACCCGACGGAGATCGGGTATTTCCTTCTATTTCCGAGCCGAAAGCAGCCACAGCGCCCCCGCTGGAGCCAGCTAAGGTAAATATTGAAATTACAGTCGGGCCTGTCGCCGGCTGTTCAGAGGGCTGCAGCGAGACCCCCGTGGGACGGAGGACGGCGTGGGAAGCCTCATTAGGATCCGGGGGTTCCCCCACCCGAGGTGAGTACCCCCCAGGGGATCTTTTTGAAGTTAGAGTCTCTTTAATACTGGCAGGTGATCTCTGTGGAACGGATGTTCCACAGAGATCACCTGCCAGTATTTAAGATATTGCCATCTGTCGTGCACCCTGAAAGTATATCAGGATGAGGAAACATTTTACATCGGGCAAACACTGACTAAATACCACAATTTATAAATTAATATTGTTAAGAAAAAAAAAAAAAAAAAGCAATTTTATTATTTGTGTTATTTTGACTACAGTTCCTTTTTAATTGTTCCTACCCCCATATGGGCATTAGATTGTGAGCTCGTTTAAGGGGCAATGTAAATACAGAATACCAATGCCTGGTACACACCATGCAATTTCCCGTCAGAAAGATGGGATCAATAGATAATTTCCGACAGATCCGATAGGATTTCCAATCGTTTTCTGATAGATTTTCTGATCACTTCTATGCAAATCGATCAGAACAACGATCGTAAATCAGATCGGACCTGTCGGAAATAATCTATTCGACCCATCTATCTGATGGGAAATTGTATGGTGTGTACCAGGCTTAAAGGATACCCGAAGTGACATGTGACAAGATGAGATAGACATGGGTATGTACAGTGCCTAGCACACAAGTAACTATGCTGTGTTTCTTTTTTTCTTTCTCTGCCTGAAAAAGTTAAATATCAGGTATGTAAGTGGCTGACTCAGTCCTGACTCAGACAGGAAGTGTCTACAGTGTGACCCTTGCTGATAAATTCCCCTTTTTATCGCTTTCTTGCTCTCAGAAGCCATTTTCTGCTAGGAAAGTGTTCTATATTTGGAATTTCGTATCAGGGAGGGTCACACTGTAGTCACTTCCTGTTTGAATCAGGACTGAGTCAGCCACTTACATACCTGATATTTAACTCTTTGAGGAAGAGAAAGAAAAAAGGAACACAGCCTAGTGATTTGTGTGCTAGTCACTGTAAATACACATGTCTATCTCATCATGTCACATGTCACTTTGGGTATCCCTTAACAGTGATACATTGAAACCTGTGGTGGACCACAGTTGCAAAGAGGTTGCCCATAGCAACCTATCACAATTCTTGTTTCGTGTTTTGATGGAACTAATAATGATATTGGAATGGTGGCTCACAGGCTGCTGTACCAGCTACTCATCAATTGTGCTTATTTTTTCCTTTTTAAAGGGAACCTAAACTGAGAAGGATGTGGATTTTTCCTTTTAAAATAATACCAGTTGCCTGACTATCCTGCTGATCCTGTGTCTCTAATAATTTAGCCACAGCCCCTGAACAAGCATGCAGATCAGGCGCTCTGATTGAAGTCACACTGGATTAGCTCATGCTTGTTTCAGGTGTGTGACTCAGCCACTACTGCAGCCAAAGAGATCAGCAGGACTGCCAAGCAACTGGTATTGTTTAAAAGGGAAGCATCCATATCCCTCTTAGTTAAGGTTAAGGTTCCCTTTAAGGGCTGGTGCACACCGAGCGGGTTTTGTTGCGTTTTTACAGCCGATTGCGGCTGTGGATACGCTAGGGTAATGTATCTCAATGGGGTGGTGCACACCAGAGCGGGAGGCGTTTTGCAGAAACGCATACTCCCAGTCTGCAGATTTTGGATTGCGGAGGCGTTTCTGCCTCCAATGTAAAGTATAGGAAAAACGCCAACTGCTCTAAAAAACCCAAGTTCAGAGCGGTTTTGCAGGCGTTTTTGTTACAGAAGCTGTTCAGTAACAGCTTTACTGTAACAATATATGAAATCCACTACACCAAAAAAAGCTACCCAAAAACGCAAAACGCTAGGTGAAACGCAACAGAAAAATAAGAAAAAGCGTTTCAAAAAACGGTTTTTGGTGTGCACCAGACCTTAGTTTTATGCCCAAGTGAAGTAACTTGTAAAAAAGCCATAACAACCAGCTAGCAACCTGGTCTCGCCCCGCATGTTGCAGTAAAATAAGAAAGAATTCCGATTGGTTGTGATGACAACTTTTAATTGTTTTTTGCAAAATGTAATAAATCATCCCCCGATTTATAAATATTGCATCATTAGGGCTCTGTGCATCAATGACAAATTGCTAGATTTAGTTGACTGCTCACTTCACTGACTGCAAGTCCTGAGCTTTGCTAAGCTAATGAAAGGACGTACTTCTAAGCTTCAGTAAACACGTGGCAAGAGTGTACAGAATCAACTGATACTTTACAGCATTTGGGAGGATGTAGAAGATCTAGAAATTGAATGTTATGTGATTTCTTCATTTATTTTTCCCTTGGAAAAAAATAAATCAGGAAAACCGGTTAGACTCTTCCGGGCTTGCTTACTTGTCGATATTAAGTTTGAGGATGCGCACACACACACACACACACACACACACACACACACACACACACACACACACACACACACACACACACACACACACACACACACACACACACACACACACACACACACACACACACACACACACACACACCTCATTTTGATTGGCCAATGAACTATATATAAATATATACATATGATAATTTAAGAAAATACATGATTTGACATCCTCACAATAAATGTACTGTGCCTCTAGACCTTTTCCTCTGCCCGAAGCCTTCCACCATGGTAAATACTTTTTAGGTGCTTTATAGTCACCCTGGGTAAGCAACCATCTTGAGCTCCAAAATCTCAGTTGCACCAAAATCGCATTAAAATTGCAGTCACTGTAAAATCTATTTCCTCCTACTCCGCTTAGGAAAAAACAGAGCTGGCAGATCAATCAACTAACGGCAATGGACATGCTTGAGGGCCCGTTTCCACTATCGCGAATCCGCATGCGTTGCCCGCATGCGGATTCGCACAGTCAGTACAAGTGGATGGGACTGTTTCCACTTGTGCGTTTCCCCGCACGGTTTTCTGTGCAGAAAAAATCTGCATGGTAGGGCCCCTAGAATTCGCCTGCGTGTGGAATGCAGGCGAATCGCACGCAATGTATTTAATAGGGAAATCGCATGCGTTTTCCCCATGCGGTTTTTGCCGCGAATTCGCATGCGATTTCGCATAGGTACTAATGTTAATTTACACAGGCAGTGACATGGTTAAATTCGCATACAGCCTTACCTATGCGAAATCGCGGCAAAAAACGCATGCGGAATCGCACCCGCATGCGATTTGCCTGCGGTGATTCGCCGGCGATTCCGCAACGCTATAGTGGAAACGGGTCCTGACATTTTGAAAAATACTTTTTTTTTTTTTTTTTTTTTTTTTTTTTGGTGTGTAGATTACTTTTTTTTACGTATGATATTTATTGGGTTTCCTACGTCTTTGAGGGTTAGTGGTTCAGTTAACTCTGCCCACTAATGTCTCCTCTCAAATGGCCAGCATTTAATGTCTAGCGTTCTGAAAAATCTTTGTGCAGGTTGAAGTTGAGAGGACAACAGTCAAACTTGATAAATATATCGTTGTACAGAATAGGTACCGAATCTTTTAGGGCCAGTTTTGGTAAATTCTTTGCTGGTGGTGTTAAAGCAAACCTGGAGCGAAAAAAACACTTATGATATAATGAATTGTATCAGTAGTATGGATAAAGAATAAAGCATTAGTAGCAAAAAAAGTCCCATTTTTATTTTCTTTATATAGCTTTTTTAATAACATTGCATCATTCTATCAAATTTGCAGTTTGAAAAAGCAAACTCTGTCTTTTAAACTATAAAACAAAGCAGAAATAATGACCCTTTGAACTTCCATGCAGTAAAACATTATCTCAAGCTGTCTCTCACTGTTTATTTGATTTATAAGTGCTTCAGAAAACAGGACTGTGATCGATCCAATGGGTCGAAGTGCTCAGAGAAGCCCTTTTGCATAGATAACTGAAGATTTTTTTAAATTCTTCCTGTACTGGAAAACAATATGAGACTCTCCTTTTTGTTTTGTTTTTTTAAAGTGGGATAAAATAAATTAATATCCTATTGGTATTACATTAGAAAATTATTACTTGCACACTATTACAGGCTTATAACAGTGTTTAATGAGCTTTTAAACTTACTACAGTACAAGGCCGCTGTAAGCTTGCTGATGAAGTCACTATTATAGTTTTACCAAAACATTTTTTTTTTACAATTTGGTGAGTAGATAGTTAGCAGCATCCTTGTTTTACCATTGATGCAGGCAGACTTGGAAGCACTGAGCGCTGAAACCACCATATTTATTGTTTGGTTCAAGAAAGGGCAACTCTGGCTGAAAAATAAAAATATATGTGAATCCGATCATTACCCAGATAAATAAAAGAATCAGGGTGTTTTTGGCATTTGGGAAATGAACATACTATTATCAGAAGAGGATGTTTTAATTTCCTCCAGTCTTCCTATTAGTGTAGCACGATCATTAACACCCAGTTGTTCAGTAAACCAAAGCAGATAGCCAATTAAATTAAATTAGTACAGCAAGGGGAAGAGAGACGGGTGCCTTCATCACTTGTACGCAGACAGTGTGCTGAGGAATGACAATAGGATCTTTTACAAGCAAGTAAAATTAACATTTTCATTTCATTGTCTTCAGATTTTTTTTTTTCTCGAGAAATCTGTAAGCATTTAAAAGCCATTGTCCACATAAAATTGCATTAGTGAATTTCTTTCCGAGACTGCTTAATGGAAAGGAACCTGATTGCATTTTGCCTTTAACTATTTGTGAGCTTAATGCTATGCACAAGCGGTGGCAGTGTGACGCGGTAACTGAGTGCTTTGCGCTCTCGCCTTGCGGCGCTAGAACTCCAGGTTGCATGAAGTTTGTATAGTCTCTCTGTGTCCTCAAGCCTTTTCTCCAGGCATAAACGTTGTCTCCTATAAAGCATACTTATTACCGTCATCCAAAATAGACCCTAGTTTGTAAGTCGATTGCTATCCAGGAAGCAAGCCAGGAAATTTGTGTGCCACCACCATAGGTGCCCATAGAAATATCGGCATTGGGGGAAATTTGGGCCCCTGCAGTGTCTAATGTTGGCAAAACACCGCTACAAATAGGCGGGGGGGGGGGGGGGGGGCAGTTAGGGTTAGTCATGGGGTAAGGTGGTTATGGTTAGCTGTGGGAGGGGTGGTTAAGGTTAGTTGTGGGAGGTTACAGTTTGTCATGGAGGTGGTGTGGTTAAAGTTAGCCATGGAGGAGGGTTAAGGTTAGTTCTGGGGGTTTGGTTAAGGTTAGCCGTCGGGTTGGGGTGGTTAAGGTTAAGCATCGGTAGAGGGAGGGTTCAGTGTGAGAATAGGGTTATGTTTATCTGTAGCAAAATATCTATTTATTATATTACTGTTGTCATTTGCACTCTAAGAGTAGAATATCGGTAAATTTACAGATATTCCTCTATCTGCTTTTCTGGGCACCCAAATTTCCGGGTGCCCTTTATTCATGTACACTGGCAGCCACACAGAGGGACAGCTAGAGATGTTAACTGTCCAACATCCTCTGTGAAGTGCAGCAACAAACGTGTGTAATAAGAAATAATGAGAAAAGTGTCTGATTCAAGCATTCAGCCACAGATTCAGCTATGAGTGGATGTCTAACTGACATCTTAGGCAACAGAATACCCAAGCAGCTCTGTTGTACCAGGCCCTATCCCATAGAGCCTTATCAATCCCTGCCATGCACTGATGAGGACCAGCAGTTTGAAACAGGATGTCTGCATGTGGGGTTGATGTGGCTCTGTAAAATATAAACCTATAGGCTTGCTATACACCAGCAGTTCTGGATGCTAGCCTGGCTTCAGGGGCATAAAGAGGTAATTTACATATTCAGCAGTGATGCATCATGGGAAACCACAGTTGCTCACTTTAAGCTGAATTATCGCAAACACCTCTTGTTTTAAGAACGTAAATTACATTGAGATCTTAGGCCACCCCTGTCTCGTGAATTAAAGATCCTTTGATGGATTTTTCCCAGTCAAGTGGCAATACAGTACTTTGGTGCTGAAGGTTCCTCCTCAACAAACACCCCCTTCCCTTTCCTTTAGCAGTGATAGTGCATGTTTAGTCACTTGTAGCCAACTTAGTACTTCCAGTTCATCCGTGAACGTGGATATCCGGACACATTATCCGCGGATATCCGACCTATTCAGATATCTGGATAGAAATCCGGAAGTGCCCTTTAAAATGCTTCCAAAATGTTTTAGGAGGTGAAAAACACCTCCTCCTCCTCTTTGTTCATGGATTTTGTCTTCCAGGGATTTGTAGGATGTCAAAAGCAATCTCACATACATTGGCCTGGAATCGAAACCCAGGTCAACTGCTTGGAAGGCAGCTATGCTCACCACTATACTGCCACACAGTGAATGCTTCGCTGTAGGAAAAAGTGTTGTTAAACTTCTTGGAGCAGACTTACTTCCTCCAAAAGACACACATACATCCACATAAAATCATTTAGCAGCAACTGCATGCACAGTCTCTGTGGGGCAGTTGGTTAGCGCATTTGGCTGTTAACCGAAGGGTTGGTGGTTTAAGCCCACCCAGGGACGGCCTTGCCTTTTGTGTTCAACAGTTTTCGGAAGAGAACCCCAGATAGCCATTTAGCAGCAACTGCATGCACAGTCTATGTGGTGCAATTGGTTCAGCCAAATGCACTAACCAATTGTGCCACAGAGACTGTGCACTCAGTTGCTGCTAAATGATTTTATGGGGATGTATGTGTGTGTTTTGGAGGGAGGAAGGAAGTCTGCTCCAAGAAGTTTAACACCACTTTTTCCTACAGCGAAACATTCACTGTGTGGCAGTATAGTGGTGAGCATAGCTGCCTTCCAAGCAGTTGACCTGGGTTCAATTCCTGGCCAATGTGAGCTTGCTTTTGACATCCTACAAATCCCTGGAAGACTAGATCCATGAACAAGAAGGAGGAGGAAGGAGGGTTTTTATCTGTGTAATCCGTTTCGGATCCAGATATCTGCAATATCCGCGGATATCCGTGTCATGCGTCCAAATATCCGCAGATAGCTATCTGGATTTTTAAAAAGATCCGGAATCGAAATCCGATCCAGAATGCGTAAAAAAGTTTGGATATCCGGAATCCGGATGAGCATCCCAGTAATCCTTTTCCGGGAATATTTTTATAAAGAATAAAAGCCTTGCTGAGAATCCCCTATGAAGAGATGGGCTAGTCTAAAACCTGTCACTTCTGTCAGATTTCTACTGCCTACTGTAAGTGACAGCATTATAGGAGAAAAGTAATTTATGGCTCATTTTACTCTGGAAAAAAATGCACTTCTTATTTGTATGTTTGCACATATTTTAAATTTTACAGTTTTTCGCTGTAGTGCCCCTTTAAAAAAGATTATCTCTGCCAAAATACACAACCAAGAGAAGCCTACTTAAAGGTCCGCTAATGCGAAAAATGTAAAATGCGTGTATGTGTACATACTGTATAAGATGAACATTTTATCCAGAGTAAAATGCACTACAAATCACAGATTTACACATTTTTCACTATAACTGTCACTTACAGTAGGTAGTAAAAGTCAGCAAAGTCTGACTGGTTTGTTTTGGGTTAGTCCATCTCCTCAGGGGGGATTCTCAGCATTTCCTTTATTATTTTCAATAGCACTCCCTGGAGAGTTTCCCCCTAGTGGTGTTTGGGAATCTTTAAGCCTGAAATCTGATCATGATATAAATTCCTCCCTTTATATTAAACTTTCTTCATATACTATTACTTTACAAGTCTATTGGAACACTTGTTCATAGGTACTCATGTGGAAGTGTAATAATTGCCTTCTGTTAAACCATTCTGACAAATCCCCTTTTCATGTTGTCTTTTTTTACCCTGCCCCCACTCACCAACAGAAAGGCCACTCATCAACCCAAAATCCACTTAACTGTGGATGTCATGGAAACCCCCTCCAAATGGACCATGCCGCTTGCCTCACATTGACACTTCAAGATAGACTGGCAGTCCACTTGAATTTTCAGTTCAAACTGGACCCATTTTGTTTCAGATCACTCTTCCAGTTATTGTCATTATCACTGAGAAGATGCATTTCTATCTAAGTTGCAAATAATAAACTGAGACAACATTGATACATATTGCTGTATAACCAGCAGGTAAATCTACCAAATAAAACCTTACTGTTAAGGTGGCCACACACCATACAATTAAAAGATCCAATTTTTCACCAAGCTGATAATTTTGATCAGTTGTCCCGAAAAATCAAGAGCTTTTCTTTGTTTTCGATCAATAAATCCAATCAAATTTCCCTTACTGACACTGGCAGAGAACTGGGCTTCTGAGAGCAGGGGATAGATAAAAAAGGTCAATAGTATATATATTTTAACACACTGAGACATGGTACAAACTGTATCATTGAGCTAAGACAAAACAACAAATCTATTTTTAAAGCGGATCCGAGATGAAAAACTAACTATAGCAAGTAACTTGTCTATATAGCTTATCTAAAGTTTAGACAGTTTACACAGGAAATCTAGCTGCAAACAGCTTTAATAGAATATGATTGATTATTCCTGTGATACAATGACAGCAGCCATGTTGTTTGTAAACATTACACAGAAGCAGGCTTATCTGCATCTTGAGCAAAAAAACCTAATCCCCCTCCTCCTCCCTCCTCCCCTCTGCCTCTGAAATCTCTTGCTAGTAATACCTCCCCCTCCTCCTGCCCAGACTTTGTTCCCATGAGCTCTTGCTACTGTCTGAAAGTGCCTTGGCTCTCTGAAAACCTGTGGGCGGGGCTTCTTTAGTTTATAGGGAATTAGAGTATTAAGACAAAAACAAAAAAAGTATTTTGGCTTGAGGAATGCCCTATAAACAATAGGAAAGGAACACAATTGTGCAATAAGTAAAAGTTCATCTCGGATCCACTTTAAAGAGAATCTGTATTGTTAAAATTGCACAAAAGTAAACATACCAGTGCGTTAGGGGACATCTCCTATTACCCTCTGACACAATTTCGCCGCTCCTCGCTGCATTAAAAGTGGTTAAAAACAGTTTTGAAAAGTTTGTTTATAAACAAACAAAATGGCCACCAAAACAGGAAGTAGGTTGATGTACAGTATGTTCACACATAGAAAATACATCCATACACAATCAGGCTGTATACAGCCTTCCTTTTGAATCTCAAGAGATCATTTGTGTGTTTCTTTCCCCCTGTTCTCATGCACTGAAGTTTCAGGCTGCTTGTTTCTTCCTGCAAACAGCTTTGCCCTTGTCTGTAATTCTTCAGTATGTGAAAGCCCAGCCAGCTCAGAGGACGATTTATCCAGCTTGTAAAAGATAAGAGAGAAGAGAGAAGCTGCTCTAATCCTAAATAACACACAGGCAGTGTGCATAGAGGGGCCTGGAAGGGGGAGTTCATAGCAGAACCACAACACTGAAGAACTTGGCAGCCTTCCAGACACAGGCTGACAAGCAGGGCCGGCTCTAGACAGGCACATATGAGGGGGCAGACAGAAATTTGCAGGGGGCACGAAGAAACCCTGCGCCGCGCGTAGCGCGGCGCGCCGAAAAATGGGCGTGGTCATGCAACAGACCGTGGGCGTGGTCATGGGTGGGGCCAAATATACATGTCATGACCTTACAGTGGTGTTAAAGGTCTGCCGGGGAAGTTTGAGCTCTGCTGTAGTGTATCCCCCAAAAATTTACAGCACAGACCAAAAGTTTGGACAAACCTTCAATGACTGTCATTAAATATTTTTCGTCAAATGCTAATATACTGGTATTGCGTGGTGTTTTTTACCACAAATACAGTTCTGCGCACTGCAGATTATCAAAAAAATGTTCTCAGGTGTAACACAGAAATATTTTTCGTCAAATGCTAATATACTGATATTGCGTGGTGTTTTTTTTACCACAAATACAGTTCTGCGCACTGCAGATTATCAAAAAAATGTTCTCAGGTGTAAACACAGAAATATTTTTCGTCAAATGCTAATATACTGGTATTGCGTGGTGTTTTTTACCACAAATACAGTTCTGCGCACTGCAGATTATCAAAAAAATGTTCTCAGGTGTAAACACAGAAATATTTTTCGTCAAATGCTAATATACTGATATTGCGTGGTGTTTTTTACCACAAATACAGTTCTGCGCACTGCAGGTTATCAAAAAAATGTTCTCAGGTGTAAACACAGAAATATTTTTCGTCAAATGCTAATATACTGATATTGCGTGGTGTTTTTTACCACAAATACAGTTCTGCGCACTGCAGATTATCAAAAAAATGTTCTCAGGTGTAACACAGAAATATTTTTCGTCAAATGCTAATATACTGATATTGCGTGGTGTTTTTTTTACCACAAATACAGTTCTGCGCACTGCAGATTATCAAAAAAATGTTCTCAGGTGTAAACACAGAAATATTTTTCGTCAAATGCTAATATACTGGTATTGCGTGGTGTTTTTTACCACAAATACAGTTCTGCGCACTGCAGATTATCAAAAAAATGTTCTCAGGTGTAAACACAGAAATATTTTTCGTCAAATGCTAATATACTGATATTGCGTGGTGTTTTTTACCACAAATACAGTTCTGCGCACTGCAGGTTATCAAAAAAATGTTCTCAGGTGTAAACACAGAAATATTTTTCGTCAAATGCTAATATACTGATATTGCGTGTTTTTTTAACCACAAATACAGTTCTGCCACGCACTGCAGATTATTGAAAAAAATGTTCTCAGGTGTAACACAGTCAGAAATAATTTTCTTCAAATGCTAATATGCTGCGTGTTTTTTATTTTTAGCACAATTACAGTGCTGTGCAGAGGGCCTGAGGTGGCAGCAGATGGCAAAGAACGCACACAAAATAAATGAGGCACTCTGAACTATTGATTTGCCAGAAAGGCTGCAGTGCACTCTGGCAGTGACACTGATTGACCTTAAATGAGGCAATTATCGGATTTGCCAGCCAGGCTGACTATTGGACTGGTCACTGGCAACTGAACTGGCACAGCACACCAGACCTGCAGCACTCTGATCGATTTTGCCAAATGCCAATGCAATTGGCACAGCACACTGCGCAGCCACACTGCCACAGCCAGTGTCTGGAGAGGCGGGTGGCAGTCAGATGGCGGCGGGTAGCAGAAGGCGGGCGGACAAATATGCTGGCTGAAAAAGTTTGCCGAGTGCTGCTCTCCGAGAGGAGTCTCAGCTAGCTCTGACGCAGGCACAGTGGCGGGAGCGGGACCTTAAGAGGCCGCCCTGCATAGAGGAGGAGTCGACTCTCTCAGAGGAGGAGAATTCCTCTTTCTCTGAGAGAGTCGACTCCTCCTCTATGCGGGGCGGCTCTTAATGTCGCCACACTGCCTGCGTCACAGCCGAGACTCGTCTCGGAGAGCCGTCGGAGGAAGAAGCGGTCATGTGACTGATCACATGACCGCTCTGCGCTCCACGCAGGACCAGGAAGCAGCCGCAGCGGCAGAGCGAGAGCCGCTCTGATTTGAGGGGGCAACGAGTCTGTTTGAGGGGGCTCTGCCCCCTCTCGCCCCCCCCCTAAAGCCGGCCCTGCTGACAAGTCTGACAGGGGGAAAGATACATTGATTTATTACAGAGATAGTGATAGCAGAAAGTGCTGCAGTAAGCCAGGACACATTAGAATAGCTTTTGGAACTTGTAGGATGATAAAAAACAGGATGCAATTTTTGTTACGGAGTCTCTTTAAAGTTTTTAAGTATAACATAAAACAGTGGGACATTGAAAAGTAATTTTTGGCAGTTAAAGGATGGTAGGAGGACTACGCATTTTCACATGCAGGATATTTCAAAAAGCTAGCACTTCTTGAAATGACTTGTTCTCTTTAAATAGAGCTACATAAAGGTTTATGTCCTTCCATCCATTTTTATGAATTGATGAATAATCCCTTGTGGATTTTGGAAAGGCTTAATTTAATTATTAACATAATGTTAATCACCGTTCATTATGATTACAGATTGCACTGAGCCTGCATAACAATTTATCTAAAGAATCCGGTTTAAATAATAAAGAGGCGGCTCGGTTATGGTCTTCTGTAAATCCGTTGGGTACTTGCGATAATACCATTGTTCGGCGTTAGCGTCTCGGTGACCGTAAATCACTCGGCTTCATGGGCAGCGGGAGGTGCACACCTGATTGAAATTCATAAGGTCAAAAAAGAAAACTAAAAATCAATTTATAAGCCATGAAAATTTAGGTTACAACTTTATTCACCAGCAGTAAAAAAAAAAAAAAAAAAAAAAAAAAGTCACTGGAGCGAGTTTGAGAAATCAGCTGCAGAACGTGAGAGGCCGGCAGTGGAAGAATTATTATCTGCTAGATACCGGGAAGGTGGAGAGCGTTTCATTTTATCAGACATTACAGAATTCCTGGGTGTAACATAAGAGACAGCTGGCTGACTGTGAAAGATTTCTCCGACATCATAACTGTAGAAGGAAGATGGCTTCAGCAGTGTGGCCTCCTGCAATGACCACATAGGGCTTATACCCCTGATAGAATACTAATATTACTGAGACAAGAGAAGCTGCCGATTCTGAAATGACCTGGTTCAAGCTCATCAATGGGTGGAGAAACCTGGACAAGTGACTTGCGGCATCCTTGCTAAAATTCTGGATTTTTCTGGAGGGAAGATATACCCTTATTATATGCCACACCTAATTGTAATACATGTTGCTAATGACTCAGCGGGAATGTTTGGTGGCTTGTAAGAGTTATCAGCTAATTAAATCAGTCCAAATCGTGGAGGTGATAGGGAAAAAAGTTTATTACAAAAGGAGGCTTGGTTGATCAGTATTACTGAAGCACTGGGCCCATTAGGGCTCAATGAGCGCAATGATCTTACATGCTTTTTGTGAAGTGGTTGTTATTTCCCCCCCCTTTCCCTCTTCCTTTCCTACCCTTCTCTCTCTTTTCCCTTCCATTTCACCCCCCTCCCCTTCTTTTTCCCCCCTTCCCCCTCCCCTTTTCTCCCCCCCCCCTTTCACTTCCTCTTCTCTCCTCCCTACTCCCTCTCCCCAACCCTATACAGTTAAGGCCCCCACCTACAGGCTTTTTCCATAGACCGGATCTGATATAGAGGAGGTGCTGCTATTTATTAAAAGTTGTTAGCAATAGAATTAATGAATTTATCCGTACTGTATAGTATGTTTACCAAATAGTTAGCTATTAGATATGGTAGCAACTTTATTGAAATGTATGTGTGTGTGTGTGTGTATATGTGTATATGTATATATATATATATATATATATATATATATATATATATATATATATATATATATATATATATAATATAATTTCACCTGCTTCAAAGTCTTGGGACGAAGTCTTTTTTCTTATTTAAGCCTGCAGGAGTGGAAGGATGCTGATTTTTAATTCAGGGTGTGCCTTTTAAATTTTGGCCACAAGATGGCCACAGCGCGCAATGCGTGTCCTCGGCATGCGTCTTTAGTGCTTGCCATGCAACCGAAGATGCGCATGCTGGGACGTGGTGACGTCAGCAGAAGAAGACCAGATGTGAGGGAACGGCGAGACGCTTGAAAAAGCGGAAAACGCCGCCCCCCCCCCCCCCCTACACACACACACACACACACACACACACACACACACACACACACACACACACACACACTAGAAGCCAAGGAGTGTGGCGCACGCCGCGGGATGTGAGTGACCCGGCGGCCAACAGTACACAGGGGACCAGCAAGGCCCCTCTGATGAGGCCCGCAAATGTCAAGGGCGAAACGGCTGTAAGGGCAGCCAATCTGGATTAACCCCGGCACCCAGAGCATCCATCCAGTCCACAATAACCTACACTAAGTGGTCATGCAAGTATCCTGCACTGCTTACTCTATGGCTCCTCACTTGCTTTCATGCTTTGCTCTATTGTTGTGCATATGACTGCTTTCATGGGATTGCATTCAGAAGTTGACACATGTTGCCAGATTGGCTCAGATGCATTTTATGCACTATATGCAAAGTCCAATAAATTGGTGAGAAACGTTTAAGTTTGGAGTGCCTGCCAGTTTGTTCTTTACATGTTGGAGCAAATTAAATTGGAACCGAACTCTAAAGTTTAATAACTGAGTAAAGCCTTGTACACACACCAAACTAAAGTCATTTAAAATGTCCAATAAACAACAGTTTCCCCCGTGTTGGATGACAATTGTGTGCAAAAATGTAGCCATACGACAACGAGGAGTGACCAACGTCTGGCATTTTGCCTGGTCTATCCAGAGTATGGGTAAGTAGGGTTATCTGCAAGCACCTTGGAGTGAAAACAAAAACCATAGAGACACCAGGAGCCCCAATAGTGTAGTATGTCAAACAATTGAAGCAAGTGGTTGAGAAGAATGGGTACTCACAAAGGGAGGTTGCAGGTGGACAACCAACCACTGTAGGTGGGTGGAAGTGCACAAACCCGATTCCCCTGGGGTTTCCAGTTGGACTGGACGTGGTCACTCTCTTGGTACAAAATAGCTCTAGATGGTTGTAGGGTAAGAAGGCCCTACCCCCTCCTGAAGGAGGGTGTGCGACATGTGTGGCCAAGTGTATATTAAAGTTCGTTGCCATTATCTGACCCTTGTCGTCATTGAGGTAAGCCACCTCACCTTTACTATTTTAACAGTTTTTAATGAAGTTTTATCATCATCTGTGGGTGCCTCTTATTCCCTCTTGGATTCATCCAGAGGAGCAACTCAGCTGACTACTAGGCAGATATCATGCAGTTGGCCACATGTGTACAGTGTCATTTGAAGGACACTGTTCTGCTGTCATGCATAATGTTGTTTCCACTTATGCGTGCAGTATTTAAATGAGTTGGTAATTTGCAATATTGGTGTGCAAAAACCACAAGTCTGTTCAAAGACCTCACAAGTAAAGTTGTTTCTGCGATGTTGGTCATTGTTGGGCGAGTGTACGGACTTAAGGTGGCATTATGGATTACAAATGGCAGATAAACTTAGATACTCGCATTAAAGCTGTCTTCCTCAAATCCAGCAGAGTTTTATTTCCTGTCTCAGATACAGCACTAATGCATACATCTGGAACGTTCTACTGAATTCATCGTGCCATTGGAGTAGTGCCACAAATGAGGGTGCATACGCACATCCTATCTTGATTGGCCTATGATTAGCCAAATGTACTGCTACCCTAATGTAGGAGCTATTTCAGAAAGGAGACACAGTTACCCCAATGTAAGAGATGGTTCAGAGAGGAGATACTATTACCCTAATGTGGGAGCAGTTTCAGAGAGGAGACGTAGTTACCCCAAGAGCTGTTCCAGAGAAGGGATACTGT
This sequence comes from Hyperolius riggenbachi, assembly GCF_040937935.1. Taxonomy (NCBI): domain Eukaryota; kingdom Metazoa; phylum Chordata; class Amphibia; order Anura; family Hyperoliidae; genus Hyperolius; species Hyperolius riggenbachi. The sequence continues at coordinate 195,606,179 of NC_090657.1, forward strand.
TACCCCAATGTAAAAGCTGCTTCAGAGAGGATATACTGCTACCCCAATGTAGGAGCTGCTTCAGAGAGGATATACTGCTACCCCAATGTAGGAGCTGCTTCAGAGAAGAAATACTGCTACCCAAATGTAGGAGCTGCTTCAGAGAGGATATATTGCTACCCCAATGTAGGAGCTGCCTCAGAGAGGATATACTGCTACCCAAATGTAGGAGCTGCTTCAGAGAGGATATACTGCTAGCCAAATGTAGGAGCTGCTTCAGAGAGGACATACTGCTACCCCAATGTAGGAGCTGCTTCAGAGAGGATATACTGCTACCCCAACGTAGGAGCTGCTTTAGAGAGGATATACTGCTACCCCAACATAGGAGCTTCGTCAGAGAAGGGATACTGTTATCCCAATTTAAGAGTTGCTCCAGAAAGGAGATACTGTTACCACAATGTAGATGTTGCTTCATAGAGAAGTTACTGCTACCCTAATGTAGGAGCTGCTTTAGAGAAGGCATACAGTTACACCAATTTAAAGGAGAACTGTAGTGAGAGGGATATGGAGGCTGCCATATTTATTTCCTTTCAAGCCATACCAGTTGCCTGGCTATCCTGCTGATCATCTGCCTCTAATACTATAAGCCATAGCCCCTGAACAAGCATGCAGCAGATCAGGTGTTTCTGACATTTTTGTCAGATCTGACAAGATTAGCTGCATGCTTGTTTCTGGTGTTATTCTGCAGGCAGATAGCTCAGGAAGGCTGCCAGACAACTGGTATTGCTTAAAAGGAAATCAATAGGGCAGCCTCCATATGCTTCTCACTACAGTTCTCCTTTAAGAGCTGCTTCAGAGAGGATATACTGCTACCCCAATGTAGGCGCTGCTTCAGAGAAGGGATACTGTTACCCCAATTTAAGAGCTGCTTCTGAAAGGAGATACTGTTATAACAATGTAGATGTTGCTTCAGAGAGGAGATACTGCTACCCCAATGTTATAGCCATTGGGAGAGGAGATACTGCTACCCCAATGTAGAGGTTATTTCAGAGAGGAGATAACCCATTGTAATCCTTCGGAAGATACTGCTGTAATGGCTGCTTAAGAGATGAGATAATGCCACTGCTGTGTAGAGGTTGTATCAGACAGAGCATAGCATAGTACTACCTCAGTGTAGGACTTTTTAGAAAAAACAGAATACTGCCCCAATGCAGGGGCTGTTTCGGAAAAGAGGTACAACTTCCCTAACATAGCGATACAGGATATGATATATCTACCCTGATGTAGAGGCTGTTTCAAACAGAGCTTCTAATACTTCTATTATCTGACTACTAGGATATTATTCGGAAACCCAGAATAAAGTTTGCTCTAGTTGTACATAAACTAGCGGAAAAAAAAGTACAAAGGCACATTTGGAAATGGGAAATAAAAAACGCCGCCGTCATCAAGAGGTTAACAGGCAAAGCAAGGTTTTATTATAACAACATTTGAACTCCAAGCGAAAAGGTTATTTATTTAAAATCTCAGTATGTTTCATCCATCTCGACTCTAAATTCCCTTTAAGTGTTTGCATTTCCTTGACATTAGCCTACCTACCTGCGACCGGTAACTCATTTGCTTTTAACAGTAATTTTATTTCAGAAAAACAAATTTCTGCTATTTTCCCCCCCACCACTTAATGTCTTTAACGCCACTCATAATAGAAGTGACATTAGGAAAGGTGAGCATGCTGTCTCCAAATGATCCTTTAATCACACCGGCCGCACTCTTATCGCCCCTTTTATCTAATTTCCTAATTGTTGACGCGACCCGCCGACCTCAGGGGTCAACCGGCCGGGGTAATGGAAACAGCAGAAATGGTCCGATTAAATTAAAAAAATAACAAAAATTACATTTCAAAACCTTGGAAATCTGCTGCTTTAGCTGCTGATAAAAAATAAAAAGGAATGAAAAAAAGAGCTCACAATAATAGCTTTGCCCACACAGAAAACCTAGCGAAGGAATAAAAAGGAAATCATTCATATGCAAAAAACAAAACATTAAAGAAGACTTCACATGTGAGCGGGAGAAATGAAAGCATAAATTAGACAAGGTTAAGATCCTCATCGGGTTTTACTAACAAAGCTCCGGGGGATTGTGAATTTCTGTGTTCTTCTAATCAAACAGGGGAACCGACCATAGAAACTTATGATAAATTAGCATGAGGAATAGAAGCTTCACAGGGCCGGGGACCCAAATATACATCAAAAGAGCAGGTTGATACACAGGGAGACGAGTGTGCAGCTAATGTGCAGCTGTAGGAACATGGCTAATGTGGTCCTGGCAAAGGAGAGGAACAGATCAAGTCTCTGAATTTCTAGACCACATAAAGATCTTAATCCCGCTGTATGACTGGCTGCATGTGTTTCCTTACATGTTTCTGAACGCAAGCATTTTGGGGTTAAAGGACAACTGAAGTGCGGGATATGGAGGCCGCCATATTTATTTCCTTTTAAACCATGCAAATTGCCTGGCTATCCTGCTGATTCTGTGCCCCGAATACATGTTGCCATAAACCCTGAACAAGCATGCAAATCGAATGTTTGACTGACACCACTGATGCATGAAAGACCAGCAGGACTGCCGGGCACCTGGTATTACTTAAAAGAAAATAAATATGGTAGCCACATTATACAAACAGTTATTACTGTATTAGTATTTATGTAGCCCTGACCTCTTCCACAGCGCTGTACAGAGTATATTGTCTTGTCACTAAACTGTCCCTCAGACAGTACGCTCCGTTCCACGTGGCGGTGATTGACAGCGCCGCTCGTGCAGGCACAGTACAGGCTGACCTCCAGGTCGGCCTGAAGTCATCACCGCGGACCGGGAAGCAGAGGCGGCGAACGGCTGCGTGCAGAGCTGCGGCGAGGGACATGCTGGGAGCTTGGGGCTGGATGAAGCCCCGGGTAAGTAGCCCTTCTTTTACTTATAAAAGGCTGATAACTCCTTTAAGGACTGAACTTTTTTTTTATATGCATGTCAAGAGGGTATATTACTGTAATTTTTTTTAAATTATGGGCTTGTAAATAGTGATGGACGCGAAACTGAAAAATGCACTTTTATTTCCAAATGAAATATTGGCGCCATACATTGTGATAGGGACATAATTTAAATGGTGCAATAACCGGGACAAATGGGTAAATAAAATACGTGGGTTTTAATTATGGGGGCATGTATTATTTTAAAACTATATAGGCCAAAAACTGATAATCAATTTTTTCCATTCTTTTCCTAATACCCCCGTTAAAATGCATTTCGAAAAAAAAAAATAATTCTTAGCAAAATGCACCACCCAAAGAAAGCCTAGTTGGTGGAGGAAAAAATATTTAGATAATTTCGTTATCGAAAATATACTGAAGGCTGAAGTGGTTAAGCAAGCGAGAAAATGCTCTAAATAATTTTAATAGTACTTTACATTTTCATTAGATTTTTGGTACTTTTTCAATTGCTAAGTGCTGAAAAGTTATTTTAAAAAGATGTTGAAAATCACCACCTAGCAGAAATCTAGGGAGAAAAAGATAATTGCATATAAGCCCAAGTTGGATAATATCTGCATGACATCTATCAGTCATGGCATACATTTCATTCCCCCAGTTTTACCTGTGTAAAGTGAACCTGTACGTGCAAATAAATATTACATACTTACCTCACCATCAGTTCCTCTCAGACACTCACCATTTTCTTCTTACAACCATTCATTCCAGTGCTAACAAAATTTTGTCACAACTGAAATGTATCAGTTGCTTTCAGTTATATATCAGTTGCTGTCGGTTACATCTGAAAGGACATATGATGGGCAAGGTAATGCTCGTGTTTCCCATGGCTCAAGTGGGCGGTATTACAGTTTAACAGTGTGTTGACCAGGCTGTTAAGGGGTAATGGCCATTTTCAAAATGGAGGATGGAGAATTCCATTGATCACAGTGGACAAACAGGACTCTGGAGAAGAGAAAAGGATTAGATGAGCAGACTGCTCGGGAGATAAGTATAATTTTCGTTTAAGGTTTACTTTAAGAACCCAGACCCCAGTCAGGTGGACCTTTCTCTTCAACCCGGCCATGTTTCCTGGTCTTGCTTAACTTGTTTTGCTGATGACTCTCCTGTAAGCATGTATGCCTTATGGGTTCTCTAGAAGGACTACAGGCAAACATGAAAAAAAGGTCTAGTGCATTTAAAAAATAGTTTGGAAGTTGAGCTGTAAAAATCTGTTGCATTATTAAATCTGTGGGGTATTTTTGAACATGTATGAAGATGATAGTACACCCCCCCACTTCAACCCCTCTCCCCCCCCCCCCCCAATAAATCACCCCACATTTTTAGTAAGTGTACTTTGCGGGTGGGCAGCATCAAGTACAGACCGATGTCACTGTCACAACACGACAAATAAATGTAGTGGAGAGGCTTTCAGTGTATGTATCAGAATGTGTGCCGAGGTATACTCTGCTCATCATTAATAACTTGTCCTCTTTCTCTCGCATTAGACCAAAGCCAGCCCATCAATCTGACCATTTCTAATGAGATATGGGATAATACTGCATGGCGCACACTCGCTGTCAGCCACCGGCTGATGGCTTTAGAATAAGAAACGATCCTTCATTAATTAACCTTCACTTTCTATGTAGATTCTCTCATTGAGATGCAGGTAATTAAACCAAGGTCATCCCAAGGACTGACAAGAAAAAACAGCCGTGTCTTATGTGGAAAGTGCGGCCCCTTTGCTTAGCGGAGGGAGGAATGCAGGAGAGATCAGAGCTTGAAGAGGTCTGAAAGAAACCGTGTATTTTGGTGGATTATGTAATCCAGGCAACACATCGTGTACAGCCTGAGCCCGGGGTTATCGGGGCACTGAGGGGTTGACTTTAGACAGCCTTTGCTAAATTATTATAAATTAATCACTTTTACACATGACGTTTTATATTTATGCTTAACATCTAAAAATCATCATTCTCCTTCTCTGAAGAAACATGCCATTGCTCCACATACTTTATTTTTAATCAACTTACCAACTACCAACTAACAGAATGGCACCGATATTCAACCTGCTTGAACTCTGCTGCTCGTCTCATTCATCTTCCTCTGCTGCTTCTCTCTGTCAAGCTCTTCATTGGCTGCCAATAAACCAGAGGATCCAGTTCCAACTCTTTAATTTACAAAGCTCTCCACAATCTCTCTCCTTTGTACATCTCCTCACTAGTTTCCAGATACCAATCTAACCGCAATCTCAGATCTGCACATGACCGTCTTTAATCTTCCTCTAGAATCACCTCCGTCACTCTCCAACCTTTGGTATCTTTAAACGTGTCCACAAAACTCACTTTTTCCATCAAACATATGCTCTACCATTCCCCCTTTAATTTCTAGCCAAGTTGTACACCTCCCAAACAACCTAAACACACTGCCTTTAATTATGAATATTGTATACTACTCCACCTCTTGTCCCCCCCCCCCGCCCTAGTCCTTAGATTGTAAGCTCCCAATGACAGGGCTCTCACCCTTTTGTGTTTTGGAATTTCAAGTGTGAAATGTATTCATATTAATTTTGTCACTGTAACTACCAATTCTGTATTTTGTACCAACTCTGTATTTTGTATTAGTTTGTGCCCCATGTTTGTTTCTTACTTTTGTACAGCACCACCTAATTTGTGGGCCCTTCATAAATCAATAATAATAATCAAGGATGTGGTCTGGAGTCCAAAGGCCCTTCCAGGGAAAAGCAAACAAAAATACACAAAGAGCACAGGAGCCCTGTATATTGTAGTATTTAAGTGCACCAGATGTATATAGATAGGTGTAGTGAAGAGGTACTCACAAGTGTGGGTTGCAAGACCAGCAACCACAGTATCAGGCAAGTGAGGAAAACCAAAATCTTTGATTCTTCCTTAGGTGGTGGGTCACTCTTCAAGAAAAAACAGTTGAGAACTCCAGAAGAACTCAATACTTGTCCCCTTCCAAGGAATAGGGCGTTGGGGAAAATATTAGGGTGGAGGAGGTGCCCCAATGACAATGGTGTTTGTTTTAAAGACATTTTGTAAAAGTTCTATGGGTAGCTAATAAACAAAAATATAGCTTTAAAAGAATAAATAGTGGGTTTATTGGACACTTTAAAAAGACAATGTCTTTCGTGGGTCCCTGCCCACTTCTCTGGTCTAGTCATCAGTGTCTTTAAAGACAGGAGCGCCTGTAGAAAACAAGATGACCTTTGTTAAAATATTATAAATGAATCCCTTTTTTCATTATTTATATATTTAACATCTAAAAATCATCATTCACCTTCTCTGAAGATTGCCATTACTCCACCTACTTTATATTCTTTAATGTTTATTGGAATATGACTACACTTTTCAGAACAGCCTAGCTAGTGTAGGCTGTAGCACAATAGTACAACACTGTTGTGTGCAATCAAGTCATTGGCTAGTCCAATGAATACTTATAAAGTGGAATGAGGGAGGAGCTGGGAGGATATAAGTGGAAGGGGGCACTGGTAGCAGAATGTCATGTAGAAAGCAAGTCCAGGGAGTTATAAATGGTACCCGGCTCAAGCAGAAGATTTCAAAACCTCTGTAGGGAACTTAAACATTCTTTTCTGAGAATTTTGACTAAAAGATGGTAAAAATCATATAACAAGATGGAACATGAGCATTCAACTAACTAAATTGAACAGTAGAATTTCAGTGAAACATTGTGGCGTAAAGTAGAGCGCTGACTGGGGTGGCGAGGGAGGGGCATGGGGGACGGGGAGGGGTTTAGGGAGGGATGGGCTCTGTTTACTTGTTATAAGCTTGGCAATTTGCACATGTTGATTGTATACAAATAGTTGATAATCAAAAACATAAATAAAATGTTTTAAAAAAAATGGACCATTTACAGTACTTGAATACACAAAGACACAGATTAATACAGGTGTCTCTCTATGCTATTGCTAGCTAGTCTCACCATTCTGTGGTCATCAATAAAGATGAGTAAAAAAAATTTCTCCTAACATGGTAATTATGAAGGTGAAAGTTGCGGCCAGCAAATCATTGAGCAGTGTTACCACGGAGCTGGTTGTATGGATAAGCTGCCTGTAGCTTTAACTTGTCAGTCATAGCGTTTTCCGATTTGTTGCTAATTAAAGTATAAGGGGAATATTTGTGCCCATCACTACAACTATTTGTAATCTTTGGTCAACTTTTCCGCTGAGATGAAAGAAGTCAAAGATCTTCAAATATGTATCTTCATCGTGTTGCTACAGAGAACTGCTCCCATTTTCTTTACTTCCAGGTGTGGCCGTGTAGATCTCTGTAGTCATCTAACCTGCCGCTACTATAAAGTAGTCGTGGGGCTGATCGGATTTAAGATGTAAAATAAGGCTTTTGGGATTTACAATGTTCATGAACTAATACAGCTTTTAAAGTGGACCTGAGATCTTGCACATGATAGAAGGAAAACAGAGTAATGTATCCTGTATGTATTTAAATAGTTTAGCCTGTCTAATTCCCCCTCATCTGTGACTATTACAACTGTAATTTGATCTCTAAACTGTGTCCGCTGGCTGCCTTGGTAGATCAGCTTATTTGTCAACACAGGATGTTTACCCTATGTCTGCCTCCATGAAAGCAGGAAGAAGACACACTGCAGATTTATTGCAGGATTTGTATCAGCTGTTACAAATCAATGTTTTTTTTAACGTTATGCTGTTGCTTATCTTTTGGAGCAAAGGGGAATTTCTGAGTTTAGGTCCGCTTTGAAGTGGGGGTACTGCAAGGTGCTTGCAAGTTTCTGATATACTTAACCTTCTTTACTGGACATTTAGGGAGCGAGTGTGTGTTGCGGCGCTGTCGCATGAGTTGGGCATTAGGAGGTGCTGCTAGTAAGAAATATTGGTAATTTATATTACAGATATTTTACTAGGCACTAACCCAACACCCATTCTCACTTGATCCCTCCCTCTCACTTGTAAAGCTCTTGCTAATGTAATGCTATGGGTGATTTAAAATAAAATCACATCCCTGTGTGGCATCACACACATAGAATTACATTGGAGGCAGGAAATTTGGGCGCATGAGGCAGGTGGACAAAAAGGGCGCTGCCATTCACTCCCATAATAATCGTTTAATAGGCGTTTAACAGGAAAAAAGGGCGCCGGAGAAAAATAACGTTTTACAAGCGGCGCCTGGAGACTTTTAATGTTTTATAACTGCTTCTCATGATTACACATTATTTAATGATTTATAATTTTTTAAACATTATTTTTAAACGAAAAACAGCACAATATTTTTTTAAAACGTTATTAATGCTTACCACAGGGGGGTCTTAGGTTTAGGCACCACCAGGGGCGTCTTAGGTTTAGGCACCACCAGGGGGGTCTTAGGTTTAGGCACCACCAGGGGGGTCTTAGGTTTAGGTACCACCAGGGGGGTCTTAGGTTTAGGCACCACCAGGGGGGTCTAGGGGTTAGGGGTAGGTACAGGGAGGGTTCTGTGTGAGAGTAGGGTTAGGTATAGTTTTAGTAAAATTTCTTATTAACCTTTTATAAAAATGTTATTATACATTTCACTTTTTAAACAGGGAAGATTAACGTTTTTACAATTGCCGATTTCATACACATTATTTAATGAGGTATAACTTTATAAAACATTATTTTTAAACGAAATATAGCACATTTTTTTTTTAAACATTATTCATGCTTATCGTTTAAAACCCTGCACCCTTTTTTCCCGACGCCCTTTTTTAACGTACGCCATTACATTAGGAAGAGCTTTTCAAATCACAAGCGCTTAGAAAAGCTCTGCTTAGCCCAGGCCTAATTCTAGGTGCCTTGCAGACTTCCAGCTTTTTCTCTCACTTTTGTTTCATCATCAAATCAATAAGAGAATTATGATGGGTAGTGGAGGTGCTATCTGCTTATCCTAATCATCATCCCCAACCCAAATCTATCATATTTGCCACATCATAGCCACACTCCTCAATAGTCATCTAAATGGTATGGAGTGGGTTGTGGCTTTTACATGTAAGGGCCCCCTTCTGTACCAACAAAGGCAGGGAATGAGTGGTGTTCCCAAAGAAGCAAAATGAACAGGTACATTCTGGCACCAATTCCATATTTACCTCTCAAAGTGTGCAGCAGTTTTATGCTCCTGTCTGATTTTTCTGTCCTGCTGCCCCAAACCTTTGGAACTCCCCTACCATGCGCTTTGAGTCCTTTGGGAAAACAGCACTGTACAAATACTGTCAGGGACGGTTGTAGACTTTTTGCCGCCTGAGGGAAGCTTGGTAGGACACTGCCCCCCCCCGTATACGTGGTATCATTGCCCCCAGTATAGGTAGCCTGGAGGGGGTAGCAGCCAGGAAGGGGGTCAGCGGGCATAGAGGTGGGGAAGGGGAGTTGGACCCCCCTCCCTCACCTGGGGCTCCCCCGTACACGCTCCCTCTCCAGCTAATTGCGCAACATTTTTATTTGTGTCAGGCCATGAGCAGGGAAAGCAATGACTCACCTGCTTCCGTTCCAGGCGCTGCATTCTACCACTCCTGTCACTTCCTGCATTGCCGTCCACTGTACTACGGAAGTGACGCGAGCGGTGGAACACAAGCAGGTGAGTCATTGCTTTCCGCACCCCCTTCCTGCCTGCTACCCCCTCCAGCTCGTCGCCCCCACCCACCCATGGCCAGGTGGGCAGAGCCCCTACACTTCTGCCGCCTGAGGAAGCTGCCTCACCCCGCCTCATGTGAATGTTGTTGTTGTTGTTGTCGCCTCTTTTTCCATTAAGTTTGTTAGCTAACTGTTCCAATGCTATTCCAGCACTCCTGTGACGTTACATCAACACTGGACCAACATGGGGTTAAATATGCGTGGGCGTGATGAGCGGGAGATTGAGGCAGATGGGAAGAGAAGACTGCTGTGGTATATAGAATTGGTGCCAGTGCTTCCTTCCTCTCTCTGTTTGTGATGTGGTACTGTTAATATAGCACTGCTAAGGGGATATGGATTACTGTGGGGGGAGTGGTACGGCTGGGGCTGAATTCCTATTAAAGAATACCCGAAGTGACATGTGACATGATGAGATAGACATGTGTATGTACAGTGCCCAGCACACAAATAACTATGCTGTGTTTCTTTTTTTCTTTCTCTGCCTGAAAGAGTTAAATATCAGGTATGTAAGTGGCTGACTCAGTCCTGACTCAGACAGGAAGTGACTACAGTGTGACCCACACTGATAAGATATTCCTCTTTTTTACCTCTTTCTTGCTCTTAGAAGCCATTGTCTGCTAGGAAAGTGTTTTATAGTTGGAATTTCTTATCAGTGAGGGTCAGACTGTAGTCACTTCCTGTCTCAGTCAGGACTGAGTCAGCCACTTACATACCTTATATTTGATATTGAATGTAATGAAGCAGTAGCAGCCTTATTAATCTGTCAGGACCAGGAACAAAAATGGAGATTTCCTTCCGGCGTTAATAAGGACTATTTATGGACCCGTTTAGGAATCTTAAAGTTGACCTGAATTCTTGCACAGGACAGAAGGAAAACCGAGAGTAATGCACCCTGTATGTATTCAGAGAGTTTAGCCTGTCTAATTCCCCCTCATTTGTGTCTAATCACAAGCTGTAATTTGATCTCTCCCCTGTTTCATTTGACTGCCATGGCAGATAAGCTCAGTTGAAAGCACAGGAGGGTAACAATATGTCTACTGCCATGAATCAGGAAGTAGAAACAGTGCAAATTTATTGCAGGATTTGATTAGATTCATCTGTAACGAAAAATGTTTTTCTTTAAGGGGCCTTTCCCACTGGGGCGGTGCGGTGGGTTAAATTGACGCACTGCTACGGCACTCCAGTGCAAACCTATGGGGTAAATCACGGTGCAGAGTGGTCTGCCGGAAGTCATTGATCTAATGCTGGTCCAGAACTACGTTACCACACAGCGACTTGCAGCGACGTGCGGCGATCTGCGTCGGCCTGGAAGTCATGTGAATCTACGGCGTCGCGGAGATTTAAAAAATAATTCCGGCACGCCGTGCATGCGCGGAAGCGTATTTTTACAATATGCTCCCATGCTGTTCTGCATATCCCGAAGCAGGAAGTGACCGCAAGCTGGGGAATACCGCTTAGTAACGCGATATTCTAGGAAGGACCGTTTTTGGCGGTGTTGCGGGCGCACCGCTGGTTTTCAGTGTGAAGTGGGCCTAAAGGTTATTATGCTGTTACGTATCTTTTAAAGCAGACGGGAAGTTCTGAGTTCAGGTCCGCTTTAAATGGCCAACACGGAAGTGTATTGTTTTACCCCACTGTCGGAAAATTTGTCTGCCCCATTTTCTCATTTGTTTATCTCAAATTATTACAGAACTATAAACTATCCTAGAGTTCAGTGCTAAAAATGACTTAAGGACGGAGTAATAAATTCAAAATTCTAGTAAAAGAAACCAAAAAAAATAAAACATGTTTCACTATACTATAGAAATCCAATAAAAAACAAAGAAAGAGTTTTCTATCTCCTGCCCGTGTTTGTCTGTTTACAGTTTTCCCTGAAAGTCCTCACAGCTCGGATGAGCCTGAACACCGCTCTAAATATTTCAGGCTTCTGCCAAAAGTGTTCGGGCTTAATTAGATTATGATATTTCAAAGCTCGCCCAGTTGTTGTAATTTGTTTATGATACAGAGCTGCTCTTTGATCATGCAAGCTCATTTTTATGGAAACCATGTTAGTGAGCTCAGGATAAGAAATTAAGTGCATTGAGTTTGCGGGAAGGAAAATACAGGAAATTAAGCAGTGCTTAAAACGAGCTTATAAATAATAAATTGGGCCATGTCTAGCTCAGGAAGATTTAAGAAAATATTTTGTCTTTCACATCAGCTCCAGTTCATAAGTATGCAGATTAGCCTATATTGCTTCCTGTGATGTCTTACTGCCATGTTTCCCTCCTATTTACACTTTACGCGGAATCGATAGGGCGCCTTCCTTTTGGCACCGGTGAATTGAAGACCTTGTTCAGCCTATTTATGTTTAAATGTGCCCATAAGTCCCTGGCTGTTTTTCACAGATGGCATCATGCACGGCGCAGTGATTTTTCTGTTGATTACTCTTGTAATACACACGTCTCGGGGTAAATGAATTTTGCCAGGCACAGCGTCTGATCGTTTATAGAAAATTTCAAGGAAGCGTCATTAGAGTTGCAGAATCTGCTATTGGGAGGGGGGGAGGTGTGGTTGTGCTGGCTTGCAAAATCTATAGGAGAAATAAAATCATTCCCCAGGACTCAGGGTAGGTTTTCTGTAAAGGCTATTAAGGCCCGGGCCTTGGGCGGCTGCAGTCCAAGGGGAGCAGTCCAAGGTGGCACCTGGACTTGAAAAAGGGTATATTACATATGGAAGAGGAGGCTGTAACTGTGGAGGAACACAAAAAGGGAAACTGATGCATAAGGGAGCTGTTCATAAAAGAAAAGGACTAATGTACATGAATGTTACACATGGAAGAGGGGCTGAACATGGAATGGGAGGGGCAATGCGCAAGGGGAACCACAACATACTTGGCCTAGGGGCACAAAAATTATAAATCTGGCCTTTACAGGAACAGATATTCCCACCACAGGTTATGCTTTGAGTTTGAACTACCCTTCCGGGCTCTCACATTTCCTGCAGCTTCTGGTGGTGAGCTCTCTGCAGCTAAGTCCCCATCATTATGACCCCCTCACAGTCAGCAGTGGAATTGCACATTAAAGATAATGTGGCGGGAGCAGTGAGACTCAGCAGCTAGAAGGTACGGACACATAATAAATAGGCACGGAGGAGGAATTATGCTGTCAGTGCATGGGAGAGGTGTAGTACAGAGGGTCTCCAAAAACCATTTGTGGCTGCAAGAAGGATACAAGGTCAAAATAATAGCAGACTTGCTGGCAACACACAGAGGTGAGATACAAATAATAAAGAAGGGTTTATTCTAAGCAACTATGTACAGTACCATCTGTTAAGAGAATAGATACAACAACACCAGAATCAGAAGTATAGCTAAGGAGCTATGGGCCCTGGTGTGAGTTTCACTTTCTTCCCCCTCCCCCCCAAGCTTTCTATACAGAACAATTGATGTGGCGCACCAAGACCTACCAAAGACAACCACAGTGTCAGAGGTGCAAGGAGGGGATGGGGAACAACTTGTTAATGGTTATTATCATTCAAAGCATTTATAGAAGTGATCATTACCAGCACAGGACCAATAAAGAGCTAATACTGGGGTTGAAATGAAAATCTATCCCAACCAGGGAAAACACCAGGGGTGCAGCTTGGCTCAGGCAAACCAAGTGGCTGCTTGAGGCCTCACTCACAGCAGGGCCCTCCCATGCTTCCAGGGCCTTCCTGTCTGTGACTTATATGACCTCCGCTGCCTCCCCGTCACTCACACACAGACAGACCTCAGATCAGTGGCAATCTGAACAAAGGGTGAGAGCGGTGCAGAGACCACAGAGTACACTGCAGATTCAGAAGTGAGGTCATTCTGCATTTGCAGTGTGTTGTACAGTTACTGTGAGTTGCTCTCCTCTCTTTGGGTTGCAGCTGATCTGTAAGTCTGTGAGTGAGGAGGCAGCAGGAAGCTACATACACCCACTAACAACAATACACCCTGTACAAGGAGGAAACCTTGGCTACCTATACTGGGGGGTACCTTGGCTACCTGTACTGGGGGGGGGGGGTAGTGCACTCTGGCTATCTACATATACTCTAGGGCAGCCTTTCTCAACCTTTCTACCCTGGAGGAACCCTGCAAATAACTTTTGGATCTCAAGGAACCCCTGCAAACAATTTTTTGGTCTCGAGGAACCCCTGCATTTATTTTGCAGGAGGCATGGTCTTTAAAAGTATGTGTGGCTGTTTATTTAACTACCCCCATTACACTGCCACTCATTATACCATCTCCTGATGCCCCAATTTAGTGCTTCTTGTTAAAGTACTACTTATTATAGTGTGCTCTATTATACTTCCCCCACGATGGGGGAAAATGCCAAGGAACCCCTGCAGAGTCCTCAAGGAACCCTGGGGTTCCAGGGAACCCTGGTTGAGAAAGCCTGCTCTAGGGCTACCTATTTTCTCTTTTATTTGGGCGGTGGGGGGCATACCTTTGGTTACATATTATTAAGACTGGAGACTGGACTAAGACCCTGACTGGGGGGGGGGGGGAGGAGCCACATATTGTATGGCCCAGAAAGATCTTAGCGGCACCCCTGGAAAGCACCACTGAACCAAGTCCAATAACGGTCCCAAATCCAGTCTTAGAACCTCAGTGTTAAATTCCGAGAGATTCCTTCTCTTATAACACATAAGCAGTAACATAATGAGTAGCTTGGACACAGGCTTATAGTAATGATCTAGAAAATAGCACCGGCAGTGCTTCTGTGTGTGAAACGAATTTAATAAGCAAAACAGCCTGGTAAAAATGGCACTTACTAAATATACACACAGTCCATACATGCATCAGAATGTGAGGAATAAAAAGCAAGGTATCAGATCTCTCTCATCACACCAGGCTGATGATGATCAGCTGCCTCTGACATCACAGCCAGGCTTTTATACTTACCTAGATCCTGTGTGCAGGCGGGGTTATCTAGGGTAGAATGGAGGAAATCCATGTGTCCATTGGGGACGGTCTGTGTGGTGCCCTGTAGCTATAACAACTTATTTTCTTGTGAAAAACAATAATTTGTTCCAAAAATATGGTCTAAAGCACATTTTATGGTAATTATATAAAAATGTATGCAGCCAGAAAATTGACCAAGGAAACGTATCAGCTAGCTACCCTCTTAGGGCCAGTTCACACGGACGACTGTCAGTGTTTTTTATTGTTGTTTATTTGCGTTGTTTGTACCACTTCCAATAGGTTGCAATAGGTTGCAATGAGAGAGTTTTTGTGCTTGTGTTTGACAGCGTTGACAATCATTTTCAAAAGCGTTGCAGTTGTTTGACTTCTGTCAGAAGACACATTGGCTCTATTCATAAAACATGTGGGGTAAAAAAAAATCTTGGAGGGAATATTTTCCCGAATCGGTATTTTAGACTTTTGTGTGCTAATTCATAAAAAAGTTTACACTTGCGATAAAAGGTCGGGGAATTCCCGCACTAAACTAGTGGTGCTGGCGGAGTTGATACATTTTCTCTGTGCAGAGACGAGAAACTATAAAGGAGGCAGCCCCAGCATCCCTTTACATGTGCATTTTTTTTAACTGCCTCTCCTTGCCCTGAATCTGCGCGGAATCTGTCTATTAGTCTTTCTAAACAATCTATTTAATTGCCACAGCTTAGAAGAACTTCAAGAAATGTTACACATGCAGGCTTTCTGATGTGAATTTTATCTGAAAACAGGTACCCAAGGGGTTAAAAAACACAGCCTGGGTATTCTGGGATGCAGTTTTTGTTCTGCTCTCGCTGCAGCTGCCTGGGAGGTCTGTCTCTCCATTAGCTTTGCTGTTATCCGCTGGCTTATCGCATTATCTAAACAGCCGGGTTTCTCCTCTCACATTCCGACTGTTGTAATCTTTATGAATTAACCTTCAGTGATGTGTTGTGATAATCACCACACAAGGCGGCAATTTCCAGCACTGCTCAGGAATTGTAACTTTTCATGCGGAAACAGCTTTTATGAATGGACACTTTGCTAAATGGTCGGTAAAGTCAGCTGTTTTGAGCATTACCACATGCGGGAATGCTTTATGAATAGAGGCCATTGGAGTCATCAGCGTTCACCAACTGACAATAGTAACCTCTGGCATTCCAAAGCCAACAAAGACGCTGGTTGTCTCTTCAAGACGTCCTGGAAGTATGTGGATGACAGAAAGTGGACCACAATTCTCAAGGCAGAGAGGACAGGAAATGGACCATAATACTCTGGGCCATTAAATCGCCATAAAAAGCTCTCAAACATGAACGCTAAATGCTGGTAACTGCTTACAAATGAACAAACTTGACTAAACAACATGGCGTTTGAAAGCGGTCAGTGGTCAGTGTTTGAAAGAACAGAAATGACAGGCTCCTCATACATCCGTGTGAACCGGTCTTATTTGCATCTTATTGATCCCTAGTTGTCCCTTTTCTTGATGAAGCCTGAAACTGACCAACACATGAGATTCAACAGATCTCCTGCCTGGGAAGCTAAACTGTTTTCCATCTCTTACGCTGTTGCTGGTCTCCATATTTTGTATAGCTTGTGGTAGGGAAAGGCTCTATATATAATCATTAAGAACATTTAGCATTTAGCAGTACTAATTCAAAATTAGTTTTACACACTGGCATGATGCCTAGGTTGTTATATAGAATAAGAAGTTAGGAATGGACTTGGCTATCATGCTTTAAATGGAACCTGAAGTAAGAGGGGTATGGAGTCTGATATATTCCTTTATAAACAATTCCAGTTGCCTGGCTGTCATGCTGAGCTTTAGACTTTAGTTGTTTTAGAATTGCAAACTTATAACAAGCATGCAACCGGTGGAGTCAGACCAGAGTGAAAGCATCTGATCTGCATGCTTGTTCTGTGCCAGTGATTTACAGTATTAGAGGCAGAGAAGCTGCACAGAAGCCAGGCAACTAGCATTGTTTATAAGGGAATGAAGATGGCACTTCAGGTTCCCGTTATTTTTTTTTTTTTTTTTGCGCTAATAACTAGCTTTTAAGACCCAGTTCAGGAATGGTGGTAGCTATAAGGGTCTCCTTGAAGGCTCTGCCATGACCATTTACCAACTGTGGCATTCACCACTGGAGTGGTAGGGTAAAGACAGCCAGACACACTTTAGTGTCAAGCGTTTCAAAGTTAGCTAGTATTGATGCATTCAGTAGTGATGCATTCTGGGTAACCACAGTTGCTCACTTAAAGCTGAATTATCGCAAATACCTTCACTTTTTAGGAAGGACAAATTACACTAAGCATTGCTTTTTAGTTAGAGGGCTTTTTGGTCTCTTTTAGTCCCCTGTACTTTCCTAGTGGTTTTGGTTGCTTGGGTATTCTGTTGTACAGGTCAAAGCCCTATCCCATGGAACCATATCAATGAGATTGTTACGCAGCGTGACCAAGCGTCAGTTGGACGCGAAACGGCTGTCGCTCGCCACCTTTGTGCCCACCACCCACCTCCTGAACTGATGACCACCTGTCTACTGGACACGTAAGCTCTGGACACGGACTTACCATGTATGGCTAACTATTTGTACTCTTACACCGAACTGCACTACAGCACTGTCATTTTTGTTTTAGGAATAAACCTCTGGACGGAAGGTGCACGCCCTGGAGTTTTTTGTAGTTGTTGCTTGCTGAATTATTGTTTCATTACTTTTGCGGAGCACACATCCTTTGACAGTTTGTGCAGGTGTTGTCATAATACAGGTCAT
This sequence comes from Hyperolius riggenbachi, assembly GCF_040937935.1. Lineage (NCBI taxonomy): Eukaryota > Metazoa > Chordata > Amphibia > Anura > Hyperoliidae > Hyperolius > Hyperolius riggenbachi. Next base: position 195,623,534 of record NC_090657.1, read on the forward strand.
ACAGTATCGCTGCCAGTGTGAACACAGCCCTAGCTCACAGTGTCTTATACAAGGGATGTGCCACACAGTGAACTGCTTTCTTCTTCATGTACAAGGAACCATATCAATCCCTGCCATACACTGATGAGGACCAAAAGTCAGAAACGTGCTGTCTGCATGTTCGGTTGATGTGGCTGTGTAAAATGTATAAGCTATAGGCTTGCTATATACCAGCAGCTCTGGATATAAAGCTTGGTTTTAGGAATATAAAGAGAGAGTTTGCATATTCAGTAGTTATGCATTATTTGTAGGTAACCACAGTTGTTTACTAAAAGCTAAATTATTGCAAATACCTTCTGTTTTAACCTCGTTGTGTCGGGCATACCGCCGGCTGTCCCCAGGAGTCCCCCATTATAATTTTAAGCCATCGGATAGCTGTAAATGCTTCAGCTAGCACTAGGCTAGCTAGTAGTGGTGGCTGGCACTTACTTTTGATCCCCCCAATCGCCGCTAAATACATTACCCCCTCTGGATCCAGCGATCGGTGCAGCCTCCCTGCACATCTCCAGTCCTCTCTATGGGGAGGATCGGGTCTGCGCATGACGTCATGTGCGATCCTCCCCACCCCATAGAGAAGAGCGGAGCTGTCTAGGGAGGCTGCGCCGATCGCTGGATCCAGGCTGGGTAATGTACTCAGCTGCGATCGGGGGGGATCAAAAGTAATCAGGGGATGCCGGCTACCACTGCTAGCTAGCATAGTGCTAGCTGAAGCTGTTACAGCTATCCAATCGCTTAAAATTTTTAATGGGGGACTGTCGGCTGCAAACCCTCCAGCGTGTGTAACGCCCAGGAGGTTAAGCATATCTGAGGCAAGAATGCTCAATAAAAATACCTATGTAGCTACATAAAGTTGTTGGGCACTGCACTGCGTCTTGGGATGTGCACTGCGTCTTCCTTCCACCCCCCCCCCCCCCACCACCTGGGCCTCGACCCTCCCATGGGTTGCCATCCTTGCCCCAGTAGTAGTACTCGGCATTAGCTGCCACTTCCTTTAAGAAGGCAAATTGCACTGAAAGTTGAAATGATAGAAGACCGAGAGCCCAATATAGTGTAGTATGTATTAGTAGGGGATGGAAATTAAATGACATGTAAGTAATATACTCACAAACCAGGGTTGCCTCTGAAGCAACCACTGTAAAGGCAGGTGGGGAGAACAAGCCTGTCCCCACTCAGGAGTAAAACGTCGCTCTCTGCGGATAGAAGAAATTGTAGGGTGGGTCACCCTTCCACCAAGGGTGGACTTCTGAATGCATACAGGTGTACAGAGGCGCCGGAAGTATAAAAATAGCTAAAAAGTTTAAAATGTTTTGGTTGCGGTGGTGGACCAGCTAACCATAAACGGACAACAAGGCTGTTGATTTTCAAAAATAAATATACACAATTTATTCGATTGCTCCCAATAAACAGTCGCAACGCGTTTCACGGGCAAAAACCCGCTTCTTCAGGCAATAAAGGACAGGAGCAACAACACAGCGTCTGGTCTGAATGATGCTTGGCACCTCTGTACACCTGTATGCATTGCACTGAAAGTTAGCTGTGATACAACCTTGTGGTGGAAGGAAGCTCCATATAGTCAAGCTGCAAAATGCCTGGTGAAGGCTTGAGGTACGTGGGTGTTCCAGAAAAATGAAAGAAGAGGAGACTAGAATCCCCTTATGGTGTAAAGTCAGACAAATGGATCAATGAAACAAGTTATATTGGCCTCAATTCACTAAGCTTTATCAAACACTTTATCAAATGTTTGATAATTTACCTCATGGGTAAAATCTAATTTTGAATTCCCTAAGGTGTTATGTATTTATCAAATGTTTTATTGATAAAACATTCAATAAATCTATAACACCTTAGTGAATTCAAAATTAGATTTTAATCATGAGGTAAATTATCAAACATTTGATAAAGTGTTTGATAAAGCTTAGTGAATTGAAGCATTGTGGACTTACACACCTGGGTTGGGTGCAGTAGCTATGGTGAAGCACTTTAGTTGTTAGTGTGCTGCCAAACTGGAATGTGGCAATCCAATAATAGCTCACCTCACATTCTAAAAAAAATCAAAAAAAATCTTGTGGGTAACCAAATGGCTAGGTGCGCCTGTGGACCCATAGTCATTTCTAGCCATTTTCTATTTACCTCAACATTTTTTATTAGGGATCAGTGTTGCCAACCGTCAGTAAATTTACTGACAGTTAGTAAAAAAGTCAACAAATCTGGGCTGTCAGTAAAGTGCATGAAAAGATTTGTGGTGTCAGTAAAAAACCTCTCTCTTTCTTAAAAGATCACAGCACTTACCGCTTATCAGTTCACGTAACACTTTGGAATGTACACTGCTCGAACTAAAGGTGGCCATACATCCGTAGACTTGGCGGCTGATCAACCATCAGATAAGACAATTATTATTGATATTATAAAAATCGGTGCCATCAAGAGCATGCTTAGTTGACAATCAAACCAATTTCGGGCCGAAATGGGTTGCATGTATCGATCGTATGTAACAATCGGACATGCTGGAAAATCTCAGGTTGGCATGCTCGATTAGGTGTGCAGCGGTAAGGGCTGTGAAAATGTGAAGGAAAAAATGTGAAGGAAACCCCCTGGTTGCATCCCCCAAATGTAAATGTATCAAAGTCCCCCCCCCCCTCCAGATGCCGTGCATTAATACTTCACCTGTCCGGTGTCCGCTACTCTATTCTTCTTCCTCATTCATGCTCCACGTAGTTACTGATGTATTGCACGTGGGGCACATGTGTTATATCTTTCATTGAATTTCAATAATATTAGATGTCAGTAAAAAAAGTGTTCTGTCAATAAATTTTTTGTGCTTTGTCAGTAAAAATGTATTTCCGAGGTTGGCAACACTGTTAGGGATGCTCATTTGGATTGGAAAATGGAAATTCGATTTACCGCTCCTCTGTGATTTTAGCCCAATCACAAAATTCGGAAGCATTGGACCAATCGGAGAATGCACAATCTTTCCACAAAAGTTGGAGTACTGCGGTAATTTTTTACCAGTCACAAGACTCTGATACTACCGGTATTCCCAAGTCTTGTGATTGGGCCAAAATTTCTTTGGTATTCCAATTACCACACTAAATTTCTGCATTCTCTAATTGGGCCAATACTTTCGAGTCAACGCAGAAGTACAGGGGTTGGACAAAATAATGGAAACACCTAAAATGTTGGCATCATAATCTTTGAACATGTTGTAAGCAATCAAAACTTGACATATGTACATTTTTTTTGTTTATTTTTGTTATTTGATATGTTTAAAATAATTGTTTTTGCGGATATTTAAAACAAAAGTTGGTTATAATTTATAAAGATGGCAGATCTCTCAGACTTGCAAAGAGGCCTAATGGTTGGTGCTCGTATGGCAGGCGCTACTGTAACAGAAACTGCCCGAGTGCTTGGCATTTCAAGAGGTACTGTCTCAAAAGTAATGACTGCCTTTGAAAGAGAAGGAAAAACGTCCTCAGCAAAGCACAGTTGTGGCCGAAAGTCGAAGTTGTCGTCAGACTCTAAATTGAATTGTTAGAAAAGCTTGCAAGACCACAGCTCCTAAAATCACTGCAGAGCTGAATGAACACCTACAGAACCCAGTTTCCACAAAAACTGTTTGTCGGGAGCTGCATAAATCTGGATTCCATGGAACTGCTGCAATTAGAAAACCTCTGCTCTCAAAGACAAATGTTTCAAAGCGCTTAGAGTGGTGTAGAAACCACCAGAAATGGTCCCTCGAGCAGTGGAAAAATTTGATTTTCTCTGACGAATCATCGTTTACCTTATTTCCGACCTCCGGCCGAGTGTACGTTTGGAGACAGTTGAAAGAAGCATTTCATCCAGACCGTAAAACATGGCGGGGGTTCTGTGATGATCTGGGGTGCTGTTTCTTGGAAATCCGCCGGGCCAATGATTTCCCTTCATGGAAGAATTAACAGCCGGGACTATTTAGGAATTTTGGGCGACCAAGTTCATCCTATGGTTCAAGAACTGTTTCCGGAGGGAAATGTCATCTTTCAAGATGATAATGCCCCAATCCATACAGCTAGAATTGTTAAAGAATGGCATGAGGAACATTCTAATGAAGTTGAGCATCTCATCTGGCCACCACAATCCCCAGACTTCAACATTATTGAGCATTTATGGTCGTTATTAGAGATTCAAGTAAGAAGTCGATTTCTGCCGCCATCGTCTCTAAAAGAACTGGAGGGCAGTGGCGTAGCAATAGGGTGTGCAGAGGTTGCAATCGCATCGGGCCCTTGGGCTAGAGGGGCCCCCGAGGGGCCCACCCTCAACCACAGTATTAGCTCTTTATTGGTCCTGTGCTGGTAATAACCACTTCTATAGATGCTTTGAATAGTAGTAATTATTAATAAACTGTTTCCTATCACCTTGTTCCACCTCTGACACTGTGGATGTCCTTAATTGGTTTTCGTGCACCATCTCAATTGTTATTTATAGAGTGCTTGGGGGGCCCAATGTAAAGCTTGCACTGGGGCCCATATCCTCTTAGCCACTTCACTGCTGGAGGGTGTTTTAACTGAAGAATGGGCTAAAATTCCTTTGGAAACCATTCACAATTTGTATGAATCAATACCTCGGAGAATTGAGGCTGTAATTACCACAAAAGGTGGACCTAAACCATATTAAAATATATTTTGTTGATTTTCAAGGTGTTTCCATTATTTTGGCCAAGCAGAGAATGCAAAAAAATGACAAAAAAAATTATCAGAAATCGGAAAAAATGTAAATTGGAAATCTGCATTTCTGATCATCCCTACTTTTTATTGGCTTGAAGAAGCAGGCAACACTCGAAAAATGCGTCGTCAAGGTATTAATAAACCTTTGTATTATTTTTTCACCTGTTGGCATCTGTCTCTCATTGAGGTATGTCATACTTGCCTTTTAAACAGTTTTTGAGCATTTTATCTCCATTTGGACACCTTGTCTAAGTACATAAGTTACAAAATGGTGACAATTGACAGCTGAAGCATACTGTGCAGACCGGAGTAACTCCCCCTGGGGGTATCTCTTCACATTGAATTGCCAGATATAAGCATCTGTAAAGTTTTGAAGTAGTAACTTGCAAGATCCAAACAGGCCAACTTTAGTCAAGTTTCAAAGCACATGACAAACTATGGTGAAAGGTGTTTCAAAAATAACTGCCAATATATTAACTCGTGAGATGAGTATATTTAGGGCCCGTTTACACTCTCGCATGCAGTTTGCGTATGGTTGTGAACATGCATTTTTAATGAGCATTTGTTAAAATGCATGCGTTTTTATGTGCATTTTGAATGTAAATTTTCACATTACATTTTTTAATATCCATAGCAATATAACATCACAGTGACTACACAGGAAACCGGAAGAAGCATGTTAGTTGCATGTAACATTTGCATTTGCATCCGGGACCATTGACTTTTATTACATGTGCATCGCATGCTGAGCAATGCGTGGTGCAAAAAACTGCGGCATGCTCTGTTTTTTTTCCCCGAACGCAGGAAAAACTAGTGAATGGAACCAGACCCATAATATGACATTGTACATATTTCTCATGCGAATTACCACAATGCGAATTCACATGTAGCGGAAACGGGTCCTAAATCCTTTGTAGAGTTCCACTTAAAAGTGGCACTCTGGGCATTTGGGTAGATACCCACTTGAATGGTGTTTCTGGGGAGCGTTTTTCATTGCATGTTTATGGATAATCAGAGCGATCGTTCGGCGATCTGATCTTCCATCCATCACGCCACGTCAGTGAAGGGGCTGACGGCGTAGTAGTTCACCTTCGGAGATCTGTCATGTCTCGGTAATTCTGACACCACCGTACTTTGTGAAGTAGCCGGTAAATCAGGTGCGGGGGGCGCAGGTGCCGGGAGTGTTTGACCTTTGAGACGCGGCAATAATCTTCCTGTGTTGTGATTGATTCCTGTACATCAGCACGCACCTCGCCGCCGGAGAATAACATGCCCTCAGTTTATCGCTGGCCGTCTGATGGAGGCCGGCGGGGCGGGGAAAGCTTGTCTACCTGGGAATTGGGCCGTTACTCTGGCATGGGGGTGAACTTTATCATGTGCAGCTCAAGCCTGAGCCCCATAAATCATCGGCAGCAGAAGTGAGAGCGCCATAAATAGCTCAGCGCGTATCTCTCACAAGAATGCCGGAATAATTCATAGATATAGGCAAGGTAACTTTGCTGGAGAGAATTACAGCCTCCATAAAGCAGAGATGTGCCGTTCTATTACAGCTTCTGTCTGCGCCAGCCACCCTTGCACCCCGTGAAAAAAAATTAACTTTCCAATAATGTTTGCTTCTTCACAAGCAGAAATATAGAAATATATCACCGCCAGAGCGGAGGGCACCCAAATTGATCACAAACACAGATAACCATTTTATTGGCGCTCTGCTCCATTTTTTCTGCCTGTGTCAGCTCTTAATGCTGCTTGTCAGATGTGGAGGCGCCTGCAAGAAGACAATAGAACAGGCGGCATCCGCTAGCAGCCGTTCAGAGCACTACAAGTACTAGGAAGTAATGGGGTCATAAGGGCTAGCGAGATGCAGAAGAACACATTAAGGCAAACCTGTCGTAAGGCAGCAGGAATCTCCGATTTACTTTTTGGCTGCTACCTAGGTTAATCCTCTGACTGTAATATTTTCTGGGCCTGATTTATTGTGGTTCTTCAGGGCTTAAGAAAATGGAGAATACATGATTTTATATATATATATATGCACACAGACACACAGTAGGATAAAAAAGTATTTGATCACCTGCTAAATTTGTAGGTTTGCCCATTTACAAAGATTTTATTATCATTATTTAGTATTTATATAGAGCGCCAACATATAGTATATCGTCTTGTCACTGAACTGAGGGGCTCACAATCTAATCCCTACCATAGTCGTATGCTATGAGACGCACGCTGAGCCTCCATTAGGGCCCATTCACACCTAAGTGATTAGCGGGCGATTCCTGCTAATCGCTGAAGCGCTAGTGCTGTTTAAAGTGCTAGTGCTTTGTTACCCTATGGCAGTGTTCTCACTGCTGCAATTGGCACCAATTGCAGGCGTCTCGCGATTAGCGCCATTACCTGCAGCTGTTGTGAAGTGATTCTGGAGTGATTGCGGTACAGTGCTTATAAAGCGTCCAGAGATTATTTTTTTTTACCGCGCTAATGGCGGTAAAATCTCTAGCGCAAAGCATTTCGAGATTCTAAGTGTGAATGGGTCCTTACTCTCCACGCTGGTCTGCTGGACAGATCAATCGGGCAGCACTGCCTGGTCTCCTAAGTACACATCAGTACACAAGTGATCTATGCAAACTCTATAGATATTCACCTGTTTCATCTTATCTTAGATGTTTTTGATTTTTGGGAGCCCAGAAATGATGAATTAGAGTTATATGCTATTTTATGAATCGAATGGATAACCGCCAACAGTAATCTTTATCAAGCTAGGAAATATGCCACTCCTGAAGAAGTGAACCGTATTATATTTCGTGTTCGCGAAACGCATTGAGAATCAAGTTCTATCTCGACCTACATTTACTCATACTTCTAAAATAATGCAGATACAATTGTCCAAGTATGATCCTACTTTACTTCCTTATAGTGGATAACCACACTTTCAGAAAATATTCCACATCATTGTTTCCCATATAGGGGATCGACTGAGAGTATTCCTATGAGGATTATGATATATATGAAAAAATATATTGATACGTTAATGGTTTTACAAGCAACTGTCTTTTGTACATGCAGATAATGTTTATAGAATGTGTTGTAGTTGTGTATACTTTTTTAATGTTTATTAGATGATCTGACTCCATTACATTTTTGCAATTTCTGAACATATTATTAAAATTGTCTCCCCTGTAAAGTCCCGATTGTCCAAAAAAAGATTAGCATCTTGTATGGGATAAGGGGTAACACCTTTTTTTCTCTGTTTGAGACACTATTAAGACCCTACATGGTCAAAACATGTTGGGCACTTTAATTCATAGCCCTATCTCTATGTATGTATCGTGTAGCCTATGTATAGTCTAGGGCCAATTTAGGAGGATTCCAGTTATTTGTATGTTTTTGGGATGTGGGAGGAAACCAGAGTGTCTGGAGGTAACCCACACAGATACGGGGAGAGCATACAAACTCTGTGCAGATAGTAATGAACAGCTTGTCATTTTTTTGTACTGAAAATAGACTGGAAATCAACCAAAAATCCACAAACTTCACATTAAATAAGTCATACATTGTTTTGCATGGTGAAATAAGTATTTGATCCCCTACAACCCAGACAGAATTCCAGCTCCCACAGATTGGCTATGTGCTGTGTGACACACAGATTACAATCGATTGCAGATACTCCTGACCTCAAATCATTATGTGCATTAAGCACACCTGTCTACAGAGTAGTTCCCTCCATTAACCTGTCCATGATCATAGGCAAGAACAAAGGGCTGCTGAAGGACATAAGGTACTCGATTGTAGACCTGCACAATGCTGGATTGGGCTTCAAGTCCATTATCAAGAAGCTTGGTTAGAAGGTGGTAATTGTTGGTACAACTATTCAGAAATGAAAGAAATATAAAATGGCCATCATTTGCCTTCGGCTGCAGGATCGTGCCTCAAGGGTGTGGGTGACCATGAGAATGGTCAGGAATCCGCCCACAACTTCACTCGTTACAATGCAGATCCAGCTCTGACTTTGGGGCACTGGCTTTTTGTGGGACCTTTTGTTGTTATTCTGTTTCTCACAGCTACAATAAAAGGACAAACAAGCAAAATCAGCAGGGGATCAAATCACTATGTATATATCTAGCTTGGTAGGAGGAAGCATTGAAGTCACGTGGAGCATGATGTGGAACACTACCCCTGTCCGCTGGCTTGGGTGCTGAAGTGGGGGTTTTGGCATAATTTGGGTTTATGAATGTATGGTCCCAAATTGCATTATCCTGAGTTCAAACACTAACACTAAAACAGTTGTTATCTGTGCCTTTTTTTTTATTATTACCTAAAGACCGATCCACGCCAATTGATCGACGTGCAGTCCTGGGGGCGGAGTTTGCAGAGGATCGCACGCGCATCCCCGCTTGAATGACAGAGCTACGCTCCGTCATCAGCCTCCCAGCGGCGATCGCCGCTAGGAGACTGGTAGACGGCGAAACTGCCGTCTAATAACTGTGTACAGCGCTGTGATCTGCAGCAGCGCTGTACTGGGGACAGCCGTGTGGCACTGGTAGACACTGCAGTGATTGGCTGTCATAGGCTGAAGCCTATGAAAGCTGATCATAGTGATTATCTATTGGGGGGAGGGAGAGCTAGGGAAAAAAAATAGAAAAAAAATATTTATAAAACAAAGAAATAAATATTTATACAAAAAATAAACATTGGGGGGCGATCAGACCCCATTAACATAGAGCTCTGTTGGTGGGGAGAAAAGGGAGGGGGAATCGCTTGTGTGTTGAGTTGGACGGCCCTGCAGCGAGGGGTTAAAGCTGCAGTGGCCTATTTAATGAAAAATGGCCTGGTCTTTAGGGGGGTTTAGGCACGTGGTCCTCAAGTGGTTAAGCCCAGATTGAATTATGACACCAATGTAGTATTGTGTTTCCACTAAGGATGGCAATAGTTGCACCATTGTTGATATCATCATGTGACCCGTCAGGAGAGAGGTAAAGTGAATGGACATTCTAATTCATGTTATCCATTCAGTAGTTTGTTTTAGCCAAAGTTTCTGGATATTGGTGTCTGCTTTGAACATATAATGGGATTACATCATTGAAACAAAATTTACATCTATCCTTCGATGTTATGTCATATAAATCTAATGACAACTTTTGTATGCATATATTTTTAAAGCTGAAATGTCTACACATATTCGGACATGGTGACATGTGACAGGCGGGGTAAGAGGGGAGTGCGACGCTTCCTGCTATCGGTCGGCCTAAGTGATCTTCTAGGGCGGATCACTGGCCGAGAAGGGTTGAGTCTTCCGTACACATGCTGGATTATTGGCCGTCTAGCTTGAGTTTTATTTGCCATGTGTATGGAAATTTAGGTTTGTTATTTTACACAACTGTTTATGTACATAGAGGCTTAATACTTAAAGGATACAGGAGGTGACGTGACACAATGAGATAGACATGTGTACATACACACACAAATAACTGTGGTGTTCTTTTTTTTTTCCTCTGCCTGAAAGCGTTAAAAATCAAGTGACCATATCTGTCAGGGTCGTGACTGGGTCGGACTTTGGTGTAACCCTCACTGATAAGGAATTACAGCCATTAAACACTTTCTTGGCCGAAAATGACTTTTGCGAGCAAGAAAGAGATAGAAAGGGTCAATAGTTCATGGATTTTTGTTCTAGCATACTTCAATGCAGTAGAGACAATGAAACAGTAACAACTTAAAATATAAAATAAAATAGTTCAGTAAAGAGAAACAGTAGTGGGAATGGCACTCAAAAGGACTGGAAACAGCAGCTGGACCTTGGTTTGTAGTCAAACGTGCTCTAGATCAAATACACTTCAGTATATCCCACAAAGAAAAAGCAAGAGATCTGGCACCGATATGCAGAAATCCAAGTGTTTTCCTTTTACTCCAGCAGATACAGGCAATGCATTATGAGTACAAAGTGGTCGGCCTAACAGCCGTGTCACAGGTTCCCCTGTTTCTTCAGTGCCTCTGAAGAAGCAGGGGAACCTGCGAAACGGCTGTTAGGCCGACCACTTTGTACTCCTAATGTATTGCCTGTATCTGCTGGAGTAAAAGGAAAACACTTGGATTTCTGCATATCGGTGCCAGATCTCTTGCTTTTTCTTTGTGGGATATAAAATAAAATAGAGCTGTAGGACATCTAAAAAAAAAAAGTCATTTTAGGAGAAGGAGAATATGTATAGTTTATCTCATCAGTATATTTTCACATCATGTTTCCTTTAATGTCTGTTATATAATGTAGGGACTAGTTTGTGAGCCCCTCTGAGGGACAATTAGAGACAAGACAATGTACTCTGTACAGCACTGCGTAATATGTCGGCACTATATAAATACTTAAATAAATAAATAAATAAAATATAATGCATAAAATAATTGGTGAACTAGGAGATAACTGGTACAATGTTTATAGTTGCGTGTATATTATCTGCTCACTTGCCTTTTTTCATGCATCATTATCGGATTTTAATTTTTAAGCGCTAAGACTTTATGTGCGCTGGTACTTACAAAAATTCACACACCAGAAAAAAATTGCTTATGGATTGTGTAAAAGAATGGTGGCTCTGGAAGATTTGACCAAAGCCCCTTCTTATATTATGTTTGCTGCTCAGTGTAACTGTTGGGAAGTGCAGTCACAGGGAAGGTGAGGTCACAGCACACGATACAATCTTGTACAGAGGGAAATCATGATTGACTGCATTGCTGCCTCTGTGTACTATGGTGCCTGTAGGCTCAAGCCTACAGTGCCTAGTGCTAACTCCGACCCTGATGGTAATACCATACACTAGGTAGCACCACAGTCTCTCTAGGAAATGCATATTCCTTGCCTTGTACACTATTAAAGTGGTCTGAAACTCTGACATAACATTCAATAAAAATGTGTTTTCCTACTTTTTATTACTCATACAGTTATCATATTTGCTTTTGTGCACAAGTTATATTGTCTGTTTACAATTTACAAGTTTCCAAAGTGTAGTTTTTCTTGCCCTGAATGCTGGCAATGCGTTTTATTCTTTTTCTATTATAACTGCTTTTTATTATATATTAAAATCTTCTAATGAACTATTCTGAACACTGTGTGTTCCTGAAGCAGAGACAATTTTTCAGAGAGTGCTTACATTCCAGTGTTGATTCATTTGTGTTTTTACAAGTAAAAAAGATACTGTTATCTCCAGTTTGGATGCGGATTTGAAGCTGAATAGCAGGAGAAAGTGCTTTGTTTAACCATTTCAGTGATGTTCTGCTGGCATTCTTTTTCTGGGATAGTCGCTTTCAAGCTGTGAGGAATCTTTTTAGAGCAAAGTAGCAATGCTGACTTTCAGACCACTTTAAGGGATATGTAAGATTGAAAAAAGGGTGGAAAGTGCAGAAAATATTTACAAGAGTACTATACACAAAAATTAGGAAACAATATTGCCAGAATAGTCACTAGTTCTGTATGTGGAAGGCTACTTTAACTGGCAATATGCTATTTACAGATGTTTTATTTTTTTTTAAGAAATACAGAAGCGTCAAAACAGGGTAAAATATCATTAAGAACAGCTTAAAGGGAATGTCCAAGCAAAATAAAAAAATGAGTTTCGCTTACCTGGGGCTTCTACCAGCCCGAAGCAGTCATCCTGTGCCCTCGTAGTCACTCACTGCTGCTCCAGTCCCCCGCTGGCACCTTGCCGACCTCGGAGGTCGGCGGGACGCATTGCGTACATTTTTATGCATTCCCGCTAGTGCAGGAACATCAACACATACATTTTTACGCATTGCTGGTTCAATGCGTAAAATTTTACGCATTGAACCAGTAACGCGTAAAAATGTATGTGTTAATGTTTCTGCACTAGCGGGAATGCGTAAAAATGTACGCAATGCGTCCCGGTCGGCAAGCTGCCAGCGGGGGACTGGAGCAGCAGTGAGTGACTACGAGGGCACAGGATGGCTGCATGGGGCTGGTAGAAGCCCCAGGTAAGTGAAACTCATTTTTTTATTTTTCTTAAACCTTCCCTTTAAAATGGGGGGGTATTGGTGGACTTCCCTCCCCAGAGAAGACACACCAGTAATGTATCATAAAATATAACATTTATTCATATTCCAACAATTCTGCAGAATTCAGCAGGGTAGCCAGGCAACTGGTATTGCTTAAAAGGAAATAAATATGGCAGCCTCCATATGCCTCTCGCTTCAGTTGTCCTTTAAGGAGTTTTGAGGAGTATTGTTAGGTAGGGAAAGAGGAAAAATTGTAGATTCTTATAGATTCGTGGGAACCCAGTGCCATTACAGTGCCTTGAGACCATGTCTGCATCTCTAATGCTTAGAGACTGGAATATGAGGTGAGAAAATGGTCCCTCCAAGGTACAGACAGCAACAAAAAACGGGCAGAATTTCTTGATAAGGAAAATGTACTCGTGTAACTGTTGGGATGATTTTTATCTGCTTTCTGTCCTGTTGAGATTTATCATTTGCATAGGTCTCTGACGAGTTTGTATGTTCTCCCCGTGTCTGTGTGGGTTTCCTCCGGGCACTCTGGGTTCCTCCCTCATTCCAAAAACATACAGATAAGTTAATTGGCTTCCCCATAAAAATTGGCCCTAGACTATGATACATAAACTACACGATACATACATAGACATATGACTATGGTAGGGACTAGATTGTGCGCCCCACTAAGGGACAGTTAGTGACAAGACAATATATACACTGTACAGCGCTGCGTAAGATGTGGGCGCTATATAAATACTGAATAATAATATTAATACATATTTCTGAACATTTAAAACTCAGAGCGGGACAAATCTCTTCCTACATGACACAAATGGTTAAAAACAGTAAGAAAAGTTTCTACTTTAAAGCAGCAGGGACAGCCATAGTATCCCAGGAAATAAAAAAAACACATATATGTAGATAAATGCTTGCTCTACTTACATAACATATGTATTGTACTGTCCACATTTTGATTGCAGTGAATTAAATACAGTAAATAAAGAGAAAACTGTTCCAGGCATTTTCCATCTTTACTACCTCCCTTACTACTTTTTTTCTCCTAGAAATTGCACTGTCATATCTAGCTTGCTTTGTAAAAACACGTGAGCACAGCATACATCTTATTTCAGCAGCTTCTGCAGAGGGGTGAGCTGTATTTCCCTTCTGAGCCTTGTATCACACTGAATGGCTCTCAGCCAATCAGTTAGGAGCAGGGATGTGGAAGGGGATAGAACAAGCTTTCTTCTCCCCGGCAATGTACCAAATAGAACCAGGCTTACTGAGATGAGATTTAATACAGCGGAAACATTTATGATTAGATTGGAGTGCTTGCAATGCAGGGCCAGGTTGTAGACTTCATAATAAACTTACAGCAGTGGTTAAATAGATTTTAATTTTATGGTTGACAATCCCACTTTAAGCAGTAGTTTCCAAATAGCACTATAGGTGTACCAGATGTTTTTTGGAAAGTATGTGATCAGTTTGATAAGGCTTTGATTTGCTGGTCATGGTTATGTGCTAAAGCGGGATGTTATTATCACAACAAATCGAAGTCTTTAGAAATCAGCTGATCAAACTGACCACTTGCTTCTGTGTGAGTTTTCCTACTCATCGGCTACACTGTTTAGAAAAAATTGCATTCCCAACAGGTACCCTTTAAATTCACACTGCAGCAACAGAACAAGAAAAAAACTCATTTTTTTTGTACGAGTGATTGTAAAACAAGTCACCAGCTAAAGTATCCCGGTCAGCAGGTAAAATACGAGAGTGCACCTCCTCCCCACTCCTGCAGTTTTCTCTCTCGTCTCCCTGCCGTAGTGTCAGTAAATAAAGCCGCTGCCTGATAACGTGGAACGACTGGAGTGCTTAAGTCTGCCCTGAGAGATCGTTTACATCAGCCCAGCGATCAAAGAGCCGCGCACATAGAATCTGTCATGGGGGATTTCCTTACAAAAGAATTACAGCAGAGAAATGGCCCAATCGATAGCATAGATTTTCACTGCAGGGGCTCAGAGTCCAATTGCCGCTCGACTGGCGCACTCGCAGATAAGAGGGCACGCCGGCCACTCTGGCAGGCAGCTGATTCAGCACCCCGGGCCTGTCAGGTATTTATAGAGAAAATGTTACAGAATTATCACCTTGCAGAGGCCCAGCTATCTTGTTAGTTTCTGAGATTGCCTTCCTTTATGGGCCTGCTAAATGCAGGTGAATGGAGAGAAAAAATGATACCTTTCAGCCTGTCAAAATACCACAAAACTCAGGACTTAAATCTGTTTCCCCCCTGACCATTAAGAGGGCAAGAACGATGTATAAATCACAGAGCAGACACTGCACAGCCGGAGGATACAAAATAGCGGCGTGCCACTGACAGTGAGACCGCCAGGCTAGTCTGCTCGTTCTTTCTTTCTTTCTTTCTTTCTTTCTTTCTTTCTTTCTTTCTTTCTTTCTTTCTTTCTTTCTTTCTTTCTTAATATGAACTCCCTGCAACAATTTGGGACTAAGATTTATGAGGGATCAGGGGCTTGGCAATAGTTATAGCAGTCATGGCATCTGCTATGGGGCCTTGGAGACTAGAGGTGGGGGCCCAGGTGGTACTTGATGTGTTCATTTTGTTTCTCCATCCTCTGACTTTTTTCTCTGTGCTCATGGACTATATACAGTGTATATTGCATGGAAATATAAATTGCCCAGTCAACTCCTATCCATAAGACAGGGGCAGATGGTATTGCTCAAGAGTACCTACATCTAGTCCTCCCAACTTTTTGAGATAAGAAATAGGAACACTTTAAAGGATACCCGAAGTGACGTGACATGATGAGATAGACGTGTTTGTACAGTGCCTAGCACACAAATAACTAGACTGTGTTCCTTATTTTCTTTCTCTGCCTGAAAGAGTTAAATATCAGGTATGTAATTGGCTGACTCAGTCCTGACAGGAAGTGACTACAGTGTGACCCCCACTGATGAGAAATTCCAACTATAAAACCCTTCCCTAGCAGAAAATGGCTTCTGAGAGCAAGAAAGATAAAAAGGGGAATTTCTTATCGGTGAGGGTCACACTGCAGTCACTTCCTGTCTGAGTCAGGACTGAGTCAGCCACTTACATACCTGATATTTAACTCTTTCAGGTAGAGAAAGAAAAAAAGGAACACAGCATAGTTATTTGTGTGCTAAGCAATGTACATACACATGTCTATCTCATCCTGTCACATGTCACCTCGGGTATCCTTTAAGACATGCCTCCTGCCACAGCCCTCACCATGCATATCACAAAGAATTCAGAATCAAAAGACATACTTTCATCATTCAAACTACACTGTTTCTTTGTATCATCATTCGTTTTTCTTCATTTTAACATATAGAAATAGAAAATATATTAATTTAATTGATGGGAATAACGTTTAAAGTCAGTTAGACAGATATACCAAGAGAAAAATACATGTATTTACATAGATCTGTACGCAAGTCCTGAAATAGGAACAAATGAGAAAGAAAGAGGGACAGGGTTCCCAAAAAGGGACTGTCCCTCCAAAAGAGGGACAGTTGGGAGCTATGCCTAAATCTGAACGTCACATAAGAATCTTGCTATGGGGCCCCATAGTCTCTAACTATGCCTCTGTCAGAGAAACTTTGGCAGGACAGCACAGACTTTGATGTTACAGGATATTACAGGGTTAGTTCTAGCTCAAGTTCTCTTTACTTTATTAATGGCCTTAGTAGATGGAATAGAAAGTAATTTTGCCATCTTAGATTCTACAGAGACAATATCAAGCTGAGGAAATAAGCTTTTTATTTTTAGGTTTTTGCAAAGGTCAAAAAGACGTGAACTACTCATGGAGTAATGGAGATATTACCATATGTTTAAAATGTTCTTTTTGGTAACATTGGTTAAAGCAAACCTGTAGGGACCGAAAAGATAAAAGCTTGATACCTCAATAAGAGTATAGTCCAGAGGCTTCCCATTTCCTCCTCGGCCCCACCACTTGCCAGGATCCTCTTCATGGCTGTGTTTCTTTCTGTGTACGAGCACAGCTATACTCTACATGCAAGCCTTGTTGGATATGTTCAGAAACAGTGGGAGCGAGGAGGGTTTTTGCAACTTTCTGGACTTCCTTCTACTAAGGTAAGCTGAGTAGAAGGAAGAGAGTTTAGTCACATGGCTCTCGGGCCTTCCGCTGACAAAATCCCCGTTTAGTCGGGGCACCACTAGCTACTTAATACTGAGCGTACTTCTGACTACCTAATGCTAAGGGACACCTATAGCTACCTATGACGGGTAAAGGTGGCCACACACCATACAATTTTTTAAATATCTGTTCGATTTAAGAATTGCAATCAATTTTTCTGACCGATTGTAACATTTCAAAAATCTGAACAATGTACCACACACCTATGTTCAATTTTTCCCTTAATTATGATAAAATTATTGGAAACTCTGACAAAATTGACAATCTAACACACACCATACAATCTGTAGAAAGATTGAAGAAAAATATCTGGCATTTCGGATCGATAAAAATTGAAGAAAACTGTAAATCCGATCTGATTTTTCAGTCGAATGAATAAAAAGCTTTCATTTTTTTCGGGAGATCTGATCGTTTTGATCGAATTGCCGTAAAATTGGATCATTTTATTGTATCGTGTGTGGCCACCTTAAGGGAAAAGTGACAGCTGGGTCAGCCAGCACACTTGCGGTGCGGTTCAGCTGGGGTTTGTGGGTTCCTGGAGGGTGGAGTTTAGGGTGTCAGGACATTTGTGCCTATAGGCTCCTGTGATTTAATTCCATGCCTGAAGGTAAGTATCAAACTTTGATTTCTTGGGTCCCTACAGATTCACTTTAATCACTTAAGGACTGCAGCCTTAAATCCCCTTAAGGACCAGACACTTTTTTCCATTCAGACCACTGCAGCTTTAATGGTTTATTGCTCGGTCATTCAACCTACTATCTAAATGAATTTTACCTCCTTTTCTTGTCACTAACAGTGCTGCTCAACAGGATTCTGAATATCCGGGTAGACTCGGATATCCAAACTTTTTTCAGCTATCCGACTCGGATTTCTGATTTTTTTAAAATCCGGAAAGCTATCTGCGGATAGTTTTACCCCGTTCCGGATTTCCCAGATATCCGATTACTACTAGTTAGTGACAATAAATAATTAAAAAAAAAATATATATATATATATATATATATATATATATATATATATATATGTGTGTATATATATATATATATATATATACACTGTACAGCGCTGCGTAATATGTCGGCACTATATAAATACTAAATAATAATAATTATAATTCGGTGGCAAAAAGCTCCTTCTCCTCCATAATAGAAAGTGTCATTAGGGTCTTGCTGTAACATAGATTGAAGTGTAACTATTTCAACTAATGTACCCTTCTTAAACTTGAAGATTGTATACAAATGTAAGCAGACTGCAGAGTGGAGCAGCAGAAGTGTGCTGGGCCCATAACCCAGAGGTTGATGGATCAAAGCCAACCTCTGCTAGGCATGATTTCATTTTTGCACCTCGCTTTATCGCATGGGCAAAACTGTTTCCATAGCCCTGTGTAACGATTGTGGAATTCTCTCCGTGATCAGCGCACAGGACGTGCGCTGACACTCCGGAAATCCTCCACAAGCGTATAAATTTTTGGGAACCCAGCAAACGGTGCAACGCACCTGTAGAGGGAAGTTCCTGTCGGCAGGTGGAGCTGTGGAGTGCAGAGGAACGGCTCCTCTGCCCTGCCACAGACGCCAGACAGGAGTTGTACGAAGGGAAGAAACGCAGGGCAAGATAACCCTGAAAGAGAGAGATCAAAGCGACAGAAGGTATGTGTGTCCACCAATCTAGTCGCCACCCTGCGACGATGAACACACAACCATGAAGATCAGGTGATAAGGCAATCGCAAGAGATGGCGATTGCGAACAGCGACACAAGACTGAATAGGTACAGATGAGGAATGTATGTATGTCCACCAATCTAGCCGCCAATCTGCGACGGTGGACACACAACAGAGGAAACCAAGTGAGAACGCAATCGCAAGAGAAGCGATTGCGAAAGAGAATGAGCACAGGGACAGAATGTATGTATGTGCACCAATCTAGTTGCCAACCCGCGACGGTGCACACACAACAGCAGAAACAAAGTAGGAACGCAATCGCGATTGCCAGAGTTGACACAAGGTTTAAGCAAGACGGGACGAGAGTAGCAAAGGCACAGCAAATCATACAATGAGAAGATAAGGAAAATAACAAACGCTAACTAAACGCGAACACCGCACTCATTCGCAACAGCGAATGCGTTTACCGCGCGGTCTCCGCGTGTTAAGCACAACAGAGACAAGCACGCCTAACTAACCACCGACAGACAAACACAAAACAAAGAACGCGAGCGCTTGCTTAACGGTTACCTCACCGAGCCTCCAGCAAGCGTTCGTATCAGACAAGACAGATACACGAAAACAGGAATAAGTGAGAGATATGATCCACTGCTCTTTCCGCCAGAGCGTGTGCGATCCAAGTTTAGAAACTGAGCGAGCTGGATCCACTGCTCTTTCCGCCAGAGCAGGTGCGATCCAAGTACAGCAAGAGAGTTGGAGAGCAGAAGGATCCACAGCCGCTACCGCTAGAGGCTAGTGCGATCCAAGCACGATCGACAGATGAACAGAAGGGCCTACCAGTAACAACCGCTGCTCTGGTTAGTACCCCACAGACAGACAGAACAGACAATACAAATAATACAATCCTGACTACTCTAGCAAGGATGCCTAGTGCAGTCCCAGGAATTACTCTAAGCTAATCTTCAAACAATAAGCAAGGCTGACACTCCAGGAGTGTTTCACAGAACAAACCCTTATGACCAGCCAAGTACTGTGGATTCACATAGTATATATAGAGCCAGCCTACAAAGGATGTGGCTAGGCAATTTGCATGACAAACGTATGCAAATTCCTCAGCAGCAGCAAGCTGCAAAACTGACAAAACAAAAACAAAACAGCAAACAGAGAAGCTTCCCCATATTGGAGCATTGGATTTGGTAAATTCTTAAGCCAATGTGTTGTAAAAGACACAAGTAAGCTTTAGGTTAGCAGGAATGGTTGCATGGCCACCTAGCTTTTCATCCTTCCCAGGCCAGCTAGGCTGACTTCAGCCTGTAGTGTTAGTGGTATAATGGTTAGGATAGCAGCCTACCAAGTGGTAGGCCTGCGTTCGATTCCTGGCCAATGTATGCGAGTTGGCTTTTGACATCCTACAAATCCCTAAGCAAGCTCCATTTTTCTCTTGGATATATCATAATGGTACATGCTAGGCTGGCTTCAGCATGTAGTGTTGGTGGTGGTATAGTGGTGAGGAGAGCTGCCTATCAAGTACTAGATCTGGGTTCGATTCACGGCCAATGTATGTGAGCTGGCTTTTGAAATCCTACAATTCCCTGGAAGACAAGACCCTCCTCCAGAGGAGGAGGGAGGGAGGGAGGAGGGAGCTGTTGTGGGGTGTAATTTAAGGAATAACAATCAGCCAGGAGCAAGCTAACAAGCCTATAAGAGCCTAACTAAGCTCTGCCTAGCAGAGTCTGTCAGCAGCTGTCCCTTAACTAATTACTGTAGGCAGACGAGTGATTAAAACGGCTGGAGAACCTTGCCTTTTATAAGAGGGGGGGGGGGGGGGGGAGAGGCTCCAGGAGTGAGTGTAGTCTGGAGACAATGTGCCTGCTGACTGTGATGGAGAGGGTCAAAGTTGACCTTAATGGAGCATTATGGGGGTGTATCGAACTTCCGGGAAAGCACCCAAAGTTCGCCTGGAACTGTTCGCCGGCGAACCGTTCGGGCCATCTCTAGTGACAACCCTATTTCCAAAAAAATGAATGTTCATGGTATGCAATCTCCAGTGTTATCATATTTTCTGGCATATAAGACAACTGGGCATATACGCCCCCCCCCCCCAACTTTTCAATTTAAAATATAGATTTTGAGATATACTCGCCGCATAAGACTACCTCTCTTCTAATGCACACCAAATTAAAAAAAAACCCATCCTATACTGGTGCTATGTATGAACAGATACTGGTGCTGTACTGCATGTGGTACCCAGTATATAACAGTATACAGGTAATTGACTGGTTGGATTGGTCAACTCTCCCTCTCCCTAAGCGAATTGGGCAGCTCTAACTGTCTCCAAGCGGATTGGTCAGCTCTCTCTGTTTAAACAATCAGCAACGATCCACAAGGACTCGACCCTCCAAAGTGAATTACAGCGAAATATTTATTTTTATATAGCGGTGTTACAGCACACTAAAAAGCACAACATTTCGGGCAGAGGCCCTTTCTCAAGTGCTCAAGTCATCTGGCAACACATTGTGTTGCCAGATGACTTGAGCACTTGAGAAAGGGCCTCTGCCCGAAACGTTGTGCTTTTTAGTGTGCTGTAACACCGCTATATAAAAATAAATATTTCGCTGTAATTCACTTTGGAGGGTCGAGTCCTTGTGGATCGTTGCTGATTGTTTGGACTATATGTGAGGTGTGATGGGCCTCTGACCGCATTGGACTCCCCGTGTAACACAAAGACTCCTCTGTGGCCGGCAGGTACGCTTTGCTTTCAGCTCTCTCTGTTTATCAGAGCGATCTGAAAGAATAGATTGTGCTGTGCACCTTAAAACACGCCTCTTTCACTCATCTGTTCCGCCCTTGTAGCCTATTTACCTCCTTCTCTGCCTTATTAGATCTTTGCACATGTGCACCTGCGCCACTTTACTACAGTCCTCAGCAGCGAGATCTGAGTAACAGGATAGGGCGGGCCATACAGGGGAAGAGGTGTGTTTTATGGGCACAGCACAATTTCTTGCTTCCATACCCTAGGCATCCCAGACCTTGCAGCGTGAGCATTGAGTACCCCCATACCCCCCCCCCCCCCCCAGCATATGCTGCGACCGCCGAATCTCCAGCACCCGGTAATTAGCTATCAACATGTGGTGTATGCGCATCACGTATCAGCATCGCGTAAACAACAGCATGTCGCGTACACGCATCACGTCTCAGCATCATGTATCACCCAGCATCAATGACACCCTACATATAAGACGACCCCTGACTTTTCTGAAGATTTTCAAGGGTTAAAAAGTTTGCAAACCCTTTCACTATTTATATATTTTTAAATGAATGCAGATTAAACCATATACTGCCTAAAAGTAGATGAAGAAAAACTAAAGAAAAAATGAAACAAAAATTATATTTGGTCATGTATTTATTAAAATATGATCCAAAATATGATCCAGTAACATATATTTGTTTGGCAAAGTAAGTAACTCTCAGGACTACCATATAATTTGAAGGTGGAAACAGAATCTGGCGTTTTCAGTCAATGAGACGGAAATCAGGTATGAGTGAGAAACCATATTTTATTTAAAGAATGAGGATACAGCAAAACCTTATCATACAAAAAGTGGTGTCTGAAGACCCCAAAAAGAAGGCCCATAAGATGTCTATAACGCTGGAAAATGTTACAAGACCATCTGTTAAGAGTTTGGACTCCAACAATTAACTTCTGCACAAGTGGAAGGAATTTAGTCCTATCGACCAACAAGGAGAACTCCAACTGTGAGGTATATAATTGTATAAGAGGTTACAAAGTAACCATGGGTTACTTCTAAGCAGCTTGTAAGGGTTTTTTCGCCTTCCTCTGGATCAACAGGGATATGTGAGGGAGCAGGCTGGTGTTGTACTTTATACTGGTTGAACTCGATGGACGTATGTCTTTTTTCAACCAAAATAACTATGTAACTATGTAACTATGAAGGCTTGTCTCACATTGGCAGTGGTTGATCTTCAGAAGTAGTCAGGAGAAAACTGAATAGCAACTTTGTATATGGCAGAGTGGCAAGGAGAAAACCACTTCTCTCGCTTAAAAATATTGCCAAGAATCTACAGTTTGCTAAAGATCATGTAGGCTAAATAGAAGTATGCAGGAAGAATGTTTTGTGGATGGACAAATATCTGTACACAAAGGATGAAGCCAGAAGCCAATACTGGATGGCCATAATCTCCGGGACCTCAGGTGCCACTACATTAAAATAGACATGATTTTGTAATGGAAATAACTACATGGGCTTAGGAACACCTCAGAAAGCCATTGCCAGTGAGCACCGTTCACCTCTGCATCCACAAATGTAAGTCAAAACTCCATCGTGCAAGCAGAAAAACCTATAGAAACATAAAACACCACCACCACCTTATCTAGGCTCTAGCTCATTCAACGTGGACTAAGGCAAAGTTGAAAACTGTCCTGTGGTTTGGCTAATCAATATATTTCAATTTCTGTTTGGAAAGCATGGATGCCATGTTCTTTCTGGCTAAAGATTTAAGGACCTTATTTGAAATTAGGTGCTCATATCCTAGTGAGGAACAGCCTAATATTCATGTTACCTGACTGAACAAGAGGACCAGATCCACTAAACATGCCGTAGTGCCAATCAATCCTTATTAATCCTAATTTATTAAAGCGATTTGTTTCATCAGTTATGAAATGCTTACAAATTCAAAATTAGTATATTTAAAAAACACAATCAATTTTCTCAGTTTCAACATTTGCCATGTTGTCCTACTTTTGGTTCAATATGGAGCTTACAGGTTTTACAAATCATTCGGTTTTCATTTACATTTTAACACCATCACTTTTTTGGACACAGGGTTTCAGTCACTATTCCTCCACCTTTTAAGTAAGGTAAAATCCCCAGGAAATCAACCCTTCCCTACCTTAATAATCTACCCCAGGTATGCAATACTGATTTTTTTTTTTAATCCAGACAGTGGAGAGCCTTGACAAATAGAGAAAGACAGAGAGTCAATTGCGTAGCATGATAGAACCAGTGCTGTGGAGTTGGTACAAAAATCATCAGGCTCTAACTCCGACTTTTATCAAACCTCCTACTTCAGGTATCCAAAATTGCTCCAACTCCACAGACCTTGCATGGCTATGGAGTGGGTACAAAAATAATCTGACTCCTCAGTTTATGACACCTTCAACTCCAAATCGAGATACCCAAAAATTGCTCTGACTCAGACTCCTCGACTGACTTCACAGAATAGCTGGATACAAATTGTAGAGAGTATATACTCAAAAACCACAGTATAATTTATCTCAAATAACAACATTACATAAAATAATATAATTGTAAAGAAACGCGGAAAAGCCGCCGCTTCTGCTCAGGGCAAGGCGGCTGTTTCCGCAGATGGCACGGCGGAATGCGGAAAAACCGCTGCGTCTGACGCGGCGGTTAGCACGCATGAATCTGGCACTGACAGTTTGTCCCAGCGCGGGGAGACCGCCGCCGCTTGTGCTGGTAGCGGTGCGGCCAACCCCGCGCACGGCTCTGCAGAGACATTGTGAGACTTGGCAGGTGTGGCTGGAGCCAGTAGTCCACCTAGATACAGAATGACACGCGTGTGCGCGGAGAGGCAGAGCTTATATGGCAGCCAGAAAAGGGTCAACACTTAGGGGAGGCGATGGAGAGCGCTGATGTATATATACTGGATGCTGGTCATTCTTCCAGCGTCTGGCGTTGCGAACACAACGTGGTAGCACTCAGACCTTGTTTGTATCTATGTTCTAGCATAGTTTCCAAAGGTGTTGACGATCAAGGACCTCACACCTTAGCGTTAGGAATTATTGATCTGTATTATTTGTTATGACCTTTTGCCTGCCTGTCTATTCCTCTGAACTCTGATTCTGTACCTTGCTATTTCTGATATCCTGTTGCCAAACTCTGCTTGTTCCTGAACTCTGTATCTGCCTCCTGACTCTGTACCTCGTTACTCTGATACCCCGTTGCCGAGCCCTGCCCGTCTTTTGGATTACGTATCTGTCTCCTGCATCTGTACCTTATCTATCTGTGTGTTTACGACCTGGCTTGCCCGACCTCGAGAACTGGCCTTACTGTTAGAGGCAGTTCCCAGACCTGATAGTGACACCCCCTCCTTGGTGTCACTTTAGCTCTGTCCTTCCTTCACTCAGCCTGGCTCCTCCCCCGGGAGAGTCTAGGCCATTGGAAGGAACCTACTTCTGTGCAGTACTCTCCTGAGGTGCAGTACCCTAGGTATTATTGTTGCACCTAACACTCACTTGTTATCTCAGGTGTCCAGAGGTTAGTAGATATATCTGATTATCGGTGATACTGCAGATCACCAATAATCGGGTATATTCTGTATTCTCGGTGATACTGCAGTTCACCGGTAATCAGACACTCTCTGTGTTACACCGATCGTTACAATAATCTAACATCAACACAGCCAAATTCATATATTTATAGTTTGATATATACATTTAAAAAAAAACATTTTAAAAGATAGGGCTGTAATGGATAAGTCCAGGGAAGTAAGAAAAACATTCTTATGTAACTTGATGTTCAATAACATGCTAAAAATGGATGCAAATCTTTAATTAAAGTATGCAGATTGGACTAATCAAATACAGGAAGTGCATTTACAAGATGAATACATTTGCATGAAACTAGAATAAAATCTGCATAAACTTGGGACTTTTACCAACTCATTCACCATCCCTAATCTATTATCACATGTTCAACAAACAGGCATAGCGGGGGATTGAGAGGCACAGAAGGGGACAAAGAGGCTCTGAAGGGGACAGGCATAGAACGGGGATAAAGAGGCACTGAAGGGGACAGGCATAGAAGGGGATAAAGAGGCACTGAAGGGGAGAAAGAGGCACTGAAGGAGACAGGCATAGAAGGGGATAAAGAGGCACTGAAGGGGACACTGGAGGCAGGGGGGGGGGGGGGGGGGTCGGCACATAGGTGGAATTAATTCAGGTTAAGAACAAACCTACACTCCCTATCTTGTTTGTAAACCAATAGCTATTAATATGCAGGTGCCAGCTATTAATATACAGGTGTCACCAGATAAAAGTAGAGACATTGGGGAAACTTTGATTAAATTATTATTTAGAACTTTATAATCCAAAAGAGTACTTAATTAGTTCACCACTAAGGGGCTTTTCCCCTTAAGTACCAGAGCAATTTTCGCTCCTCCCTTTTATTCACCAATAACTTTATCAATACTTATCACAACAAAATGATCTATATCTTTTTTTTTTTTTCCACCTCCAATCTCTTAGGGTGGTACAGTTTGCTAATAATTATTTTGTTTTAAAGAGAACCCGAGGTGGGTTTTAAGAATATTATCTGCATACAGAGGCTGGATCTGCCTATACAGCCCAGCCTCTGTTGCTATCCCAAACTCCCCTAAGGTCCCCCTGCACTCTGCAATCCCTCATAAATCACAGCCACGCTGCTGACAAGCAGCTTGTCAGAGCTGGCTGTGTTTATCTCTGTAGTGTCAGTCTGCTGCTCTCCCCGCCTCCTGTAGAACTCCAGTCCCCGCCTGCATCCCTTCCCTCCCTGCTGATTGGAGGGAAGGGACGGGGGCAGGGACCGGAGCTATGCAGGAGGCGGGGGAGCAGCTGAGACTGACACTACAGATGTAAACACAGCCTCACAGCATGGCTGTGATTTATGAGGGATTGCAGAGTTCAGGAGGACCTTAGTGGGGTTTGGGATAGCAACAGAGGCTGGGCTGTATAGGCAGATCCAGCCTCTGTATGCAGATAACATTCTTTAAACACACCTCGGGTTCTCTTTAAAAGCATTTTAATGGAAAAAAATAAGAAAAAAAAATGAGAAAATTAATTACTTCTCAGTTTTCAGCCATTATAGTTGTAAAATAATACATGCTACGGTAATTAAAACCCATGTATTTTATTTGTCAATTTGTCCCGGTTATTACACCATTTAAATTATGTCCCTATCACAATGTATGAGAAGGCAAAGTAAGCAGCACAGCTGAAGAGAAGTAGCTCTTTATTGAAAGAACATGTAAAAATTACATGTGCGAGATGGGCTTGTGTCCAGCTACAGCCCACTGTTTTAAAGTGTCAAACTTCTTTCTCAAGCTGCAAGCACTCACATTTTTGATGCTGGAGGACAACAGGATCCTTGTCAGCTTAAGCACACTTTTTATCACCATGTATGGTGACAATATTTTATTTGGAAATAAAGGTGTATTTTTTTCAGTTTTGGGTCCGTTACTAATTACAAGCCCTTCTTTGCAAAAATAACAGTAACATACCCCCATGACATACAATAGATATTTAAAAAAAAATTGAGTCCCTAAGGTAACTATTTATGGATTTTTTTAAATGTCACTTTTTTTTATATAAAAGTTTTTTTTAATATTGGAGGGGAGGGAATTGGTTAGGTAATGGTGTATTTTATGTATTTGTATTTATTGGAACATATTTTGGTATACTCTTACTATTTGGCCACTAGATATCCCCCACTTTATTACTTCTGTGTACTGTTTACTGCATACATGCTTTACAGGAAGTAATGCATGTATGCTTTACTTTCACTTTTTTGGTGATCATTGATCACAGGCACTTAGAACATGTGCAGGGGCACGCATGTGCTCTTGCGGCAGGTGATCTCGGCAAGGTACATGTATCTACGCCCCTGGGACTTTAGATGAAGTCCTTCGGGGCATAGATATATTGACAATACCTAGTTAAAGGACCACTATCATGAAAAAAATTTAAATTATAAAGTACATAGCTAGATATACGTATGAGAAAAGTATTTTTCACAGAATAAAATGCAGTATAAATGATTCTGATATTTTACTGTCACTTACAGTAGGCAGTAAAAGCTGCCAGATCTGACAGGTTTTTTTTTACTAGTTCACCTCCTTTTGGAGGATTCTCAGTATCTCTGAGGATCCACGGAATATGTTGGCGCTTTATAAATTAAAAATAAAAATCTTATTTATTCCATACAAAAGCAATCCCTGGAAAGGATCTGTACAAAGATGTTGGTCAGCCTCTATACTCATTTGCTCACTATTTTGGCAGTTAGCCTGAGCAACTACCGTTCAAGAAGTGTTTTTGAAAATTAGAACTCTGAGAATCCCTCATGAGGAGATGGATTAGACCAGAACCTGTCAGATCTGTCAAATATTTACTGCTTACTGTAAGTGGCAGGAGCAGAGGAGAAAAGTAATTTATAATGTACAGTACTTTAATCTGGGAGAAATGTTCTTCTTGTACATTGTAAATATATATTTTTTTCTCTGATGGTGGTCCTTTAACAATGTTAACATGTGTACATGTCATATTTTAGGTTTTATTTCTGCCTGTTTTTTGGCTTTAAACATTGTTTCTCCTGTGTTTCAATCTATAGGTCTAGGTACATCTATTCATAGGAAATATTTACTATTTACCTCATCTTTTAAAAATAATTCTACTTTTAATGCTGAACATAATAAAATCACTTAGAAAATATAGATTCCCTTTAAGAGAAAGGCTCATGGTGTTAATACACCAGGAACAATACTCAGACATCTTGTGTATTCAATGAGCTAAAAGCAAATCGATGGCAGCAAAGGGGTCGCTGGCTTCAGATGGAAACATCCAGAATGAGAAATGTCGGAGCCTTTGTAGAATAAACTCTCAGCTCAGTGACATATAGCGTATACCTTCCATATTCATATGGATGAGGCGTCTCTTTGATCTATTTTAGATAAAGAGAGTGCAGGATCAGTGCCTGGATACTTTGTTTCTCATCCATCCTATATTTGGGCTGTTATATTTACCTTTTGTCAGAGATCTCTCCACTTTATCAACTAAACTTTGAAAAGTAGTTTCACTTGAAATACATCTTGAAAGTGTATTTTTTCAGAGCTTGACATACTGAAGAGGAGGAGTTGCCACAATCTGTATATGATTTTTAAAAATGCTTTAACATTCACCCAAATCTTTTTGGGTACAGGGTCCAATAATGTAGATAAATAAAGGGATGTACCGCTTAGCCAATGAATCCTGTTTAAAGAGAGAGAGAGTGCAGGCCAACAACCAGACTTTCTGGCCTCGCAACAAATCACACATGAAGGTGCTTTAAGGCATTGGAAGTGGAAAGATTGCAGGCACCAGACCTAAGGTTCCAAAACCAGTGTCATTATTACGAAGTCCTCAGATAACCATGACAGCATAAGGAGTGTAGCCTAACAGCTGTTTCACCAGTTACACCTACTTCGTCAGAGTTTTCTGCGTCTGATGAAGCAAGTATAACCTGTGAAACGGCTGTTAGGCTACACTCCTTATGCTGTCTGTTGGTTATCTGAGGCTGTAATAAAGGTGAACGTTGGTTTTGGAACCTTTGGTCTTGTGCCCAGATTCTTTCCACTTCCAATGACTTATTGATGGCTACCTTTCTGGAAGCACAGTCCTTCCCACCTGATCCCCTAGAGGTCTGTTGGGTTCACTGGTGCTGACCCTATACAGCTGTCTGAGTATTCTGAGCTGCTTTATTGCTTGGGACCAGGCATCCGTTACTGGCTGACAAGTTTTGGGCCAGACACAGCCCATCCTCCAAAATCAAAGAAAAAAAACAATTCACATTTTCAAAAACCTTTCACAAAAAACATAAACTAAATTAGCACTATATGTAATTTGAAGTCCCAGCATACACTCACACCCTCTGAGGAGTTTCTATAAGGCCCCTTCCCCACATTCGCGCTGCAAGCAACACAGGTGGCCGATGCAATGACTGCCACTTCCGTTGCTATGTGATTCTCCCGCTGCGGTTGAAATTTCGATTAATTTTAGTGAGTGGAAGTTGAAATGCGCTTGCGTATTTTTGTCGGCAAATGAGCTTTGAAATTCCTCAGTGAATCGCAACGCATGGGTGGAAACATCAGTGCACTCTATGCACTTCTGATATCCCTGTGTATCGAATCGCTGTATGTTGCTGAAAACAAATCATCAACACGCAAGTGGGGAAGGGACCTAAGTCACTTCTTGTTTAAAATCATCTTCTGCATGTCTCCACCTCTTTAGGGCCAAAATGTTCTCTCTGCTCTATAGAAAGGAGACACTTTGTAACTTTTTAGAAAGTTTTTTGAAATCTTAGAGGAGATAGACGCCCACTGTTTTCCTCTGTAATATTCGGCAATTCTCAGCCTGAGGGTGATGGGTAGTACAATCCACATACTGGAATCTGTTAACTTGAGAAATTAGAAAAGATATGCTTTTCAAAAATACAGTTACAGCCTGTGAAAATACCTGAAAGCTGCCATTGCACAACTTAAGGATTTCCTGGAGGTGTCATAGCACTCAATGGGACTGCCAGGGACAGTACACAGTGTGTTTGGTTGTGGTGGTATTTTATTCACACACTCTAAACATGGACATTGTTTTTGGTGTTTGATATTGTGTGCCTGTTGTGTTTGTATATACAACTGTGTTGTGTGTGGTTGGGATATGCATAGGGAGGCCCAGGTCCTGAATTTGCCCTGGGATTTTTTGGCCTATCCCTGACTTCCTACAGCACCACATACTTGCTGAACACCCATGCTTTGTTACATTGTGTTAGAAAATGAGCAAAAATAGAATATATCATTTGAGAAGTATTTTAAAGTATAAAAGGTTTGGGCTTTAGAAATCAGAAGTGCAGCAAATGACTTAGTTTGAGTATAGCAGATAATTAAACCTTTATTTTATCTCTCCTCACAACACTGTAACTGATTCTGCTTGAGCTCTACCCCTCATGTCCCCTCCTCCTCACACTTGTGTCTCTCTTACACTGTAACTGCTTCAGCTCGACCTCCTCTTCTTATGCCCCTCCCACCCCTTCTCACTCTTGTGTGTCTCTTACACTGTCTGCCACTGCTTCTGCTCCAGCTCCACCGGCGTAACTATACGGGATGTGACCCCTGCCACTGCGGGGGGCCCGGGGTCACCCTAGGGCCCGCTCAGGGACTTTTTGGGGGGCAGGAGGGGCCGCAACATAAGAGGAGAGTGTGGCCACAGATCGGTGGGGAGGGGGGACATTCCCCCCTCCCTCACCTCGGGCACTCCTCTCAGCGCGCCCCCTCCTGCAATCAATAGGGGCAACGGGCGGGCGGGTGGCGGCAGACTGGACACATACCTCCTTAGCGCCTTAGCGCAGATTTCTAGTTACGCCCCTGTTCAGCTCCACTTCTCATGCCCCTCCTCCTCCTCACTCTTGTGTTTCTCTCACACTGTCACTGCTTCTGCTCCAGCTCCACTTCTCATGCCCCTCCTCCTCCTCACTCTTGTGTTTCTCTCACACTGTCACTGCTTCTGCTACAGCTCCACTTCTCATGCCCCTCCTCCTAACTCTTGTGTCTTTCTCACACTGTAAGCCATGCAGCCATGCTCCCTGCTGCCTCCTGGTGTCTAATCAGTACAGAGCCATTTTCTCCTCTTTAAAAGTTGAATTTCCAAAATCCCTTTTTAGTAGGTGCCAGGGCCGGGCCGAGGCATAAGCTGGAGAGGCTCCAGCCTCAGGGCACAGTGTAGGAGGGGGTGCACAATTCATTCAGCTGTCATTCCTAATTGTGTTAGAAGCAGAAAGAAATAAGAAAAGGAGATACATGGAAGTGACTACAAGCCAGATAACTAGAGATTAAGGTGTTGGGGGCCCTGGGGTTCCTCTTAGTCTAATAGCAATCAGTGTGTGACGGCTGGGGTAGGAGGGATGGAGGGGCGCACTTTGGTGTCTCAGCCTTGGGTGCTGGAGGACCTTTTCCCGGCTCTGGTGGGTGCTTACATCATGAATGGAATACACATCCCAAATGTCATGCTTCTATGTCGAGAGGTTTGGGTGTTGAGGAGGAGTCGTGCCTTTTTTATATAGTACTAATCCTGCTTGTAAGGGTTAAAGATCCACCTAAACATTTCCCCACATTTGCTGGCCATACACATACACATTTCTAACCAGTGTTTCAAAACCATCTATTCCTTTGTGAAAAGAATTGATTCCTACCACACGCTTCACATCAATTTCCCATAGATTCCAGCTGGGAATTTATTGAAAATTGATAGAACCGCAGTGTTGCATTCTTTGATGCAGGGAAACACTAAGAGCCATCGATCTACCAATGCTCTTGCCCCGCCCTCCGATCAACCTACATTTTCCATCCTGTCTGATACTTTCGATTTTTGCTCAAGCTCGATCAAAATTTAATCAATTTGACATTTTAGAGAATCGACTCCCGACACATGGACAGGATCATGCAAAGAATGAAGTCGGGCAATCAATAAGTGTATGGGCACCTTAAGATGCCCTAAGTGAAGCAGACTTTATCTTACTTGCTAAAAGTGCAGTATTGGTTATATGAATCAGATTTCAGCTTGCAGCAGGCAGAAAAGGTTGTGGCTGGAATATTGACCAAACTGCTATGCTTGAAGCAAGTCAATGTATCTCACAGTGCTCCTTCCCCCATTCACTATTATCAGGATGCAAGCATAATTGGTATGTATGTTATGAACACTATTGACAGCTCAGCTTTGTGTACATTAACTCTGGAGCTGTCGGCATTGAGCAGTGCACAAACTGAAAGCCAGCAATTCAAGTTTACTCCCCCACAGTGCCAGGAGAGGAGTGAAAACATGCTCACCCATCTATGTTGTCTAACTGCAAACACCCACTGGATGGTGCCAAACCTTCACCATTACCTGGTGCCAATCGCTAAGCCACTCCCACCGGAAGAAAGCAAATCAACCAAAATTCTGTTAATGCTCATCGAAGGCAAAACTCCGCAAGTAATGCTAAGCAAAATCCTTGGGTGTTAAAATGAACTCAAGAAAGCACTGTAGTGACCTCTTGCTAAGATGTGGGAGGCATGGGGAGTCCAAGGTTATTCATCCAAGTGTCTCTGGCCTTTGGAGGCCTCTAATTCAGGTGCTCTAACCTCAATTAGACGCTGCACTGGCATCTGCATCAAAATGTCTCCGCACCACGGTCACCTGCCTTGTTTTACGCGTCCGTGTGATCTCGCCTCCGGGAGACTTGGGCGCAGGATACAGCCGGTATAAGGCTTTTCCTGCTGCTGCACAAGTTCCTGGCGGTGTTGAATACTATTCCCCCTCTAGGTCCACGTGGATAGTGTAGAATGATATAATTCGGCTTCTGGCAAATGTTGGAGGCAGAATTAGTGTTTTAAAAAATAACTTCAGCTCCGTCTTCTCACGGCGCCGAAGCTACTCACTGTGTGCTGCTAAAGCCGTAATTCCTATTACGGTCTATGGAGGCGCCGGCTGCGCCCAAATCTCCTGCGATGTTATTACAGTGCTCCTGTTTTACAACTGCATTATTTTTCTGTATTTGTTTTGTGTGAAATTTAAAGTAAACCCTTCAGTTAAATTTGGATAAAAATAGTTACCTTGGGAGGGGGAAGCCTCTGGACCCTCAAGAGGCTTCCCCCATCTTCCTCCAGCAAGCCGTTTGCGAGCAGAGACCCCTGAAGCACAGCCACACTGCACCTGTGCAGTAGCATGGACCCACATGTGCTCCTGCGGAAAAAGCCAAACCAAATCGGGCTTGTTTTTTTCCCCATCAGAGCCTGAGCAGGGCTGTGCTACTGCGTCAACAAGCTGCTTTCTGAGGTTCCAGCACTAGAACAGGAAAGTGAAGTGAATTAAATGTTTCCGCTAGTGCTAATAACCAGCTGCCTTTCCCTAGTACACCAAATTTACCTATCACAGAGCCTAAAATGCCTTTACCTGAGAAATTCTCAGGGTCACTGTCTGATTTCAGTAATTTCCAGAATCGTTGTTTATCGTATTTTGAAGTTAGGGCTAGATCTTCTGGAACGGAATCACAGAAGATTACCCTGATTAAAACTTTACTCCAGAGTGACTCTCAAACTTAGGCCTATGGCTTAAACCCAGATGATGAAGCTCTCACTTCGGTGGAGATATTCTTTAAAGCCATGGCCACAGTTTATGCTGATCCTGACATTACAGCTACTGCTACCCGCAAGTTAAGAGACATCCGTCAATGTCGACATACTGCGGAGGAGTACGCTGCCGAGTTCAGGAAGTGGTCCCTTTCTGTTAAATGGGGTGAGGCAGCACTCTTGGATCAATTTCTTTTTGATTTGTCTGATTCAGTAAATGATATGCTAGTTAGCATCCTCTAAGGTTTTGGGTTCTGGATGGCTATTTCCTTAGCTATACGGGTAGACAGGTGGATCAGATACCGTTGACAGGGGAAAACATATTCCTCTATAAGTAATTCTGCTAGACAGAGCAGCGCTCCTTCCATAACTGCTGAAGAACCAATGCAGTTAGGACACTCTAAGCTCTCTCCCGCGGAGAAGCTTAGGAGCAGACAAGAAGGTCTTTGTATGTATTGTGGGGGAAAGGGTAATTTTGCTCAGTCTTGCTCTAAAAAGGCCCCGGAAAACTCCAATACCTAAGTGAAGTAAGGGCACTTCACTTGGGTGAGCAGCATTCTCCCCTTAAAATAAAATAAAAAAAATTGTTGCCAGTTACTATTTTCTGGGACAATAAGTCCTTGCATTCTCAGGCTTTCATTGATTACGGGGCAGACGGTAATTTCATTGATTCTGTCCTTGCTGCTAAGTTGGGTATTCCTGCTGTGCCTTTACAGAACAAGCTTTTTGTCACGGCTATAGACGACAGCCCTCTGCAGACCAATACACCCATTACCATTACTCCTGAAGTCTCTCTGCAGGTTGGGGCTATGCATTTGGAAAAAATCCAGTTTTACATTCTTAGAATGCCCGCCAGTCCTCTGGTTCTTGGGTTGCCGTGGTTACAGATTCACAACCCCTGCATCGATTGGTGTTCCGGACAACTCACCAGTTGGTCACATCATTGTTAGGGGTTGTGTTTAAAAAATATCTCCCTTTCTAGTTCAGGGGTGAGTTCTAATGATATTCCACCACCTTATGAAGACTTCTGTGATGTTTTCTCCGCACAATCTGCTGATAAATTACCTCCACATACACCATATGATTGTCCAATTGATTTATTGCCTGGCACCATGCCTCCTCGGGTCATCTTTATAACCTAACAGGTCCTGAAAAGTTGGCCATGAAAGAGTACAGTAGGGAGAATTTAGACAAGGGTTTATTCGACCTTCTTCCTCTCCAGCCGGAGCGGGGTTTTTTTTGTAGAAAAGGATGGAGGATTACGTTCTTGCATTGACTATAGGGGGCTTAACAAAATTACTGTAAAAAATCGGTACCCTCTACCTTTGATGACTTTTTTGCCCAGGTTTCAGGAGCTAAGAATGTTTCCAAACTGGATTTACGAGGTGCATACAATCTGATAAGAAAACGCCAAGGGGACGAATGGAAGACAGCTGTTAATACCCAAGATGGGCATTGTGATGCCCTTTGGTCTTTGTAATGCCCCTGTTGTCTTCCAGAACTTTGTGAATGATCTTTTCAGAGATGTGTTAGGAAAATTTGTGGTGATTTACTTGGATGATATCCTTATTTATTCTAGCTCACTGACAGAACATCGGGGTCATGTAAGTGTGGTCTTGCAGAAATTGAGTAAAATTCTTTGTTCGCTAAATTGGAAAAATGTCTTTTTGAGGTTACTCATGTGCCTTTTCTTGGATACATAATTTCTGACACAGGACTTGCAATGGATCAGAAAAAACTCTCAGCAGTTTTAGATTGGCCACAGCCTAAGGGACTCAAACCTATTCAGCGCTTCTTAGGGTTTGCCAACTACTATCGCAAATTCATCAGGAATTTCTCTATACGTTGGCCGCTCCTATGACCGACCTAACGAAAAAAGATGCAGACCCAGTCAATTGGCCCGCACAGGCTCAGAAGGCTTTTTCTGAGCTGAAGTCCGCTTTTTGTACAGCCCCTATCCTTACCCATTCAGATGTTACTTTGCCGTTCTTTGTTGAGGTTGATGCCTCTGAGGTCGGAGTGGGAGCAGTTCTCTCTCAATTTTCCGGTCATCCCGAACCTATGCATCCCTGTGCATTTTTTTCTAAAAAAATTTCATCAGCCGAACGTAACTATGACATAGGAAACAGATAACTTTTGGCTGTAAAGATGGCTTTCGAGGAGTAGAGGCATTGGTTGGAGGGGGCAGTTCATCCAGTTACAGTTTACACCGATCACAAGAATCTAGAATATATAGGAGGGGATAGAAGGCTTAATCCTAGACAGGCACGTTGGGCAATGTTTTTTGCTCTATTTAATTTTATAATTGCGCCTTGTCTAGAAGCTTTGAAACTGAAATCACTTCACCTACTATTCCTGAGAAAATGTTGCCCTTGAATCGAGTTCTTGCTGCAGTTCATACTACAGAATTTCCTGATTTGTATGGTTCTTTACAGTCTTTTCAACAAGACAGTCCTCCTGGAAAAAACACCCAATGTAGACTATGTTCCTTTACAACTGCGTCTTCAGATACTTCAATTGTTTCATGAGTCTAAACTGGCAGGGCATCCTGGGGAGTCCAAGACCTTGGAACTTCTGTCCCGTCATGTATGGTGGCCCTCTATAAAGAGAGACTGCAAAGCATTTTTGGCAGCCTGTGCTACTTGTGCCAGAAACAAGGTATCATGGGTCGCTCCCCGAGGACACCTTATGCCTTTACCTATTCCATCTAGACCATGGTCTCATATGTCTATGGATTTTGTGTTGGATCTACCTTCCTCTGGCAAAAAAGAGGTATTTGGGTTGTTATTGACCGTTTCAGTAAAATGGCACACTTTGTACCCCTCTCTAATCTGCCCTCAGCTCAAGAACTGGCCAAATTGTTTGTGATCCAGGTGTTACGGTTACATGGGATTCCAGAGAATATAGTGTCAGACCGGGGCGCCAAATTTGTTTCTCGCTTTTGGCATGCTTTCAGTACCCTCTTGGGTTGTGATGATGTACCTGGAGTACAGGAGACCAGTTAGCTGAGGGCAGCAACCCTTGTGGCTCACCGACTGGGGCCCCTGGAAGTGAAACAGGGGAGCCCAGTAAGCAAGGGGCAGGAGCGCTTGTGAAACCAGTGGTAGAGCAGGTTTGGAAACACAGCACTCCCGCAGGCTGAGTCCGGCACTGCAATGACTCAGCAGCCGAGAAAGTCCAGTAACAGGTGCCAGGCAGGAGAAGACGTGAAACTTGGAACAGGCAGGAGTCAGCAACAAATCGGGTACTCGTACAATCCGGGGTTTGGCAACAAATCGGGTCCTCAGGCAAGCAGTGGTCGGCAACAAATCGGGCAGTCGGACAAAGCAAAGATCGGCAGGGAAGCGGGTAGTCAGGCAGGCCAAGGTCAACATCCAGGAATCAGAAACGGGCAGAGCAAGGCTCATTCACGGGAGTGCAACACACACAAAAGCTGCAATACTACAGCACCCGAGTGTTGCACTCTCCAGACTTTTATATGCCGTTTTGGCGCGCACAGCGCAACGCGTCACACGCCCGCGCATGCGCACACGCGCGCAACATACACGCGCATGCGCACGCACACGCGCAGATGCGCGCATGCGCACGCACGCAAAGACGCGCGCACACGCATGCGCACACGCGCGCAATAACAACATGCATAAACAGAACATCCCTCACACGCGCGCGTGCACAGCATCCAACGCCAGCATCTTATAACGCCAAAGTCTTCGCCGCACTACGCAACGCGCATGGGCAAGCACCGACAACCCACCACGCAGGGAAGACCGCCGAGACCCACCAGGACGACTGCCAGCATCCGTATGTACAAGCCGCCTCGTCTGGACAGGTAACTGACCGTGACATGGGTATTACCTTGTCCTTTTCTTCAGAATTCCATCCTGAGACCAATGGGCAAACAGAAAGGACTAATCAATCATTGGAGCAGTACCTCCGTTGTTTTGTATCAGATTGTCAAGAGTCATGGTTAGACTTCTTGCCTTTTGCTGAATTTGGCTTCAACAATCTCCCTAGTTCTTCTACTAAGCTGTCTCCTTTCTGGATCGTCACTGGTCAGAATCCCAAATTCACCTTTTTTTCATCCTCGCCTTCCTCTTTTCCAGCTTTGGAGGAATGGAGTACTCCCATCCAGCAAATTTGGCCTCAAGCTCAGCAAAACTCACAGAATGCTATTTTCCATCAAAAGTTCTACGCTGATGCCCGACGCTCACATGAGTTTGTTTTCTCCTGGAGACCTTGGGCTTGATTCACAAAGCGGTGCTAACAGTTAGCATGCTGGTGAAAAGCCCTTTATCATGCCTAAACTCAGTTTAGGCGTGATAAGTTTAGGTGTGATAAATTTAGGTGTGATAAGTTTAGGTGTGATAACTATAGCACCAACTGGGTTAGCACCGCAGTGCACAGCTAATCAAAAGTTTTGCGCTAGCAAAGTCTGGTGCACTTCGCATAGAGTTTAATGGCGCTGCTTTGCGTGTGGGACTTTGCGCGCGTTCTAAACTTATCACGCCTAAACTTATCACGCCTAAACTGGCTTTTCACCAGCGTGGTGCAAAGGTTATCACGCCTAAAGTCTCTAACTGGGTTAGCACCGCTTTGTGAATCGAGCCCCTTGTGTGGGTTTCCACCCATAACATTCCCTTACGTCAACCTTCTGTGAAATTGGACCCTTGGTTTATTGGTCCCTATCCTATTCGGGAAAAAATTAACGATGTAGTATATCGGGTGACATTACCTCAGTCCATCAAAGAAGTCAATTAATTTCATGTTTCTCTCTTGAAACCTGCTGCTAACATAATTTCATCTTCAGCTCCTCCATCTCCTGTCGAGGTGGATGGAGAGCCTGAATATGAAGTGGAGAGAATTCTTGACTCTCGGAAGATCCGTAATTCCTTACAATACTTAGTGGATTGGAAGGGTTATGGTCCAGAGGAGAGGAGTTGGGTTCCTGTCCGGAGTCCACCCCTCGAGGGGGGGGGGGGGGGGGGGTTAATGTAACAAACTTATCTGGTGTGGTCTCTGGAGGCTGTTCTGATAGTGTGGAGCAGCTGGAGGAAGCTTCCTCTTCCTCTTTGGTCAATGGCATCCCCGGCTCCCATGTAGACGTGAATCAGTATGTTCTCATCCCCGGCTCCCCTGTAGATGTGGGTCGGTGTGTTGTTTCTGCCTTTATAGGCTTAGGAGGAGTGTCTGATGGGGTGTCAGCTGTGATGTCATCAGCTGACACCTTATTGCAGGAGGTGCTGTCAATCTGGGGGCTGGGCTTTTACTCTGCCTCTTGGATATTTAAGGCCAGAGTATTCACTTGCTCGTTGGCCTTGGTACTAATCAGTACGCTGGTTCTTGGTC
Organism: Hyperolius riggenbachi; assembly: GCF_040937935.1. Classification (NCBI taxonomy): domain Eukaryota; kingdom Metazoa; phylum Chordata; class Amphibia; order Anura; family Hyperoliidae; genus Hyperolius; species Hyperolius riggenbachi. The sequence continues at coordinate 195,662,369 of NC_090657.1, forward strand.
CTTATCCTAGTGAGATAGTTGTTTGAGAGCTACATATATCGGGTATCAGCCTGATATATATGTACTCCAGTCAGTTTAGAACTGTGTAATATAAATGTGTGTATATGTATATGTATATATATATATATATATATATATATATATATATATATATATATATATAGTAATTATTGTATCTCTGTGTATGATCCGGCAAGTCCACCACTCTGATTAAAGTCTCATCCCTTTGTGCCTCAGTCATCTGATACCCGTTATAGACCTCGGCTAGCTTAACGACTTTGTCTCTGTCTCATCCTTGTCTGTGCCTCGTATATCTGATCCTATGTGTATGACGTCTGCCTGAATATTGACCTAGCACCTGTCTCTATCCCTTGTACTGTAGTCATCTGATTACCTGTGTAACGATCTTAGCCCGTTTTTGACCTAGCTCTACATTAGTCCTTCTGTACCGCGCATTTCTGACTTTTCGTGTATGGCCCGAGCTTTGACCTGACCTTGATTTATTGTATTTTCTGTGTGTATGTTAGACCCAGCATTACACCATGCTTCAGTAACACATTTTAAGATTGATGATTCAGATTCTTAGCAATATCTATACTTTACAGAGTCTCTTTTACAGATTTCTATATACTGTAGGTGCAGTCAGAGAAGAACCTAATAAAACGGTTTATAAGGTCAGTATGGTAGTTAGTTAGCACCTTTGCCTTGCAATACTAGACAGGCTGTTGGCCATAAAAACAGTAAATTATGCCTGAATATCCAATATACAGTTCTGAAAAACTAGAACCGTATATCTGGTATTTTAAATTTGGTGCAAATATAATCAGGTGTACCACGTCAGTAAAGATCTCTTTCCAAGAAACAAGTCATAGCTGTGATTTAAAAAAAAAATCTAAGGGCTTGTTCATACTACAAGAGCTTTTTAACCGGTAAAAAGAGACACTGTTGCGGACCCCTTCATTTTTACTGTTTACTTCACTTGGACTGAGCAACCCAGGGTCCAGCACTGTCTCTACTGAACTGCAGTGTAGCGGTGTACCCACTCGTTCATCTAGCTTTTTAACCGCTAGTGATTTTGAAAAGCTCTTGCTAATGCAATGCTATGGGAGATTTTTACAAAATCACATCACTCCAGTGTGAACACACTACTAGGATAACTTTAGCAGGAGCATTTAAAATCACAAAGCGCTCAGAAAAGCTCTTGTAGTGTGAACCAGTCCTTAGTATTTCACCTACATGTTTATCCACTCATGCACTCTGAGTGGCTAGGAAAGAGAGGTCAGCCAGTTTGTAGCACCCTATTCTTGTACTGTACCAGGCCATATGATTTTCAGTATTGGAGAGCTTCTTGCTCCTAGTACAGTACTGTTGTCCCAATGTTGGGGCACAAGGGAGTGGATTCACAAAGCTTACTTATGTTTCACCTTAAGGATTGTAGATTTTATATGATGATGCTCTTATGTAATTCTGCATGCTTATTAACATGTTTTTAAATATATGATCATCAGGATTTAACACTTTATAGATAACCAAATTTTTACGCTTTTCACAAAAAGTAGGCTGTTGTAGGCCAGAGTGAATTATAGGGGTGTTTTTCTCAAACACCCCGTTTGCCACTGATCGCACTTTAGAGTATACCTGAGATAAAATAACAAACGTTATGTATATATACCTGCACATTCTTTGTTATCAGACACTTGGTGACCCGTTCTTGTGGCCCGCCTCCCCTCCAGGCTGCCACTATAGTCCTTATTCTGTCCACTCTATGCTGCCCTCCTTGTGCATGCTGTAGCAGTCAGTGCCAGGAGTGTAATGGGAATGCCCAGTTACTAATGGTTCAGACCTGTACATGCCCAGGACGCTATCGCCATGGCTGTGGACAACGCATACTCCCCTCTCTGACTGAGGGCTACAGTGGCAGTGTGGAGGGTAGGACAGCCACAAAAAGGGGCCACCAAGTGTGTGAAGACATGAAGAATACGCAGATATACATAACATTTAATTTATTTTTTTTGCCGCTTTGGGAACACTTCAAAGGGACACTATAGGGGGGTCAGGGGAAAATGAGTTGAAGTTACCCTGGGCTTCTAATGGTCCCCCACAGACATTCTGTGCCCGCGCAGCCACTCACCGATGCTCCGGCCCCGCCTCCGGTTCACTTCTGGAATTTCAGACTTTAAAGTCTGAAAACCACTGTGCCTGCGTTACTGTGTCCTTGCTCCCGCTGATGGCACCAGGAGCATACTGCGAAGGCCCAGTATGGTCTGTGCCTGCGCCGTGCACTACTGGTGATGTCAGGGGAAGCGAGGACACGGCAAACGCAGGTGCAGTGGTTTTCAGACTTTAAAGTCTGAAATTCCAGAAGTGAACCGGAGGCGGGGCCAGAGCATCGGTGAGTGGCTGCGCGGGCACAGGATGTCTGCGGGGGACCATTAGAAGCCACGGGTAACTTCAACTTATTTTCCCCTGACCCCCCCTACAGTATTCCTTTAAGAAACAGCAGTTTGTGGCCACAGTACAAGCCAGTGTTTTAAGCAAAAATACAAGACATAATGAACATTGGTCTGCCAGTTCTCTCAAGTGGCAGTCTTTCTGCAGATCAACCCTGCTATGTAAGGGTCGACCCTGCTTTGTGTATTTAAAGCATAACTCTAGAATACCCTTTTCTCCCTTATACTTCCCTCACACCTTAAACATCATATTCTTTGAAGTCATCTGAAGGTTTCTTTCAATTTCTGTTTAGTCATAGTTGTAGTCCAAAAAAATGAATGTGACGCTAAACTTTTGATGGCCACGGCAAATGTGTTGGCTTACAGCTTGGTGTCTCTGTAGTGTGACTATCCTTTGAATCTGCCAAAACACGAGCGGCTCTCAATCTTCTGCGTAGAGTTGGGCCGAACGGTTCGCCTGCAAACGGTTCCATGCGAACTCCAGTGGTTCGCGTTCGCGTCCCGCAGGCGAACCTTTGCGGAAGTTCGGTTCGCCCCATAATGCACATGGAGGGTCAACTTTGACCCTCTACATCACAGTCAGCAGGCCCAGTGTAGCCAATTAGGCTACACTAGCCCCTGGAGCCCCACCCCCTTATATAAGGCAGGCAGCGGCGGCCATTACGGTCACTCGTGTGCTGCCTGCGTTAGTGAGAGTAGGGCGAGCTGCTGCAGACTGTCTCTCAGGGAAAGATTAGTTAGGCTTAACTTGTTCCTGTCTGGCTGCATACCTGTTCTGTGAACCCACCACTGTATACCTGTTCTGTTTAGTGAACCCGCCACTGTATACCTGTTCTGTTTAGTGAACCCGCCACTGCATACCTGTTCTGTTCAGTGAACCCGCCACTGTATACCTGTTCAGTGAACCCGCCACTGCATACCTGTTGTGTTCAGTGAACCTGCCACTGCATACCTGTTCTGTGAACCCGCCACTGTATACCTGTTCTGTTCAGTGAACCCACCGCATCAGTGCGCATACCTGTGCAGTTAAGTGAACCCACCTACCTACGTGAGTGCACGCAGTGTGATATACCACTCCGTGCATACCCGATATGGACAAAACAGGTAGAGGAAGAGGTAGTGCCAGAGCCAGAAGAAGGCCACCCGGCAGGTCTGCGCGAGGTCGTGTAAATGTAATTTCGTGTGGACCTGGCCCACAGTACAGTGCTCGGAAGAAGGCACGTCCCATCACCTCCCAAGATTGTCAGGACGTGGTTGAGTATTTAGCGGCACAGAACACCTCATCTTGCTCAGCCACCAGCGCTACTACTAGCACCACTTCCGCTGCATTTGACACTTCACAAGAATTATTTAGTGTTGAAATCACTCATGCACAGCCATTGTTGTTACAGCCAGATGAATTTTCACCAGCTCATATGTCTGAGTTACGCGGCAACACTATGGATGTAACGTGTCAGGAGGATGAAGGACCTACTGATGGTGCAAGTTTGGATTTGTCTGAGGCAAGCGAAGCTGGGCAGGATGACTACGATGATGACGGTAATAGGGATCCTCTGTATGTTCCCAATAGAGGAGATGAAGAGGGGGACAGTTCAGAGGGGGAGTCAGAGAGAAGTAGGAGGAGAGAAGTTGCTGAAAGAAGCTGGGGCAGCTCTTCGTCAGAAACAGCTGGTGGCAGAGTCCGGCACCATGTATCGCCACCTATGTACAGCCAGCCAACTTGCCCTTCAGCATCAGCTGCTGAGGTCCCCATAGTGCCCACATCCCAGGGTGGCTCAGCGGTGTGGACATTTTTTAATGTGTGTGCCTCAGATCGGACCAAAGCCATCTGTTCGCTCTGCCAACAAAAATTGAGCCGTGGAAAGGCCAACACTCACGTAGGGACAAGTGCCTTACGAAGGCACCTGGAGAAAAGGCACAAACAGCAATGGGATGGCCACCTGAGCAAAAGCAGCAGCAGCACACAAAAGCAAAGCCACCCTCCTTCTCCTCTTCCTCCTCCATCAGGTGCATTATCTGCTTCTGCCGCTTTCTCCCTTCCACCTTCACAGGCACCCTCCTCCACTCCGCCTCTGCCCTTGAGCGGTTCCTGCTCCTCTGCCCACAGCAGCAGTCAGGTGTCCGTGAAGAAAATGTTTGAGCGGAAGAAGCCAATTTCGGCCAGTCACCCCCTTGCCCGGCGTCTGACAGCTGGCGTGGCGGAACTGTTAGCTCGGCAGCTGTTACCATACCGGCTGGTGGACTCTGAGGCCTTCCGTAAATTTGTGGCCATCGGAACACCGCAGTGGAAGATGCCAGGCCGCACTTATTTTTCGAGAAAGGCCATACCCCAACTGCACCGTGAAGTTGAGAGGCAAGTGGTGTCATCTCTTGCGAAGAGCGTTGGGTCAAGGGTACACCTGACCACGGATGCCTGGTCTGCCAAGCACGGGCAGGGCCGCTACATTACCTACACAGCCCATTGGGTGAACCTGGTGGTGAACGATGGCAAGCAGGGCGCAGCGGACCAAATTGTGACACCTCCACGGCTTGCAGGCAGGCCTCCTGCCACCTCCTCTCCTCCTGCTACATGCTCTTCGCTGTCCTCCTCCTCCTTGGCTGAGTGGCAGCTCTCCTCTCCAGCTACACAGCCCCAGCTCCGCAGGGCCTATGCTGCATGCCAGGTAAGACGGTGTCACGCCATCTTAGACATGTCTTGTCTCAAAGCGGAGAGTCACACTGGAGCAGCTCTCCTGGCTGCTCTTAAGAAACAGGTGGATGAGTGGCTGACCCCGCACCACCTGGAGATAGGCAACGTGGTGTGCGACAACGGCAGCAATCTGCTTGCCGCTTTGCATATGGGGAAGCTGACACACATACCCTGCATGGCACATGTCATGAATCTAGTGGTTCAAAGATTTGTGGCAAAGTACCCTGGCTTAGCGAATGTCCTGAAGCAGGCCAGGAAGTTCTGTGGGCATTTGAGGCGGTCTTACACAGCCATGGCACGCTTTGCGGAAATTCAGCGCAAAAACAACATGCCGGTGAGACACCTCATTTGCGATAGCCCGACTCGCTGGAACTCGACCCTGCTCATGTTCTCCCGCCTGCTAGAACAGAAGAAAGCCGTGACCCACTACCTCTACAACTACAGTAGAATGAAACAGTCTGGGAAGATGGGGATGTTCTGGCCCGACAACTGGACACTGATGGAAAATGCATGCAGGCTCATGCGGCCGTTTGAGGAGGTGACCAACCTGGTGAGCCGCAGTGAGGGCACCATCAGCGACTTAATTCCCTACGCTTACTTCTTGGAGCGTGCTGTGCGTAGAGTGGCGGATGAAGCTGTGAATGAGCGTGACCAGGAACCGTTACGGCAGGAACAGGCATGGGACCAATTTTCATCAGACCCAGCTGTTTCCTCAACACCTGCGGCAGCACAGAGGGGGGAGGAGCAGGAAGAAGAGAAGTCGTGTGCAGAAGACGAGTCAGACTCAGAGGATGATGAGCAAGGTGTTTCTTTGGGGGAGGAGGAGGAGAGGACAGCGGCAGGAGAACAACCTCAGCAGGCATCGCAAGGGGCTTGTGCTGCTCAACCTTCCCGTGGTATTGTTCGAGGCTGGGGGGAGGAGGTTGACTTACCTGACGTCACTGAGGAAGAGAAAGAGGAGATGGAGGGTACTGGATCCGACTTTGTGCAGATGTCGTCTTTTATGCTGTCCTGCCTGTTGAGGGACCCCCGTATAAAAAACCTCAAGGGGAATGACCTGTACTGGGTGGCCACACTACTAGACCCTCGGTACAGGCACAAAGTGGCGGACCTGTTACCAACTCACCGGAAGGTGGAAAGGATGCAGCACATGCAGAACCAGCTGTCAACTATGCTTTACAATGCCTTTATTGGTGATGTGACGGCACAACGCCAGCAAGGTACCACTGCCACTAATCCTCCTCCTGTGTCCACGCAGTCAAAGACAGGACGCTCCAGCGATCTCATGGTGATGTCGGACATGCGGACGTTCTTTAGTCCAACGCCTCGCCGTAGCCCTTCCAGATCCACCCTCCACCAACGCCTGGAACGGCAGGTAGCCGACTACCTGGCCTTAAGTGTGGATGTAGACACTGCTGTGAACAGCGATGAGGAACCCTTGAACTACTGGGTGCGCAGGCTTGACCTGTGGCCAGAGCTGTCCCAATTTGCCATCCAACTTCTCTCCTGCCCTGCCGCAAGCGTCCTGTCAGAAAGGACCTTCAGCGCAGCTGGAGGCATTGTCACAGAGAAGAGAAGTCGCCTAAATCACAAAAGTGTTAAGTACCTCACCTTTATCAAAATGAATGAGGCATGGATCCCGGAGGGCTGCTGCCCGCCCCAAGACTAAGTCAGTCCCCGCACACACAGCATCTCTGCCTGCACGCCGTGTGACTGGCTGCCTGGCCTGCCCCAAGAAGACTAAGTCGCTCCCAGTCCCTCCACACAGCATGTCTGCCTGCAGGCCGCTTGACTACCTTCTCCGCCACCACCAACAGGGTCCGGGACTCCAGGCGGATTGCTGAATTTTTTAGGCCGCTGCTAGCAGCGGCCGCTGTAATAATTTTTCTGGTGCGTGTACATGACTGCCTAATTTTTCTGGCTGCACTGCGGGCAGCTGCAACAACAAAAGAAAAGGCATGTACATGCGCCCATTCCCCTTCGTGATCATTACCTTGCCGTGGTGAAGGGGCTTGCGTATCACAATGAAGCAATGACCGGCGCCTAGATGAGTGTCTCGGGGGGCACACCCACGATAATAAGGTCGTTGCCTCATTGTGGTCAGACCAAATTTGATCAGCTGGACAGTCACTGTTCTGTCATTCAGCTACATCAGCCAGGCGACCATATGGGCTGTAAAGCCACCAAAACCTGCACTCTCGCCATGGTGCGCACCAGTCCAGCACGGCCGTCACTACACAAACAGCTGTTTGCGGTGCGTTACACGGTGAGTTTGGTGTGTCAGTGTGAAGCAGTACCTTAATTACACTACCTGATTGATGTATACACATGCAAGATGTTTGAAAGCACTTTAGGCCTGTCATTTAGCATTCAATGTGATTTCTGCCCTTAAAACGCTGCTTTGCGTCAAATCCAGATTTTTCCCCGGGACTTTTGGCATGTATCCCACTCCGCCATGCCCCCCTCCAGGTGTTAGACCCCTTGAAACATCTTTTCCATCACTTTTGTGGCCAGCATAATTATTTTTTTTTTCAAAGTTCGCATCCCCATTGAAGTCTATTGCGGTTCGCGAACTTTAACGCGAACCGAACCTTCCGCGGAAGTTCGCGAACCAGGTTCGCGAACCTAAAATCGGAGGTTCGGCCCAACTCTACTTCTGCGGCAGTTAGTTGTGTCCCTGGGTGCTGTGGAGAGTCTGCTGTTTCTGCTTCCCACCATATATCCACCGGACAGTACATGCTACCAAGCAGAGTTGTGCATGAACTGGTACCTGGTTCTTTCAAATCTATTACAATTTACAAATGATTGTTTCAGCCTGCAAAATATGAATGACTGTAAGATCGTTCTTTTTGACAGTACAGTGAAAGGATCTGATAGGTAAAATAATATTAAGTAACTGGTATTCAACTTAAGTAAAATAAGTACTGTACTCATAACTAGAGATGTCGCGAACCTCTGAATTTCGGTTCGCGAACCGCAATAGACTTCAATGGGGAGGCAAACTTTGAAAATTTGAAAAAATTCTATTGGCTGGAAAAATGATAGAAAACATGTTTCAAGGGCTCTAATACCTGGAGGTCCTCCCTCCTCCCTCCTCCCTCCTCCCTCCTCCCTCCTCCCTCCACCCTCCTACCGGAGGGAGGATGGTCTCATCTGCCAGGGAATTATACTATTTCAAAAACCAGTTTACATACCATAGCAGGGAATCAAACCCAGGTCTAACTGTGTGGTGGGCAAGCACCCTAACCGCTGTACCACAACAGTACTAACTGAAGCTAGCCTAGCATTTACTATTTATGCTCAATGCAACAGAAACATTAGGTTGCTTAAAGGGAACCTTAACAGAGTGATATGGATGTTTCCTGTAAACAATACCAGTTGCCTGGCAGTCCAGCTGATCTCTGTGACTGCAATAGTGGCTGAATCACACCCTGAAACAAGCATGCAGCTAATCCAGTCTGACTTCAGTCAGAGCAGCTGATCTGCATGCTTGTTCAGGGGCTGTGGCTAAAAGTATTAGAGGCATAGGATCAGCAGGCGATTCAGGCAACTGGTATTATTTTAAAAGGAAAAATCCATATCCTTCTCCGTTTAGGTTCCCTTTAAGGATTTGTAGCATAAAAGCCAACTCACATTGGCTGGGATTTGAACCCGGGTCTTACTGTGTGGTGGGCAAGCACCCTAACCGCTGTACCACAACAGTACTAACTGAATCTGGCCTAGCATTTACTATTTATGCTCAATACAAGAGAAAAAGTAGACAGTAAGCCAGCACCTATTCAGTAGGAGACTTTAGGCAAGTCTTCCTAACACTGCTACTGCCTATAGAGCATGCCCTAGTGGCTGCAGCTCTGGTGCTTTGAGTCCGCCAGGAGAAAAGCGTGATATAAATGTTATTTGTCTTGTCTACTTTTTCTCTTGTATTGAGCATAAATGGTAAATGCTAGGGCAGCTTCAGTTAGTACTGTTGTGGTACAGCGGTTAGGGTGCTTGCCCACCACACAGTGAGACCCGGGTTCAAATCCCAGCCAATGTGAGTTGGCTTTTATGCTACAAATCCTTAAAGGAAACCTAAACGGTGAAGGATATGGATTTTTCCTTTTAAAATAATACCAGTTGCCTGAATCGCCTGCTGATCCTGTGTCTCTAATACTTTTAGCCACAGCCCCTGAATAAGCATGCAGATCAGGTGCTCTGACTGAAGTCAGACTGGATTAGCTGCATGCTTGTTTCAGGGTGTGATTCAGCCACTATTGCAGTCACAGAGATCAGCTGGACTGCCAGGCAACTGGTATTGTTTACAGGAAACATCCATATCACTCTGTTAAGGTTCCCTTTAAGCAACCTAATGTTTCTATTGCATTGAGCATAAATAGTAAATGCTAGGCCAGCTTCAGTTAGTACTGTTGTGGTACAGCGGTTAGGGTGCTTGCCCACCACACAGTTAGACCTGGGTTCGATTCCCAGCTATGGTATGTAAACTGGTTTTTGAAATAGTATAATTCCCTGGCAGATGAGACCATCCTCCCTCCGGTAGGAGGGAATAGGTAGAATGGGAGGAGGGAGGTGGAGGGAAGCAGCTGTCCCTTAACTAATTAGTGTAGGCAGACAAGTGAGTGAAATGGCATAATGACCTTGCTTGGAGGAGGGAGGGAGGGAGGGGGGCGGGCCTCCAGCAGTGAGAGCAGTGTGTTTGGCAATAATGTGATTGCTGACTGTGATGTAGAGGGTCAAAGTTTTGCTCAATAGAGCATTATGGGGTGAATCAAACTTCCGCAAAAGTTCGCCTGGTGCAGGCGAACGCGAACCCCCAAAGTTCGCCTGGAACAGTTTGCTACATCTCTACTCATAACCTGTCATCTACTGCTATTAAATGTTGATAGTTTTATAAACACAGTTTCTGGACGTTTGATAGATATCACTCCAGGTTACATTTTAATGAGAGAAAACAGCAGTGTAGTGGCTTACAGCAAACCTGAACTGAAAAATAAAAGTAAAAAATAAACATGCATATGTCATACTTACTTACCTCCCACACTTATCTGTCTGCTTATCAATCTCTTTCTCCTCTTCTGTCCTGTTTGTCCACTGTGATCGATGGCGGTTTCTGTCCTCCATTTTTAAAATGGTGAGGGACCTTTAAACAGCTTCCAGGTCAGTACTCCATTAACCAGTAAGATTGCAACCCCCCCCCCCCCTTCCATATGCTTGAGCCATATGGAAACCTGGGTGTTACCTTGCACATCAGTTGTCCTTTCAGTTATAACTGATAGCAATTGATATAGTGAAAAAGGGCCCTAAGGCTTTTAGCTTCCAGAGAGACAAGCCTGACTAGATTTAGTCAGAACTGGAAGGAATTGTTGTTAGAAGGTAATGTGAGCTTTTGAGATGAACTGACGGCGAGGTAAATATGTAATATTCATTTCCAGTTACATCATGTGTGTATATTAAATAGTTTAAACCTTTCAGGTTCACTTAAAGCTTCATTCTTTACAAACATACGAAGTGATAAATACATTTTTTAATGCCTCAAAATGGGCTGAACGAGTGTTACAACTTTGGAAGTGCAATCTTGTGAAATCCATGTGTACTCCAACTGTCAGCTGCCAATTTCCTGCCGCAAGAGGATTTCATGACGGATGGAATGCAATAGGTCATATGATTCAACTGCCAGTTGTCCTTAAATTAAACTTGTTACCACTTATTTTAGCATTTCTATGGCTTCGCATTGCAAAGTTATTATTCACACAGTTGCCAGGAGACAGTGTGTTAACGCGATGACATCAGGCCAGCGACAGAGCAGTGACTTGTCAGGTTTAAGAAGTCCAACTCACAAAAAGAGAGCCAGCCGCAGGTTAATAATATAAGTGAATAAATGGGAGAACAAAGAAACATTACATAATAAGACTTTAGTATAATAATATCGTTACAGTGTAACATCCTATTCATGTCTGAAGTCGGCGCTGAGTGTCTCTCTTTGAAATAAGCAAAGCATTCAGTTTCATTCATCCAGATTTCTTACCTATATTATGTATTTTTCAGTACTTATGTAAAAATAATGCTCATTAAAATAGGCATGCATTCTTTAAACATTGTCTTTTAACCAGTTCTCGTTGCATTCTATCCTGGGGGAAGTGAAAAAAAGGAACGCACAGCGTGGCACAACACCAAAGTTCCACATCACACGTGTGTTTTATAAGCCACGAGCAGCAGGCAGACTGTACAAAGCAATAGATAAAAAAGATAACAAAGGGTATAATGAATTTAAAAAAAAGTCTGCGATTGACAAGCCAGCTACGAGTTTCCCGACCGGCTACATCCCTCCGATCTCCCGCCACTCGCTCTCCCTCTGTATCCTTTATAACGGGCGCTTGGAAAATAAGCTGAATAAAATCACATCTCGCAAACAATAACATAAATTCCCCATTGCTTTGACAAGTCCGTAATTTTGTGCAGCAATGCTCTTCACATTTGGAGAGTTATGAGGCAATTTCGTTCCCATGTGACAAATTTACAAAAACATTAGAAGGAAGGGATTAGCAATGCGAGAAAATCTTTATAGACCTTTTCCTCCGGCTTTATTTCCTTTCCGTTGGGGTTTTGTTCAGCCTCTTCCTGGAGGAATACGTGTAAATGACTCACATCGTAGAAGAAAATGCTAAGAAGATAAAGGGGGTGTGAAATACGCCTGAAATTAACTTGATCTCTTGCTAGTACCTCTCCAGCTACTGCATTTGCGGATAGAGCTACTGCTGCTGTGCTGGGACATTTTCAAGCTTTGGTGGACCTTGTGCAACAAAGTCATTAATGCCAAACATCACCCAAGACTTTTTTTTTATTTTATTAGAGCTTTGATAGATTGAGAATGGGTTAGTTCTCTTCTTTCTCTTACTCTATGTCCCTATTAGTTTGAATTGTATCTTATTTTCTGTCCCCAGCCACACTTGTAGCAATTGTAAGACAAAATCAAAGGAAAGAACTGAGAGCACAATATGGTGAAGTATGTTAAGGCAATGAGCAAATTACTGTATATGATTAGGAGTGATACTCACAAATGTGGGTGACCACCAAGGAAACCACTATATAGGCAGATGGGGAAAGACACCTATCCTCACTCAGGTTAAGAAGTCACTCTCTATAGTAGGAAAAAATAGGGGATGCATCCCTCCAGGTAGAAGGACACAAGATGTTCAGATTTCAAATAAACATTGCATTATTGTTCATAATCCTAAAAATTTAGGAAAAAAACTCCACAGTGACATGTTTCTTAAGACTTCCTACTTCCTCAGGCAAAATTGTTTAGCATCTGCCTGTCCAAGTAGCAAAGCTTGCTGCCTTTCTCAAGAGGGCATCCTTCCGGAGGAGCCAAGCTTTGCTTCTGTGGAAATATCAATTGTTATCAGGGATAGGGATGGGTGCTGGCTTACATGTTGGCATTGTGGCCTTCCAATGCTAGAGCCCTGTGTATAGTTCTTACTACTCCACCAAGGGTCCTTCAGAAAAGTTGAGTACCTGGTTAAGACAGTTCACTAAATATTAAAGTATACCTGGCACAAGGCAAAGCTACCGAAGGCTATGCAGAGAGGTAGACCAAAGGCCAGGAGGTGTGAGGGGTGGAATGTATAACATCCAAAGGAATGTGAATATGGTATTAATGTACCTCTCTGCTTACCTTGGGTAGCTTTCCCTTGGGTCAGGAGTACTTTAAACTGGGAGTTTTTTTCAACGTTTCACATGTTTTTGGAGGCAAACTTAGTTCAACAAATGAAAGAAGGTTTCAAAGGCGGGGGTTGGGGTGGTGGGTAGATTGTTCAAGTGCTACACAACCGATTGATGGGTGCAAAATGTAAATGTAAGGTAACACACAAAACGGGAACAATAACATTATTAACAATAGCATTATACTCAGTAGAGCAACTGAGTAGAATTGGCGACTTACGCCAAATTAATTTGTGAGTTGGACAACAAGCCTAAAAATGGCCAGCCCCTCCCCGCCCTACCCTCACACGCATGCACTCATTAGATGGCAATACTCTACTCAGGTCACTCACACCTATTGTCATAAATACAACTTAGAGGTATTGCAAGTTATGAACCACAGCAATTTTCACCTGTTAGTGCTCCTCCCATTCATTCGCCAATGACTTTATCACTACTTATCACAACGAACTGATTTGTATCCTGTCTTTTTTCACCACTGATTAGTCTTTCTTTGGGTGGTACATTTTGTTAATAATTATTAAGTTCTAAATACATTCTAATGGGAATAATAAGGAAAAACAAAAAAAGAAATTATTTATCAGTTTTTGGCCATTATACTGTAGCTTTAAAATAAAACATGCTACTGTGCATAAAAGCCACACATTTTATTTGCCAATTTCTCCCAGTTAGTACAACGTTTAAATTATCTCCCTAGTACAATGTATGGTGACAATATTTAATTTTTTTTCAGTTATTAAGTCCGTCACAAATTACAAGCCTTTACTTGCAAAGTAACATTAATATACCATCATGACATGCATACGGTGGGATGTGAAAGTTTGGGCACCTTTGTTACTTGTCATGATTTTCCTGTATAAATCGTTGGTTGTTACGATAAAAAATGTCAGTTAAATATATCATATATGAGACACACACAGTGATATTTGAGTAGAGAAATTAATTTTATTGGATTTACAGTGTGCAATCATTTAAATAAAATTAGGCAGGTGCATAAATTTGGGCACTGTCATTTTATTGATTCCAAAACCTTTAGAACTAATTAGTGGAACTCGAATTGGCTTGGTAAGCTCAGTGACCCCTGACCTACATACACAGGTGAATCCAATTATGAGTATTTAAGGGGGTCAATTGTAAGTTTCCCTCCTCTTTTAATTTTCTCTGAAGAGTAGCAACATAGGGGTCTCAAAGCAACTCTCAAATGACCTGAAGACAGATTGTTCACCATCATGGTTTAGGGGAAGGATACAGAAAGCTGTCTCAGAGATTTCAGCTGTCTGTTTCCACAATTAGGAACATATTGAGGAAATGGAAGACCACAGGCTCAGTTCAAGTTAAGGCTCGAAGTGGCAAACCAAGAAAAATCTTGTATAAACAGAAGCAACGAATGTTGAGAACAGTCAGTCAACCCACAGACCAGTACCAAAGACCTACAACATCATCTTGCTGATGGATGGGGTCATTGTGCATTGTACAACCATTCGGTGCACTTTACACAAGGAGATGCTGTATGCGAGAGTGATGCAGAGAAAGTCTTTTCTCCGCTCACAGCACAAACAGAGCTGCTTGAGGTATGCTATAGCATATTTTGACAAGCCAACTTCATTTTGGAATAAGGTGCTGTGGACTGATAAAACTAAAATTGTGTTATTTGGGCATAACAAGGGGCGTTATGCATAGAGGAAAAAGAACACAGCATTCCAAGAAAAACACCTGCTACCTACAGTAAAATATGGGGGTGTGGGACTGGGAATCTTGTCAAAGTTGAGGGACGCATGGATTCCACTCGGTATCAGCAGATTCTGGAGACCAATGTCCAGGAATCGGTGACGAAGCTGAAGCTGTGCCAGGGCTGGATCTTTCAACAAGACAACGACCCTAAACACTGCTCAAAATCTGCTAAGACATTAATGCAGAGGAACAAGTACAACGTTCTGGAATGGCCATCTCAGTCCCCAGACCTGAATATAATTGAAAATCTGTGGTGTGAGTTAGAGAGCTGTGCATGCTCAGAAGCTATCAAATCTGAATGAACTAGAGATGTTTTGTAAAGAGGAATGGTCCAAAATACCTTCAACCAGAATCCAGACTTTCATTGGAACCTACAGGAAGTGTTCAGAGGCTGTATTTTCTGCAAAAGGAGGATCTACGAAATATTGATTTCATTTTTTTTTTGTGGTGCCCAAATGTATGCACCTGCCTAATTTTATTTAAACCATTATTGCACACTTTCTGTAAATCCAATAAACTTCATTTCACTTCTCAAATATCACTGTGTGTGTCTTCTATATGATTAATTTAACTGACATTTTTTATCGTAACATCCAACAATTTACATTGGCTTGCAAAGGTATTCGGCCCCCTTTAAGTTTTCCACATTTTGTCACATTACTGCCACAAACATGAATCAATTTTATTGGAATTCCATGTGAAAGGCCAATACAAAGTGGTGTACACGTGAGAAGTGGAATGAAAATCATACATCTTTTTGTAGCCTAAGCCTGCTTTAAATTTCTCAATAACTTGATCCCTGACCTGTCTTGTGTGTTCTTTGGACTTCATGGTGTTGTTGCTCCCAATATTCTCTTAGACAACCTCTGAGGCCTTCGCAGAGCAGCTGTATTTGTACTGACATTAGATTACACACAGGTGCACTCTATTTAGTCATTATCACTCATCAGGCAATGTCTATGGGCAACTGATTGCACTCAGACCAAAGGGGGCTGAATAATTACGCACACCCCACTTTGCACTTATTGATTTTTAAAAAATGTTTGGAATCCTGTATGATTTTCGTTCCACTTCTCATGTGTACACCACTCTGTATTGGTCTTTCACGTGGAATTCCAATAAAATTGATTCATGTTTGTGGCAGTAATGTGACAAAATGTGGATAACTTCAAGGGGGCCGAATACTTTTGCAAGCCACTGTATACATGAAAATCATGATGATTAGCAAGGTTGTCCAGACTTTTGCATCCCACTGTATATCTATCTATCTATCTATCTATCTATCTATCTATCTATCTATCTATCTATATATATATATATATATATATATATATATATATATATATATATATATATAAAAGTTTAGCCTATCACATTATTAGAGGGTGTGGTTCTAGGCAATGGTAGTTAGTGCTTAATTTTTTCATGACTTCCAGTAGTAACGATGATTACGTGCAGGCTGATTGTGAATCAAACAATATGAACAGATTACATGTCGAATATCAATAATTTCTTAATCTATCTCCTATTCATTTACCTTCTCAATTTGCAATGTATTGATTAAGTTCATCTTTAGGATAGGCAGTTGACAGAGGTAGATGTGCAAAAGCACCAACATGAACAACATTAAGAGTAATCACATTGCCGATAGCCGGTTTCTCAGGGTCTTGGGGCAAACAAGATGGCACCAAATCCATACATACCCCACGAGGAACCCTCTTAACCTGTCTTTACTGCAGTGCTGCGGACACAGTTTTTATTACCCATGCATGTTCTCAGTTGACCAATTGGACAGACCCTCTCCTCAAAAAGCACTTCTGTTTAGTAGCAATGTAGGAAGAATTTGAAGGCTGAAATAAATCTAACACTAAAACAGTTTACACAATGATGAGGAGGGCATTATGGCCTGTCAAGACCATTTTCGCATGGACACAGGAAAATGAGTAAATTGAAATAAAAGAAGTTGGGACACTACAACAGTTAGTTCAGGAGCAGTAAGATTTTCTACCAGACGGTTATCTTAAGATGTAAATGTAGGTCAAATCCATTACGTTGTCCGACTACATAAATTAAATGCAAAACAGACAGTGGGTGGGCCAAATGTTTCTTATTTTCTATCAAATCATATTTTTCTTTTAATAAAATTACTCTGTGAGTGCTGTCATTTTGCCTTCAAGCAAACCCGAGAAAGAGAGCGAGGAAGCCTCTATCTTTCTAGATGAAGCCAAATTGAAGACATTGCTTGGGGTTCTCTTAATTGGCCAAAGCTGCCTCATTTAGCCAGTTTAAATCTGCAACTTATGTGTTTCATCTCGGCTGCTGCCCAGACCCAGTCTAGTTTAGTCTCCGAGATCGCATAATTAGAAACACAGGATCCTAATTGCCTCAACTGGATTTCAAAGTTTAAATACCGAATCCCAAGCGGTTCAAGATGGCTTGACGACTAATAACAACACCATTGTGCGTGAAACACAGAAGGAAAAAAATGTCACGAAAGCTGATTGCAACTTGCTGAAACTTCTCTAGACAGTTTCAGCACGAGCAAAGCAGAACAGTTATGCTAATGATCATATTTGTGATGGAAATGTGTGCCCCCCCCTCCCCACCCATCACCAATAACAAGGAAGTGGAGTGTTCAGAGAATGACAAACTCTGAATTTGCTTGTGTGGAGAAGAAAGCGAATACGTTTCAATAAGATGCAAACCCGAAAGATGAACTTGCTGGAATTAGAACAATTAAATCACAATTTGAGACAGAAAAAATTACACATATTCAAGTGGAACTTCAGGTTCATAGATTAAAACATTGTAGGTAGATGTCAAAGCTTGTTTAGAAGGTTCTTGTGTTTACAATGTAAAAACGTATCTTTTCTGCCTCGGAAAAGTGTAGACTCGAGGGTACCATGATGCAGTGCATTTGAAGAGGGACTTTTCAGAACGTGTTGAAGAAATTATGACACCACCACACACTCTAACCATACAAGGGGCAGAAAGAGACAGTCAGTAATTAAAAACCTGATAAATTAATAAGAAGTGAGTATAAGGTATTTTTTGGGGTGTATAGCAGTTCATTGCGGAGGGGGAGGAGAAGCGGCAGAGAGAATGTTTTATATATATATATATATATATAAATATATATATAATGTGTGTGTATATATACATATATATATATATATATATATATATATATATATATATATATATATATATATATATATATATATATATATATATACAGTGGTGTGAAAAACTATTTGCCCCCTTCCTGATTTCTTATTCTTTTGCATGTTTGTCACACTTAAATGTTTCTGCTCATCAAAAACCGTTAACTATTAGTCAAAGATAACATAATTGAACACAAAATGCAGTTTTAAATGATGGTTTTCATTATTTAGTGAGAAAAAAACTCCAAATCTACATGGCCCTGTGTGAAAAAGTGATTGCCCCCTTGTTAAAAAATAACTTAACTATGGTTTATCACACCTGAGTTCAATTTCTGTAGTCACCCCCAGGCCTGATTACTGCCACACCTGTTTCAATCAAGAAATCACTTAAATAGGAGCTATCTGACACAGAGAAGTGGACCAAAAGCACCTCAAAAGCTAGACATCATGCCAAGATCCAAAGAAATTCAGGAACAAATGAGAACAAAAGTACTGTAATTGAGATCTATCAGTCTGGTAAAGGTTATAAAGCTTTGGGACTCCAGCGAACCACAGTGAGAGCCATTATCCACAATTGGCAAAAACATGGAACAGTGATGAACCTTCCCAGGAGAGGCCGGCCAACCAAAATTACCCCAAGAGCGCAGAGAAAACTCATCCGAGAGGCCACAAAAGACCCCAGGACAACATCTAAAGAAAGGCGGGCCTCACTTGCCTCAATTAAGGTCAGTGTTCACGACTCCACCATAAGAAAGAGACTGGGCAAAAACAGCCTGCATGGCAGATATATAAGGCGCAAACCACTTTTAAGCAAAAAGAACATTAAGGCTCGTCTCAATTTTGCTAAAAAACATCTCAATGATTGCCAAGACTTTTGGGAAAATACCTTGTGGACCGACGAGACAAAAGTTGAACTTTTTGGAAGATGCGTGGCCCGTTACATCTGGCATAGAAGTAACACAGCATTTCAGCAAAAGAACATCATACCAACAGTAAACTATGGTGGTGGTAGTGTGATGGTCTGGGGTTGTTTTGCTGCTTCAGGACCTGGAAGGCTTGCTGTGATAGATGGAACCATGAATTCTACTGTCTACCAAAAAATCCTGAAGGAGAATGTCCGGCCATCTGTTCGTCAACTCAAGCTGAAGCGATCTTGGGTGCTGTAGCAGGACAATGACCCAAAACACACCAGCAAATCCACCTCTGAATGGCTGAAGAAAAACAAAATGAAGACTTTGGAGTGGCCTAGTCAAAGTCCTGACCTGAATCCTATTGAGATGTTGTGCCATGACCTTAAAAAGGCGGCTCATGCTAGAAAACCCTCAAATAAAGCTGAATTACAACAATTCTGCAAAGATGAGTGGGCCAAAATTTATCCAGAGCGCTGTAAAAGACTCGTTGCAAGTTATCGCAAACGTTTGATTGCAGTTATTGCTGCTAAGGGTGGCCCAACCAGTTATTAGGTTCAGGGGGCAATTTCTTTTTCACACAGGGCCATGTAGGTTTTGAGGTTTTTTTCTCACTAAATAATAAAAACCATCAGTTAAAACTGCATTTTGTGTTCAATTATGTTATCTTTGATGAGCAGAAACATTTAAGTGTGACAAACATGCAAATGAATAAGAAATCAGGAAGGGGGCAAATAGTTTTTCACACCACTGTATGTATGTATGTATATATATATATATATATATATATATATATATATATATATATATATATATATATATATATATATATATATATATATAATGTGGATGGATGGATCGATAGGTAGATATTGCCTGTCCAAAATAAATATCACTACCTAGATTTAACAAAACAAACATGTAAGAACCTTTGATTATTACTGCATGGATGATTGCGTTATGTGCCCAATGAATGAGGGCAGCTGACAACCTGATTATACTGAATGACCAGATTTCTTCTTCCCTAATGAGTGACATGAGGCAGCATTACACATGGAATGCCTACCACAGAGTCCAGACCTTAACCCCATTAAGAATCTTTGGGTTGTGCTGGTTAAGAATTTGTGCTGAAGGCTGACTTTCCCATCAGCCCTCATCTTGGTGAGAAAATATATCAACTCTGAACAGGAATATATGTTGTGACATTGCAGAATATTATCAAAATGATGTCACAGTGAATGCGTTTTGTTACCAAAGCTAAAGGCGGTCCAATGACATATTAGAGTATGTGACTTTTTTGGATAAGCAGTGTGTGTGTGTGTGTGCGTGCATGCACAAAATTGTTATATGTTTATATGTATGTGACCTACACAACCATCTAATTTTCAAAGACGTTCTAAAGTAGGTGAAGAAAACCTAGTTAAACAAACATGTTGTTGTACATCTGTGGCAAAAGTAAGTGAATCATGTACTCAGCATTTGGTGTGACCCTCTTCTGCAGTATTTACTGAAACTAAACATTTTTCTTACCTTTGGATCAGCCATGCACACTTGCAGGAATTTTAGCCCATTCCTTCATACAGAACATCTTCAGCTCTTAGATGCTGGTATGTTTTATGCACATGAACCATTTCCTGTAAGTCTTTCCACAACATTTCAATTGGATGAAGGTCTGGACTTTGACTTAGCCATTCCAGAACATTCACTTTATCTTTCTATAACCATGATTTGATGTAACAACTTGTGTGTTTTTATGATTGATTACTTGCTGCACGACCTTCTTTGTATTCAGATTGTTTATGAATAGATATCTTCACATTGCCGCAACCGCCCCCCTAACCCCCAGCCCTGGCGCACTACCCATACTCGCAACCTCCAGAGGGAAACATGCGCCACTGAACGGAAATGGAGGAAAACTCAACTTAACCAGGATTTCATAAAGTACAAGACTAACCTGCTGCAGTTCCTCACTGCCCTTGCTCATGCAAAGCAGGAATACTTTACCAAGCTCATCGGAGCACAAGCTTCCAACCCCTGGCGTCTTTTTGCCACTTTCAACTCCCTGCTTAAACGCCCCCACCCCCCGTTTCCTCCCTCTCTGCCACAGATTTAGCCACCCACTTCACCAACAAAATTGTCTCCATCCATCAGGAAATATCCAATCTTCAATTTTCACCTCCCACTTCCTCCCAACCAGCTCCTCCACCTCCCTATCCTCCCCTCACCTCTTTCACTCCTACTACCACTGAGGAAGTCAACCACCTACTGCAGACTTCCCATACCACTATTTCCCCCCTTGACCCTATCCCTTCTGATTTACTCCAGCCTCACTTCACGGAATTGGCCCCAGTCCTCACTACCCTGTTTAACCTCTCCCTATCCACAGGCACCTTCCCCTCAGATTACAAGCAGGCCACTGTACTACCCCTGCTCAAGAAACCCTCCCTCGACCCCCCGCTACCCTTCAACCACCGCCCTATCTCCCTCCTCCCCTTTGCCTCAAAACTCTTTGAGCGTCTGGTTCACAAACGCCTGACCCAGTACTTCAATGCCAACTCACTGCTAGACCCACTGCAATCTGGATTGCGGCTTGCCCACTCAACCAAAACTGCGCTCACCAAAGTGGTCAATTACCTTGCCTTAGCTAAAGCTGAAGGTAAATACTCAATTCACCTCCTCCTCGACCTTTCAGCAGCTTTTGACACAGTAGATAATCCCCTACTCCTCTAGTCCCTCCAATCCATGGGCATGCACGATCTCGCCCTGACCTGGCTTTCATCCTACCTCTCCAACCGCTCCTTCACGACCTCCTTCAAGGAGTCCTCGTCCACCCCCAACCAACTCTTGGTGGGAGTCCCCCAAGGCTCGGTCCTTGGCCCCCTACTGTTCTCCCTATACACATCCTCCATTGACAAGGTTATCGCCTCCATGGGTTTTAACTATCATCTGTATGCACCTAGATCTACCTCCACACCCCTGACATATCCACCACTACCATGAACAAGGTCTACTCCTGCCCATCGGCCATCTCCTCCTAGGTTTCTGAAACTAAATCTAGACAAAACGGAATTTATGATCTTCCCACCCTGGCCATCCATGAACCTCCCAGATGTGCATGTCACTGTTAACCACACTACCATTCGCCCTACCTCTCAAGCCCGCTGTCTGGGTGTCACCCTGGACTCCGCACTCTCCTTCACTCCCCACATACAAAACCTCACAAAGTCTTGCAACTTCCATCTTCGTAACATCTGTAAGATCAGCCCTTTCCTGACCTCTGCCACCACCAAACTCCTCATCCATGCCCTCATAATTTCCCGCCTTGACTACTGCAATGCCCTTCTGTCTGGTCTCCCTATGACCTGAATAGCCCCATTGCAGTCCATCATGAATGCGGCAGCCAGAATTATCCACTCCTCCCCTCTGTGAATCCCAGCACTGGTTTCCTATCCAGTCCAGAATCAGATTCAAGATACTGTGTCTGACCTACAAATCTGTCCACAAAACCTGTCCAATCTACATTTACGATCTTACTCGGAGGTACACACCTAGCCGCTCACTCCGCTCTTCCAATGAACTTCGCCTGACCGCCCCCCTGCAAGCCTCCAGGACTACTCAAGAGCTGCCCCAACACTATGGAACTCCCTACCTCCACCCATTAGGGCAGCCCCCTCCTTCAACATCTTCAAGAAGGCCCTCAAAACTCACCTTTTCACTCTGGCCTACTACCCCTCACAAGTGCTCCAAACCCGCAGCTGAACTCTGGTCCCCTACCTTTCGTGTCCCTACCTCTCCCTCTAGATTGTAAGCCTTTGGGCAGGGTCCTCCTCCTTTTGTGTCCTACCTGATCATGCACCTCCATTACTGTGAACCCATGCTATGCATCTGAGTGAACCTAACTTGTCTAATCTCCATCCAGTGACTGACTAAGCATTACCTTGTACTCATACTGTGCTGTGTGAGCTGGTTTTTCTTGTATTCCTGTATTGTCATATTGCTGTGTGTCACCCCAAAATATTGTCTGTAACTTAAACTAATGTCCAGCGCTGCGTAATATGTTGGCGCTTTATAAATTCAATAAATAAATAATAAATAAATAAGGTGCTTTGGCAACAGAGCGGTGAGGAAGGACGGAAGATCCCCTCTTACAACCCCACTAGTTTTGCGGGGGTCACCCCACTTTTTCAAAGGAGAGGAGAGACCGTGCTGCAGCGCCGACAAAGCGGCATTTAAATAAGACCCTGAGAGGTGGATGTGCACTCTGCCTCCAGCGTCAGAAAGAAATCACACTGGAACACAGGAAATGTAAATATAGCGGAGACAGCCTCCATGACAGTGAAAGCCAATGGCAATAGAGAATGGGTGAATATAGGAGTAATTATGCAATCTCATTCTCAAGCATATACTTATCTGCAATGCATTACATTCAATATACAGCATGAAAATAAAGATGCTATGGCATAGCCAGTAAAATCAATGATTCCACATCAGTAACTCATGTTTAACCACCTTGGCGGTAATGATGAGCTCAGCTCATCCATGACCACTGCGGTGGACTGCTCAGGCCCTGTTGGGCCGATTTTGACACATTTTTTTTATACACGCAGCTAGCACTTTGCTAGCTGCGTGTCTTATGTGATCGCCGCCGATGCACCGCTACCCACCGCTAAAGAGGCCCCCCCCCCCGCAGACCCCTTGCACAGCCTGGCCAATCACCGCCAGGCTGCACTATGGGGTGGATCGGGACTCCTTCTGATGTCACAACGTCGATGACGTCATTCCGTTCGTCGCCATGGCGAATGTGGAAGCCTTAAAGGAAACCCTGATGGGATTTCCTGATGGGTTTGATCGCTGGCGGTGATCGGAAGGGTGGAAGGGATTCAGCAGGGATGGGGAATCATGTAGCTAGCCTAGCTACAAAAAATATCAAAAAATACTGCTGCGCAGCCACCCTGGCGATCTTAATAGAATGCCAGGGTGGTTAAAGTGGTATTACATTTCAAATAGTCCACTGTCTTGTGTACTGTCTACTGTAGTGTTGCTGTCTGCCTGTTCAGTAAGCCAGCACCTATTCAGTAGGAGACCTTTGGCAAGTCTCCCTAACACTGCTCTGCCTATAGAGCGCGTCCTAGTGGCTGCAGCTCTGGCGCTTTGAGTCCGCCAGGAGAAAAGCGAGATATAAATGTTATTTGTCTGTCTGTCTGAATTTGGGTTTCCCCGGATAATGCCAATTCTAGCACCTCAGCACCATTATTTGCGGAGAGAGACTCAGAGCATTCCACTACTAGTCTATATTGCATGTAAAGTGTATTATACATACACCCATTTTACACAGTAATGCAACTTATCACTGCAACTCCCTGATTCTACAGCTTCTCATCAAAACTATCAACGCACCAATTGCAAGTTTGCGAAAAAGATTGATTTTTCTTTCTTTTTTTATTTTATTTTTTATAGCTAAAAATATACAAATCTTCAATACTGGCTGCATGCAGAAATCATAGCCTGAAATTGGGCTTCAACCATATGTATTTTTCAGCTTGCCATTCAGTGTGCACAGTACCATGGATCCATTGCACATCTAGCTGCTCATTTAAGAGAAGTAGTAATTCTGAGTGATCTTCAGCTTTGTTTTGAACAGTCAAAGCGAGAAAGGCAGCAAATCTGAGCATCACACCATGCAAAGATTATTACTTGGCAACAGGGAATCCTGTTATAAAAACTGAGGGTCATCAAGTGTCCCCCTGGTGAAGGTCACCTTACCTGACTATATTGCCACCTGTTTGGTAAGAAGAGCCTTGTGCACGTATGAATTTAGCTTTTGTTTGTAAAGTGCTTAAAAAACAAAAACTGAACCCCTGTTAAGGGTATCTGGATACAGAAATCTGACCACTGTTGCCTAGTGTCCCTCCAATCTACACTGCTATTGGAAGACAATAGTGAGGTTGTCTTTAGCCTACTTTGCCACCTGAAACTAGGTCCTAGGCAGGTAACGTCTGGTGGTCAGGGAATCCTTTAGCTAGGGAATGGATTCGAGCATCATACCCATTACTCCACCCACTGCTTTCTGCCCTAACTCATGCCTACCTCCTAGCTTATAGACAGAAAATGACATCATTGTTGCATATAACACCATGGTTTGGAGGGCATTGGGCCCTCCAGAACTCTGAATCTGGATATCCTAGTGTAACGATTGTGGGATTCTCTCCGTGATCAGCGCACAAGACGTGCGCTGACACTGCGGAAATCCTCCACAAGCGTATAATTTGCAGGAAACCCAGCAAAAGGTGCAATGCACCTGTAGAGGGAAATTCCTGTCGACAGATGGAGCTGTGGAGTGCAGAGGAACAGCTCCTCTGCCCTGCCACACACGCCAGACAGGAATTGCACGAAGGGACGGAATGCAGGGCAAGATAGCCCTGAAGGAGAGAGAGCAAAGCGACAGATTGTATATGTGTGCACCAAACTAGTCGCCAACCCGCGACGGTGCATACACAACAGCAGATAGGAAGCAGGAACGCAATCGCGGGAGAGGCGATTGCCAGAGGTGACACAAGGCTATAGCAAGGCAGAGCACGAGAGTAGCAAAGGCACAGCAAATCATACAATGAGGAGACACGGAAAATAACAAACGCTAGCTAAACGCGAACACCGCACTCATTCGCAACAGTGTACGCGTTTATGCACGGTCTCCACATGATAAGCACAATAGAGACAAACACGCCTAACTAACCACCGACAGACAAACATGAAACAGAGGACGCATCGCTTGCTTAACGGTTACCTCACCGAGCCTCCAGCAAGCGTTCGTAACAGACAAGACAGACACACGAAAACATGAATAAGCGAACGATAGGATCCACAGCACTAGCGAAAGTGGCTAGCGAAATCCAGGAAGACAGAACAGAAGGATCCACAGCGCTAGCGCAAGATGCTAGTGCGATCCAAGTACAGAGTAGCAGACCAGAAGGATCCACAGCACTAGCGCAAGTGGCTAGTGCGATCCAGGAAGACAGAACAGAAGGATCCACAGCGCTAGCGCAAGATGCTAGTGCGATCCAAGTACAGAGTAGCAGAACAGAAGGATCCACAGCACTAGCGCAAGTGGCTAGTGCGATCCAGGAAGACAGAACAGAAGGGGCTACCAGTAACAACCGCTGTTCCGGTTAGCACTCAGACACACAGAACGATTTCCTGTCGACCACCGCAGGGACAGGACAATCGCAACAGACAAACAAAACAGATAAGCAATCCTAACTGCACTAGGGAAACCTGCCTAGTGCAGTCCCAGGAATTACTCTAGGCTAATCTTTTAAACACAGAGCAAGGCTGACACTCCAGGCGAGTGTTACACAGGACTAACTCTTATGACCAGCCACTTACTGTTCGAAACATAGCTCTTTATAGAGCAAGCCCACAAAGGATGTGGCTAGGCAATCTGCATGACAAACATATGCAAATTCCTCAGCAGCAAGCTGCACAACTGACAAAAGGTCTCTCTTCCAGAGACCTGCAGAATGCAGACCTGAACAGTGGTAAAAAGGCTGCCTGCCTGCTCAGGCAGCCACGCGGATCCTCACACCTAGGCAGTGGTTGTAGCTTAGCTTTTTGATACATGCGAAGCTAGTAGATAACTGTATTTATGTGCAAAAGTACAGCAAGGCATTAAACAAACCCTTCCACTTTTATCCAGTTTTTTTATCCGACACTGGATAATAATAACAGTAAATAAGTGCATATTAATGTGAAAAGTTGTATGAATTGTTGGCGAACGGGTTTCTGAAAGATTTATTCCCAAGAAATTATTTAAATAAGACTCGTAAGATTTACCCTGTCAGGAGAGAGATAAACTATTACAAATTGATCAAACACACCTATTCCTGAGCCAGTCGTACAAATGACAATAGGAACTTCACAGAGGAATCTCAGGCCGCCCCCACGACTGGAATTAAAAACTAGATGCCGAGTCTCATCATGAAAGCGAGATGCTTGGGAACTGCAGACAGCAGCATCATTGAAGGATTCACAAATGAGGCTGGATCCTGTTACGCGAGCCACCTCACTGTTTGCCAGTCTGATTTGAAATTCATATTTTTTTCCATTGTTCTGACTAAATTATCATATTAGTGAACAAGAGCATCATTATCGCATTTCATCTCCGACACACTTTGATAAGATGTTTGCAAATGTGAATAGCAGAAATATATCTTATTACGCTTCGGCAAATAGGAATTTAAGCGGTTGGTAATTAAGGGTAATATGGAGGACGTCGCGTTCATTTGTTCGTATAAATATTCATTCGCCGATCAGCGGGCGCATTTAATAAACTCATTCTTGGTTACAAAGATATCAAAATCTGTATTGTGTTCAGGGAAAGCCAGATTGCGTCTAGTTTACGGCCCTTAAAGGGTCTGCAGGATAATTGAGCCGTTTCCTGCCCTTCGATCAGACTGTAGTGGCATTGAGGTCCTGAAATCAGGCAAGATTTGCAAAATGGAGGGAAGGACTTTAAAAGCAGGGATGAGCTGAAACTACGCCAGTGCGAATTTACGCATCGTAGTTCGCATCTACGCATCATAGTTCGTAGGTGAAGTTTCAAAACTACACTTATGAATTTATGCATAGCGAAGTACCTTACGACCACTATGCGTAGTTAACATGTGTATTGCATAGTGAACTACGAATGCGTTACTCGCGTCTAATTTTCCGTGTGCGATTGTATGCTTACAAATTTACGCATTGGAAAGGGGAATGTACGCATAGAAGAGTTCCCGGTATAACCATTTAAAAGAGAAATAAATGCGTAAAATTTTCTGCATACGGGCATAAGCATCCGCATACACTTCACTTCACACTATGCATAATTGTGTATTTTAACGTGTAGTCTACGAGATGCATACAAAGCGAATATTTGATTTCGAAGCCGTAGTTTGGCAAAGCGTAATTGCGTAAAACTACGCGTAGTTCTAGCGTAGCGAAGTTGGCTGACTACGACCATCCCTGTTTAAAAGTTTCTTACGGTTTTTAGGTAGCAAAAGTGTTCCTTGGGGGTGGACATAGCTCCATGGGGTTGTGAAATGTAACACTGGGAGGAAGGCATCCCAAAGGATGTGTAAAATGATTAAAGACAATTCAAAAGGCAAGAAAAATGTATCTCAAGACTAGGACTGACATAAGATACAAAAATAATGTATCCAAAAACACTGGACAACACATTTCACAGGCATCAGCCCACTTTATTAGGTCAATAAAGTGGTGGAAGAGAATTACTTTAAAAGATTAACAAAAACAAAAAAGTGGACACGGACAGCCCACAACAGTTCAGTATGTGAAGATGCAAGGTAGATGTTCAGTATAAAAATCTGAACAGAGAAGGAGCGCTCCATAGTGTATTAACTAAAAAGCAGCTTTATTCACAAGTTTAAAAACATACTCACAAGATGCGAAAAGATAAAACGTTCATCATCGGAGAGGCTTGTCCGCTTATTACCCATGCGGCTCACACACTCGTGCTTGGGCCTGCAGCGCGGTTTCCAGTGGATCGGGAACGTGTCTCGCAAGGGAATGGGCGGGGTCTACTCCAGACATGCCTGTTGCATCATGATGTGTTTCTGGGATCTGCGCCTTCATCAGATCCTTCTGACGAAGGCGCAGAACATGTCATGACGCGACAGGCACGTCTGGAGTAGGCCCCGCCCATCACCTTGCGAGACACGTTCCCGATCCACTGGAGACCACGCTGCTGGCCACAGCACGAGTGCACACATATGTGAGCCGCCTGGGTGATAAGTGGACGAACATATCCGCTGATGAGCGTTTTATCTTTTCACATCTTGTGAGTATGTTTTTAAACTTGCGAACAAAGCTGTTTTTTAGTTAACACACTCCTCCTCTAGATCCGTGCACTTATCCCCAATATTGGAGCAGCGCCGTGTGTAAACTGTGGATCTTACAGACTTCTGGAAAAGTGTGACTGTAGTGGTGGGAGCGCAAGGATTTGTTTGTCTATAGATGTATATAAATCACAGTAGATATATACTCACAAAAAAAAGTTACCACAAAGGTAACCACTGTATAGGCAGGTGGGAAGATTAGACCCGACCCCACTCAAGTTAAGAATTCGCTCTCTGTAGATCGGAAAGAAAGGGGGTAACCCCTCCACCAACGGTGGACTATACAGTAAACTGAAGATTGGAACAGAGGCCCCAGTACCATGATAAAATGCGTTTAAAATTGTTCAAAAAGAGGAGGTAGTGGTCTACTTATCTCCTCAATCAGTAGACACACATTTTGTTGATTTATGGTCAACAAACAGTATTCAAAAAACTCCACAATGCAACATGTTTTGCAGGTTCAATCTTGCATCATCAGGCAGTAATTGGAGCAATAACTAAAGCAGGTGTCTAATTAAGAGCCCTGTGCCTCTGTCTGTCACAGTTTTCTTTAATAGATTCTTATGGTTTGTATCCTTTCCACCACAAATATCAAGTATCAAAAATGTTCCTCAGGGGTGGACGTAGCTCCCTGTCTGTTGATGAAGTACCTGCTGTTCTTCCAAGGTGGAGATAAAAAAACAAAACTGGGAGCCCCTTATGGTGTAGTATATAAAATAATGCAGAAAGGAAACAGAACCGGGTGGCAGAATGGAGACTGTGGATTTTCACTTGAAGTTGGTCATCAACCAGCAAGGGTTGACTTGCTTTGGTGTGATTAGGTCACGCTCCAAAAATAGGGATAATAGATAGGAAAATGTTAAACAATTGCCCAAACTAAAGGTGTAACACTGGGAGGGAGATGCCCCAAAGGATGTGAAAAAAGGTAAGGAAGATGTATCCCAAGACTAGGACTGATATGATACAGAAAGAATTTATCCAAAAACTGGAAAACGCGTTTTGTGGGCATCCACCCACTTCCTCAGGTGCAGTGTCTCAAAGTAAGAGTGAATTAGCTTGGAGCGCCTGTAGCTACCTCCCTGCCTGGTGTATGCTTGGCAGGAGAATTCAGAGGGATCTTGACAGTTAGCTTTCCACAGTCAGTGCTGGACCCTCTTCACTGTTAGCCTCTCACTAGAACTGTATCAATCCAGTCAGAAAGCCATTGTTAAGTTACCTAAAAAGTAACATGTCTGGAGAAAAATATTAAACTACAAACCCAGTCATTGTCAGCCAAGTAACGGTTTACAGCACATTGCATAGGTTACAGCCAAGAAGTGAGATGGTCTTTATTGCAGCTTGCATGCTTCCATGATTCCTTGGTGAGTTCTTAGAGCAGACAGTTACTGACAGTTAGTCATTAACATTGCCTGTTACTAGTGACCTGTTGACAAATATTTTAGCCTTGAGAAAGCTAGTCTAGCAGATGCGGATTGTGCTGGACTTTCCATCCCTTCAGGGTTCCCTTCTCTGCTTCTCTTTATTATCCACTGTCTCATGTTCTGGTGATATACATAGTGATAGCAGTGGTGGCAGTTTCACAGTGGTCAGAGTGCATGGAACAGATTATGTAACTTATAGTACATCAGAGGGACTTCTAATGATAAAGCAATTATAAATACCCTCACCCTAGTCATGGTCTTAGAAAGCATGTTAGACCCCATTCACACTGCACGTGTTGTCGTCCGGATTTCAGCAACGCGGGCAGGAGGCCAACATGCACAACATCAGAAAGTGCATAGACTGCACTGTCTGATGTTCACACTGCATGCGTTGTGTACCAGTGCGTTGCACGACAGTACGCTGCACGCATTTTTTAACAAAACGCGTGGCTAACCCATTCACTTTCAGTGAATGGGATCAGCCATGCAACACATACAAACGCAGATGGCGTGCATTCGTACACATTGCGTTCCGATCACACGGCCATCCGCATTTGATGATGTGAACGTGGCCTGAGAAAGAATTTGCCACTCACCAAAGGCACATCATTAAAAAGGGTCCTTTGTGATCTTGGGTTAAAATCGGTCATCGTTACAGAAGTCCTTTGATGTTGCTTTGTGATCCATCAAGATGGAACACTACGGTTCATTTTACACATGGTGCAGTGCGATTGTCCTGCAGCAGGAGAGCTTTTCCTAAGGTAGATGGAAAAAACTGTTTTCTTCCATATGCAGATCATGTCCCCTTGTCCGTTGTACAAACTTTTGTTTTGCCCTCTGATGAATGTATACATGTTAATCGGGTCACCTCTCAGTCGCCTTTTTTCGAGGCTAAATAACCCAGTTTATCCAACCTTTCTTGGTAAGTGAGATCTTTCATCCTTCTGATTAATTTAGTTCCCCATCTTTGTATCTGTTCTAGAAGGTCAATGTCCTTTCTATAATGTGGTGCCCAAAACTGTGTCCCATACTCCAGATGTGGTCTCAGAGGGAGTAGTATACTAGCATCTCAAGATATTATTTTTTATTTTATACATCCAAGAATTTTATTTGCTTTAGCTACCACCGCTTGGCATTGTATACGATTACCTAACTTGTTATCAAAAAGTATTCCTGAGTCCTTCTCCAAGTCTGATGTTCCCAACTGTATGCCATTTATTTTATATATTTATATGGTGATCTACCATTGGGTATGATCAAGATGCATGACTTCACATTTATCAACATTTAATGTCATGTGCCTGCCCATATGGCCATGTTGTCAAGAATATGTTTTAATATGTCACTATCCATCTTAGTGTTAATAATTCTGAATAATTTCATCTGCGAAGATCGCTACATTACTCTATTCCTTTTACTAAATCATTAATAAATACATTGAAAAGAATTGGACCAAGTACTGACCCCTGCGGTATCCCACTGCTAACAGTTCTCATTTTGAGTACAGTATGTTCCATTTACCACACCTTGACTTCTATCCCTTAACCAGTTCTCTATCCTCATGCACAAATTTTCTCCTAGTCCCTATATCCTCAGCTTCTGTACCAGGCTATTGTGGCGATATTTGCTTTTGGTTCTACTTATACATTTCTGTCCATTATTAAATGACAGCTGCACATTGCACCTGTATTATCCCCTCTGATTCATGTTAACTGAAGTCTTTGTAATGTAATCAGGTTTACCCAGAGTCCTCTCTGCTCCTGTGATAGTGGAATAGTTAGTTGTACAGCATACAGCTTAAAGGTGCCCATACACTCGTCAGATTGGCAGCAGACAGATAAGAAATGCATCTGATGATCTATCTGATGCGTTTTTAGAACATTTTTTACCAGGATAGAATTCCAATAGATTTCAGTTTGAAATCTGTTGAAATTCGATCTGATGGCATTTTTTTGCCATCAGATTTCCATTAAGGCCAATGCAAACTGATAAGCAATCTCATCAGATCGACCTAAATTTTCCACCCTGCTAGTTCGATGGAAATCCATCGAAATCGATCGAAATCGGCCGTCGATCGGTCGATTGGCCAACCGATTTGCGATCGATCGATCGATCGATCGATCGCGATCGATCGGTCGGCCAGAAAATCGGCTGAGTGTATGGGCTGCTTAAGTCCTGAAAATGCACATCAGCATACCTTAATGGAAAGAATATAAATCTCCAAACTTTAATATCTACATTCTGTAGCTCTAAATAGGCCCCCTCGGAAAAACAATTTTATTGTTTCTCATTAAATTAGAATTGTGCTGAGGTGTATCTATCCAGCCTGCTATTATTATTAATGTGCACAATCTGTGCATATTCAGCATTTTTTACTGTTAAGACAAGGGGGGAAAAAAGTCTTGCAACTCGGCAATGTTTTTATTCTAGATTTTACTCCTTGTATTTCAGATCTTTAATAATGTCTCATTTGTCATATAGATTTACAGCACCTGTAATTTGTTGCAGATTTAAAATTGCGTAAAGCTTTGCATTTGCACCCACAAAGCGTAGCAGACACAAAGTGCAATCAATAAAGACAATGGTGACACTACAAGTAGCACAAGGCAGATTAATTGTGTGTTAATTGTGTGTAAAGAGGAAATGTAACCAAGGATATAACGTCATCCCAATCAGTAGCTGATACCTCCTTTCTCACCAGAAATCTTTACCTTTTCCCGATTAGATCATCGGGGGGGTCTGTATAGCTGATATTGCGGTGAAATCCTTCTCACAGTGTGATGTCAGCACCTAGGTACTGACATCACACTGTGGTAGCCTTTTGCATTATGGGAAATAACAGCTGTTTATAACTGTCAAAAAAAGCAGCATCTCCTTCCACAGACATCACCTGGCAGCAGTAAAGATGTCGCCATGTGATACATTTCAGAATGTAAATTAGGGAGAGAAAAACATTTACAATGGTCAACCACTGACTAAATCATTTATAAATAATTATCTTAAAAATTAAGCAAATATTTTTCACTACAGTTCCTCTTTAAGGCAACACGGTTGTGTAGTGATCCGCACTCTCCCCTTGCAGCACTGGGTCCCTGGTTTGAATCGCAGCCAGGGCACTATCTGCATGAAGTTGGTCTGTTCTCCCCTGGGCACTCCGGTTTCCTCGCACGTTGAATAAACATAAAGATAAGTTAATTGGCTCCCCCCTAAACTGCCCCTAGACTACAATACATACACTACATGATACATACATAGACATGACTATGTTAGGGATTAGATAGTGAGCCCCTCTAAAGGAAAGTTAAGTGACAAGACAATAAACTCTGTACTGCACTGCGGAGAATGTTGGTGCTATATAAATAATAATAATCCCAAAATATGTACAAATCATCCATGCATTCTTTCCTCTTTATAGTACAACTTTTTGTTATTCTATATAAGTGCAAAATTTGTCCACAGCAGAATCTTTTCACAGAAGTGCAATTTTTATGTTAAAAAGGTTCTTTCTATAGTCCAGAGCATTTCACCCGTAATCATGATGAATGTCGCTGTTAATAATATCTCGCATATTCCCAGCTACGTCTGTCCAACATTGGGCCTAAAGTGTACCTGAAATTAGGAACACTTTTGTAAACTGAGTATTTTTTCACCGGGGAAGCCTGGGTCTCATCTCTTTCCATAAAGTAAAGACAGGGAAGGTATTCTTGTAAATCTCTAATACTGGTGTGAAGTGCATAAGGGAAAAGGAGTCTGCAGCTGAATAAGTGTAAAATCCAGACTTTAGTGAGGATAGTAGAATGCAGAGGGGGAAACAGCTGGGGGAAGGGCAGAGCCATCTTAACTTTTATAGTTCAAATGTACATAAGCAGTCTGAGGAAGGCTTATTACCCGACAGCTTACTCTTTTTCTTTTAAAGAGAATCTGTAAGGGAAAAAACACGCTCTGGGTGATACTAACATCGGGAGGGAAAAGCCTCTGGATCCTAACGTAATTCACACAGGGGCGTACCTGGGTAATATAGAGCCTATGGCAAACACTGAAATTGCGCTCCCCCTTTCCTCCGGTCATAGACCCCTTCCCCTCTAAAAGCAGCATCCTTTCTCGTGTAAATGTGTTATGGTTGCATGTGCTTTTTGGCTCAGGATATTGCTGAAGTTACTTTTATGGAAATATCTCCTCTTATTCTCTTTCTGTCCTATTTTCTAACACTAAGCCAAGTGCACCCTCCATACATAAGTTAATAGCCATGTTTCCCAGAATTCATCTGGCCTGGGGGCGCAGGCCTGGGGCGTAGCAAAAGAGCAGGCATGGTGCTGTGGCGCCCATGGCACAATCCATGCCTGCACCCCACTAGATACGCCTCTGAATTCGCATTTACATATCATAATGTGAAATTTCGGGGAAAGCGTAGTTAATTTCCTAGTTAATTGTAAGTATTGGTAATTACGCATGAATTTCCACGTAATTTACGTGTAATTTCATGCCGACTTTGGCAGTGAATAACAAATCCACCATACATGCTATTGCTACCAAATTGCTACATACTTTAAGAATAGTGGGTACAAGTTAAAAAAAGAATTGTTCAAAAATACCTTAGAATTTTTGAGAAAATCGATTTTAAATATACAAAGAAAAATGTTTTTTAAATTATCATATTTCAGAGTTTGAAAACCATTGTAGCAATTTTGGGAGCAATAACCAGTATGAAGGCTTTGCTGTTCACCGCCAAAGTCTGCACGACATTACGCGTAAATTCTTGCGTAATTGTGTGTAGTTGTAATTGCGAAAATTTACGCATAATTTAGCGTAATCAAAATTAGCTGAGTACGATCATCGCTGCATAAATTCGCTTGGATCAGCGACTTGTTTCTTTCTTTCATTCCACTAACATGATTTCACCATTTTTAAGAAGACTATTGTTTTTCTTTTTTACTGCAACTAACCTGAAAAGATACTCACCTATGTACAGGGAAGGCACTGGATCTTAGGCCTAGTGCACACCAAAAACCACTAGCAGATCCGCAAAATGCTAGCAGATTTTAAAACGCTTTTTCTTCTTCTTCTGTAGCGTTTCACCTAGCATTTTGCGGTTTTGTGAAGCGTTTTTGGTGTAGTAGATTTCATATATTGTTACAGTAAAGCTGTTACTAAACAGCTACTGTAACAAAAAACGCCTGCAAAACCACTCTGAACTGTCGTTTTTCAGAGCGGTTTGCGCTTTTCCTATACTTTACGTTGGAGGCAGAAACGCCTCCGCAATCCAAAATCTGCAGCAGCCCGTGAGTATGCGTTTCTGCAAAACTCCTCCCGCTCTGGTGTGCACCAGCCCATTGAAATACATTACCCAAGCGTATCCGCAGCCGCAATTGGATCGCAAAACGCAGCCGAACCGCTCTGGTGTGCACTAGGCCTTATAGAGCTTTCCTGGTCTTCTCTCCGTGCCCTCGGTCCACCACTGTCTCCCTGTGAAGGTTATGTGGCCAACTCAACCTAAGATGATACAATATCCTAAAGGGGGTGAACTGTAGTGAAGAGGAGGAGGCGCCCCCTCACAAAATCAATTCTAAAAACACAGTAGTTTCAAAGCAAGTCGGAAGCAAAAATAAACTTATGAGATCATTAATTGTATGAGTAGTACAGCTAAGAAATAGAACATTACTAGCAAATAACAGAATCTTATATTGTTTCTAGTACAGGAAGAGTAAAGAAACTTCAGTTGTTATCTATGCCAAAGAGCTTCTCTGAGCTATTCCACCCACTGGGTCAAATGCAGTCGTGTTTTCTGAAGCACTTGAACAGCCAGAAACGGTGAGACAGCTTGACATAAGGTTTTACTGCAAGAAAGTTCAAAGGGTCATTAGCGCTGCTCTGTTTTATAGCTTAACCACCCTGGCGTTCTGATTAAATCGCCAGGGTGGCTGCGGGAGGGTTTTTTTTAAATAAAAAAAAAACTATTTCATGCAGCCAACTGAAAGTTGGCTGCATGAAAGCCCACTAGAGGGCGCTCCGGAGGCGATCTTCCGATCGCCTCCGGCGCCCAGAATAAACAAGGAAGGCCGCAATGAGCGGCCTTCCTTGTTTTGCTTATATCGTCGCCATAGCGACGAGCGGAGTGACGTCATCGACGTCAGCCGACGTCCTGACGTCAGCCGCCTCCGATCCAGCCCTTAGCGCTGGCCGGAACTTTTTGTTCCGGCTACGCTGGGCTCAGGCGGCTGGGGGGACCCTCTTTCGCCGCTGCTCGCGGCGAATCGCCGCAGAGCGGCTGCGATCAGGCAGCACACGCGGCTGGCAAAGTGCCGGCTGCGTGTGCTGCTTTTTATTTCATTAAAATCGGCCCAGCAGGGCCTGAGCGGCAGCCGCTGGCGGTGTTGGACGAGCTGAGCTCGTCCAAACCGCTCAGCTGGTTAAAAGTGTGGATTCGAAACTGAAAATATGGCAGAATGATGCAATGTTATTTAAAAAAAAAAATACCGTATATATCTGAAAATAAAAATATAAGACACTATATATATGGTAAAGTTCCTCTTCATGTTATGTGAAGCACACTTACATAGAACATTTAAGGAATGACTGGATTAGGTTATATAAAAAGCCTGACGTTGGTGAAGATAGAGTTGCAGTGTCCACCACACTTAACACAAAACTTGTAAACACCTGCGTGGAGGTCACTGGATGGAAGAAGAAAAAAAAAAATGGATAAAGCCAGACAGGGGATTCACAATAGACCAGACTTAACAAAACCGCCCACTCTGCAGCCATTCAGCACAGCTCAGACTTAAATCACTTATTGAGAAATGATTGATACCTTGGAAACAGCTGTAAAATGTAAGACGTTGTCAGTCAGGGCAGTAAGAGAAAATGCATTATGTCTCCCCCGTAATTTGAAATCATTTTGCACTAAGCCATGCCCTCTTGGCACAATAGCTCACCCTAATGCTCCCGGCCTACCGCTGCCGTAATTCTACAATGGGCATGCACAAAGCTCGGGGAGAGGACCGCACACCTCCCTGCTGAAGCTTTTAGGAACAAGGCATCTCCTGGCTGCCGTAGGACTTAGGCCTACTCTTTCCCGCAGTTCAGTAAATACGCTGAACCTGAGCGATTTTTTTTTTTTTTTACTTTTTCTGAGGCCTTTTGAATAAGAGCGCTCCAGCGACTGCCGTGATATCTTAGCTAAGAGCATGTAATTTAACGCTGTGTGAAGAATTCTTATTAAATTATAACATGCTGCCTCTTGTAGGGCTGACTGATTTGTTGCTACACAAAAGACTCCAACAAAGAGTCTTCCATATAATCAGGCGAAGAAAGCCAAACACAAAGAAACAAACACAACAGCAAGGCACAGAGATGGAGTGACTGCCTGTAATTCTCGTTTATGTTAAGCACTTAAGGGGCAAGACAACCTGGGACATTTATAAAAAGTCGGGCAATTTCATTTAGTGAAAAGCTCTTTTCGTTTTTCTTTTTCTTCTAAACACGCTGTAGTTGTATTCACATACATTCTGGAGCTGTTAGTAAGCACTGCATATTTTGTTTTATATATATGTTTATTTTTTGCTTTTTTTGTTTTGAATTTGATTATTCCTTCATTTGTTTTCAGTTCACCGACAGCTCAACTGAATCCAAAATATGAATGTATACAGTGTATAGAAAGGGCTGAGCGGAATACCTCTTTTATAGGCGTGTGATTGGTGCTTCATCACAGCTTGCTTTCTTTCCTCTCTAGATTCATTTGCATGGTGAGGGTCAATCAGGTGTAACCATGTAACGCCCAGAGCAGGTACAACAATACATTTCCCAGCATCCTTCATTCATGCCCTCATTTCCTGCCTTGACTACTGCAACGCCCTTCTCTCAGACCTTCCTCTGAACCGTATGCCGTTTCCACCAACATTCATTCTTCCCACCACGCTGACTCCACCACCCCTCTATATAAATCCCTCTCCTTGCTTCCTATCTGCTTCAGAATTAGCTTCAAGATCCTGTGTCTGGCCTACAAATCCATTCACAAGACTTGCCCAACCTTAACTTTTTTAACTCATCCACAGATACACACCCGACCGCCCCCTCCGATCCTCCATGACCTGCACCTGACTGCCTCGCATATTACCCACTTACTCCATGCGACTCCAGGCCTACCCTCCCTCACCAACGCCCTAATACTCTCTGCTGATTGCCCATCCACCGGTCACCTACACAGTGTGTCCCTACTCCCCCTCTTGATCATGTACCCTCATCATCGTGCACACTTCCCACCGACTGATTAGAACTACTTGGTCTCTAAAACCATGATTGTGATCTTGCACCTTGTATTCTTGCATGACTTAGTGTTGTTCTTGCATGACCTAGTGTTGCCTGTCACCCCTATTTAGCATTGTCTCTATCCCTATTTTTT
Source organism: Hyperolius riggenbachi (assembly GCF_040937935.1). Lineage (NCBI taxonomy): Eukaryota > Metazoa > Chordata > Amphibia > Anura > Hyperoliidae > Hyperolius > Hyperolius riggenbachi. Next base: position 195,700,742 of record NC_090657.1, read on the forward strand.
GTGCAGTGCTACCTAATATGTTGGGGCTTTATGAATAGACTAGGCATTAGGTCTGTTTTATAAATAGGCGCTAGGCTTTAATAAACTTTTATGGCACTGTGCGCACACCCACGGCACCATGCGCCGGCACGCCCTGGACCAGTACAATAAAGTGGTGGCATGCACCAACGCAGGTGAACGTAGGCACCTGCAGTTTTATCAGGTAAGATAAAATAGTAATAAGAAAGGACTAGCAGCCTATTGGAGAATACTGCATGCCTTGGAAGGTGCCCAGTCTCCTGTGTGTTTTCATAATAATAATCCCTGGATTACTGTAGAAATCATGCATTTAGGAGGTGGGACTTTGTACTTCATTGGTAAATAAGTAGTACTTTAGTGAGCAATTGAATATTAACCCTTTGCACTCAAAAATCATGCGCACACAACAACCTGTATTGGAGACGGTGTAAAAACGAGAGTTCTTAAAATAGAGGATATTAGCAATCAATGATAGTTTGCATTAGGCCAGTTTATCAGTGACAAGGGTTCCCTCCTTTGAATTAGTCTCTAACTAACCCACACCCTTCATGTGATAAAGGCCCATACCCACACTGGTCTGAGAATCGTCCGGTCAGACTACTCTGGCACAAAGACCACTGGGTACAGATGCCCGACGCCCATGCACCGCACAACACCTTTGTTTTCGACACTCACCGGAAGCCGCACCATCGCACACGCTCATCTTCCTCCACCTTCCCCCATGTAGCAATATACACCAGAAGCTGGTGTCATGTGTGTACAGCGTCGTGCATACTCTGTCACCCTGTTTTGTAAATAAACACACAATGTCCCCAGCACCGTAGGCCAACGTTTTCCTACCTGTGCCCCCTCTAGTGCATGTAGCTGTTGGGATTCTCTGTGTGACGCCTATCCCCCCCACCCTCTTGTGTTTGAGAATCACACAGCATGGGAAGCAGATGCTCAGCCAAATGTCTAAGAACAGTTATTGTCTTCCACCAAATGTCTTGTGAAAGGCTGCGGGGAGCGCTGGCTCGTCTCCCTCTCATCTCCACTCTGCTTCAGTGCACAATTCCAGTATTAGATGATGCCCTACATCAGCATTTCTCCAATCTGAGCAACAGCTAATGATGACAAACCAACGAGAAATGGATAGCTCTCATTTGCATAAAAATTAAAATACATCTAAAGGCGCTTTCTTCCCTCCTTTCTATTTTTTTTTTCTCCACTTCTTTTCTTGTGTGAACAGTTGCACTGCCATTGGCTACGTCTTCCTTTCTGACGGCGATCAGATTTCACTTCTTAAAGAGAGATTTGCATGCAGATTCGTTGAACGTTTTATTTAGATGGGGGTATAATTAAGTAAGCATTCAGCGAACAAGAAATATCTTTTTTTGTACGCTTCTGAATAGGTTTAACTCAGCTGCTGCCAAGAAGGCTCAGAGGATCATAATACTGGGAATACGCACTGCAATCTCATGAGACAGCACTTTCTTACCGTCACAGACATGTATGTGAGAGTTCTGCATTTAGCAGCAACAGATATCTGCAGATGTTCAAGATGAATCAATCAAAATGCCGAGTATGTCATCCTCGGTGCTGGCTTTTATTTTTAAAGCGGACCTGAACTCAGAACTTCCTCTTTGCTCTAAAAGACAAGCAACAGCGTAATAACCTTTACAGAAAGCCATTTATTTGTTGCAGCCCAGAGAACTCCTGCAATAAATCTGCAGTGTGTCACCTTCCTGCTTTCATGGAAGCAGACATAGGGTTAACATGCTGTATTTTCAAATTAGCTGCTCTGCTGAGATTCTTTTGCTGACACAGCTGAGAGATCAAATTACAATTGTTATTAGTCACAGAAGTGGACAGGGAATTGGACAGGCTAAACTCCCTAAATACATACAGGGTGGATTAATCTGTGTTTTCCTTGTGTCCTGTGCATGAGTTCAGATCCACTTAAACTATGGGATTAGTTGAGATATGTGTGTACGGAAAGTTCATGGCATTGCTTAGGATAACTGAATCAAGAGGGCTGCCAGGCAACAGGTATTGCATAAAAGGAAAAAAAATTGGCAGCCTCCATATCCCTCTCATTTCATTTGTCCTTTAACCTCCCTGGCGTTTCTGCTGGATTTCTGTGCAAAAAATGATCCTGTTAATTTTCATAATCTTTTTTCCTATAACTTACCAAAATGCGTCAAGCAAGGGCCTAGTATACATTTTGACTTTAACCACTTAAGGACCGCCCCCAGCCGATGGGCGGCGGCAAAGTCCGGGCCCAAACGACCGCAGTAGGCTCATCGGCGGGGGCGGCTGCGGGAGTGGCTATGCGGCGATCGCGTCATTCGTGACGCGATCAGCCGCCGAGGACTGGCTCCGCCCCCCGTTCGCTGTAACTAGCACCCGGATAACCGCTGAAACAATGTATAATAGGCTTTGTAATGTATACAAAGCCTATTATACTGGCTGCCTCCTGCCCTGGTGGTCCCAGTGTCCGAGGGACCACCAGGGCAGGCTGCAGCCACCCTAGTCTGCACCCAAGCACACTGATTTCCCCCCCCCTGCCCCAGATCGCCCACAGCACCCCTCAGACCCCCCCTGCCCACCCCCCAGACCACTGTTTGCACCCAGTCACCCCCCTAATCACCCATCAATCACTCCCTGTCACTATCTGTCAACGCTATTTTTTTTTTTAGTCCCTAATCTGCCCCCTCCTGATCACCCCCCCACCCCTCAGATTCTCCCCAGACCCCCCCCCCCCCCCGTGTACTGTATGCATCTATCCCCCCTGATCACCTGTCAATCGCCTGTCAATCACCCGTCAATCACCTCCTGTCACTGCCACCCATCAATCAGCCCCTAACCTGCCCCTTGCGGGCAATCTGATCACCCACCCACACCAATAGATCGCCCGCAGATCAGACATCAGATCACCTCCCAAGTGCAGTGTTTACATCTCTTCTCTCCTCTAAACACCCACTAATTACCCATCAATCACCCATCAATCACCCCCTATCACCACCTGTCACTGTTACCCATCAGATTAGACCCTAATCTGCCCCTTGCGGGCACCTAATCACCCGCCCACACGCTCAGATTGCCCTCAGACCCCCCCTTATCAATTCGCCAGTGCAATATTTACATCTGTTATTCCCTGTAATAACCCGCTGATCACCTGTCAATCACCCATCAATCACCCCGTCACTGCCACCCATCAATCACCCCCTGTCACTGCCACCCATCAATCACCCCTTGTCACTGCCACCCATCAATCAGCCCCTAACCTGCCCCTTGCGGGCAATCTGATCACCCACCCACACCAATAGATCGCCCGCAGGTCCAACATCAGATCACCTCCCAAGTGCAGTGTTTACATCTTTTCTCTCCTCTAAACACCCACTAATTACCCATCAATCACCCATCAATCACCCCCTATCACCACCTGTCACTGTTACCCATCAGATTAGACCCTAATCTGCCCCTAGGGCACCCAATCACCCGCCCACACTTCAGAACACCCTCAGACCCCAGCCCTGATTACCTCGCCAGTGCATTGCTTGCATCTATTTCCCCCCTCTAATCACACCTTGAGACACCCATCAATCACCTCCTGTCACCCCCTAGCACACCTACCCATCAGATCAGGCCCTAATTTGCCCCGGGTGGGCTCCTGATCACTCGGCCAAACCCTCAGATCCCCCTCAGACCCCCTTCCGATCACCTCCCCAGTGCATTGATTGCATCTATTTTCCCCTCTAACCGCCCCCTGAGACACCCATCAATCACCTCCTGTCACCCCCCTAGCACCCCTATCCATCAGATCAGGCCCAATACATCCTGTCATCTAAGAGGCCACCCTGCTTATGACCGGTTCCACAAAATTTGCCCCCTCATAGACCACCTGTCATCAAAATTTGCAGATGCTTATACCCCTGAACAGTCATTTTGAGAAATTTGGTTTCCAGACTACTCACAGTTTTGGGCCCGTAAAATGCCAGGGCAGTATAGGAAACCCACAAGTGACCCCATTTTAGAAAGAAGACACCCCAAGGTATTCTGCTAGGTGTATGATGAGTTCATAGAAGATTTTATTTTTTGTCAAAAGTTAGCGGAAATTGGATTTTTATTGTTTTTTTCACAAAGTGTCATTTTTTACTAACTTGTGACAAAAAATAAAATCTTCTATGAACTCACCATTCCCCTAATGAAATACCTTGGGGTGTCTTCTTTCTAAAATGGGGTCACTTGTAGGGTTCCAATACTACCCTGGCATTTTAGGGGCCCTAAACCGTGAGGAGTAGTCTAGAAAACAAATGCCTCAAAATGACCTGTGAATAGGACGTTGGGCCCCTTAGTCCACCTAGGCTGCAAAAAAGTGTCACACATGTGGTATCGCCATACTCAGGAGAAGTAGTATAATGTGTTTTGTGGTGTATTTTTACACATACCCATGCTGGGTGGGAGAAATCTCTCTGTAAATGGACAATTGTGTGTAAAAAAAAATCAAAAATGTGTCATTTACAGAGATATTTCTCCCACCCAGCATGGTTATATGTAAAAATACACCACAAAACACATTATACTACTTCTTCTGAGTACGGCGATACCACATGTGTGACACTTTTTTGCAGCCTAACTGTGCTAAGGGGCCCAAAGTCCAATGAGTACCTTTAGGATTTCACAGGTCATTTTGAGACATTTGGGTTCAAGACTACTCCTCACGGTTTAGGGCCCCTAAAATGCCAGGGCAGTATAGGAACCCCACAAGTAACCCCATTTTAGAAAGAAGACATTGCAAGGTATTCTGTTAGGTGTATGATGAGTTCATAGAAGATTTTATTTTTTGTCACAAGTTAGCGGAAATTGATATGTATTGTTTTTTTTTTCACAAAGTGTCATTTTCCGCCAACTTGTGACAAAAAAAAAAACTTCTATGAACTCACCATACTCCTAACAGAATACCTTGGGGTGTCTTCTTTCTAAAATGGGGTCACTTGTGGGGTTCCTATACTGCCCTGGCATTTTAGGGGCCCTAAACCGTGAGGAGTAGTCTAGAATCTAAATGCCTCAAAATGACCTGTGAATAGGACGTGAGGCCCCTTAGCGCACCTAGGTTGCAAAAAAGTGTCACACGTGGTATCGCCGTACTCAGAAGAAGTAGTTTAATGTGTTTTGGGGTGTATTTTTATACATACCCATGCTGGGTGGGAGAAATCTCTCTGTAAATGGACAATTGTGTGTAAAAAAAAATCAAATAATTGTCATTTACAGAGATATTTCTCCCACCCAGCATCTGTATGTGTAAAAATACACCCCAAAACACATTATACTACTTCTCCTGAGTACGGCGATACCACATTTGTGGCACTTTTTTGTTTTTTGCACCCTAACTGCGCTAAGGGGCCCAAAGTCCAATGAGTACCTTTAGGATTTCACAGGTCATTTTGCGACATTTGGTTTCAAGACTACTCCTCACGGTTTAGGGCCCCTAAAATGCCAGGGCAGTATAGGAACCCCACAAATGACCCCATTTTAGAAAGAAGACACCCCAAGGTATTCCGTTAGGAGTATGGTGAGTTCATAGAAGATTTTATTTTTTGTCACAAGTTAGCGGAAAATGACACTTTGTGAAAAAAAAAATTAAAATCAATTTCCGCTAACTTGTGACAAAAAAAAAAAAAATTCTATGAACTCACCATACTCCTAACGGAATACCTTGTGGTGTCTTCTTTCTAAAATCTCAGCTACCGGGGTGGGAGGGGTCGTTTGCAATCCTTGCAGCCCAGAATTGCAGGCTGGAGGCAGGACCGGTTCTAGACTTTTTGCCGCCTGAGGCAAACTTGTGAGATGCCGCCGCCCCCCCAGTATGATAATCCCCACATAACAGATGGTAGCTTGGAGGGGGTAGGAGGCTGGAAAGGGGTATTGGGCACAGTGGCAGGGAGGGGGCCGGACCCCCTTCCCTTACCTGGGTCCCCTGATCTCTGCTCCCCCAGCGTGCAATCCACTCTCATCACTTCCTGCAATGCCATCCACTTACAGCACAGTGGTCAGCACTGCAGAAAGTAACGAGAGTGGAACGCATGCTGGAATGCAGAAGAGGTGAGAGTCTTCCCTGCCCGCTGTCTGATATAACTACGCTGCTACTGTGCTTAATAACTGGAGGGGGAGTGCAGATCGGGGGACCCAGATAAGGGAGAGGGGGTCCACCCCCTTCCCCGCCACTGTGCCCAATACCCCCTTCCTGCCTGCTTCCCCCTCCAGCTCGTTGCCCCCCCACCCATGGCCAGGCGGGTGTCTCCCCCCTCCCTCTTCCCCCCGACTTTGTCGCCTGAGGAACCCACCTCACCCCACCTTATGGAGGAGTACAGGAGTCTTTAGTTGGAAGGGGGGGGTTCTGATGATCTTTTCTGCAGAATTGATGACTCTCTGTAGCTTGACATGTCTTTAGCCGAGGCGCTCGCATACCAAACAATGATGGAGGAGCAGAAAATTGACTGTTGTGGACTAGAAGTGAGCCACGAGAGTGCGGGACATGCCAAACTTTTTCAGCTGGTGCAGGAAGAACTACCTTTGTTGGGCCTTTTCCTGCGTTTTGGTGGAGTTTTCTTCCCACGTTAGGTCGCTGGAGATGGTGTCCAGTGTTGCCAATCCTTCACGTTATTTTTTTACTGACAAATACCTAAAAATTTACTGCCAAAAGATTTTTGTTAATGACAAAATCCCCTGCGCCGCGTGCCGAAAAATGGGCATGGCCACGCAACAGGATGTGGGCGTGGTCATGGGTGGGGCCAAATATACGTGATTTTAGTTTTGCAGTAAAAGGTCTGCCAGGGAAATTTGAGCTCTGCCATAGTGTCCCCCCCCCCTTCCCCCAAAATACATGTAATCAGCACTTCACCAAAAATCCACATAATCTGGCAGAGGTTCTTCCAAAATACAGATAATATGGCAGTGGTTCCCAAAAAATAGATGTAACCTGGCAGCGGCAATTCCCCCAACATACACATAATTTGGCAGCAGTTCCCCAAAATACATTTCATCTGACAGCAGTGGTTCCCCAAAAATAGGTAGCCCCAGGTCTATAGGTGTCCCCAGAATAGGTGGCCAGGGGTATAGATGTCCCCAGAACAGGTAGCCAGGGGGAGAGATGTCCCCAGAACAGGTAGCCAGGGGTATATGTAGGCAGGGGTACAGGGCCAGTTCTAGACTGGCACATATGAGGGGGCAGTCAAATGGGGAGGGGGCAACATGTTCGTGGAAATTTGGCGACGACAGTGGGAATGGCAAGTAAATGCACATAATGAGAGACAGCGTGTCCCCACTAAATGCACATGAGAGACAGCTTTTTACCAGTAAATGCACGTAATGACAGACAGCCTTTCACCAGTAAATGCACGTAATGACAGACAGCCTTTCAGCAGTAAATGCACATAATAAGAGACCGCTTTTTACCAGTAAATGCACATAAGAGACAGCTTTTCACCAATAAATTCACATAAGAGACAGCTTTTCACCAGTAATTGCACATAATGGCAACCAGCCAGTGTCCTCAGTATATGTAGCCAGCAGATATATGTGCCCAGTATATGTAGCCAGAGGTATATGTCCCCAGTATATGTAGCCAGAGGTATATGTCCCCAGTATATGTAGGCGGGGTATATGTAGCCAGAGGTATATGTCCCCAGTATATGTAGGCAGGGATATACAGTGGAGGAAATAATTATTTGACCCCTCAATGATTTTGTAAGTTTGTCCAATGACAAAGAAATGAAAAGTCTCAGAACAGTTTCATTTCAATGGTAGGTTTATTTTAACAGTGGCAGATAGCACATCAAAAGGAAAATCGAAAAAATAGCCTTAAATAAAAGATAGCAACTGATTTGCATTTCATTGAGTGAAATAAGTGTTTGAACCCCTACCAACCATTAAGAGTTCTGGCTCCCACAGAGTGGTTAGACACTTCTACTCAATTAGTCACCCTCATTAAGGACACCTGTCTTAACTAGTCACCTGTATAAAAGACACCTGTCCACAGAATCAATCAATCAAGCAGACTCCAAACTCTCCAACATGGGAAAGACCAAAGAGCTGTCCAAAGATGTCAGAGACAAAATTGTAGACCTGCACAAGGCTGGAATGGGCTACAAAACCATTAGCAAGAAGCTGGGAGAGTAGGTGACAACTGTTGGTGCGATTGTTCGAAAATAGAAGGAGCACAAAATGACCATCAATCGACCTCGATCTGGGGCTCCACGCAAGATCTCACCTCGTGGGGTGTCAATGGTTCTGAGAAAGGTGAAAAAGCATCCTAGAACTACACGGGAGGAGTTAGTGAATGACCTCAAATTAGCAGGGACCACAGTCACCAAGAAAACCATTGGAAGCACATTACACCGCAATGGATTAAAATCCTGCAGGGCTCGCAAGGTCCCCCTGCTCAAGAAGGCACATGTGCAGGCCCGTCTGAAGTTCGCCAATGAACACCTGAATGATTCTGTGAGTGACTGGGAGAAGGTGCTGTGGTCTGATGAGACCAAAATAGAGCTCTTTGGCATTAACTCAACTCGCTGTGTTTGGAGGAAGAAAAATGCTGCCTATGACCCCCAAAACACCGTCCCCACCGTCAAGCATGGGGGTGGAAACATTTTGCTTTGGGGGTGTTTTTCTGCTAAGGGCACAGGACAACTTAATCGCATTAACGGGAAAATGGACGGAGCCATGTATCGTGAAATCCTGAACGACAACCTCCTTCCCTCTGCCAGGAAACTGAAAATGGGTCGTGGATGGGTGTTCCAGTGGTATATGTGCCAAGTATATGTAGGCAGGTGTATATGTCCCCAGTATATGTAGTCGGGTATATGTCCCCAGTATATGTAGTCAGGGTTATATGTGCCCAATATATGAAGTCAGGGTTATATGTGTCCAGTATATGTAGCCAGAGGTATATGTGCCCACAATAGGTAGCCAGGTGACCCCCCCCCCCCCCCAGCAAGAGGACAGCAGCGAAGTGGAGGGACAGCTGTCGCATCAGCGGTGGAGAAGGGGGGCAATCTCCCCCCCCCCCCTTCCCACACCTTAGTGCTCTCCCTCCCTCGCTATCCCCTCCTGAACTAGTGCTGAGTGGCTGGCAGGCGGCAGCGAGCGGAACTTACCTGTGTCTCGTCGCAGGCGCTGGATGATTTGCCGCTACTCTGGTCTGGTCCAGACCAGAGCAGCAGAACTTCCGGCGCTTGGAGCGAGACGGAAGGTAAGTCCCGCCCGCTGCCAAACGCCACTCAGTCAGCACTAGTTCAGGAGGGGACAGCGAGGGAGGGAGAGCACTAAAGTGAGGAAAGGGGGGGGGGATTGCCCCCCTTCTCCACCGCTGCTCACAGCTCTCCCTCCACTGCGCTGCGGTCCTCCTGCAACAGAGCGGGCGGCCGATTGGCCGCCCTTACGGACGCTGCTGAATTCCATACGGAATTCACGGGCCGCTTAATTTGTATCAAAATTTACGGGCTGCTCGTAAATTTACGGGCGGTTGGCAACACTGATTGTGTCACCCAGGAGACAAGTGAAGCCTCTTCCTGCTAGTGACGTCAAGCGGCATTACACAGCGGGCACAAATGGGTAGTAAGTGATCATGGTACTTTGCGTGGAGTTGTGGGGATCTTAACCTCCTTAGCGGTAACCCCGTGCTGGACACGCGGTAAGACGCCGGAGGGTGCCGCTCAGGCCCTGCTGGGCCGATTTGCATCATTTTTTTTTCAAACACGCAGCTAGCACTTTGCTAGCTGTTTGGTCTGATCGCCGCCGCCAATGCGCCGCTACCCGCCGCTATACAGGCGCCCCCCCCCCCCCCATACCCCTTGCGCAGCCTGGCCAATCGCCGCCAGGCTGCACTATGGGGTGGATCGGGATTCCCTGTGATGTCACGAAGTCCATGACGTCGATGACGTCACTCCGTTCGTCGCCATGGCGACGGGGGAAGCCCCAAGGAAATCCCGTTCAGAACGGGATTTCCTTATGGGCAAGCGGCGCCGGCGGCGATCGGGCATTACGAGGGGACGCCGCAGGGAGGGGGGTAGCATGTAGCTAGCGCTAGGCTAGCTACATGCTAAAAAAAAAAAAAGAAAGTGGAAAAAACCCTCCCGCGGCCGCGCAGCCGCACAATTCATACCGCCAGGGAGGTTAAAGATCCAATCCGCCATGTCCGTTGCATAACGATGTGTAATAGCAGCAGGGGCAACATAGTTTCATTTAACATGGTTTTGTTAAAGGATGTTGCCCAATGTCAGGTAACAACGCCACAAATATTGCACCGTGGGTATGGGCCCATCCTCCTGAAGTCGATGGTCAGTTCAACGGTTTTTGCTGATTTGAGGGCAAGCTTATTGTTCTTGCCCTAGTTGCAGATCCTCTCAATCTCCTGACCGTAGGCATGTTCACCGCTCTTGTCCAGGACCTATGATAGTGGTATCATCTGCAAACGTCATCACCTTGACAGAGTCATTCTGTGAGATGCATAGGTTCATAGTGTGCTTAGCTTTTCCTTGGGTCAGGTATCCTATAGCCTTGAGTACATAGTCAGAGCAATCTAGGGAATGACCTGGGCAGATGAGAATGTGTCATCTACCTGATGCAGTAGAGCTTTAGTATGTCTCAGAATCAGCACACAGACCTTGTTTTAGGGCTGGTTCACCCGGACGCTTGGCGGCGTTTACCGCCAAGCATTCGGGGCTCGTCGACATAAGCTCCCATTCAAAAGAATGGGAGCATTTAGCATTGTGCGGTTACCGTCGATTACTGTCGATTGTGCAAACGCAGCATTTCGATCCCAATTTTCCCCGTTGTTTCAGGCGACCCTAGAAGTCGCATTTGGCATCCAGGGTCGCTTAGCCTCCGCAGCATCATGTCCCCTTGCGGGGACATAAAATGGCCGATCGCGACGGGAAGCCGATCATTGCTGTAACGCCGCCCTCTGAAGAGACATCACAGGACGACGCGGCTTCCGGCCACCTGAACGCTGCCTGCCGTCCGTGTGAACCAGCCCTTAAGGAGGTTTCACTTACCATAAACTATAAGACAGCAATAAAATAAGGAATCACCATCAAAAACATTTGAGACGGAGACTCCTTTTTGACAGTCAGATTGTATTATGCGAATATTGACACCGTACTTCTGGCGAGAACAAGCTGCAGCATAACAGCCTCCAGCTGCAGAATTTGTCACTGTCACCTCGGCAATGTTGCCCATTGTTAAGGAAATTGTATGTGTAAGGCAGGATTGCCGGGGACCAGCTTATGACAAGGAGGGGGCCGGGGGTACGTGGCTGCGTGAGACGAGGAAACAGCACTTTTATGTGTCCTATTATGCAGCCACAACCAGCCATAAATAATGGGGACAAGTTTCCTCCCTGTGTGTCTCTATGAAAGTCCTTGACCGAAGCACTGGCTCCCTGTCTCTAGTGTTTGGGGTGCCAGGCTCCGGCATGATAGATAGCGCTGTACAGCCACTGACAACTGGATGGATTTTCCAGTTTGTGCTCGGGACGGGATCAGATATGCTGTATAAAGCAATAACAAAGCATTGTCGCAGACACACTAAGAAAATATTAACCATATCACTGCTAGGTCACCGCTCGCCGCTCATCACCAGATCTGTGCTGATAGATTACACTGTTTTCAACAGTCTGCAGCTCTGGTCTGCTTTAAAAGATGTATGATGGTTGAGTCTTCAATGACAGAAGGCTTTTATAGCTTTTACACTTAACATATGTAAAAGTGTTGAGAAAATGGTGAATTCAAAGGTGAATTTTAAGCTTCTCACAACGTTCTCCTTGGTTATACACTTAGTGGAACTGGATTGAATTTCATTCGAATAATTAGCTGATGCCCCTTTTCCCATAATAAATCTTTACCTTTTCTCAAACAGAGAATCGGGGATGTTTGTATGGCTGATATTGTGGTGAAACTCCTCCCACTATGTGATGTCATGACCGTGGTCCTAACCATTTCCTGTAGAAAAGGTGGTCACTGTGGGGATACCATGGTCACCTGTATGACAAGGAGAGACCAGGAGCCAAGGTGCAGTATTATGGGGTATTAGATGTTAGATTGTAGTATAAGAGTATTTATACTCACAAAAGTGGGTTGCAGTCCCTGCAACCACCGTATATCGCCAATGGGGAAATAACCATCCTCGATCGGTATTCCATGTCCTACTGGTACTGGATGCTCGCACTCCTGGTTGGTCCTTCTTGGTTGTAGAAAACACCACACCCGGAAGGTGAACACCTCCAAAGGAGATATATTGTATAGTACTGGGGATGGAGGCGCTCAAATAAAGATAATGTAATGAAACAAAAATATGGTGGAGGGAGGGTGTCTTTACCACTGAAAATGAAAGAACCCAAACCACAGGATTAATGTAAAAAGATTAAATAATTTATTCAGCATGATTAAAAGGACAACGCATTTCAGATTTTATTTCTGGCGTCCATGCTTGTGACCACATTTTAAAGGCACTTGTATTGACATGAAGAAGCGGTCTGAGACCCGTGAAACGCGTTGTCCTTTTAATCGTGCTGAATAAATTATTTAATCTTTTTACATTTGCCCTGTGGTTTGGGTTCTTCCACTTGAATGGTAAAGAACACCCTCCCTCCACCATATTTTTGTTTCATTACATTACCTATTTTTGGGCGTCTCCACCACCACTAACCATTTCCCGTATGTGAACCTTCTTGCATTGTGGAAAATAACACCCGAGAAGAGGTAATGGCAGTTGGTGCTGTCTGTTTTTTTTCCATGTCTGCAAGTAGTAAAGCTGATGACATGCAGGCTGATTGTGGATCAAACAACATGAACAAATTACATAGCACATATCAATTCTTGATTGCTCTTCTATTTTTTAACTTATCACTTTTCAATCTATTGATTTATTTTTCCCCCTTTTCTTTAAAATTCCTCTTTAAGGTGCTGTTCGGGATCGGCACCCGACTATGCACTGTGTTGCTATGGGGGGAGGCAGAGGGATGGATGGAGAGGCGCGTACGTGACATCACGCATCGGGGGGCGGAGCTGCATGGAAAATGGGATTCATTGTTGTAGGGGGGTTAGTCGATCCACCGGGCGAGTCGCTTGCAGGTTGGGGGTCACGAGCCACTGTACACACGCCTGATTATTGGCTGAGGTGATCATTATTGGCTGTCTCAGCCGACTTTAGTCGAGCGTGTGTACGGGCCTTTGAAGAGGAACTTTATCCCAAGATTGAACTTCATCCCAATCAGTAGTCGATACCCCCTTTCCATAATAAACCTTTACCTTTTCTCAAATAGATCATCAGTGACATATGTATGGTTGATATTGTGATGAAACCCCTCCTGCATTGTGATGTCAGGGCCATGGCCCTAACAGTTTGCTAACTGTGAACCTGGTTGCATTGTGGGAAATAATGACTGTTTCCAGCTGCCAAGCAAGCAGTATCCCCCTCTGTGCACAGAACTCTCAGTAAATATACATTCCACAGAGATCACCTGGCAGGACTAAATATGTCACTACCCATGATACATTTTGGAATGACCAAAGGAAGTCCAATTACTCTAAACCCCCCACAAATACTACTCGCTGGTGCAGGATCTGGTTAGCTGGCTAAAGAAAAGAACCTGCATGCTCTGCTGAGTACTAAAAGCAGGTAGTCTATATTAAATATAAATCGACACAGAAGACATCATCATCTATAGGATCAGCTGACGCGTGTCGTGCTTACAATATGCCCTTAGTCGTAGTTGCCAAATTTCAGAATGTAAATCAGGGAGAGAAAGATTTTACAATGGGCAAAAACCATTTATAAATCTTATAGTAAAAAAATACATTTTATTAATTACGTTATTTTCAGTTCCATTGTAAATAGTACAGGATGTATAATAGTTCCAATCCACAACAGACAGGCAAAAAAGTACAATTAATAATCATGACGAAGTGAACATTGGTTGTCACAACTCGGCATCAAGTAATTTTTCACTTAATTTTTGGCACTTTTTTTTTTAGTTGTACAGTACTAAAAAGTGATTTAAAAGAGAAGATGGAAAATTATCTCCTAGAAGAAAACTTAGGAGAAAAGGTGAATTGAATGGAGTTAAGGCATGGTATATGACCTATTATAATAGGTTTGCAGTTTGAAAAACATTAAAGGAACAATATCACTCCAAGTGTTCTAAAATGACAATGTACAAATAATGTCTACAGTAAGTAGCTGTGTAAACATTTTCCTACTTTTAACCACTTAAGCCCGAAGGGTTGAAATTTTTTTACATCCGAGCAACTTTCACCCCCCATTCATTTGCCAATAACTTTATCACTACTCATCACAATTAATTGATCTATATCTTGTTTTTTCCGCCACCAATTAGGCTTTCTGTGGGTGGTATATTTTGCTAAGAGCCACTTTACTGTAAATGCATTTTAACAGGAAGAATGAGAAAAAAATGGAAAAAATTCATTATTTCTCAGTTTTCAGCCATTATAGTTTTAAAATAATACATGCCTCCATAATTAAAACTCACGTATTGTATTTGCCCATATGCCCCGGGTATTTCACCGTTAAAATTATGTCCCTATCACAATGTATGGCGACAATATTTTATTTGGTTATAAAGGTGCATTTTTTCCGTTTTGCGTCCATCACTGTTTAGAAGCCCATAATTTATTAAATCATATTGATATACTCCTTTGACATGAATATTTAAAAAGTTCAGACCCTTAGGTAACTATTTATGTTTTTTTTTTTTATTTTATTATTGTAATTTTTTTTTTTTAATTTAAACTTGTATGTGGGTATTTTTTGGTGTGGGAGGTAAACAGGTTTTTTTTTAATATATTTATAGGTTTATTCTTAAAACTTTTTTTTATTAGGTGTAATTTGCTATTTGGCCACAAGATGGCCAGAATCAAAAAGTCCTGGGGGCGATCGATCTCGCTCCCAGGCAGAAGAAAGGAGACCAGAGCTCAGAAAAGCCGCAGCGTCTGAAGAGACGCTGTCGGCTTTTCTCCGGGGGGGTCCGATCAGCGAAAGGGATTTATAATCCCTTTCACTGATCGGTGGGCTAGCGGCCAGCAGCGGGGGCGCGCACGGGGGGGCCCGCGGGCGCGCGACCCGCGGGAGTGCGCGCAGCCCAACTGGACGAGAATTCTCGTCCAGTTGGGCTTAAGTGGTTAATGTAAAATATCAGAGGCAAAAGCTTTAATTCATTGTGTGTAGATTTTAGCTGTGTTTGGAATGTCTCATTTGCAAAGGTATTAATCTCTGCAGTCTTACATGCTAAGAACAGTGTAATATTGAAGCAGAGTTATATGAAAAGCCTGTCAGGTTTCACACACACAATGACAGATGTTTATGTTGCACAAGATACATTTCCTCTGCTTTCTGCAGAGAAATCAGTCAGAGACAGGCAGAGCTTTCTCTCTCACACACAGGGTTAACAGATGAAGTGTGAGGAAATTCCCCCTCCCCTCTTGGCTCACTCTGCCGTCAGATTTGCCGATAGAAAAGTGTGAAAGGAATTAGATAACAGTAAACAAAGAGATACATATTCAAATGTATACACCAGTACTTAGCAGCACTTCCCAAACATTTCCTATTTCAATTGAAAAAATACATGTTAATCGATTGTGTTCCTGTAAGGTTATTCCTAGAAAGAGGAGAGAGGAGGTTTGTTTCAGGGAAAAGCCAAATTGTTACCAAATTGTATTGTAAGCCCACAGATCGCAACAATCTGTTGCGACATGATAGCCATCATAATTGCCATGTAGTCAAGGCTATACCGAGGGGGCAGTTCCTTAGGGCCAGACGTATCTGCACTAATATTGATGACTATGATCGGGCTAGCCAGTCCATTTGCACTAAGTTCAAACAGAAAGGGTATGAGGTCTCTAAAATCGAAAGGATCAGACAGGGGGTGCGAGCCATTGATAGGTCTACCTTATTACATAGATCCCCCAGAGAGAGCAGTTCCAAGGGGATACCATTAGTCACCAATTTGGGGAAAAATACCAGATTAATTAAAGAGTCCATACGTAGATTTTGGCCCCTGTTAAGTACTGACAAAGAGATTGGGACACTATTTAAAGAGGAGCCCTTATTTTCGATTAGGAGGGGTAGGACCATTCAGGACAGCGTTAGACATACGGACACCGCCCCCAGGAGAGAAGAGTTGAGCACAGGTAAAGCAGGGACACATCCGTGTCTCAATTGTAATGTATGCAGTGGCATCATTAAGGGGGAGGCGGTGTGTCACCCACACACTGGGCGCAAAATAACCATCAAAGGTAGACATTATTGTTCTACACCTTGGGCTATCTATGGGCTTAAATGTCCATGCGGGCTAATGTATGTGGGTGAGACCACGAGAGCAGTGAGGACCAGGATACAGGAGCATAAGAGGGCTATCAGCAAATATGCTGAAGGTGAGCGAAAAAGTTATGACACATCGGTGGCAAGACACTTTGCTGCTATGGGACACAGCGCAGCACAGCTGAGATGGTGTGTTCTGGAGGCATTAAATCCATCGAATAGAGGGGGTGATCTAGAGAAATTACTAAAACAAAAAGAATCCAGATGGATACACATGTTGGATGTAGTAGCCCCGAGAGGTATGAATGAGAGGTTACCTCTCAAATGTTTTTTATAAAAGATGTTTTTTACATAAGATGTTTGTACATTGCATAATTCTAAGATGCTGATATAATGTTGCCAGTCTATACATGTTATCTTTTTATTGCATGTCATTTTTTAGGTGGAGTAGTGGCAGTCCATCGTTGGAAGTGCCTGAATGACGGTCGGTTTGTTCTATGTATCAGTGGTAGCCTGTGGGAGTGCCAAATGACCGCAAAGATTTCTGTGAGGGATGGACATTGGTGATTATGGGGGAGGGTGGAGTTAGCCATGATGGGTGTGGTTGCTCACCTGATGATATATAATGGTGTATGTTTCATTTGCTGTTTGACACCTGAGGAAGGATGTAAAGATCCGTAACATGTAGTGTACTTGATCCAATACAGCAAAATTGTTTGCAGCCAGTGGTGTGCCGTCTCTTGTGTTTGTCTGGGTAAAAGCCAAGGGGCAAATGGTGAGTGATGCTGTGAGGTGTGGGTCAAGAATGGCAGTTGTTGATGGGGTGGGAGTTTTTCGGATCTTGCAGTTAAAATGTGAAACCCAATATCCTGCTGTGAAAATTGTGCCAAAAATGTACAGTATGGATTGCAGCTGTAGCAGCCATCGGTGAGCTCAGGCTGTGCTCTGATTGGCTATTAAACTTTGACCAATCATCACCTTAGATTAAATCTCATGTGGTCAATCAGAGGTTTGTAAATCCCTATTTTACTATTTGTGCCTTATAATGAGGTGGTGATTTTTCAGTTGTCAAACCCCAGAAGGCAGATTGGAGAACAATGCTGTTGCAATCACAGCTTCTGTTATATCTGTTACGTATTGCGGAACCAAAGAAAAAAAAATCTTCTATGAAAACCGTTATCATTAAATTCTCATTGAGCTCAGAATAGTATATTTCGATCCTTGGATGGTTTTTAACAGTTTCATGAGCCCCTCTGTAATGTGCGTGGTGTTTGTGTGCTACTGGCGGCAGATGTGGAGGAATGATTGCTGGGCTGCTTAGATCATTTATCACGGTGAGGGATGGGCCAGCAGTGATGCGGGAGAGACTGATGCAGATCAATGTCTTGTTTCTCCTGATTTGATTGGCCGCTGCACTCTGGATGAACCAGAAATAAACACATTCCAGTCAATAAGACTGTATATTCACACTAGTGATATACAGCTGGCTGATGTGTGTATCTCCCTCTGCCATGGTGGCCCTGTCACGTTCCAGGATGTTCCCAGGGCTGGCTGATCATAACATTCATCTGTTACACATCTCTGTTAGGGACTGCAGTGGGGAGTACAATAATACACTGTGCATGAAATGGCATCACAACCTGTATCCACATTATTTTGTCTCCCTCTCTGTATACCTTATCAGAAATCTCCCCCAGTACATCCATCTCCCTACACAGTATCGTGAACAGCTTATCATGGATATCAAGCCACAATTTGGATTTACACATATGGGGCCTGATGCTTTAACCGCAGGTAATGTTGGTGTGTGCAGACATTGCACAGCAGTGTTACCTGTACTAACATCAGCAGGGGTGTACTGTGCGTTGTGCAATTATTGCGACCCGCAATACATGGGTAAAATGAACTTTGCTGTGGTAATACGAGTTAAAGTGAGCCAAGCACAATTTTTACCTGCAGTTTTTCCTGGTTTCTCACAGCTATAGGAGCTGCTATGTCCCCCCCTCCCCTTCTAGCTACCCTTGTTTATCCAGGGTAAGGTGTGAAGCATCTGTGACTTCTCTAAACTCTTTCAAACACAGTGTACTATCTCCCCAACCCCCTGCTGATGAAAGCTTTTTTTTTGCTTTCTGATCATGTGTGCAATACAATAATTAGATCAGTCCTCATCTGCCTGAAATTTCTGCTGTTCAGCAGGGCGGTCCATAGAAGTACAATACAAGCCTCTGCTAAACTTTGAAATGTAAAAAGAGGTAAAATAAAAGTTTTTTTTATCAATGATCCACTTTGTTAGCATGCATTTTTGATGTGCTATTGATATGCCCTTGGTGCTAAAAAAAATGGTGCTCGGTTCCTTTTAAGCAAGTATACTATAGCAATGCTCACATTACTAATGTACCACAGATTGTGGTAATTGCGCAGACCACGTACCCTGCTGTCGTTAGTACCGGTAATACTGCAGTGTACTGCCTGTGCACAGCAATATTACCAGTGGTTCATGCATCAGGCCCATTGTCTTCAAAGAACATTGTCAGGATATATTAAGCTACACACATTTTACGTGCAACACAGATAATTTGGGCCCTGGCAGCCGGCTGGGAATATGGTCGCCGCATAGATAATGATGTTTACTGTAGCTTTAGTGGCTCCCACCTGACACCAGTCTTAATATGTATTATTCAGTCTATAAGATGCACATCACTTTTTTCTTTTTTTTGGGGGGGGGGGGGGGGGCAGAGTGCATCTTATCAAGCAAAGAAATTAATAATAATATGTTAGTGACATTACACTATGACTATGATAGGATTAGATTGTGAGCTACTCTGAAGACAGTGACATGAAGACAGTCATTGACATGATATTTACATACAGTGGGATGCGAAAGTTTGGGAAACCGTGTTAATCGGCATGATTTTCCTGTATAAATTGTTGGTTGTTACAATAAAAAAATGTGTGTTAAATATATCATATAGGCAGGGTCGGACTGGGACACTAAGGGCCCACCGAGCAAGTTTCAGCCTGGGGCCCGCTGGGGCCCGCCCCCCCCCCCCCTCTCCCATCCCCCCATCCCATTTTGGGCTCACATATACATGTACTCTAGAAATTTTGCATAATTTTATGGTAGGGAATAGATTATAAACACTTCTGAGGACAGTGTCCAATAGGGATATGTCCACATGCAGCGCGCCGCAGCAAAAATTAATGAGTGTCGCCACGCACTGGAACATGGGCGTGGTCATGATGGGTCATGGGCAGACTTTAAAAAAAAAAAAAACACACAAAATAAGTAGCGGTTGTATTCACAGAGATTAGGTCCGACCAGATACATTTTAGATAAAATCATCAAGTAGTTACATGCCTCATGATAATTCATCAAATAGTCAAATGGCAGCAGATTTTCCGACAAAATGCAATCAGATTGGCGGCAGATATCCCCACAGAATGCAAATAGATTGGCGGCAGATATCCCCACAAAATGCAATCAAATTGGCGGCAGATATCCCCACAGAATGCAAATAGATTGGCGGCAGACATCCCCACAAAATGCAATCAAATTGGCGGCAGATATCCCCACAGAATGCAAACAGATTGGCAGCAGATATCCCCACAAAATGCAATCAAATTGGCGGCAGATATCCCCACAGAATGCAAATAGATTGGCGGCAGATATCCCCACAAAATGCAATCAATTTGGCGGCAGATATCCCCACAGAATGCAAACAGATTGGCGGCAGATATCCCCACAAAATGCAATCAAATTGGCGGCAGATATCCCCACAAAGTCAGGTCCCCTGTTAGTGGGGGCCCCCATGCTGGAAGGGGGTGCAGTGGGCACAGAGCGGCAGGGAGGGGGGGAAGCTTCCCACCCCCCCACCTGGAGCTCCCCCCTCCCTCACCTGGAGCCCCCCCCAATTTAGGTAGGTCTAATAGCGGTGGGGAGGGTGGAAGCTTCCCCCCCTCCCTCACCTGGAGCCCCCCCCAGTTTAGGTAGGCAGGCCGCAGGTCACAGGTGTCCCACAGCGCAGGAAGGGGGGCAGTGAGCACACAGAGCGGCGGGGAGGGGGTAAGCTTCCCCCCCTCCCTCACCTAGGGCCCCTCCCCCTTCCGCGCTCCCCCTTCCACACTCCCCCTCCCTCCAAAATGTCAGCCAGCGAGCGGAGAATAAGCTTACCGGCATGAAGGCATCAGTCATCAGAGGAGATCCATCGCTCTGCGTGCCGCTTGCATGTCTCCGTCTCTCCTGCAATGCACTGACCAATCACGCTCTTGCAGTACTTCCTGTAAGAACGTGATTGGTCAGTGCATTGCAGGAGAGACGGAGACCAGCCAGCAGCACGCAGAGCGATGGATCCCCTCTGAAGACTGATGTCTTTTTGCCGGTAAAGCTATTCCCTGCTCGCTGCCGCTGGCTGACATTTTGAAGGGAGGGGGAGTGCGGAAGGGGGAGCGCGGAAGGGGGGGCCCCTAGGTGAGGGAGGGAGGGGAAGCTTCCCCCCTCCCCGCCGCTCTGTGTGCCCAATTTCCCCCCTTCCTGCGCTGTGCCGGCTCTGGGGCCCCCAGGAGGCGGGGCCCACCGATTGGATCATCGGCAGTTCGGTGGGTCAGTCCGAGGCTGCATATAGGAGACACACACAGTGATACTTGAGAAGTGAAAAGAAGTTTATTGGATTTACATAAAGTGTGCAATAATTGTTTAACTAAAATAAGGCAGGTGCATAAATGTGGACACTGTTCTCATTTTATTGATTCTAAAACCTTTAGAACTAATTATTGGAACTCAAATTGGCTTGTTAAGCTCACTGACCCCTGGCCTACATACACAGGTGAATCCAATTATGAGAATGAGTATTTAAGGGGGTCAATTGTATGTTTCCCTCCTTTTTTTTTCTTTTTTTTCTGAAGAGTAGCAACATGGGGTTCTCAAAACAACTCTCAAATGACCTGAAGACAAACATTGTTCACCATCATGGTGTAGGGGGGTAAGGAGACAGAAAGCTCTCTGAGATTTCAGCTGTCTGTTTCCACAGTTAGGAATATATTGAGGAAATGGAAGACCACAGGCTCAGTTCAAGTTAAAGCTCGAAGTGGCAGACCAAGAAAAATCCCGGATAAACAGAAGCAACGAATGGTGAGAACAGCCAGAGTCAACACACAGACCAACACCAAAGACCTACAACATCATCTTGCTGTAAATAGAGTGACTGTGCATCGTTCAACCATTGGGCACACTTTACACTAGGAAATGCTGCATGCAAGAGTGATGCAGAGGAAGCCTTTTCTCTGCCTACAGCACAAACAGAGCCGCTTGAGGTATGCTAAAGCACATTTGGACAGGCCAGACAAAACTAAAATTGAGTTATTTGGGCATAACAAAGGGCGTTATGAATGGAGGAAAAACACAGCATTCCAAGAAAAACACCTGCTACTTACAGTAAAATATGGTGGTGGTTCCATCATGGGGCTGTGTGGCCAGTGCAGGGACTGGGAATCTTGTCAAATTTGAGGGATGCATGGATTCCACTCAGTATCAGCAGATTCTAGAGCCCAATGTCCAGGAATCAGTGACAAAGCTGAAGCTGCGCCGGGGCTGGATCTTTTAACAAGACAACAACTAGGGATGATTGGAAAGAGCAAATTCCGTTCCGCCGGAATTCGTGGATTACGCCAGCGCAGAATTCCGGATTCCGACGGAAAAATAAAGTAATCGCAAATGGAACCTTGTTTATACTTAATGGTAGCCCATAGAACCTATTGACTGTTCCCTTAGTCCTTTTTCTCCCTTCCTCCCTCCCTCCCTCCCTTGGAGGGTCGTCTTCCAGGGAATTATAGGATTTCAAAAGCCAGCTTACATACCTTGGCCGGGAATCAAACCCAGGTCTAGTGCTTGGTAGGCAGCTCTCCTCACCACTATACCACCACCAACACTACATGCTGAAGCCAGCCTAGCATGTACCATTATGATATATCCAAGAGAAAAATGAGCTTGCTTAGGGATTTGTAGGATGTCAGAAGCCAACTCACATACATTGGCCAGGAATCGAACCCAGGCCTACCGCTCTGTAGGCTGTTATCCTAACCATTATACCACCAACACAACACACTACAATGCTACATGCTGAAGCCAGCCTAGCATGTACCATTGTGATATATACAAGAGAAAAATGAGCTTGCTTAGGGATTTGTAGGATGTCAAAAGCCAACTCACATACATTGGCCAGGAATCTAACCCAGACCTACCGCTCTGTAGGCTGCTATCCTAACCATTATACCACCAACACAACACACTACAATGCTGCATGCTGAAGCCAGCCTAGCATGTACCATTATGATATACCCAAGAGAAAAATGAGCTCTCTCTCTCTCTCTAGGACTTGATGCCATTGAACTGAATTTTCAGCTTAAAACCATCAACGGATACCGGCAGAATTTCACAGGCAATTTAGGGAATTCCGACGGATTGATAAAGCAATTCCGTTCCGTCCAAACGGAACGGAATGACCAATTTCCGCCCAAAATTGCAGAAAATACAATTCCGCGGAAAGCGGTGACCATCCCTACTAGAGAGAGAGAGAGAGATGAATCTACATGGCTATCTGGGGTTCTCTTGGGACAACTGTTGAACACAAAAGGCAAGGCCATGCCTGGGTGGGCTTGAACCACCAACCTTTCAGTTAACAGCCAAACGCGCTAAACAAATGTTCCACAGAGACTGTGTACCACAAAGACTATGCACGCAGTTGCTGTTGAATGATTTTATGGGGATGTATGTGTGTCTTTTGGAGGCAGGAAGTAAGTCTGCTCCAAGAAGTTTCAGCTTGTAGTGTTGGTGGTATAATGGTGTGGATAGCTGCCTACCAAGTGGTAGGCCTGGGTTCGATTCCTGGCCAATGTATGTGAGTTGGCTTTTGACATCCTACAAATCCCTAAGCAAGCTCATTTTTTTCTTGGATATATCACAATGGTACATGCTAGGCTGGCTTCAGCATGTAGCATTGCAGTGTGTTGAGTTGGTGGTATAATGGTTAGGATAGCAGCCTACAGAGCGGTAGACCTGGGTTCGATTCCTGGCCAATGTATGTGAGTTGGCTTTTGACATCCTACAAATCCCTAAGCAAGCTCATTTTTCTCTTGGATATATCATAATGGTACATGCAAGTCTGGCTTCAGCATGAAGCATTGTAGTGTGTTGTGTTGGTGGTATAATGGTTAGGATAGCAGCCTACCAAGCGGTAGGCCTGGGTTCGATTCCTGGCCAATGTATGTGAGTTGGCTTCTGACATCCTACAAATCCCTAAGCAAGCTCATTTTTCTCTTGGATATATCATAATGGTACATGCTAGGCTGGCTTCAGCATGTAGTGTTGGTGGTGGTATAGTGGTGAGGAGAGCTGCCTACCAAGCACTAGACCTAGGTTTGATTCCCGGCCAAGCTATGTAAGCTGGCTTTTGAAATCCTACAATTCCCTGGAAGACAAGACCACCCTCTGGAGGAGGAGGAGGTAGGAAGGGAGGAAATATGGAAGTCTGTCGAGCAGAAATTCTTCTTATTAGGCAGAAATCATTTCGGTGGGGAAAAAAATGTGCATTCCGTAAAATTCTGCGGAATTTCATATTTTTCCGCGGAAATTCTGCCATAGTGATAAAGCAATTCAGTTCCGTCATAACGGAACGGAATCCTCAAATTACGGCCGGAATCACGGAATTCTTAATTCCGCGGAATCCAGCGACCATCCCTAACAACAACCCTAAACACTGCTTAAAATCCATTAAGGTATTCATGCAGAGCAACAAGTATAACATTCTGGAATGCCATCTCAGTCCCCAGACCTGAATATAATTGAAAATCTGTGGTGTGAGTTAAAGAGAGCTGTCCATGCTCGGAAGCTATCAAACCTGAATGAACTAGAGATGTTTTGTAAAGCGGAATGGTCCAAAATACCTTCAACCAGAATCCAGACTCTCATTGGAACCTACGGGATGCACTTAGAGGCTGTAATTTTTGCAAAAGGAGGATCTACTAAATATTGATTTCATTTCTTTTTTGTGGTACCCAAATTTGTGCACCTGCCTAATTTTATTTAAACAATTATTGTGCACTTTCTGTAAATCCCATAAACTTCATTTTACTTCTCAAATATCACTGTCTCTTATATGATATATTTAACTTACATTTTTTATCGTAACAACCAACAATTTATACAGGAAAATCATGACGATTAACAAGTTTGCCCAAACTTTCGTATCCCACTGTATGTACAGTAGGTCAGCGAGCTTACAGCTGCAGAGTTCATTGTGCCAAATGTCTGCTCACAGTTAATGTGCATCCCCACCTATTGCAGGTGAGAGTAAAGGAAAAGTTGGTAATGTTTAGAAACATCTGTTGAAATATCTACAATGCTTATAGCGATCCTGGGCAAATTACTATTATTTATCCCACAAAAGTGGAATGGCACTTTAATGTGAAGCCCAGACATCTCACCCTTGGTCGGAAGGCTGATAATCAGTCCACGGACAGGCAGGAGATGGAGACAAGCACCTCTCGCCATGTGCCACTTCTAAGGCATTTGCATCATCCTGGCATCGCTATCTATGTCCCTGCGCTCGAGGTAACATTGCAGGAAATTACTGTCTTCTGCACCCAGATTAGCCCAATTGAAAAATGCTCCGGTTTCACTCAAAGCTTCGTAAATCAAACTGTAACTTTCCCCAACCACATGCCGGCAATACAACTTCATTTCCTTACTCTTTCACCAAGCAGCCTAACAGCCAGACAGGATGATCATTCTAATATTAATACTGACACAGATGTCATCCTGAAAAAATGAGTTTGCCATGCCAAAAAAACGAAGCCTAGTGAAATTAGGACTTCTAAAAGCGGCCTCTAAAACACTGGTCATTTCTAGCTGCGCAAGTTCTCAGTGGGAGTCTTTATGTTATGACTGACGTTGGAACAGAAGACATAAGGTTCCAAAGGGTTATTGGTAGGGGTGGTTGGAAATCCCAATTTCCGATTCCGTGGAAATTCTGATTTCCGCCAATGCCGATAACTGATTGCACGGAATTTCGATTTCCAAGCAGTCTTCTTTTTTTGTCTTTTTTTGTCATTTTTTGTGCTTTCTGTTTGGCTAAAGAGCAATAGCTCAAAATAGCATCCTAATGACGGTTTCGGTAAAATGGGCAATGCATAGACCCCAATGTTAGTTGCAGCTATAGCAGCATCGGTGGATAATTTGATTACCTGCTGCACTGGATATTGTATATTGAATATTGTAATTAACTGGTGCAAATATCATCTGTGGTTGAAATTGGTGATGAAAGCAGCACTAGTATCGTTGGAGATTGCAGTATGGGGGGGAAGCTTGGGGATGGTAAAGGTTAGGCATTACCAGAGAGAGGGTTCAAGTGAGAATAAGGTTAGGTTTAGCCATAGTAAAATATTGGCAATTTTTACCCATTGCCCAATTGTAGAGTATTGGTGATTTTACCGATATTTTGCTGGTGGCTTTTCCTGTGGCCCAAATTACAGTTGCGCCCTTTTTTGATGTAGGCATCTCAGAAGCTTTCCATTCATTATGTATTTTTTAAACCACTATTTTTGCTGGTATGTTATGGCTATTTGGAACAAAGAGGATTTGGGATTTGATCTGGGGGTGATGCTGATATTAGGAGTTGGTCGGTGGACCTCCCCGTCTGACATTCCCACTTATGTGGTTTTAAAATGCAACGCAATGTGGCAGCATGAGGCTGATATTGTGGTGAAACCCCTCCCAAGGTGTGATGTCATGGCCATGACAGTTTCTTGTCTGTAAACCTCATTGCATTGTGGGAGATAACAATCCCAGTTGCCAACTGCCAAGCAAGCATCATCTCCCTCTTTGTATATATTCACACACACATTTATAACCTTTTTGTCTATCTCCTTGTTAGTGGGTATAATTATAGATAAGGGCAGTTGATGCTGTCAGCTTTTTTCTTTATAACTGCTACAAGTAAAGATTATGATCTGCAGGCTCACGGTGATCAAACAACCACAATGCATTACTGGGAAGTATCAATCAACTCTTGATCTGTATTCTATTTTTGTCATTTTTCACTTTGCAATGTCTTGATTTATTTTTTTTCTCTCGCTACTGCTTTCTTTCATTTAAGTTTCTCTTTAAGACCTCTTTATGCCAGGGCAGTGTGAGACATTAGGGGCTATAAAAAGCTGGCACTGCCCGCTGGTCTCTGCACGAGTAAGTCATCCTCCAGTCCAACTTCATTGGAAACTCCGCTCCTAAAAGGAATTGAAACGCTGCAAATAATAGGACAGTAAATTACTCTTCCCTACATACACAAAGTTGCTAGGGAACAAGTGATTTCCTCGCGAGCTGCCAGTACAATTACATTTGCAAAGATTTGACAGGGACTGACCTTTGCCTACTCCCTCCTGTCTGCCAGTTACTAGGCATTGAACAGCTTTGTGCTGTGACTGACAGCTCTGATGGGCTGCATTCCAGGCACTTTGCAGTGTGAATGGCGGAGGTGGCCTTGTCTGGGCGATCCGCAAGGCATCAATGTTCTGATTTCACAAATAAAAGCACCTGTATCAATGAAGCTTATGCCGGTGAAAGGAAATGGATTCTTCCGATGTTTTTTGGCATATGGTTTCCTGTGCCATTAGACAGCACTCTCCTTTTGTTATGTGTTTTTGTGGGAACTGTAGAAAAACAGATTCTGGATCTCCAGCCCTTTCAGTCATTCCTCTGAAATAACCTCAAAACCACTAATCTCATACCCCCTCAGATAATTTGGAAGTAAAACTCCGCCTCCGTATTAAGCAACTTTTCTCAATTAAGACTTTGTAAAATAAAGTTGTATTTCCTGTCCTACTTTCTACAGTCTAGTGCTAAGAAAATATTAAAAGGGAACTGTAGTGAAAATAACATAAAATTGCTTATCTTTTTATAATATTAATTTACTAGTAGACCCAAGCCCGTTTTAAAACGGGCTCTAGGTCTTCTTGCCGCCGCCGCCGCCAGTGCGCATGCGCGTGCCTGCCTCGCACGCAACTGCCGCACGCGCCCGCACCCGCCCACCTCACTCGTCCGCCTTGCTCCCTGGTCCCGTCCAGCTGTCCGCTACTGTGCTCATGTGCAGTAACAAAAAACCTGGGACACAGGGACAGCTCCTGGACGCAGCGACAATTAGGGTTTTATTATAGAGGATACATTACTTAGTCAGTGTTTGCACATTGTAAAATCTTTCCTCTCTTCTCCCTGATTTATATTCTGCAATTTATCACGGGTGGTGGCAATTTTAGTTCCGTCAGGTGCATCTTTGCAGAATGCTTGTTTACTGAGAATTCTGAACCAGTAGAAAATATACCTGGTCTCCAAGAATGCTCTGGGAGGAGAATTCCGCATAGCTAAACCGCCTACGCTAAACATTACTGGGAGGGGCGGGATTTTATACCAATATACAGCAATATATAGATAGTGTTTCTGATGCTGAAACCAGGAAAATTACCGTAAAAGTAGGTATCTTGAATACTTTCTGCATTGTACTCTGTCACTTCAGTACCTCCTTTAAGCCGCATCTACACGCGTAGATGCGGCGGCGATCCGGCGGCTCGATTAGCCGCCGGATCGCCTCTTCCGCGTCCCCGCACGTGCCCGCTCGCCGCGCGTGCGCTGGATTCGATTCCCCGCTCGTCCCTGCCGGCGCCGCTTATCTTCCGCTCGATTCCCTGCCATTGTCCCCTTGCGGGGAGCGAGCAGGGAATCGGCGGAAGCAAGATCCGTCCTGTCAGATCTTATCAATCGAGCCGCATCAGCGGCTCGATTGATAAGCCACATCGCGGCCGCATCTACGCGTGTAGATTCGGCTTTAAATGCCCTATGCTGTTATTGCCAATATTTCCCCATTGATATTCTAAGTAGGTTAAGCTGATCAATGTAAACACACTACCCAATTGATACTGATCAGATTTGTAGAAGAAATCAGAGCAAGAAAACAATATGCTGGGGCTTTGTACTTAAAAAAAAAAAAAAAAAAAAACCCACAAAAAGCAAAAAATACTGCTTTATTGCTGGCTCTGTCGGTGATTGGTATTAGCCACAAACCAGACAGATTTTTATAAACATTTACTAGAATATTAAGTACTAGTGACCTTAGCCCGTTAACCACTTAAGGACTGCAGTCTTAAAGCCCCTTAAGGGCCAGACACTTTTTTTTTTTTCATTCAGACCACTGCAGCTTTCACGGTTTATTGCTCGGTCATAAAACCTACTATCTAAATTAATTTTACCTCCTTTTCTTGTCACTAATACAGCTTTCTTTTGGTGATATTTGATTGCTGCTGTGATTTTTAGTTTTTATTATATTCATCAAAAAAGACATGAATTTTGTCAAAAAAATTATTATTTTTTTTTACTTTCTGCGCTGACATTTTTCAAATAAAGTAAAATTTCTGTATAAAATGTTGTCTAAATTTATTGTGCTACATGTCTTTCTTTGATCAATAAATACACTTATTGGATTTTTTTTTTGTTTGGGTAAAAGTTATAGTGTTTACAAACTATGGTGCAAAAAGTGAATTTCCCCAGTTTGAACCATCTCTGACTTTCATGTTTCATGAGGTGCTAGAATTCCAGGATAGAATAAATACCCCCCAAATTACCCCATTTTGAAAAGAAGACATCCCGAAGTATTCACTAAGAGGCATGGTGAGTTCATAGAAGATTTTATTTTTTGTCACAAGTTAGCTAAAAATGACACTTTATGACTAAAAAAAAACAAAAAAAAAGTTTCCATTTCTGCTAACTTGTGACAAAAATAAAATGAAATCTGCCACGGACTCACCATGCCGCTCTCTGAAAACTTTGAGGTGTCTACTTTCCAAAATGGGGTCATTTCTGGGGTGTCCTGGCATTTTGGGGGGTGCTAAATTCTAAGCACCCCTGTAAAGCCTAAAGGTGCTCATAGGACTTTGGGCCCCTTAGCGCACCTAGGCTGCAAAAAAGTGTCACATATGTGGTATCGCCGTACTCAGGAGAAATAGTATAATGTGTTTTCGGGTGTATTTTTACACATACCTATGCTGGGTGGGAGAAATATCTGTGTAAATGAGAATTTTTTTATTTGTTTTACACACAATTGTCCATTTACAGAGATATTTCTCCCACCCAGCATGGGTATGTGTGGCGATACCACATGTGTGACACTTTTTTTTGCAGCCTAGGTGCGCTAAGGGGCCCAAAGTCCTATGAGTACCTTCATTTCGAGGCATTTGATTTCCAGACCACTCCTTATGGTTTAGGGCCCCTTAAATGCCAGGGCAGTATAGGAACCCCACAAATTACCCCATTTTAGAAAGAAGACACCCCAAGGTATTCCGTTAGGAGTATGGCGAGTTCATAGAAGATTTTATGTTTTTGTCACCAGTTAGCGGAAATTGATTTTTATTGTTTTTTTTTTCACAAAGTGTCATTTTCCACTAACTTGTGACCAAAAAATAAAATCTTCTATGAACTCATCATACACCTAACGGAATACCTTTGGGTGTCTTCTTTCTAAAATGGGGTCACTTGTGGGGTTCCTATACTACCCTGGCATTTTAGGGGCCCAAAACCGTGAGGAGTAGTCTGGAAACCAAATGCCTCAAAATGACTGTTCAGGGGTATAAGCATCTGCAAATTTTGATGACAGGTGGTCTATGAGGGGCTGAATTTTGTGGAACCGGTCATAAGCAGGGTGGCCTTTTAGATGACAGGTTGTATTGGCACTGAAGTGCAGGAAGCGAAGGATGTTCTCAAATCGTGACCTGGACATGGCAGCAGAGAACATGGGCATGTATTGGGTGCATAGGCCAATAAGACTGCAATACATTCTTTTTGACTAGACCCATGTTAAGGAGAAGGCCCCAAAAAATGTTACGTTTGGAAACTTGGAGTGGCTTCCACCGAAAAGGCTGGGCATGGTAGCTTCTTGGATTGGCGGTTGCGTATTGTGTGGCAAAACGGTTGGTCTCAGCGACAATTAAGTCGTAGAGACCAGCAGTGATCAGAAATAAAAAAATTCTGTCACTGCGGTGGGGCGGGTGAGGGTTTGGCCGGGTGATCAAAAGCCTGCAGGGGGCAGATTAGGGCCTGATCTGTTGGATAGGCGTGCTAGGGGGTGACAGGTGGTGACAGGAGGTGATTGTTGGGTGTCTCAGGGGGTGATTAGAGGGGAGAATAGATGCAATCAATGCACTGGGAGGTGATCAGTGAGGGGGATCTGAGGGTTTGGCCAAGTGATCAGGAGCCCACACGGGGCAAATTAGGGCCTGATCTGATGGGTAGGTGTGCTAGGGGGTGACGGGGGTGATTGAGGGGAGAACAGATGTAAATAATGCACTGGGGAGGTGATCAGGGGGGGTGTCTGAGGGTGATCTGAGGGTGTGGACGGGTGTTTGGGTGCCCGCAAGGAGCAGATTAGGGTCTGATCTGATGGATAGCAGTGACAGGGGGTGACGGGTTGATTGATAGGTGATCAGGGTATGATTAGAGGGGAGAATAGATGCAAGCAATGCACTGGTGGGGTGATGGGGAGGGGGTCTGAGGGAGATTTGAGGGTGTGGGCGAGTAATTGGGTGCCCGCAAGGGGCAGATTATGGTCTGATCTGATGGGTAGCAGTGACGGGGTGATTGATGGGTGATCAGTGGGTGATTAAAGGGGAGAACAGATGTAAACAATGCACTTGGGAGGTGATCTGAGGGCGGGTCTGTGGGCTATCTGAGGGTGTGGGCGGGTGATCAGGTGCCCGCAAGGGGCAGGTTAGGGTCTGATCTGATGGGTGGCAGTGACAGGGGGTGATTGATGGGTGATTGACTGGTGATCAGTGGGTGATTACAAGGGAGAATAGATGTATACAGTACACAGGGGGGGGGGGGGTCTGGGGAGGATCTGAGGGTGTGGGGGGATGATCAGGAGCCCCCAGGGGGCAGTTTAGGACCTAATCTAAAATATAGTGTTAAGAGATAGTGACAGGGAGTCATTGATGGGTGATTAGGGGGGTGATTGGGTGCAAACAGGGGTCTGAGGGGTGCTGTGGGCGATCAGGGGGCAGGGGGGCAGGATCCGTGTGCTTATGTGCTTACTACAATGGCTGCCTCCTCCCCTGTAGGCCGCTCGATCACTGGGACCACCAGGGGAGGAGGCAGCCAGTATATTACACTTTGTCAGCTTAACAAAGTGTATTATACACTTTGTATGCGGCAGATCGGGGGTTAACAACCCGCCGGCGCTGGTAATTGCCCGGCGGATTGACGTCGTGGGTGGGCGGAGCCTAATGCCGGTGGATGCGCGCGATCCCCGGCCAATCAGTCCCCCAGGTGCCGCTGCCGATCGGCGTTACGCGGTCCTGGGGGTGCCACCTTGCCGCTGCCGCCGCCTATTTGTAGTGGGCGGTCAGCAAGTGGTTAAAATCGGGCTCTAGGTCTGTCATCTCCGCACGCACGCTCGCCACGCGCGCACACGGCCGCCCCACCAACTCCCTGGCCCGTCCTGCTCCTGTCCCAAAGGCTGTCCATGCAGGACATGCACAGTAGCACAAACGCACGGACACACACACGGGGACAGGTCACAGTGGCGTATCTAGAGAGGTGCAGGCATGGCTTGTGCCATGGATGCCACGCCTGCTCCTGTGCTGGCCCGTCATGCCTGCGCTGCACCCCATGCCTGCCCCATGCCTCCCCGTTACTCAGATCAGATGAATGCTGTTATCTGGGGAACATGGCTTCTTAATGAATGTATATAGGGCTATTTATTTATTTTATATTGACACACCTGGATATTGGTTTATTATAATGAGGCACCTGGCTGATTAATTATTTTATCTGGATGCATACAAATATTTGATTCTTTTATCAGGAATCATGTGACAACTTCATAATATTTTTATTGGGGGGGGGCATGTGAAAAGTTGATGAATTATCTGGAGGCACGTGACTACTTGATTCTTTGATCTGGAGGCATGGAAATATTTAATTTTTTTTTTTTATCTGGAATCATGTGACTTTTATTCTTTTATCTCTAAGCATGTGACTATTTATTTAATTTTGAGGCACATGGCCACTTAATCCTAATATCTAGGTGGCCAAGGCTTCTAGATTTATGTGTCCAGGGGCATATTAACCAGTTCACCACTGAGGGGTTTTTCCCCTTATGGACCAGAGAAATTTTCAACTTTCAGTGCTCCTTTCATTCATTCGCCAATAACTTTATCACTACACATCGCAGCGAAATTATCTATATCTTGGTTCTTTTTTTTTTCATGAAGACAGAGGTTGCAGTATCACATGCTGTACACTAGAGGGCACCCTAGACCTTTGCTTGGATGGCCTGTGCCCAGAAACAGCCTTGATGCAAAGTAGTTGTGCTGTGTGTTGAAGTTATGCCTTCTTGCCGACTGATAGCCCATCAAGGCTCTCAGTCTCTAGCAGGGAATTGTGGCTTCAAACTAATTGTAAGGGCAGAGAGTATGCAGACAGTAGGTAGTTGTTGAGAAGGAGGAGGAGACAAGGATTTATGAATTAGTGCAGCAGATGTTTTACTTTTACTTTTTTTTTTGCTGTCCAAAAAACAACTCTATTTTACAAAACAATTTACTCATAGATCAGCACAGTGGCATAATGGATAGCACTCATCCTAGCCAGAGCACCATCTGCAAGGAGTTTGTATGTTCGCCCAGTCCCAGTCTGTCTGTCCCTAGACTATGATTGACAAATGACTATGATTGGGACAGTGGCGTAGCAATAGGGGTTGCAGAGGTTGCAACCGCATCGGGGCCCTTGGGCCAGAGGGGCCCAGTAGGACCCTACCTCAACTACAGTATTAGCTCTTTATTGGTCCTGTGCTCATAATAATCACTTCTATAAATGCTTTGAATGACCGTAATCATTAAAAAACGGTTGTTTCACCTCTGACACTGATTGTCCTTAACGGGTTTTGTGGGCCATATTAATTGTTATGTATAGAGTGCATGGGGGGCCCCAGTGTAAAACGTGCAGCTGTGCCCATAGCTCCTTAGCTACGCCACTGGATAGGGATTAGATTGTGAGCTCTTCTGAGGGACTGTTAAGTGACATGACTATGTACTTTGTAAAGTGCTTTGGAAGATGTTGACACTATATAAATTATAATAGTAATAATAGTTTATAATGGTCTTTCATGAAATGCATGTAAAAAAAAATTATTGTACATGAATATCATATGTACCCTGGATTCACTCTCCATTTGGTGTACATAGATGGAGTCACCACTTGTCCTTTTATATTTCTAGGAATCTCCGGCAGTGAGCTACCCTTTCACGGCTCAGCCACACCCCTCTCCCAGAAGGCAATGCACCTCTGTCCAAGGAAAAGAGGTACATCAGCCAGCAGCAGTGCAAGTCACATGACTGAGCAGCTGAAGACCAAGATTAAGGTATTGAGGCCTTTTCAAACAAATGGCACTTACGTTTATGTGTTATTCAGGGCAGACACAATCATTTTGGCTGGCAAGATGCTTTAAAGGACAACTGAAATGAAAGTTATATGGTGGCCGCCATATTTATTTCCTTTTAAACAGTACCAGTTGCCTGGCAGTGCTGCTGATCTTTTCAGCTACAGTAGTGTCTGAATCCCGCTAGAAACAAGCATGCATCTAATCTTGTCAGATCTGACAATAATGTCAGAAACGCCTGATCTGCTGTATGCTTGTTCAGGGTCTATGGCTAAAAGTATTAGAGGCAGAGGATCAACAGGATAACTAGGCAACTGGTATTGGTAAGGAAATACTGTAACTATGACAGCCTCCATATCCCTCTCACTTTAGTTGCCCTTTAAAGGAAACATCCAAGCTTGTGGAAAAAAATAAAACATCTACTTACCTGGGGCTTCCTCCAGCCCCTTGCAGTCGTCCTGTGCCCTCACCGCAGCTCTCCGCCGGTGGCCCTGGTTCCGATACAGTGCAAGATGCACACTGCGTCTGCGCGAGCGGCTCTGAGTCGCACTGACATAATTCGGTCTGTACAGCCCGGATGACGTCAGTGTGACTCAGTGAGCCACACGCTGGAGCGCAGGATGATGCCGACCTGGCGAGGTCTGCATCTGCACTGGAGGGGACCGGGAGCCACCGGAGCTGCTGCGAGGGCACAGGACAGCTGCAAGGGCCAGGAGGAAACCCCGGGTAAGTAGATATTTTTATTAAAAATTTCCCTTTACCTTCCCTTTAAGATTTGCATATAAATCACTAAAATATCAATTTATATTCATCGATTTAAATTTTAGCACGCTAAAATGATGTTAGTTATTTACATTTTATTTTTAAGTTAAATTTTTGAAGTTTGTTTTGAAATCAGCCTTTTCTGTATCTGTTATTATAATATTATTGATCTCTGGCATTAGATGGTAAACGACAGCAGCTCTTCCTCTGGGTCACACCGAAACATAGGAAGAGTAGCTGAAAGATTGGTCAATTATTAGTTGAGTGATTGGAGATTCATGCAGGCACCCAATCCTCAACTCCATAAACTGCCAAGACTCAGATGAGGAAGGCAACACTAACCATCTTGTAGTAGACGAAGAGTAAATAATCCAGTCCTGTTTTCCTGGGTTGCTCATGGTATGGCGATGCTTTGAGATCTCCCATAGGCTGCTTCCTGAACGCGCTGCATGCTTTGTCACCTACGGAAATGTATGAAATGATGGTTCCTTCACACGCAGCATCACAAAATGTATCTTGGATGTACATCTAAGTGAAATTCACCCTGATTTATCTAGAAGAGACGTACTTTTTATAATCAATAAAATATTCAAGAAGAATAAAGATGTGGCTCTGTAATCTCCACCGGCAATGAGATTATTTTACACAACAGTAATGAATAAACCCTTGAAATCACATTGAATTTTTCACTTTTTACTCCAAAGATATTGTTTTAATCGTCCCATTTCCATCTCGCTAATGATTTCATGCCAGGGCTTTGACAAATTATTTACAGAATTTAATAATTGCAGCTTTTCTCAGAAGTGACAAGAAAACAATCGCCACGCGAAACCCGGCGGTGAGAACGGGGGAGAGCGGCCTGACATTAAAAATAGACTGTCCAATTAAAGGTTGTGCAATTAATTAAGTGCACATTCTGTAAATCGGGACCAAGCAGAATATTCATCAAAGGCGTGAATTATGACCTATCTTGTCCAAAAGCCAAATACATTTAACATGAAAAAATGAAAATTGATGACAACATTACCCGAGTAAAGTGCACATGGAGCGAATCTACGACAGGTGGGCTTTGATTCAGTGGGACGCGGTTCACCTCCAATCAAACGTAATTCATCTTCGTGTTCACTTTGTTGAAGTTATTGTACTTTAGCCCTTGAGTGCCTAAATAGCTGACACGTCACATTTTAGTTGGTGGAAATCTGCACTGTAGTGACTTTGCTGGGCCTGTTTCATGGGACATTTTCAATAAAGGGGGTTGTAACATCCAAAAATAAAAAAAATTACAAAAAGTAGCATCCCAAAAATATACGTTAAACTCCGTTTTTTCTTACAAAAAAAAAAAGTATTTCTTATTACTTGGTCTGGGTGATTTTACCTAACTGCAGGGACTGTGCAGTGGCAGCAGGATTTTTTTTAGCTACAGTAACAAGCTTACCTCAGCGTGCAAATAACAGAAAGCTTCCTATTTTGAATAAGATAAGGATACTATGACCAGCAGGTCAGGTAAGAAATTGGAGCTACATTTATTTCTTTCGTATTATGATATTCAAAAGCAGATTTAGGCAGTTAAATGCGTAAATAGATACTTCTGCATTCCCCAACAGACTATAGCAGAGTGTAAGGCCCTGTTCTACGTAGCAACGGTTCCGAGTGGTGCAGACCATACTTGCTAGGAGCAGCAGTGGAGTACAGAGTCTTTAGTGTGATTAGACCCCCTTAGGTTTTCT
This sequence comes from Hyperolius riggenbachi, assembly GCF_040937935.1. NCBI lineage: Eukaryota > Metazoa > Chordata > Amphibia > Anura > Hyperoliidae > Hyperolius > Hyperolius riggenbachi. Next base: position 195,737,031 of record NC_090657.1, read on the forward strand.
GCGTCAGCTCACCTCACTACTGGTTCATATTTTAATGCCAAAGGCACATATACACATTTAACTAATATCACTCAAAGGAGATCAGAAGGTGATCCCTCGGGTAATATTTCAGGGCCAAGGTTGTGTAGACACATTGCTAAAAAGTGATGGGGTCGGATTAGGTCAGCGGAGAGGATCGTTGCGTGCCCCCTCCCCTAACTTGACCTGCTACACAACAATAGACTGAAATCCAGGGCTCTGAGGATTGCCAATGATCCCTCACACCCAGGCCACCGCTACTTCAGCCTGCTGCCATTGGGTCGGAGGCTTCGGGCCATCTCCCCAAAGACCACGAGACACAGGAACTCTTTCTTCCCCTCGGCTGTCAGCCTCCTAAATTCCCTTCACATACTACCAACAATGCAAGCCCCGACGAGCTGCGGGCGGTCTGTGCCATCGCGGATCAGTCAACCGCACCAACCAGCCCACTAGACTAACTGTCAGACATCTCGGTGTCACACTGGGGACTGTGATTTTTGGGGATGTATAGGGCAATGCAATAAAAGGCATAGTGCAATGCAATGTGTAGCGGTATGCAATGTTATGTAATGCTAACTCACGCTAACTGATGCCTCCACGGCTCGCTGCTATCTATCTATGTCTCTATCTATGTCTTCTTCTTTTTCTGAGCTAGATCTATTATGCCAAAAACAATTCCGGGCATGACTCAGTCATGCTTGGCGAAATAAAGATTTCTGATTCTGATCTATAAAGGGGGGGGGGGTCATAGAAGCACGGGAGAGACATTGCGTGGTGGCGGGGTAAGTGTCCCCCACTTAACCCAACTTGCATGCTATGACGCTCTTGTGCCTGTCTCTTGGCCGAGGCGATCCATCAGGTGCATTGCTGGCTGAGCAGTCGGGGGCATCAGAGGCTTCCGTACAAATGCTGTTTTCTCAGCAGAAGTGGTCGTTAATCGTTATTAGCCATAGACCTATACTGATCAATTACTCATCTGATTGCATAATTACAATTCTCATGTTCTGTAAATGATGCCATCTAGCAGGAGGAGGGCCCTCCAGATACTCAGCTCCTATCATGCTTTTCAGTGACAACAGCAAGTCTGACCCCACTGTGGAAACCTTAGCAGCTCTCAGCTACTAGTGTTTGCATTCTGCTTGTTTCGAACTTTATCACCCGCAGAAGACACTCAGCAATGTTGACAACAGCAGATGACCGTTTCATACTTTGTCTTGTCTTTCGCCTGAACTTGGCCTTTAAGACGACTTTCACACGGAGCAAAGATAAACTAAAAGCCTTCTCAGTGCTGTTGTGTATCATCTTGTCACCGTGTGGATTTAGCCTTTCAGCTAGTCTGGATCATGTGACCAGTGCGCTCCTCAGAGTGGCAATAAAACGGATCTGCCCCACAACTTCCCATATTATGAGAAGTTTGTGAAGCACAGAGAAGGGAAGTGACAAGGCCATTGTTGTGACTGCTGGAAGCTGCGGCTGTTACGTTCATATTAAAATGTAATGGGCCCATTAAAGTAAAAACACTGTTAAACTTGATTGAATAAATTAGTTAATTAACCATAACATCTAATGCAGTCCTCCGGGGCACATTGCCATTCTTCAAGATGCAGAGCGTTTGAAAACGCCACACCGCGCCATCGCAGCGGCCGCACATCACGCACGATTAGGCTGACGAAACAGGAGACGTATTGCTGCCGCAGTCGATGCTAGGAAGAAGCCGAGACCGGCTTTGCTCTTCACCGCGAGAACGCACGGAGGCTTTGACAAGCCGACGCAAGCCTCGCTCCATCCTATTGTAATTTGTCAGTGCCAGTAAAACAAATCAGGGACATTTTCTGACACTTTCTCTAGTGTCTCCTTGAATTTCCCCTGCCTGAGGGCGTTGGGGGAGCGGCTGCCCTTTTCTTCTTCATTATCAGGGCATTTCATGATGATTGCAGTGACATGCATACCAAATGGCATCATTCATGTGAAACTTAACTCGCACGGCTCTCAGATACATCTACAATTAAAGTGTCTTGTAATTTCATATAGGGATCCATCCCGCTCGTGCAATGTGAGAGTGAATGGCGGGCTCCACAGCTGGCTGCACTCCTGCAGAAGATTATTTATCGCCTGGTGTTAACGGGAAACTCGCAGAGCACATTTGGAGCCTGAAACTGGGGAAGGAAGAGTGGCAAGGACTGACAGTTTTCCAGCTATTGTCAAGCATGCCAGGTAACTGAAACCAGCCCCATGCCAAACAGGATAAGTGGGATTAAGACAGGGCCATAGCTGGAAATGGCAAAGATCTGATGCATGCTGGGTAAATGGACAAACTGCAGGGACATAACTATAACTGAATGGGCTTTGTAGTACGGTGGTTAAAGGACAACTACAGCGAAAAAAAAAGTAAGCAGAATCGACAGGTTTTGGACTAGTTTATCTATTCATGGGGGATTTTTAGGGTTTTCTTTGTTTTCAAAAGCATTTCCTGAATGAAAAGGCACGCCTCCCTGCTAAAAGATAGTCTATCATGGTGGCCTGTTTCCAGTAGGGATTTACAAGGACATAAGGATCTATGTATTGGTGTAGCAAGTATTTGCTTTTAAAAAAAAAAAAGATCTTCAACTCTGCAAATCAAGATGGTGTCTACACAGCATACTTACTATATAAACAAAGATTTTGCCCTTGCGCATATCAGTAGATACAAGGGAAGCACCAAGGACAGTGTAAAGGCCAAACCCATTCTGAAATAGGACTGGCTGAATGAAGTTCCATAGCTTCTTTTTTACTCTTTTGTAATTTCCTTTATTTTGCATAACTTTTTTTTTTGTAAACAAACCTTTTTATGCGGGGGGCGTGGCTGGCGAGCTAAGGAGAAGGCCGCTCTTTAATATCGCTCAGCATAAACGACTGCCTTAACTTAGAATTTTAGCTACCCGAGCGACTCTTTTGCCCCTCTTACCCCGCAACAGCATCGCTCTGCACTTGTGCCCCTGTGGGATGAAACTCGAAAACCTCAGGGCACAGATCGCCCTCCAATCCTGCTTTAATGGTCTGGTGGTGCCGCGGCCCAACAAGCATGATGTCCTCGGCCTCCCCACACTCTGATGCCACAGTTGCCTCACGTCCGCAAACCTGAACACTAGGCATGCTCAGAATTGCAATTTCCCGTTCCGTGGTAATTCCGCATCCCGCCGATCCGAAATTCCGCTTCCGTTTCATTCCGGCGGTATTACGGAGCTGTTCTGCGGAATTCCGCGGTATTCCTAATTCTGTCGAAAAAAATTCTCTCTCTCCCTCCTCCTCCTCTTCCTTCTCCTCCTCCTCCTCCTCCTCCTCCTCCTCCTCCTCCTCCTCCTCCTCCTCCTCCTCCTCCTCCTCCTCCTCCTCCTCCTCCTCCTCCTCCTCCTCCTCCATCCATCCTCTTATATCATCCTGTAGGGAATTGCAGTTTTTCAAAACAGCTTACATACCATAGCTGGGATTTGAACCCAGACCTCAGTGTGTAGTAGGTATCTGTCTTACCCACTAGACCATCAACCACACTACATGCTAAAGCTGGCCTAGCATGTACCATTACCATCAATTCAATAGAAAAAGTAGCATGATTAAGGATTTGTACTTTTTTAAAAGCCAGCTCACATGCCATAGCTGGGATTTGAACCCAGGCCTCAGTGTGTAGTAGGTATCTTTCTTACCCACTAGACCAGGTATGTCAAACCGGTCCTACGAGGGCCGAGATCGTCACACATTTTTGATACAGCTTAACTAAATTGATGGGTCTGAATCAGGAAAGGTGTGGTCCATCAGGTAGAACACATTCCTTTTTTTCTCTGTCCATCCGGAGGAGGAGGCGTCCTGCAGTGGACTCCTAAGGACTCTCTAATAGAGACTGCCCAGCCTTGGAGAATTCATGGAGAAGCACATGATCAGTTTGATCAGCTGATAGATTTGTAAGCCTTTGATTTGCTGTGATGACTTCCTGGTTTAACACATGATCATGATCCGTAAATCAGAGCCTTACAAATCTATCAGCTGATTAAACTGATCATGTGCTTCTCCATGAGTTCTCCAAGGCTGGGCCATCCCTACTCTCTAATGCTGGAGAAATGTAAAGCCCTCCTGCACAGGGAACTGGATGTGGTGGCTAACAAACTTGCCAGCAAGATCAGAAATTAGGGATCTAACATCCAGCACTGGTGAACTGGAGGAAATCGAGGCCCACGAGAAAGACCTTGAGGATCGGGATGGTCGTAGTCAGCCAACTTCGCTACGCTGGAACTACGCGTATTTTTACGCAAATACGCTTCGCAATCTACGGCTCCGAAATCAGCCACTTCGCTACGTTAGCATACCGTAGACTACGCATTAAAATACGCAAGCTTCACGTATTGCGTAGCGTAGTTGATGCAACCGCTTATGCCCTTATGCGGAATAATTTCCGCAATAATCTAACTATGCGCATACACAAACTAATATAAGCATACATTCCAACATCCAATGCGGAATTGTATGCGTATAAAGGACAATAACATTTCTGCGCATGCGCAATGACCCATATAAATGCAGTTACCGCACGCGTAGTTGACTAAGCAATACATACGTCAACTACGCGTAGTGGGCGAAGCTACGCATAACGGGACTACGACTACGCGGAAATGCGTACGTGTAGTTCTTAAACTTCGCCTACGAACTACGATGCGTAGTTGCGTACTACGATGCGTAGATTCGCGCTGGCGTAGTTTACGAGCAACCCTGCTTGAGGAGAATAAAGCAAAGCTGACTGAAACCAAACCTTTTTATGCCTCATTTAGAATGTTTATTAAAGAAAACTGTACCAAACCTGAAGCTTTAAGAGCCATGTCTGGCCAACAATTAACCCTCCTTGGCCCCACTCTTCTCTGAATCCGCAGATCATGAGCACCCCTGAAAAATATGGTCAGTTGGGAGATCGCGGTCATGTTTTCCTGTGACCCTGGAAATAATTCTCCTGTAATGAAAGACGTAGAAGCACGTTACATCTTCTCACTTCTGGCACAATGTAGGCATTAAAGCACATTCATTCCTCCGGCGTTTCCGGCTGCTCATAGCGCAGTTTAGGATTTCACAGTCTCTCCTTCCCTCTCTCTCTTCTGTTGTTAGACAAACGCCGGCCTGTTCGTCAAATACGGCTCTGCACAATTTGTACCCCAATGACAGCTTCTCTTTAACGGCAGCTTTTGCTGTTCATCTGGAAGAAATGTAGCGCTCGGCTGTAAAAAATGTCACCGTAATACATACAGGCGGAACGAGGGGGGAAAAAAAAACTTTCCTAATCTAATTTAAAAACATTGCTCCGGCACCTATAGGCCGCGGCGGCACGCAGTCAACTGGCTCCCATCAGCATTAATATTACCCAGGCCTGGGCTCTTATAAATATTTATTCTACGGTTACATAGCGCCTCTGCTTTCATGTAGGTTAAGCTGTAATCTTTGGCTTGTCAGCTGCAGGATATAGCAGGGGATAAATCATACTCGCCCCAACTGATAGATGTCTGAAGTGTTGTATACAAATGGCGGGAGATGTCAGTGTATAGCCCAGTTTAGGTTGCACACGAGTTATAAACACTGACATTCCTGAGCGTTGAAGCCATTTGCTGGCTAAGCACTCAGCAGCTTCTCCGGGTCGGACGCTCTGCGCGCTCAATCAGGTTTTAATGATTTCAGATGTGTACAATTAATGAAGCTTAGATTAATTGGAGGATTATGGCGAGAGGGTCCGGGATGTGGTGAGAAGCCATCAATACATTATACCTGTGCTGACAGGCGCCGTCAGCTGCCTGGCCGTGAGTGATCGCCGCCTCGCTTTGCCCTTTTCCTGAAATGTACCTGCTGCACAAAGTTTTCTCTGTTTATTTTTACCCTATTCCCAGATGTTCCTCTCTGACTCTGACATCTGAAAGTTTAACGCAACTCCCATCACAAATGCAAAACTTCTCTAAAAGCAGTCTGAATTTAAACATCTTTTTTAGTTTTCATTATAGCCAGCTCTTTTACATTGGCGCTATGCTTTATGGGCCTTACACACTTCCCTGATTAAAAGGATTTGTATTGGTATGTGTATTTTAAATTGAACCGAGAACCGCTTTTAGCACCCAGGACATCTCAATAGCACATTAAAAATGCATGCCAACAATGTGTCTCGTTTTTTAACCTCTTGACGACCAGCTAACGCCGATTGGCGTAAACTGGTCGTCTGCGGGTTACCATGGAAACGGCCGCTCGAACAGCCGGAGAGCCGCCGATAGCGGCTCGCCGGCAAAATGTAAACAGGCGGGGAAGAAATCCCCGCTGTTTACATGATACGGCGCTGCTACGCAGCAGCGCCGTAAAGGCAGATCGGCGATCCCCGGCCTCTGATTGGCCGGGGATCGCCGGCATATGATAGGCTGAAGCCTATCCCACAATGCGCAGGACGGATATCCGTCCTGCGCAGCCCAGGAAGGGAGAGGGAGGTAAGGGGAGGGAGGGAGCGCACAAAACGCTGCGGAGGGGGGCTTTGAGGAGCCCCCACCCCCACTACCCACTAATGGCCGGCTGCGATCAGACCCCCCCAGCAGGACATCCCCCTAGTGGGGAAAAAAGGGGGTAGTCTGATCGCCCTGCTGCACTGCTGATCGGTGCTGCGGGCTGTAGAGCCCACGCAGCACCGATCAGTGAAAATTCCCCTGGTCGGCAAGTGGTTAAAATGGCTTCCATTTTACCTTTTTTTTACATTTAAAAGTTTAGCAGAGGTTTTATTAGCCTACTTTGGGGGCCTGCCCGACCCCGCAGAAATTTCAGGCAGCTAAGGACTAATGTAATTTTTTTTATTGCACACAGTAGCAAAGAGTAAGCAATAGCTTTCATTAACAGATAGGGGTTGGTAATTAGCAGAACTGCTTCAAAGTGTTTGCAGAAGTCACAGATGCTATCTTCACAACTTACCTCTGGATAAATATTGGGCAGCTAGAAGGGGAGGGTGGAACATGGCAGCTCCTATAGCTATTACAAAACAGGAGAAATTCCAGGGAGAAAAGGGTGGTTAGTTCCCTTTAAGTGTGTTTTGGGGAGCTTTTTTCATCCATAGCCATCTTTAGGTTTGGTTGAGTAAATTCTGGCAAATACACTTTAAAATACAACACAGTTATTATTGTATTAGTATGATCGAGTTATGAAATGCCAACATATTCCATTGGACTGTACAAAGTAAGAAACAAACATGGGGTACAAAATAATTCAGACCATGATATACGCTAATATACGAAATACTGAATTGGTACAAAATACAGAATTGGTAATTACAGTGACAAAAATAACATGCCCTTGTGAGCGTACAATCTAATGGAATGGGGGGAACAAGAGGTGGGGTAATATTCATACCTAGAGGCAGTGTGTTTTAGGTTATCCAATAGGAGTACAATTTGGCCAGAGGTCAAAGAGGAGGTGGCCTAACGTAGAGCGTATGCTTGACAGAAAAAGTGAGTTTTCAGTGCAGGTTTAAACATATCAGAGGTTGGAGAGTGAGGCATGTGTTGTGGCACAGAATTCCAGAGGAGGGGTGAAGCACGTGCAAAATCTTGTATATGTGAAAAGGTGATTCTAGAGGAGGACAAAAGAAGGTCATGGGCAGATCTGAGATTACAATTGGATTGATATCTGGAAACTAGTGAGGAGATGTACAGGAGAGAGAGATTGTGGAGAGCTTTGTAAGTTAGAGTTAAGAGTTTGAACTGGATCCTTTGGTTTTCGGTAGCCAATGAAGAGGTTGACAGACAGGAGCAGCAGAGGAGGAACGACAGGCGAGATGAATGAGACGAGCAGCCGAGTTCAGTACAGATTGAGGCGGTGCCAGTCTGTTTGTTGGTAGTCCACACAGTATTATCAGACGAGATGTTCAAAAAAAGTGGTCACATGACCAAAAGCAGACCAACTGAATGAATTAATTTGTGCTCGAAATTTTACATTTTTCAAGAAATATCTATTATCTATAATAATTTCTTCCTCTCGCTTTCTTTTGGCTCTTTTACATATAGTAATATTTTATTTTGCTTGAACATGAAGCGATTGATGCTGATTTCTACACCTTCCCTGAATACTTTCAAATCTGTAAATGTTTAAATATAGAAGTCATTTTTAGGAGTAGGAGGACAAATACAATTGTTTACATAATCAGTTTAATCAGTTTATTTTCGCCTCAGCTCGGGTTCACTTTAAAGGACCACTATCGTAAAAATTGTAAAATCTTAAATACATATAAACACAAACAAATAAGAAGTAAGTTTCTTCCAGAGTAAAATGAGCTATAAATGACTTATCTCCCATGTTGCTGTCACTTACAGTAGGGAGTATAAATCTGACAGAACCGACAGGTTTCAAACTATCTCCTCATGGGGGGGGGGGGGGGGGGGTCCTTAAGTGCAATCTGTCTTAGGCCTGATTCACACTTCAAAGCGCAAAACGCGATTTGAATGCAACCCCCCCAATCTCTTTGCCAGTAATGAGTCAGCGCTGTGCTTTGCTTAAAAATACATGCAGCAGTGCGACAGCGCATTGCACTGCTGTGCAGCGCATGTCGTCTGAACATCAGTGCAGTCTATGTACTGTCTGATGTTCCTGCATGTCACACACCATACCCGTTGCCGAAATGCGCACGGCAATGCGTATAGTGTGAACAAGGCCTTATAAATTATTTGATTTATGTCATTGTCTCCTTTCAGTACATTTTGCGTAATCAAGTCAAATCCACTGGGATTCATAGGTACGCATATTCTAGAAGACATTTCACTACTAACCCAAGTGGCTTTTTCGGTTGCCTTGAAACATAACATGCAGAAGGTGCCCCAGCGTTTGTTTTCATGGCCAATTCAATAACTTTCCCACCGAAACCAAACTGCTTACATTGAATCGGAGGCAGACGAGGCGTCAGTGTACATAGTTGGAGGTGGATGTTTAGTTATGTAAGCAGTACCAGTTATTTTTGTGTGTTTTAATCTTCAGCAAAAAATAAAATAAAATATATATGTTTGTTTTAAACAAACAAAGAATAAAATAGCTGTGGGGAGTATGTGTGTTCTCAGCACTCGAGTTCTGTAATATTCTTGCCATGTTGCCATGAAACTCATTGATTGAGGTGATAATTGTTTGAGTTTCATGCAGCATGTAGGTGTAGGCACTGCAGTGCCTGGAGTGAGGTATAAGAAAAACACAGAAGCTGAAAACATTTTCACACCTCATTTTAAGTTATTTTACCTTGGTGCAGGGATGCTGCTGGTGTTATGCTTCTTTATAAATACCCAAGGTGACCCCAAACATTTGGAGAAAACCTTCCAAAGCTGTTTATCTGTGCTGATTTTCTTATGGTTAAAGGAGAGAAGTGAGAGGAATAAAGAGACTGGCATCCTCTTTCCCTTGTGCTAATGCTCCGCCTCTAGTACTATAAGTCATTGGCCCAGAATGAGCATGTACAGGCCCAGATTTACCTCACAGGAGCCTAAAGGCACAGATATATCCTGGCACCTTAGATTTTGCCCTCCATGAGTCTACAAACACATGCTGAACTGAACTGCAAGTGTGCTGGCTGGCCCAGCTGTCACTTCTCCCTTACTTACCTTGCCTGTCATAGGTAGCTACAGGAATATATATAGGAAGCCAGAAGTACCCTCAATAATAAGTAGCTAGAGATGCCCCCAGGTATTCAATAGCTAGAGGGACCTCAGTATTAAGTCGCTAGTGGTTCCCCTGACTAAGGGAGAACTCATCAGTGGAATGCTGAGAGCAGGGTGAATAACCTCTCATTTACACTCTCACCAGGACTCTGCATAGGGAAGGAAGCGCTCTGGGAGGGTCGTGAGCCACCTTCCTATTATCAGGTGCCTATAGGCACGTGCCTACACAGCGCCTTATGGAAAATCTGGCCCTGAGCATGCAGATTAGTTGCTGTGACTCTGCTCTGACTGCTGACTCTACTAGCGTCAGCCACCTCGTTAATTAAGGGAGAGACTTTTTCAGTGCCGAGTGTTGAGGTTCGCTAGGACCTATTTATATTGAGAACTCAGTAGCATTTCATAGAATCCCAGTTCTTGGATTATTTCTTATCAAAAGCTTACAGTGATTAAGACCAAGGTGATCTTCACGGTCATCAAGAACATGCACCGCCGGGCCAGCACTTGCGCTGTACAGCGCGACTCGGTTGACTCGGTTGACTCAGCTACTGTAGCAGGCCGCACAGCTGAGCAGGGAGGAGGACAGTGTGGGACCTACAAGCTTTTGGGGCTGAAAGATGCTTTACTATTCTTTAAAGGAGCATAATTGCATAGTGGTTAGTGCTCTCGCTTGCAGCACTGGATTCACGGTTCGAATCCCTGCCAGGGCAACATCGGCTCAAAGTTTGTATGTTCTTCCCAAGTCTGTGTGGGTTTCCTTTGGGCACTCTGGTTTGCTCCCACATCCCAAAAACATACAGAAAAGTTACTTGGCTTCCCCCTAAAAATTGACCCTAGACTATGATACATACACTTATTATTATTATTATTATTTATTGTATTTATAAAGCGCCAACATATTACGCAGCGCTAGACAATAAATATATACAATGATACAAGGATGACAGGGTTATACAACATACTGTAGAACAAAGTTATACATGCAAATTGTACAAAATACATGATCATGCAATATGGGCTGGTTAGGTAGGCCCAGTAATACAAGTACAGGCTGTCATAGGACAGGAGCACATGATCCTGTAGATTACACTAAGGAGTGGAGGACCCTGCCAGAGGCTTGCAATCTAAAGGGACTTGACTACACGATACACACAGAGACATATGACTATGGTAGGGACTAGATTGTGAGCCCTGTGCAGCGCTGCAGAAGATGTTGGCGCTATATAAATACTACATAATAATAATGACTCTGCCTCTTTTGTTTCACACCGACATCTTCTCATAAATACTTGCAGCCCAGGCTTCTCGTAATCTGATAATGCCACTCCTTGTTGTTGGAGCTTAGCTCTCTGACATCCTGGTTTTCTTGTGTTAGTTCAGTATCCTCACCTTTGTCCTGGAGACTCCCGGTATGGCAGCTACCTGTTCCCGGCAGACCTTATTAATGGACAACTATCGTGAAAAACTGTAAAACTTACAATGCATACACATAAAATGTGCATCTCTTCCAGTGTACAATACACTATAAATTACCTTCCTCCCGTGTTGCTATCACTTACAGCAGATAGTGATAATGACAAGACAAGACAAGACAAATAACATTTATATTGCGCTTTTCTCCTTGCGGACTCAAAGCGCCAGAGCAGAGCAGCAGCCACTAGGGTGCACTCTATTGGCAGTAGCAGTGTAAGGGAGACTTGCCAAAGGTCTCCTAATGAATTAGTGCTGGCTTACTGAACAGAGCCGAGATTCGAACCCTGGTCTCCTGTGTCAGAGGCAGAGCCCTTAACCATTACACCATCAGCCATGTGACCTCTCTGACAGATTTTGGACTAGTCCACTTCTTCATGGGGGGATTCTCCGCATCCTTTTATTTTTTTACAAAAGCAGTCCCTGAAAAGCACCTATACAAAGATGTCAGCCATCTTCCCTACTTGTTTGCACACTATTTTGGCAGTTGGACTGAGCAGCTGCAATTCTGTAAGTGGTTTTGTAAATAAAGAAATAACTGAGAATCCCCAATGAAGAGATGGACTACTCCAAGTCTACCTGTCAGATTTGTACTACCTGTGAAGGACATGCAACATAAGAACAAAGTAATTTACTGTGCGTTTTACTCTAGGAGCAATGTACATTTAATTTAATGTGTGTATTTTAAATTTTACACATTTTTTGCTACAGTTGTCCTAAGTTTCATAAAACCTTACAGTTGAGATCAGTATTTCTGGTAGTCCAGTCTTTAAATCTGTGAATGACAGCAATATAGGAAAAAAGTAATTTACTGTGCATTTTACTCTGGAAATATTGTACATATACGGTAAATGTACATATTTTACATTTTACACATTTCGCAACAAATGCCCTAAGTTTCATAAGTTGAGGCGTATCTCTGGTAGTCCAGTCTCTAAATCTGTTGGGCCAGGAATTTTTAATGTGTATTGTCTAACTTGCTCTCACACGTGTCCCCCATTTTCCTCTTGCCTTTCTTACCGTTTTATTTACATAGTTAATTTGGTTGAAAAAAGACATATGTCCATTTACTTATACCAAATACAAAAGCAAACAAGAAAAAGCAGTTGTCTATTGGATGATCGAGAGCCAGACCATATGTGTACTTGTAAAAAAGTCACCTGGAAAAAATGGCATGGGGGATTGCTGCTTGTAGAATTACCGATATTCTACTACTTAACTACAATAATAAAGTATCGGTAATCTTTGCCGATATTTTGCTATATCTTAACTGAACCCCACACTCACACAGAATCCTCCCTCTACCGATATCTAACCCTAAGACCTCCCTCTACCAATGCCTAATCCTAATACCTCTCTCTACCTATGTCTAACCCTAAGACCTCTCTACCTATGTCTAACCGCAAGACCTCTCTCTACCTATATCTAACCCTAAGACCTCTCTCTACCGATGCCCAACCCTAAGACCTCTCTCTACCGATGCCTAACCCCAAAACCTCTCTCTACCAATGCCTAACCCTAAAACCTCTCTCTACCGATGCCTAACTCTAAAACCTCTCTCTACCAATGCCTAACCCCAAGACATCCCTCTGCCGATGCCTAACCCTAAGACCTCCCTTTGCCAATGCCTAATCCTAAGACCTCCCTCTACAGATGCCTAACCCTTATGGCCCATACTCACGGGCTACAATTGTCGCCGCAACACGCGGTGCGTGCGTGTTGCGGCGACAGGTCGCCCGTGAGTATACGGCATTGCACGGGCGTGCACCCCGAACTGTCGCTCGTCGCTGATGGCGGCAGGCGATTGAACCGCTCAATCGCCTGGCGACAGTCACCGCCGCAACTCCGCCGCAACTGTCGCTAGTCCGTGTGAGTACGCGGACTAGCGACAGCAACAAGATAGGAAAACATTGGGCTTCCGGCGGGGGGAGGAGCAACAGCGACAGCTTCCGCCGCATCAGTTGCCAGGTCCCTCCGCCGTGTGTATGCGGAGGGACCTGGCGACGAGCTGTCGCCGGCCTGTCGCGCACACGCTCACGTGTGCTGGCGACAGGCCAAAACAGTTGCCTGTGAGTGTGGGCCATAAGACCTCACTCTACAGATGCCTAACCCTAAGACCTCCCTCTACCTATGCCTAACACTTAACCCCCCTGTGCCTAACATTTATTGCTTTGCGGCAAAGAACATAAATGTGGGTGCCCGATAGCGGGCAACAAGGCATGCCTATGCTGTGAGCCCAAATTTCTTTTCTTTGACGTAAATCAGGGCTTTTTTAATAGGCACCTATGGCGGCACCCTTTCTTCTGTAAGTTTCCTGCTCCCTTTTTTCCTGTTCAGGACAAAACACCCGTGTACAGTGTGGCCCTAATAGGTGGGGAAGGGATTTGACATGGGACTAAAAATAAAACAAATGTATTGTATTTCTATTGGAAATGTGGTAAGCTGCTATATTTTGTTCTATTGCCTCTTATGATTCCCCTGTAATTGGGGCAGAAAAGGTCCTCTGTGCTTGCTATCCTCTATTCTGCTGATTCTCACACATTTTTTTGTCTTGACTTTTATGGACTTTTCTCTTTGTGGTTCTCGTTGTGATTTATGGTCATTTGTGTGATTGCATTGCTTTGCTTTATGGCAGCTTATGTCATTCTGCTTTTGTCACAAATGACTGCCATAAAGTGTGCTGGAACACTATAAACCATTAGCCCCGAGTCTCCCAGAGTCAAGGTTTCCTGAGTATATAAAAAAAGACAGATCATGACAAGTGAGCCGTGCCAGGTATCCCGAAATGCGAGGGGTCATTGCAGAGGACTGCCAGTCCTACCTAGTCTGTCGGCCCAGTGTCTGTTGCTGGGTAACATGGCACTGCCCTGCTGTGTGACTGATGCCTCCTAAAACAAAGACCATTTTTTTTCCCTTTTACAATTTCATCTGGCTACCAACAAATCTGTGTCACAAACCAACTGACTGTAATCACTTTGTTCAGACCATGTTCAGCCTGTTTTTATTATCTTTTGTCACATGAAGGCATGTGGGTACAAATGCTGTTGTCCTTAAAGAGGAACTGTAACCAAGGATTGAAACTTCATCTCAGTCAGTAGCTGATGCCCCCTTTCTCATGAGAAATCTTTACCTTTTCTCTAACGGATCATCAGGGGGGACTGTATGGCTGATATGGTGGTGAAACCCCTCCCACAGTGCTGGGCAGCATGGTGGCATAGTGATTAGCACTCTCACCTTGCAACGCTGGGTCCAGGTTCGAATCCCAGCCGGATCAACATCTGCAAGGAGTTTGTATGTTCTCCCCGTGTCTGTGTGGGTTTTCTCTCCAGTTTCCTCCCACATCCCAAAAATATGCAGATAAGTTAATTGGCTTCCCCTAAAACACGAATACATACATAGACCTATGACTATGGTAGGGACTAGACTGTGAGCCCCTCTGAGGGACAGTTAGTGACAAGACAATATATACTCTGTACAGCGCTGCGTAATATGTCGGCGCTATATAAATACTTGAATAAATAAATAAACCAGGTCCTGACTTCACACTGCGGGAGCCTTGTTGCATTGTGGGAAATAACTGCTGTTTCCAACTGCCAAGCAACTCTGGTTATACATATATGTATGTGTATGTATGTATGTATGTATGCATGTATGTATGTGTGTGTGTGTGTATATGTATATATATGTATATATATGTATATATGTATATATATATATATATATATATATATATATATATATATATATATATATATATATATATACACATACTTTTTAGCCTATCGCATAGGGGGTGTGGTTATAAATAATTTCAGATGGTGCTGTTTTTTTAACGTCTGCCAGTAGTAAAGATGATCATTCATGTGCAGGCTGATTGTAGACCAAACAATATGAACAAATTACATGGCAAATTTCAATCATTTCTTGATCTCTCTTCTGTTTTTTAACTCCTAACTTTGCAATGTAGTTCCTCTTTAACGTGCCCATATATTACTCTAATTGGGCATCAATATCCTGCAGATTAAATCTTAATGATCGCATCTGACAGAGATCGATGCTGCAACGTGACCACTTAATTGTCATCTGGATCGATTTCCAGCCAAAATTGATGGGAACGATTGATCTGGCATGCTTGAAAAATCTCACTCGAAAGGGCCCGTTCGAATGCACAGTGGTAGCGGCATTCAATTTCCAGATGGACTCGACGGCCCCCAGCCGGTCTCCCCCAATATGTAATGGGCACCTCGGACCTGTGGTAAGTGTTGCAGTGAGCTGTTGGAAGGTCAGATGAGGTGCCGCTCAAAGTGGACTGTGAGGACCAAGAGCTTAAAGAAAAAAACGAAGGGAGCGCACACTCAATACAATAATCAATGGGGCTGAAAAGCTACTGGTGGTCAGGTCTCATCTACTCTGATGGCTGGTGTGCCCGTACAGGTGCACCAGCTGACTAGCTTTTAACTTTTATTTTTTATTTACTGTATATACTTGCGAATAAGCCTAATTTTGTAGCACAAAAATGTGCTGAAAAGTAACCCCCCTCGGCTTATATGCGAGTCAGTGGGGCAGAATGGATGGTGGGGCAGGTTTTGTTTCTGGCAGAGAAACTTAAGGATTTTGCACTAGTGATCCTGCTCTTGTCAGCTGGCTTCTTTCTGTGTCCGTGCCCCCCATCCCCTGCAACATGGTGTGCAGAGTGCGCTGCTCAAGACTACCTGTGTCCCCTGACTTGTGGAGAAGAGCGTGCCAGCAACGTGTCAGCGGTGCAGTGATCAGGTGTTCTTCCTGTGTGGCAATTGCTGTGTCTCATATCTATGACGCCATCTAGTGGCGATTTGAGAAACAGCTGTATCATCCTTGGGGCACATCTGGCTATGGGGAGAAGGAATGACTTGTACTGGGGCACATCTAGCTACTGTGGAGGGGGCTATACTGGGGAGGAGGCTTATATGCAAGTCAATCACTTGTTCCTCGTTTCTGAGGGAAATGTGGTAACCTCGGCTTATATGGGGGTCGGCTTATATGCAAGTATATACAGTATTCCTGAAATGCTGATACTGTAAATATGACTGATTCATCTGATAGGAGATATCCCTTTAATTCTCTGGTATTTAGCCATAGTCTCACCTGGTTTCAGTCATTGTCATAAGATCAGTCACAACTTCCAGACGCTTGCCAAAGCAAACAGAGAGACAGAGAGCACATAGTGGTCACATGCTCTCCCACCCCCAGCATTGTCTGCTGTGATCATGATTTGTATGAACATCTCTACAAACATAGACTTATGAACTGATGTGACAGTAGATCTGATATTGCACAGGAACATCCCTATGGAAATACCTGCATTGTATTATGTGTATTCAGTTGCTATAGAACTACATGGGATAATTTTTGTCATCAGAAAGAGATGTATTTTTACTTGGAGAAGATTGTATTTTTTTTTTTTTTACTCATTTTTATTGGTTTTTAAGTTTTCTTTTGCAGTACAGCGTATAAAAGTGAGTACAGACAGTAAGATAAACTAACAGTAAAAGTACTATGAAGAATCGTAAACACTCCTCCTAGAACTTTCACTAATGGTAACATACAGTAATGTTCTAGTAACCATAAAACCTAGAATGTGATTTCAAAAATCCAACTTTAGAGGCAGCTCCATAAATTAGGCGAGAGGAAGTGGAGATCAAATACAATGAGCATAATAGAGCCTGATTGTTGTTACCTCAAGGATATTTAACAAAGTGGAGATAAAAGAGAGGAGGATAAAGTGGAAAAAAAGAAAAAAACCTATGGCTTAAAAGCAATTTAACCAGGTCCTAGGTATAGGCCATATCCATAGAACAGATCACAGTAGAAAAGAGAAGGAAACAGAGAGAGAAAGAGGTAAGGGGATCACACCAAGGGTCAACTAGTATTGGTAGGTAGGTTGTCAATTTTAAGTATACCTTGGGAATTCTATATAGGGAAGAGGATACAACAATATATATCAGTTGAAGATAAGGTAAGTATAATAGTCTAGGGCCGGATAATAATTAGACAAGTATGAAGCATTATTTGATATCTCAGGGCTCTCTTCGAATCCCGCATATGCTGATTGGATGAGAGAAGTGGAGAGTCAGGGAGGTTGATCGGTAGGAGACGAATAAGGCCATGTTTCCCAAACTTTATGGAAGTTAATTTCTGTGCCCCATAATGAGGCAGTGAGTTGCTCCATAGATCTGATCCAATTAATTTTAAGAATAAACTCGGAGCTATCCGGGGGGCTGATGTGCTTCCACGAAGAGGCTATGGCCAGTCAGGTGACTGTGAGGATATGAGTAATAAGGCGGTTGGTATGTCTATTTACGTCTGGTAAGGGTTTACCCAGTAGCATGTGGAGAGGGTCAGTGGTATCGTGACGCCAATGGTAGAGGATATAAGACCTTGAATCCCAGACCATAAAAGCACAACAAGAGGACAAGACCAAAAAATATGTTCTAAGTTACCTGTATTATTGGGTAAATTTTAGCTAGTCTGTCAGGAGTAAGGTACCATCTAAAGAGAATTTTGTATATATTTTCCTGTATTTGGATACACATAGAAGAATGTTTAGCGTTGTTCCATATTTCTTCACAGTCGCCCATGGAAATAGGCATTGAAAGTGAGGATGCCCATTTTGTCATATATGGATGGCCTGGTATCCAGGATCCCGACTTAGTAAGTAATAGAGAGTAAATCTGAGATATTAAACCCTTTTGGTGGCCTTAATAGTTGCACAAACGTTCAAAGGGGGAGTAAAATGGAGTTGGTATAGGTTCTTTGACCGGAGAAAATGGCTGATCTGATTATACTCCATGATTAGTTGAGGAGTAAAGCAAATTTTACCTTCTAGGTAAGAACTAGTGAGCAATTTCCCTGCAAGATGATCTACAATTGCTGAGATTATAATAGCCTAAGCCAAACCAAGTGGAGAGAAGATTGTATTTTATAGTTAAAATGGCCACTGCTTTCAAGGTGCTGACTGTCCTTGGCCTTGTCACGGTCACCCCTGCTACTTTTTTTATTTGATCCTGCAGACCAGATGCTGGAATAACTCGTTGCTCTACTTTCAGTGCATTTCTGAACTCTTTACTTCCTAAACATTAGAGATGCCTCGAACGGTTTGCCGGCGAACGGTAACCGGCGAACTTCTGGGGTTCGCGATCGTGGAGAACCGCGAACTTTACCGGAAGTTCGATTCGCCCCCATAGTGCATCATTAGGGTCAACTTTGACCCTCTACATCACAGTCAGCAGGCACATTGTAGCCAATCAGGCTACACTCCCTCCTGGAACCCCACCCCCCTTATAAAAGACAGGCAGCGTCAGCCTTTTCACTCACTCGTGGGGCTGCAGTAATTAGAGAAGGGAGAGCTGCTGGAGAGAGAGCTATAGGGAAAGCTTAGTTAGGCTCTTGTAGGCTTGTTAGCTTGCTCCTTGCTGATTCTTATTGCTAAAAAAGCACCTCTCAACAGCTCTTTTGAAAGCTAATCTTGTTCTTGTGATCTATTTTTTTTGTGTGTGTGTGTGTGTGTGTGTGTGTGTGTGTGTGTGTGTGTGTGTGTGTGTGTGTGTGCGGCCAACTTGCATAATATACAGCCCTGTCAGTCAGTCGCAGCTGGCCTTTGGCCCCTTGGTGGTAATTCCTACTGTGCCACTGCCAGGCCCAGCACATTCAGTGACTACCTGTGTGTGTGATAGGCAGCTGCACATTTGTAATCCCAATCACTGCACCTGTTCACTGTTCAGTGCACCTACCTACCTACCTACCTACCTACGTGAGCGCACGCATTGTTAATACCACCAGTCATTGCACCTGTTCACGGTACCTGTGTGTGTGTGTGTGTGACAGGCAGCTGCACATTTATAATACCAATCACTGCAGTGCATACCTGTAACCTGTTCAGTGCACCAACGTGAGTGCAAGCACTGTAATATACCACCAGTCACGGTACCTGTGTGTGACAGCTGCACATTTGTAATACCAATCCCTGCATACCTGTTCACTGCACCTGTGTGACCGCACACTGTTTAGTATATCAGTCCATGCATACTTGTTAACTGCACCTGTGTGACAGCTGCACATTGGGCTCAATTCTGGTAGCGTTTAGTAAATAATTACCTCATGGAATTGGGTTTACCTCATGAGGGAAATCAACTTTTGAATTCTGGTAGTTTAAGTAAAGTTTTACCCCATGTAATTACATGAGGTAATTCATGTGGTAATTTTCGACTAAAAATGTGTGGTATTTAGAAGTGAAATACCTCACACTTGAATTCTGAAGAGAAATAAGGGGCGTGTTTGCATGTCTTTTACCTCACATAATTAGACCTACCTCTACCACATGATAAATGTAGTGCTGTGACAGAATTGTGATATCTGTCACATAACATGAAGCCTTCTCAGCTTGTTCTGTGTTCAGGACCCCCATATTTTGCTGAAATAAGTAAAAAGTGATCTGACCAACGAATCCTCCCCCCCCCCCCCCCAGCTGCCATTTTGTTTTAAAAAATAAAAAGTGCTCCAAACTCTGTACAATCCTTCATCTGCCGCACCCCCCCTCAACATTGCCATTCCCCAACCTCTGGTTGGAAAAAAAGTAAAAATGCTCCAACCCACAGCCTCTATTTTTTAAAAAAATTAAGTAAAACTGCAGCAAACACAGATTTCCCCCTCCCTCCTCCTCTGGTTAAAAGTGCTCCGAGCCCCCCTCCCCCCCAGCAGCCTCTAAACGTAAAAGTGCTGTAACCCCCCTCCAGACCCCCAGCCTCTAAAAGTAAAAGTACTTACACCCCCAGTCTATAAAAGTGCTGACCCCTCCCCCAGCCTCTAAAAGTGCTCCTACCACCCCCCCCCCCCCCTCCCTTCAGCCTCTAAAGGTAAATGAGCTGGATTTTTTTTTATATAATGGGTGCCTATAAATTTACTTTTCATAGGTTGCTACATAATCAGATACACCGTCCCTCCTCAAAAAAAAAAAAAGCCATCTTCCAAAGACTATCCTAACTTATGGAAGATAATTAAAGACTATTACTTATTTGCTGCAGGCTTACCACTGAAATACCTCATGTTTTACCTCACTCTATGCATTTACCTCATGTTTTACCTCATGTTTTACCTCATGTTCGGAAATGGAAAAAGATCTTTCAGAATTGATAAAAGAAGAGAAAAATACCTCATGAGGTGTTTTACCTACAAAAAAATATTTACCTCACATAACTACCAGAATTGAGCCCAAAGTATTGTAATACCAGTCACTGCATACCTTTCACTGCACCTGTGTGACTGCACATTGTATTAGTCAAGTCAGTGCATACCTATCACTTCATTCCCCCCGATATGGACAAAACAGGCAGAGGCAGAGCCAGAGGCAGGCTACCCGGCAGGTCTGTTCGAGGTCGTGCTGGCGTGATTTCGTGCGGCCCTGGCCCAAAGTACAGTGCTCAGAAGAAGGCACGTCCCATCAACTCCCAAGATTTTCAGGACGTGGTTGACTATTTAACACAGAACACCTCATCTTCCGCAGCCACCAGCGATACTACAAGTACCACATCCACTACATTTGACACTTCGCAGGAGTTATTTGGTGGGGAAATCACTGATTCACAGCCATTATTGTTACAACAAGATGAAGGCGCTAAGCAAGTTACACCACCTCATATGTCTGAGTGAGGCGACACTATGGACGTAAGGTGTGAGGAGAAGCATGATGAGGTACCTGTGTTGGTGCAGTTTTGGAGGTGTTTGATACAAGCGAAGCTGGGGAGGATGATTATGATGATACGGATGCCACGTGGGTTCCCAATAGAGGAGATGAACAGGGGGACAGTTCAGAGGGGGAGTCAGAGAGGAGTAGGAGGAGATGAGTTGCTGAAAGAAGCAGGGGGAGCTCATCGTCAGAAACAGCTGGTGGCAGTATCCGGCGCCATGTATCGCCACCTATGGACAGCCAGCCAACATACCCTTCAACGTCAGCTGCTGACGCCACCATAGTGCCCACACCCCAGGGTGGCTCAGTGGTGTGGACATTTTTTAGTGTGTATGCCAAAGATCAGAGCAATGCCATCTGTACTCTCTGCCACCAAAAATTCAGGCAGTGGAAAGGCCAACACCCACGTAGGGACAACTGCCTTACAAAGGCACATGCAGAAAAGGCACAAACTGCAATGGGAAGACCACCTGAGGAAAAGCAGCACACAAAAGCAAAGCCACCCTCCTTCTCCTCTTCCTCCTTCAGGTGCATCATCTTATTCAGCCGCTTTCTCCCTTGCACCTTCACAATCACAGCCAACCTCCTCCACTCCGCCTCTCACCTTGAGTGGCTCCTGCTCCTCTGCCCACAGCAGCAGCCAGGAGTCCGTGAGGGAAATCTTTGAGCGGAAGAAGCCAATGTCTACCAGTCACCCCCTTGCTCGGTGTCTGACAGCTGGCATGGCGGAACTGTTATCCCGCTAGCTGTTACCATATCAGCTGGTGGACTCTGAGGCCTTCCGAAAATTTGTGGCCATTGGACACCGCAGTGGAAGATACCAGGCTGCAATTATTTCTCAAAAAAGGTGATACCCGAACTGTACCGGGAGGTAGAAAGGCAAGTATATATGATATAAATGATTACATGAAGCATAAGAAAAAATCACTCTGGTTGGCAAGACGTGTGTATGAAATTGTGTGTAACAAAAAGTGAGGTGTGTGATTCTACACCACAAAAATGTAATTAATTTAAATTTTTAATAAATTTTGTACTATTTTTGAAACTTTATCCATGGTGTTTGGTCATGGTTTTCACTCAGTAAGGTTACTTTCTCTTTAACATGTTTTAGAGATAGATCAGACTCTGGGTATGTTTGGGATTAGTGCAGGTAAAGTTGGGCACAAGATATTACCAATAGCTAAGTTAACCTGTGAGTCTGTAAAAAAGTCAGATACTTACCTCTGTTGAGGTATGTCCTCCCATGTCCTCATCAAGACCACTGATCCAGTGCTGGGACCCTCTGAAAGTTTGCAGCCAGCTCCCGTCTGTGAATGAGTGTGACCACACTGCGGAGGACGCCTCTCATCTGTGCAGTAGCGGAAAAAGCCTGAGCGGCTCAGTGCTACTGCACAGGCCTGAGGCACCCTGCATAGCTGCACTCATTCACGAATAAGAGCTCAACGGCGCATACTCTTCAACAAGGCCATGTCAAGGAGGTTCGGGAGGTCGCAGTGAGGTGGAGAAGGATGGGAGACTCCTCTGGAATATCCAGAGGCTTTCCTCTACTGAGGGAAACACTAACTTCCCACTACATATCTAACTTGTAACGCTAACCTCCCTCTCCACGCCTAACACTAACCTCCATGTCCACTATCTTATTGCCTAATGCTATCCCTCAGCGGTCGGCTTTATTATAGTTTATCCTAACAATCAGCTTCCCTCCCTTCCTACGCTGTAGCATAGTGGGCTCTGGAGATGCCAAGTAGCAATTAGTGCTGCCGCGTCAACACTATCTGCTTCTCAGATACTATCTCTGCAAACATAAAACTGAGTACTCCCCACCCGACGTGTCCAGCGACATTCCCCTGATGACGAGCTTTCAGTGATTCCACTTCCTGCTCACGATGGCGAACAATGGGCACAAATGAGAAGTCAGCGATTGCGGTACTTTGCGCGTTGTAATTGGAAATCTTAAACGTCTGATCATGACGGACATTATTGGTGCGCAACGCTAAACACGTGATCTAATGCCTGTTCTCACGTTGGGAGATTGCGGAAACGACCTCTCCTCGCTCAAAAAATTGCCAGCCGCCGTAAAAATCATTGTGGTGGGTACGGGCCTTTATGCTAGTATTTTGGATCAATGTAGACTAACTTTGTCATGGATTCACAACCACAGCAATAATCATTTGCTGCTGTTGCTGTGAATTATTAAAGAAGGGTTCCTTTGTGCATCTGAAATGCTTGCAGCAAAATTATTTGAGCAAACCTGAACTAAATTTAGCTTCTCTTGATCTCATCCCAGCCAGTGTACATTTAAAAGTGTGGCATGTTATTTCTGGTGTGAGATGTTGCAGATATTGAAATAGTTACATATATTCTATCATCAACTGTTATCAACAGTGAAATATTGGTAGTGTTAACAATATTCTTTTTTTGGCCTATCTTATCCTATCCTCACACTAACTTACTTTCTCCATCTATGCCTAACACTAATCTAAACCCCTACCTACACCTAACAATAACCTAACCTAAAATTAACCTAACGCCTACATACACATAACACTAACCTAACCACTACATACACCTAACACTAACCTAGCCCCTACATACACCGAACATTAATCTAACCTCTAACTACACATAACACTAACCTAACCCCTACCTATGCCTAACACTAACCTATCCCCTACGTACACCTAACACTAACCTAACACCTACATACACATAACACTCACCTAACCCCTACTGACACCTAACACTAATCTAACCCCTACCTATGTTTAACACTAAAATAACACTTACCTACACCTAACACTAACCTAACACTAACATTGACACTATCCAGCATAGCCAACAGGTTTCTCCATTGCTGCCCAGAGTTTGGCTACACAGTAGCCTAACTCCACCACCGCTACCAACTCGGTCAACACCGCTACCTAGTCAGTTACATAGAAGCAGATCTCCAGTGCTACCGCCGCTAGTCAGAGTTTAGCTATGCTTTAGCCGCATCCTGGTGCCCCCAGCTCTAAAATTATCTGTTGTAGCTGTAAATTATAAAAGTTAACATTGGTGCCCATGGCAGAGCCCAATTTCTGTCCTGCAAGTCTCATACCCAATTACCTGCTCCATACCAGCCATATTCTTCTTGCCTAGATAACACTGACCAGTGCATTGAGTCATCTAAGCTAAATGGCCAGAGCGGTGGAAGTTGTCTCATAGGGTCTTCCATTTTGCTCTCTGCAAATTCTGAGTGACATTACCTTCTTCTCACACTTTGACTTTTTCTAAACAATTAATTTCTGCCTCTAAGCATCTCTGAGATAACATTGTTTACACAGGAGGGAGGAAGGGGGTGGCGGCAGCACAGCAACTACTGCCAACTGAGACTGAATCATAAGACAGGAAGTGAGGATACCTCATGAGATGGGACATCACAAAATCAAACAAATGAGATAATTCTGGCTTGGAGGAGATCATAAAAAAACAGGTTTTATGTATTAAAAAGACAAAGGAAGTCTTGTTTTCATCCATACAGTCCTTATCTCAGCGAAATAGGAGGGACCGCTCATAAGAATGTACAACTATAAAGCATATCCCCAGTATTTCTGCAAGTACCATATAGGCAGTGGTCTAGGGGTATATTTTATTAGGGGAAGACTGCAAATGGAAGAGGGGAATGACTGCAAGTGGGATAGAAAAGCTGCACATTGTGTAGGGGTGCCAAACTCAAACACAAAGTGGGGTGAAATTGAAAACTGTGACCAAGTCGCGATCCAACCTCAATGACACTGGCCACCTCCTTCCCTTATAAAGTTTCCCTTGTGTTTAATGCCTCCTCCCTCCTCTATACAGTTTCCTGATGTCTAGTTGGTCCTCCCTCATCTATATAGTTCCCTGGTGTCTAGCAGCCCCCTTCCTCTCCTATACAGTTCTCCTGTGTCTTTTGGCCCCCTTCCTCTTTTATACTGTTTCCTCGTGTTAAGTAGAGATGTCGCGAACCTCCGATTTTCGGTTCGCGAACCGGGTTCGCGAACTTCCGCAGAAGGTTCGGTTCGCGGAAAAATTTGCGAACCGCAATAGACTTCAATGGGGAGGCGAACTTTGAAAAATAGAAAAAATTATGCTGGCCACAAAAGTGATGGAAAAGATGTTTCAAGGGGTCTAACACCTGGAGGGGGGCATGGCGGAGTGGGATACATGACAAAAGTCCTGGTGAAAAATCTGGATGTGACGCAAAGCAGCGTTTTAAGGGCAGAAATCACATTGAATGCTAAATTGGAGGCATAAAGTGCTTTACAACATCTTGCATGTGTATACATCAAACAGGGAGTGTAATTAGAGTACTGCTTCACACTGACACACCAAACTCACTGTGTAACGCACCGCAAACAGCTGTTTGTGTAGTGACGGCCATGCTGGACTACTGCGCAACATGGCGTGATTGCACTTCCTCACTCAGTGATGTCAGGTAATGTGTGACTTCCTTCTCAACTTTCCATGGCATTGTTAAAAAGCTTACGTTTTGTTTTTAATTTACATTTTCTACTTGCTGTGTACTTGTTCAGTACCGCTACAATGAGAATCCTGTGGAGGCGGGCAAGTCTGCCATTGTGACCCCGGGTAATGGCCGGGGAATGAGAGGTTTGAATCCGGTGTGGAGCCTGAGCAACGGCTACCACTACACATCCAAGGAGGGCAGCGGGCAGGCATGCACGCCCGCCCGCCCCGAGGTAGTGACCAAAAATAACAATACAGGAGGAGGACTTTCGAGGCCCTGCTGTGTATTTGAAATGAATGTACTTTAAATCCTTTAACGAGAACCAGTTATGGCGGGCAAAGATGACACCACATTCCTTTCACGAGAATCATATGGAGGCGGGCAAGTCTGTCATTTGTGACCCCGGGTAATGGCCGGGAAATGAGAGATGGAATCCGGTGTGGAGCCTGAGAAACGGCTACCACTACACATCCAAGGAGGGCAGCAGGTAGGCATGCACGCCCGCCCCGAGGTAGTGATCAAAAATAACAATACAGGAGGCGGACTTTCGAGGCCCTGCTGTGTATTTGAAATGAATTAATTTTAAATCCTTTAACGGGAATCCGTTATGGAGGGCAAGTCTGCCATTGTCACCGCGGGGAATGAAGATTGGATTGCGGCCCGAAGTGGGAGCCTGCTGAGACCCATGCTGTAGCTGCCCTGACCGTGCTTTGCAGACCAGGCATCTGTGGTCAGATGGACCCTTGAGCCAGCGGAAGACAAACCAAGTCGAAAGCATTTGCCAAGAATGTTTTACGGAGGGCAAGTTTTTTTGCCCTTTTTTTAAATTTTTTGAAAATGATAGATGGTTGTATTTTTAAATTGTTTGAAAGTTTAGATGGTTGTATTTTTAAATTGTTTGAAAGTTTAGATGGTTGTATTTTTAAATTGTTTAAAAGTGTATCTATTCTTCCTCCCCCCCAGCCACGAACAATACCATGGGAACGTGGAGCAGCAGAAGCCCCCTGTTGCCACGGTTGTTCTCCGCTGCTTGTCTTTTGAGGGGTGCTTCTTTTCCTCAGGTGTTCTTGCCATAGCTGTTTGTGCCTTCTCTCCAGGTGCCTTCGTAAAGCACTTGTCCCTACGTGACAGTTGGCCTTTCCACGGCTCAATTTTTGCTGGCAGAGACAACAGATGGCTTTGCTCCGATCTGAGACACACACGTGAAAAAATTTCCAAACCGCTGAGGCCCCCTGGGGTGATGGCGCTACGGTGGCATCAGCAGCAGCTGACGTTGAAGGGCATGTGTGCTCCCTGGCCATAGCTGGCGATACATGGCACCGGACACTGCCCCCAGCTGTTTCTGAGGACGAGCTCCCTCTGCTTCTATCATGGAGTCGTCTCCTCCTACTCCTCTCTGACTCCTCCTCTGAACTGTCCCCCTGGTCATCTCCTCTACCGGGAACATATGTGCTATCCGTATAATCGTCATCATAATCCTCCTGGCCAGCTGCGCTTTCCTCAGACACCTCCTCAAGTGCACCAACTTCAGGTGGTCCACCATCATCCCCATCCACACACGTTACGTCCATACTATCGCCACCTAACTCAGACGTATGAGGTGGTGTACCTGCGCCTTCTTGTTGTTGTTGCAGTAGTGGCTGGGAATCAGTGATTTCACCACCACCACCAAATAACTCCTGCGAAGTGTCAAATGCAGCGGATGTGGTGCTTGTTGTAGCGCTGGTGGCTGCGGGAGATGAGGTGTTCTGTGTTAAATACTCAATCACCTCCTCACGATTTTGGGAAGTGATGGCACGTGCCTTCTTCTGAGCACTGTATTTTGGGGCAGGTCCGCATGAAATCACAGCAACACCACCTTGCACAGCCACAGACCTGCCGGTGCCTGGTGGCCTTCCTCTGGGTCTGCCTCTACCTCTTCCTCTACCTGGTTTGTCCATTTTGTCCATCTCGGGGGTATGCTAGCTATATGCAGTGAGGTGGGTTCTCACTCAACACAACAGGTAGTTAGATGCAGTGAGCTGGGTTCACTCAACAGTAAAGGTACTTAAGATGCAGTGAGGTGGGTTCTCACTCAACACAACAGGTAGTTAGATGCAGTGAGGTGGCCAGGTGGGTTCACACTCAACACAACAGGTAGTTAGATGCAGTGATCTGGGTTCACTGAACAGTATACAGTAAAGGTACTTAAGATGCAGTGAGGTGGGTTCTCACTCAACACAACAGGTAGTTAGACTTAGATGCAGTGAGCTGGGTTCACTCAACACAATGCTAGGTATATGCAGTGATGAGGTGGGTTAAGTAAACACAACAGGTACTGGGTAGTTAGATGCAGTGAGCTGGGTTCACTCAACACAAAGCTAGGTATATGCAGTGATGAGGTGGGTTAAGTAAACACAACAGGTACTGGGGTATATGCAGTACTGGGTAGTACAATGTGCAGCTCCCTGTCACACACACAGGCAGTCAGTCACTGAATGTGCTGGGCTGCTGGCAGTGGCACACACACTATCAATTAGCAAGGCTGTGCATGCAACAAAAGTGTCAGAAAAAAAAAATGTACAGGTTGAGCTCTGAAAAGAGCTGTTGCTGGGTGCTTTAAAAGCAATATTAATCAGTCAGGAACAAGCAAAGCAGCCTAGAACCTAACTAATCTGTCCCTAAGAGAAAAAGTCTGCAGCAGCTGTCCCTTTCCTCTCTCTAGCAGGCACACGAGTGACTGTAATGGCCGCCGGAGGCTGCCTTATATAAGGGGGGGTGGGGCTCCAGGGCTTACTGTAGCCTGAATGGCTACAATGTGCCTGCTGACTGTGATGCAGAGGGTCAAAGTTGACCCTCATAGTGCATTATGGGGCGAATCGAACTTCCGGAAAAGTTCGCCTGGCGAAGGCGAACGCGAACCCCCAATGTTCGCCTGGAACCGTTCGCCGGCGAACCGTTCGGTACACCTCTAGTGTTAAGTGATCACAGGGCGGCTGCAGAGTGCTGGTAGAAGCCCCAGGTAAGTTAAACTGGCTTTTTTTTTAACGACTTTAGGTTTCCTTTAAAGTGAACCTCCAGACTAAAAATCTACTCAGCAAAACTGAAAATGCTTAATATTTCATTAACAGTTTCACAGCATCAGAACTTTGTTTTTCTTACCAAAGCATAAATTTTTGCTGTATTTTTATCTAAGCTCCACCCATCAAAGAAAAAAAGCCCAGGCTTTTTTCCCTGATGCTGTGCAGAGTATGATGTAGGATTTGCTATGTTGTTATTCACATTGCCTAGCAACTGGGAGGGGTGATCAGCACACAGGACAGTTGGAACTGTGTCTCATACTCCCAGTCACCTCATAACAACCAAAAAGATGGCTGCCATTATGAAATCAAACATTTGCCTGTTCTTTTAAAACAGGGTGGGTAAGAGATTATATTACCTATCTATTTTAAATAACATAAGTAATGTAACTTAATGACAGTATGTTTTTTTAGGCTGAAGTTCCCCTTTAAGCAATAAAAAAGCAGTCATGTTGCACTAGGTCATACAAGTCAAACTCCGGCCTGGTGGCCAAATCTGGCCCTCAGAGCCATTACATTTGCCCCTCGAATAGTTTCCCCACTTAGCATTATGTTTGTCCCACTCTAGACCCCCAGGAAAGCTATATTGGAGGTGAAGCCCTAAAACACCAGGGAAGCCATATGAGGTAGGTGGGGGAAAGCACTAAATACTAGGGAAATGTATAGAGGAGGGTGGGGGGCCTCTAGACACCAGGAAACTGTATAGGAGTTGGAGGGGGCCATTAGACACCAGGGAACTTTATAATGGCGGAAGGTGGCCAGTAGACATAGAGGTTGGCCTGTGACCAGATCCCAGTGTACAATTTCGGCCCTCTTTGTATTTGAGTTTGACCCCCCTGCTCTAGGTCCAGGAGGTAGAAATGACTTATTTACTCTTGCTCTCTGCCTCCTTTGATTCCAGAAGGGGATTCCTCTGCTAGGAAAAAAATTCCACTTCTGCTATCACAGATATCACACTGCTGTGCTGATGATGATCAGGCCTGTGCTGCTTTGCAATCAAGCAGTGGTCCTATATTGTGCAGGAAGCCTGGCGTGCTTCAGCTTAGGCCAGGACAGCCACACCGCCATTCAATCAATCACAGCGGGACTAATCAGCTCTTATTTACACCACTGAAATCTTAAAAAGGCAGATATTTGGTACAGGCACAGCGTCTGAGTCACATGATGCCTTTTATTCAAGGCAACAAGCGGCAAAAAAATCTCTAATAATGTCCCCCGGGGAAGCGAGTAAATTAACATTGGTGACACTTAGTAACCTACAAACTACTTTCATTGATTATTTTAATTTTGTGCCTGACACAAAGTGTTGAAGTCGTACTCCTGTGGCGCAGTCCCTTCCCCGCAGTCCTGTCAGCAGCAGTAACTGTTGGAGAGGAACTGCCTCCCATTCACATGGACTTAATGACTCCGAGTGGAACGCCTTGCACACCGTCAAATCAGCATCACTAATTGGATGGGATGTCTGTAGTGGAGGCAGTTTTAAACTCCCAGGAGCAGCAGCTGTGGCCTATAGTGCCAGGATTACTCCCAGGGCCTGCTGCAGCAGCTGTACATTAAAGCACACGTTTCAGGTATGCCTGGATGTGCTTTTTATTTTCTTTATATTAAAGAGGTGCTGTGGTGACCTATAGTACAATGTAGTACCTTATTCAGCCCACTTTTATGGTAATGTTCCTGGGAATCCCTTCCTATATCTATATATTGTTGTATTTTGGTATGTAGCTCCACCCTCCCTGTGAAGCTTAGTCTAGGCTGATTAGCTATGCCTAATCCCCCTCCCTCCCCCCCCCCCCCCCCCGAGCATTCTGGGAGACCATGTATTTTGTACTGGCTTTAGGCCTCTCAATAAACAAAATTCCGCAGAGATCACTTGACAGGACTGTGTCCATGTAATGCAAGTCCCACTCCACTCAACCTCTGGATGTATGTTCCTCTTACCAAGGAGTCAAACTAGGAGCCCCCGACCGTTGGAGGCAACGCAATCCAACAGCAAAGTAGACCTGAGACTGGATTTTAATGCTTTTTAAATACCAAAGCTTACAGATAGCATGATGTTTCAGTCATCAGACCTGTGTAATAATGCTCCGATGCTATCTGTAAAGCTGAATACTAACCTGATAATGGATCGGGGAACCTCACAGCTACGCTTCCCGACGAACGAGGTTCCCTGATCCCACTTCCTGTCCGCAGGAACATGCAACGTCTTGTGACTGGCATGAGCGAGAGTTCAAACGATTGTGGCTCAGGAGTTGTCGGTGATCTTTAAGATCAGATCCATCATGGCGGTTGTTATCGCCTTGCGAGATTGTGGAAACGATTGCTCGTTGTGTAACCCGTATGAACCATAAGTACCATGCTCTGGCTGAGTGGAATCCACCAGACACTGACTCAGATGAGATTATCAAAGATTTATTCGCAACCGAACAGTGGTCATGGTAGTTGCAATCAACCTACAACACTTCAATGTCACAACACACCTCCCTTGCACATCAAAGGTCAATAATACACAATGTATAGTCTTCACAGCCGGTGCATTGGTAAAACCTGCGGAAAGAAATGGTTAGTTACATACAAATTATAGTGAGCTACAATAGGTTTTCTTGTACAACAATCAACCACTTTATAGCATATACAGATCACAGTACCGTTGTTGGGCGTGGGCTGGGGAAAGGGCTGGTCCAATACCTAATCAGTTCTCAGTCCCTTGCAGCCAAGTCCAAGCTATATTTCTTAGCAAAACCTTGGGGGAACTCGTGACAGTTCGCAATATGGTACTGACCAGATGACAGTTCATTGGTTGGTCCAATCAGGACAACCACCTTGCTCCAAGATCTTTTAGACTCTTTAGGTTGTATTTGTAGCACTCAATACACTTTACCCTTAATACCTCCCCTCTGGATTGGGCCTCCCAAAACAACAAACAAAATAAAAAATAAATCAAATAACCAAAAAGGGTTAAAGCAAAATAAAGATAAATGAAATAAAATATAAAGTGACCGATACATCCCTCTATACCATCATCGCCACCCTCCTACAATAAAACTCTCTTTAAGTGCACTTTGACTTTAAGGCTGAATAAGCTCTGAACTTTGCAACGTTGCAACAATTGTATTCCAACTTAGTTGACTCTGTATCTTGATCAGGTATCACCTGGTTTCTCCTGCAGTATGCTTTAATATCACAAGACGCAATAAAACGCCTCCTCTTCCACTTAGCTTTGTAATACTGACAGGTTCTCTTTAGATATCACACTTTTTGTAATTATGCAGAGCACATCAACATATGAAGTTTAACTCTTGACTTGAAACGGACTTGACAGGAATAATGTCTCCATGTAACAGGACCATATGCAAGCGGGGGCTGTGTCAGCTCAGCAGGGTACTCTATGGAGGCTATGAATGTCTCTCAGTGACAGCAGGGCCTGGACTTTTTATAATCAATAGCAACTTGTCTCACTTTATATCAGCAGCTTTCTTCTGCATAAACAACTGTATTCTCAGCACAATGTCTCTGTGACTGTACAGCGCTCTCACATAGGCAGTCTTTAGCAATAGCACTCAGGGACAGAATTTGGGCCTCTCCAGGTTCTAGATAGGTCGCTATCATCAGCAAGCTTACGCTGGACACTGGCTACTAACTGTACACACTTTATGGCTTAGATTTGGCTCTCAGGCCTATATTCATCTGACTGCGAATGTCTTTAGGTCAGGGTTGGTCCAGGTCTGCCGCCTCCGGGTAGTCTCCGGCCCACTGCCGTTGTCCTTACTGCTCGACTGTGTCTTTCACTGGGTGGCCACCGGGTCCCCCTAACTTCCGGATGACTGCTATGGCTTTTCTCTGCGCTGGTCTGGCCTCCCACCTTGCTTCGCATCGATCGCTCCTGCTCCAAGTCCTCTCTCCTCCACGCTCTCTCCGGCTCTCCTCTGGCTCACACTAGTTCCCTCCGGTTACACCCTTCTAGACCCTGCCCACTGCGCCTGCACTTTCTCTCTGACCGGCCGTGCGGGGCTCTGGAAAGTCCCAGCAAATTCCCTAGTTTGCATACTGCGGTCACTTACCAACTGGTTATGCGTCCTTTCTAGCGCTTACTTTCCCTTCTCATGCGCCATTTTAGCTCTAGCTGCTTGATACTTAGTTTTAAAGGTGCCACAAACATAGGAATGCTTTAGTATTCTGGAACCCCGCTTTGGGGGGGGGGGGGGGGGGGGAGGGGGGTTACAGTTGCTCACAGAGGCGGCAGAATCACGGACAAAATCATGAGGTGGGTACAGGCCTTAAACTGTAGGATTAAAGATGTGCTACATTTCATAATGTAAATCAGGCTGAGAAACTATTTTACAATGGATAAACTCTAAATAGATAATCTATAAATGAATATTGTAAAAAAAAGAAGTAATTTTATTATGTTATTTTCATTACAATTCCTCTTTAAAATTAAATTCCACTTTTGTAAAAAAAATTTACTTAGAAGAGGAACCGTAACCGGCATATAGTAACATGTAGTAAATGATTCAGGATACCCAATTTAAAGATAATTTTCCGGTTTTCAGCATCAGAAAGACTTCCTATATCTATATATAGGCATATTGGTATGTAGCCCCACCCTCCCTGTGATGTTTAGCCTAGGCTATGATGTCACAGCATTCTGCCACAATGCACTCTGGGAGAATAGGTGTTTTTGCTCACTTTCATTTCACAGTGATTAACCTTGCCAGCAGCAAAGATATCATCATCTGTAATTGATTGAAAATTGACCAATTAAAGAGAATCTGTACTCTAAAATTCTTACAATAAAAAGCATACCATTCTAATCATTATGTTCTCCTGGGCTCCTCTTTGCAGTTTCTGCCACTCCCTGCTGCAATCCTGGCTTGTAATAGCCAGTTTTAGGCAGTGTTTACAAACAAAAAACATGGCTGCTAACCAGCATGTGATAGGCTGAGAGAAGCTCAGTCTGTGACTCATACAGAGCCTTGAGGGGGCGTGGAGAGGGTGTGTATAACTTCTACCTATCACAGCAGACCAGCGCATTCCTGCCTGAGCTGGCAAAGGAAAGAAGATTAGATTATATAACAGAGATAATACAGCCACTGTGCAACTAGGAAAGGCTGCAGTAAGACAGAGCACATTAGAACAGGTATAGGAACTTGTAGGATAGAAGAAATAAGGCTGAACATTTTTTTTACAGAGTCTCTTTAAAGCAAATCTGAAGTGAGAGAACTCACTTTTTAGGTTTGATATTTACCTAGGAAGAGGGAAGGCTCTGGATAGTATAGATCACGGGTGGGCAAACTACAGCCCGAAGACTGGGTACTGCCCGCATGGCCATTTCATCTGGCTCGCTAATGCAGGGCTGGATTGTGTGCCCCCTGAGGAGGTGAACTGATGTGCCAGTTTACTGTCCACAGCAAATCTACTCCAACCTCTGAGGTTCTGTATTAGGGCTATGGGAAAAAAATCCGGAGCCCAGCACAAGGGGCAAACCCAGGATTTTCAAGGGGGTGAGGGGGTGGGGGGGGATTCCTGAAAGGTCTCCCTCAGCCACGCACAATATAGTATAATAATATGGTAGGACATCATGGAATTTCCTGTCCAACCGACAATGGGATTGATCAGGAGCAGTTTGGATACAGATAATAATGAGGACAGCTGACATGTTAATGAAGGGGAAAGTGAAGCATTCACACAGCAGGGCACAGGGCTGTGCTCATATCTGACGCTGTTATGTTCTCCAGAGCTGCTCCATGCTCTGTACACACACTGCTGTTCCATGCTTTGTACACATGCTGCTGCTCCATCCAAAGTCAACTGTAGCAGGGAAAGAAAGGGGGCGGTGCTGTGAGCTGCAGGATACCTGCAGATATTCTGATGTCTCAGCTTCTGCCTCTCACCAGACACTGCACCGCCCTGGTCTGAGGGAGGATTCTGGGCAGCTGTAATGCCCCCCTTCTTTTGCCTAGGAGCACTGTAGTCTATTTGTGTCGCCAGAAGCCATTTTCCTGTAGCCCTGTTCTGCCTTGACTGCACAGGAGAGTGATGCTGGGGGCCGAGAGAGGTGTGGAAATCGGTTGTCTTGCTCCTGCAGCTGCGCTTCCTGTTTATTAGTTCAGTTTTGCTGACCAGGCAGCTGTCCAAACTCCTCTCCCTATCTTTTCCTCACCAACATCATGAGGTAATCAAAGGGGATTTGTAAGGGAGCAGCAGTCAGCCTCCTCCCCCTATGTGTATAGATCACCTGCCTTCACCCACCTACCTGTGATGAGAGATGAACTCTTTTTGGACAGCACTGCACCTACAGTAGTCTCCTAATGCTAACAATTTGCTGAACTGTAGTGCTTGAAACAAATATCTCTCAATAGCATAGGGAAGAAATGGTGATTGAGCTGTTTTACTAGCTGGGAACACCCAAACTGCTATTTCTACAAGGATCTCCGAGTCAAATGAATGGCTTCTACTAAATATGGCTTTTCTAGAACTAACTGCTAACTGTGTAAACTCTGGCATTGTCCCCATTTACCTTTACTAACTCTAAAAAAACAGGGAGTGTGAACCAGGAGTTTTAAAAAACAGGGTACTATTGCAAATAACACTCCCAGAAAACTTTTTCTGGGTGTTTTGTAGAAGCTGAACATGTTTTGTAAGGTAACCTGGAGTTTGTATCTAAGGTTACTGACCAGTTGCATATCTATAGAGCCATGGGCCCCACTGCCAAGTGGCCACTGGAGGCCATCTAGTAACAACAACATACATTTGTAAAATGCTGTTCTCCCATAAGACCCAAAGCGCATAAGCTTGTCTGAGATCAGTACATAGTTGCGGTTTGTAACGTTACAGGGGAAAAAGTTACACGTATCACAAATGCCACAGGTGGCTTCTCAGTTTTGAATGAAACACCTCCAGAGTTGGAGTTGTCTATATTGGGAAGGTGTTCCAAAAGGTAGGGGCAGCATGACAGAAGGCTCTGGCTCCAGAACTTTTGAGTTAGAAGTGGACACGCTTTTAGATCCTCTGTGATCTCAGGCTGTGGAAGGTATTGCATTAACAAAATGAGAGGCTGATCTAGTGCTATAATTGTGGAGCTCCTGTAGTGCTCAGAAAAGGATTAGGAACATGACAAAGTAACTTCTGGTACCAGCACTTACATTTACAAATGTTGCATACCATTGACAGGCCCCCTTTGTTCTAACTCCGATGCCAAATTCGGCACAGCGCCATCTCCGTTTGTGGAAGCACGGGCCCCCACTCCCATTACTGCTGACAAATATAAGCCAGCAGGATAATCTGTCACTCGTGATAGACACCAAACCGGTTTCGAGGACTCTCATATCACTGATCAATTATTACAAATGATTGTCCTTTGGCTCTCCAGACAAATGTCCTATTGCGACTGCCTCGCGCCGTCTCTAATTACTCCCCTGACACCCGACCTTCTCCGTGGACGGGAAGTGAAACTTTGTCTACCCTGTTGTTTGAAAACTTCTCCTTCCCTGCTTCCCCTGATTATCGGAAAAGATTTACTGGAATCAGCCTGTCTGAATGATGAAACTGAGGAAGCTTTTAACAGGCACCTATATCACTGTAATGCTACTAATATGTAGAAAAAGCTCCGTCTGCTCTTTTATTACGTCAAAGACAGACAGACTATTAATTTGAAAAGCTTTCTCTAAAACCCAAATGATGGATTGCAATCATAAATGCAGCACTCAGAATAGATTCTTTTATTTTTTTTTGTTGAAATCATGATTCTGGAGGTAATAATTACTTGTAAATAGCAGGATGTTGATGAACTGTCCACAGCTCGCTCAGGAAATTCTAGAACATCAGAAATGATCTGGGGCGACGCCGAGACATTGCGATTTTTGAAGGAAGTTTAAAGGGGAAGATGTCATTCTTCTCTTCGTAAAGCCGGGATGAGTTCAGGCAGATTATTTTTTCAATTTTTTTTGTACATTTGCCGGCATGTATAAAACCAGCCAGAGGATATTACTCAGAGTGACTACCGACAGATGGAGATGAGGCTAACAGGGTGTAGATGCGGCCAATTAGGACTTAAAAAAAGTGAAAAGGTCTCCGTAGGGAATTATCGTAAAGGAGGCTCTTCCAATGTGCCTGAATGGTAACATTTTACTGTGCAAATCAGATGAAAACTACGTTTTTTTTTTAAAAATACAGTGATAACATGAAACTAGCATTACCAGGAGGAATTAATCCTAAATCCAATGGTTGTTAAATTATTTCAATTGGGGTGGATGTTTCCAGTGAACATACAACTAGAGGGAATTTTATGATGGTAAATGATTGGCAAAGCAATGATAGTCCTAGACCAGGGGTCAGTGTTGGCAACTCATCCCTTTAATTACTGACACATCTAAGTTATACAGGTTCTGGGGCTACTTACACATAATCAGTGCCTTAACTGCATCTACCTAGCCACGAAATCTGTATAATTCATATGTGTCAGTAATTAAAGGGATGAGTTGGCAACACTGCCAGGGGTGTCATACTCAAAGTCAAAGTGGGTCAAAATTGAACATTGGAACCAAGTCACAGGCAAACCTCAATGTCTAGTGACCACCTCCTACCCTTATAAAGTTCCCTGGTGTGTAATGTGCCCCTCCTCCCCATACAGTTAACTGGTGTCCAGCAGCCCCCTCCCTCCCCCATACAGTTTCCTGGCGTCTAGTGGCCCACCTCTCTCCCCTATATATTTCCCTTGTGTCTAGTGGTCCTTCCCCATTAGTTTTCTGGTGCCTAGTGCCCCCTCCCCTCTCCTACACTGTTTATGGATGTCTAATGCCCCCTTCCCCTATACCGTTCCCTGGTGTCTAGTACTTCCCCCTTCCCAGACCCATATGGCTTCCCTAGAGATCTAGGACTTCACCTCCAGTATTATCTCCATGGTGGTTTAGCGTGGCCAAATTTGATGGCTCTCCAAGCCAGAGTTCGACATGTATGTCATAGACAAAAAAAATGTACTCTTTTGTAAATAAATCCTTGTAAATATATAGCAGTGTATCTCGCCACTAAGACAACTTGTAAGAGGCACCCAAAGTATATGTTAAAGTGAAGGTCAGAGGTGAATAAAAATCAAAAATCTAATTACCTCGGGCTACCTCCAGCCCCTTGCAGCCGTCTTGTGCCCTCGCTGCAGCTCCGCTCCCCGCCAGTGGCCTTGGGTCCCCTCCGGTACAAAATGCCTGCTGCGCTCCAGTATGCAGCTCATGGAGTCACACTGATGTTCTCCAGACTGTACTGCGCAGTAGAGTTGGACCGAACCTCCGATTTTAGGTTCGCGAACCTGGTTCGCGAACTTCCGCGGAAGGTTCGGTTCGCGTTAAAGTTCGCGAACCGCAATAGACTTCAATGGGGATGCGAACTTTGAAAAAAAAAAAATAATTATGCTGGCCACAAAAGTGATGGAAAAGATGTTTCAAGGGGTCTAACACCTGGAGGGGGGCATGGCGGAGTGGGATACATGCCAAAAGTCCCCGGGAAAAATCTGGATTTGACGCAAAGCAGCGTTTTAAGGGCAGAAATCACATTGAATGCTAAATGACAGGCCTAAAGTGCTTTCAAACATCTTGCATGTGTATACATCAATCAGGTAGTGTAATTAAGGTACTGCTTCACACTGACACACCAAACTTACCGTGTAACGCACCGCAAACAGCTGTTTGTGTAGTGACGGCCGTGCTGGACTGGTGCGCACCATGGCGAGAGTGCAGGTTTTGGTGGCTTTACAGCCCATATGGTCGCCTGGCTGATGTAGCTGAATGACAGAACAGTAACTGTCCAGCTGATCAAATTTGGTCTGACCACAATGAGGCAACGACCTTATTATCGTGGGTGTGCCCCCCGAGACACTCATCTAGGCACACTTCATTGTGATACGCAAGCCCCTTCACCACGGCAAGGTAATGATCACGAAGGGGAATGGGCGCATGTACATGCCTTTTCTTTTGTTGTTGGAGCTGCCCGCAGTGCAGCCAGAAAAATTAGGCAGTCATGTACACGCACCAGAAAAATTATTACAGCGGCCGCTGCTAGCAGCGGCCTAAAAAATTCAGCAATCCGCCTGGAGTCCCGGACCCTGTTGGTGGTGGCGGAGAAGGTAGTCAAGCGGCCTGCAGGCAGACATGCTGTGTGGAGGGACTGGGAGCGACTTAGTCTTCTTGGGGCAGGCCAGGCAGCCAGTCACACGGTGTGCAGGCAGAGATGCTGTGTGTGCGGGGACTGACTTAGTCTTGGGGCGGGCAGCAGCCCTCCGGGATCCATGCCTCATTCATTTTGATAAAGGTGAGGTACTTAACACTTTTGTGACTTAGGCGACTTCTCTTCTCTGTGACAATGCCTCCAGCTGCGCTGAAGGTCCTTTCTGACAGGACGCTTGCGGCAGGGCAGGAGAGAAGTTGGATGGCAAATTGGGACAGCTCTGGCCACAGGTCAAGCCTGCGCACCCAGTAGTTCAAGGGTTCCTCATCGCTGTTCACAGCAGTGTCTACATCCACACTTAAGGCCAGGTAGTCGGCTACCTGCCGTTCCAGGCGTTGGTGGAGGGTGGATCCGGAAGGGCTACGGCGAGGCGTTGGACTAAAGAACGTCCGCATGTCCGACATCACCATGAGATCGCTGGAGCGTCCTGTCTTTGACTGCGTGGACACGGGAGGAGGATTAGTGGCAGTGGTACCTTGCTGGCGTTGTGCCGTCACATCACCCTTTAAGGCATTGTAAAGCATAGTTGACAGCTGGTTCTGCATGTGCTGCATCCTTTCCACCTTCCGGTGAGTTGGTAACAGGTCCGCCACTTTGTGCCTGTACCGAGGGTCTAGTAGTGTGGCCACCCAGTACAGCTCATTCCCCTTGAGGTTTTTTATACGGGGGTCCCTCAACAGGCAGGACAGCATAAAAGACGACATCTGCACAAAGTCGGATCCAGTACCCTCCATCTCCTCTTGCTCTTCCTCAGTGACGTCAGGTAAGTCAACCTCCTCCCCCCAGCCGCGAAGAATACCACGGGAAGGTTGAGCAGCACAAGCCCCTTGCGATACCTGCTGAGGTTGTTCTCCTGCCGCTGTCCCCTCCTCCTCCTCCTCCTCCTCCCCCAAAGAAACACCTTGCTCATCATCCTCTGAGTCTGACTCATCTTCTGCACACGACTTCTCTTCTTCCTCCTCCTCCCCCCTCTGTGCTGCCGCAGGTGTTGAGGAAACAGCTGGGTCTGATGAAAATTGGTCCCATGCCTGTTCCTGCCGTAACGGTTCCTGGTCACGCTCATTCACAGCTTCATCC
The DNA here is from genome assembly GCF_040937935.1 of Hyperolius riggenbachi. Classification (NCBI taxonomy): domain Eukaryota; kingdom Metazoa; phylum Chordata; class Amphibia; order Anura; family Hyperoliidae; genus Hyperolius; species Hyperolius riggenbachi. Next base: position 195,776,736 of record NC_090657.1, read on the forward strand.
GCCACTCTACGCACAGCACGCTCCAAGAAGTAAGCTTAGGGAATTAAGTCGCTGATGGTGCCCTCACTGCGGCTCACCAGGTTGGTCACCTCCTCAAACGGCCGCATGAGCCTGCATGCATTTTCCATCAGTGTCCAGTTGTCGGGCCAGAACATCCCCATCTTCCCAGACTGTTTCATTCTACTGTAGTTGTAGAGGTAGTGGGTCACGGCTTTCTTCTGTTCTAGCAGGCGGGAGAACATGAGCAGGGTCGAGTTCCAGCGAGTCGGGCTATCGCAAATGAGGCGTCTCACCGGCATGTTGTTTTTGCGCTGAATTTCCGCAAAGCGTGCCATGGCTGTGTAAGACCGCCTCAAATGCCCACAGAACTTCCTGGCCTGCTTCAGGACATTCGCTAAGCCAGGGTACTTTGCCACAAATCTTTGAACCACTAGATTCATGACATGTGCCATGCAGGGTATGTGTGTCAGCTTCCCCATATGCAAAGCGGCAAGCAGATTGCTGCCGTTGTCGCACACCACGTTGCCTATCTCCAGGTGGTGCGGGGTCAGCCACTCATCCACCTGTTTCTTAAGAGCAGCCAGGAGAGCTGCTCCAGTGTGACTCTCCGCTTTGAGACAAGACATGTCTAAGATGGCGTGACAGCGTCGTACCTGGCATGCAGCATAGGCCCTGCGGAGCTGGGGCTGTGTAGCTGGAGAGGAGAACTGCCACTCAGCCAAGGAGGAGGAGGACAGCGAAGAGCATGTAGCAGGAGGAGAGGAGGTGGCAGGAGGCCTGCCTGCAAGCCGTGGAGGTGTCACAATTTGGTCCGCTGCGCCCTGCTTGCCATCGTTCACCACCAGGTTCACCCAATGGGCTGTGTAGGTAATGTAGCGGCCCTGCCCGTGCTTGGCAGACCAGGCATCCGTGGTCAGGTGTACCCTTGACCCAACGCTCTTCGCAAGAGATGACACCACTTGCCTTTCAACTTCACGGTGCAGTTGGGGTATGGCCTTTCTCGAAAAATAAGTGCGGCCTGGCATCTTCCACTGCGGTGTTCCGATGGCCACAAATTTACGGAAGGCCTCAGAGTCCACCAGCCGGTATGGTAACAGCTGCCGAGCTAACAGTTCCGCCACGCCAGCTGTCAGACGCCGGGCAAGGGGGTGACTAGCCGAAATTGGCTTCTTCCACTCAAACATTTCCTTCACGGACACCTGACTGCTGCTGTGGGCAGAGGAGCAGGAACCGCTCAAGGGCAGAGGCGGAGTGGAGGAGGGTGCCTGTGAAGGTGCAAGGGAGAAAGCGGCAGAAGCAGATAATGCACCTGATGGAGGAGGAAGAGGAGAAGGAGGGTGGCTTTGCTTTTGTGTGCTGCTGCTGCTTTTGCTCAGGTGGCCATCCCATTGCTGTTTGTGCCTTTTCTCCAGGTGCCTTCGTAAGGCACTTGTCCCTACGTGAGTGTTGGCCTTTCCACGGCTCAATTTTTGTTGGCAGAGCGAACAGATGGCTTTGGTCCGATCTGAGGCACACACATTAAAACATTTCCACACCGCTGAGCCACCCTGGGATGTGGGCACTATGGGGACCTCAGCAGCTGATGCTGAAGGGCAAGTCGGCTGGCTGTACATAGGTGGCGATACATGGTGCCGGACACTGCCACCAGCTGTTTCTGACGAAGAGCTGCCCCAGCTTCTTTCAGCAACTTCTCTCCTGCTACTACTCTCTGACTCCACCTCTGAACTGTCCCCCTCTTCATCTCCTCTGGGAACATACAGAGGATCCTTATTATCGTCATCATCGTAATCATCCTGCCCAGCTTCGCTTGCCTCAGACAAATCCAAACATGCACCATCAGTAGGTCCTTCATCCTCCTTACACGTTACATCTATAATGTTGCCGCGTAACTCAGACAAATGAGCTGGTGAAAATTCATCTGGCTGTAACAACAATGGCTGTGCATCAGTGATTTCACCACTAAATAATTCTTGCGAAGTGTCAAATGCAGCGGAAGTGGTGCTAGTAGTAGCGCTGGTGGCTGAGCAAGATGAGGTGTTCTGTGTCGCTAAATACTCAACCACGTCCTGACAATCTTGGGAGGTGATGGGACGTGCCTTCTTCCGAGCACTGTACTGTGGGTCAGGTCCACACGAAATTACATTTACACGACCTCGCGCAGACCTGCCGGGTGGCCTTCCTCTGGCTCTGGCACTACCTCTTCCTCTACCTGTTTTGTCCATATCGGGTATGCACGGAGTGGTATATCACACTGTGTGCACTCACGTAGGTAGGTGGGTTCACTTAACTGCACAGGTATGCGCACTGATGCGGTGGGTTCACTGAACAGGTATGCAGTGGCGGGTCCACTGAACAGAACAGGTATGCAGTGGCAGGTTCACTGAACACAACAGGTATGCAGTGGCGGGTTCACTGAACAGGTATACAGTGGCGGGTCCACTGAACAGAACAGGTATGCAGTGGCGGGTTCACTAAACAGAACAGGTATACAGTGGCGGGTTCACAGAACAGGTATGCAGTGGCGGGTCCACTGAACAGAACAGGTATGCAGTGGCAGGTTCACTGAACACAACAGGTATGCAGTGGCGGGTTCACTGAACAGGTATACAGTGGCGGGTCCACTGAACAGAACAGGTATGCAGTGGTGGGTTCACAGCACAGGTATGCAGTGGTGGGTTCACTAAACAGAACAGGTATACAGTGGCGGGTTCACAGAACAGGTATGCAGTGGCAGGTCCACTGAACAGAACAGGTATGCAGTGGCGGGTTCACTAAACAGAACAGGTATACAGTGGCGGGTTCACAGCACAGGTATACAGTGGCGGGTCCACTGAACAGAACAGGTATGCAGTGGCAGGTTCACTGAACACAACAGGTATGCAGTGGCGGGTTCACTGAACAGGTATACAGTGGCGGGTCCACTGAACAGAACAGGTATGCAGTGGTGGGTTCACAGCACAGGTATACAGTGGCGGGTCCACTGAACAGAACAGGTATGCAGTGGCAGGTTCACTGAACACAACAGGTATGCAGTGGCGGGTTCACTGAACAGGTATACAGTGGCGGGTCCACTGAACAGAACAGGTATGCAGTGGTGGGTTCACAGCACAGGTATGCAGTGGTGGGTTCACTAAACAGAACAGGTATACAGTGGCGGGTTCACAGAACAGGTATGCAGTGGCGGGTCCACTGAACAGAACAGGTATGCAGTGGCGGGTTCACTAAACAGAACAGGTATACAGTGGCGGGTTCACAGAACAGGTATGCAGTGGCGGGTCCACTGAACAGAACAGGTATGCAGTGGCAGGTTCACTGAACACAACAGGTATGCAGTGGCGGGTTCACTGAACAGGTATACAGTGGCGGGTCCACTGAACAGAACAGGTATGCAGTGGCGGGTTCACTAAACAGAACAGGTATACAGTGGCGGGTTCACAGAACAGGTATGCAGTGGCGGGTCCACTGAACACAACAGGTATGCAGTGGCGGGTTCACTAAACAGAACAAGTATGCAGTGGTGGGTTCACAGAACAGGTATGCAGTGGTGGGTTCACAGCACAGGTATGCAGTGGTGGGTTCAATGAACAGGTATACAGTGGCGGGTCCACTGAACAGAACAGGTATGCAGTGGTGGGTTCACAGCACAGGTATACAGTGGCGGGTCCACTGAACAGAACAGGTATGCAGTGGCGGGTTCACTGAACAGAACAGGTATGCAGTGGCGGGTTCACTGAACAGGTATGCAGTGGTGGGTTCACAGAACAGGTATGCAGTGGTGGGTTCACAGCACAGGTATGCAGTGGTGGGTTCAATGAACAGGTATACAGTGGCGGGTCCACTGAACAGAACAGGTATGCAGTGGTGGGTTCACAGCACAGGTATGCAGTGGTGGGTTCACAGCACAGGTATGCAGTGGTGGGTTCACAGCACAGGTATGCAGTGGTGGGTTCACAGCACAGGTATGCAGTGGTGGGTTCACAGCACAGGTATGCAGCCAGACAGGAACAAGTTAAGCCTAACTAATCTTTCCCTGAGAGACAGTCTGCAGCAGCTCGCCCTACTCTCACTAACGCAGGCAGCACACGAGTGACCGTAATGGCCGCCGCTGCCTGCCTTATATAAGGGGGGGTGGGGCTCCAGGGGCTAGTGTAGCCTAATTGGCTACACTGGGCCTGCTGACTGTGATGTAGAGGGTCAAAGTTGACCCTCCATGTGCATTATGGGGCGAACCGAACTTCCGCAAAGGTTCGCCTGCGGGACGCGAACGCGAACCACGGAAGTTCGCATGGAACCGTTCGCAGGCGAACCGTTCGGCCCAACTCTACTGCGCAGGCGCAGTAGTTCTGTGGCACTTAAGTCATGAGGTATATGAGTGATTACATCTTATCTCTATCAATGAACAAACCACATGGGTAGAAATAATTTTAATGATGCACAAAAAAGACAACGTGTTTCACGGGTACTGGCCCGCTTCCTCTGGTCCATAAAAAGTCAGTAGCTGTAGCAAATGTGGGCGCCTCTTTTAACGGGAATGGGTAATTTCCCATAGGCTTTGTCGGTGGTTGCAGGAGTGCAACCCACCCTTGTGAGTATATTCTATTACTCTACTCCAGGGATGCTGGACTCCAGTCCTCAAGGGCCGGAGATCCTCACACATTTTTGGCACAGCTCAGTTTTATGGATGGGACTGAATCAGGAAAGGTGTGGATCCTTAAGTAAAACACATGCTATTTCTCTGTCCATCCTGAACACTGGCATGGATATGGCCCTCGAGGACTGGAGTTGGGCATCCCTGCTCTACTCTTACCAAATTACCTAACAATACTGCACCATTGGGCTCCTGCTCTCTCATTACAGAACCTTGGTGGTTGGAAGTACAGCCACCAGAAAATTCTATAGCCACTAAGAACCACTTGTAAATTAAAGCTATTTTACCCCGACCAACACAATTCCATGCATACCCCTTGTCTGCACATTTCCAGCTTTTAAGAGGATCAGGTCCAGATTCAGATCCCAAGGGCCAATAGGCTCTACATACCGGACTCCTTAACCTTCCTGGCGTTCTGGACGGCTCGTCCAGAGACGCCGGAGGTCACTGCTCAGGCCCCGCTGAGCCGATTTGAATAATTTTTTTTTTAAACACTCAGCAAGCAAAGTCCTACCTGATCACCGCCGATCCACCGCTACCCGCCGCGATACAGGCCCCTCCGAGACCCTGTGCGCGCTGCCTGGCCAATCAGTGGCAGGCAGCGCTGAGGGGTGGATCGGGACTCCCTGTGACGTCACGACGTTCGTCGCCATGGCGATGGGGGAAGCCCTCCAGAAAATGCCGTTCAGAACGGGATTTCCGGACAGGTCTTTGCGCTGGCGGCGATCGGGGGGCAGGGAGGGACGCCGCAGGGAGGGGCGAATCATGTAGCTAGCGCTAGGCTAGCTACATGGTAAAATAAAAAAATAAAAAAAATGTGCAACAAACGTTCCCGCGGCCACAGAGCCGTGGGAATCAGAACGCCAGGTTAAAGCGGACCTGAACTCAGAACGTCCTCTCTGCTCTAAAAGATACACAACAGCATAATAACCTTCAGACAAAACATTTCTTTGTTACAGCTCATACAAATCCAGCAATACATCTGCAGTGTGTCTACTTCCTGATTCATGGAAGCAGACATATTGTTAACTGCCTGTGCTTTCACATGAGCTTATCTGCCATCTCTGCTGTGGCAGTCAGGTGACACAGGGAAGAGATCAAATTACAACTTTTGATTAGACACAAATGAGGGGGAATTAGACAAACTCTCTAAATACATACAGGTCGCATTTCTCTACATTTTTCTTCTGTCGAGTGAAAGAGTTCAGTTCCTCTTTAGAGGAATACCAAAGCGAAAAAATGGGGAGAAAAAGAGGTCATACATAGGTATCAGAACATTTGCAAACACTTAACGAGGTGTTGGTAGTCTCCTTTTTATCTTTACCCCTCTTTAAGGCCTGGAACCCACTGAAATCCGCAAACGCAAAACGCAACCGCTAGCGTTTTGCCTGAGCGGTTTGCAAGCGGATTCATGCGAGTTTTCGGTCGCGTTTTGCAACAGTGTATTTTTTTGCTCAGCGGTTGTGTAGCGTTTTGCGTTTCGCGTTTTTATCCTGATTGGTCCTGTGAATTATTTTTAATTTTGTTACAGTGTGCTGAACCGCAAAACGCTAGCAAAACCGCTCAGTTTAAGTTTTGCTGAGCGTTTCTGCTAGCGTTTCAATACTTTACATTGAAGCGCTAACGCTCCCAAAATGCTGCAGGTCCTGCGTTTGCGTTTCTGGGAAACGCAAACGCTCCTGTGGAAGTTGCCCCATCCATTAACATCAGCTGAGCGTTTTGGCAAAACGCTAGCGTATCGCAGCGCTGCTTGTGGGTTCCAGCCCTAAGGGTTAAAATAACAGGGCCCTGAATTACAGTTTCTCTCCATTATCTCAATAACTAATTACAGGCTATAAAACTCTTGCATGGCAGAGAGACAATTCTAATTGAAGGAAACCGATAAAAAAAAGTCATGAATATCTGCATAGGATAAGTGGATAAGAATTCGGACGTCCGCCGGGCTGTACTGCGCATGCGCAGTAGTTCTGCGCATGCGCAGTACAGCCCGGCGGACGTCCGATGACGTCAGAGCGCCGGCGTGGGACGCAGAAGTACCAGGACTTGGAGCGCAGAAGAGCCCGACCTGGCAGCCGGCCTGGCCAGGTCGGGTCGGCCACCGGAGACCACCGGGAGCCTGCGGAGCGGCGGCGAGGGCACCTCCTGCCTGCCACGGGCTGGAGGAAGCCCCAGGTAAGTGGAAATCCCGGGGCTTCTAACGGTCCCCCACAGACATCCTGTGCTCCTCACTGATGCTCCGGCCTCCGGCACCGCCTCCAGTTCACTTCTGGAATTTCAGACTTTAAAGTCTGAAAACCACTGCGCCTTCATTGCCGTGTCCTCGCTCCCGCTGTTGTCACCAGGAGCGTACTGCGCAGGAACAGTATGGTCTGTACCTGAGCAGTACGCTCCTGGTGACATCAGCGGGAGCGAGGACACAGCAATGCAGGCGCAGTGGTTTTTAGACTTTCAAGTCTGAAATTCCAGAAGTGAACCAGAGGCGGGGCCGGAGCATCGGTGAGTGGCTGCGCGGGTACAGGATGTCTGCGGGGGACCATTAGAAGCCCCGGGTAAGTTCAACTCATTTCCCCTTGACCCCCCCTACAGTATTCCTTTAATATATGTCCGGATAAGGAATTCTTGTCTACTTGTCCTGTGCAGATATTCATTGTGTATATAAATCCCTGAAGAAGGGTTTTCGACCCGAAAAAAATCGATGTTGTTACCTTTCTACCATAAATTAAAAATACACACTGTACCACTTGTTCTTTCTGATGGATAGTTATATGGATTAAAGAGTTTGTATACTATTCTCTGCACTTTTTGGAATATTAAAAGAAAAAGTTCATTTTTCAATTTTTTTGGGTTTCCTGTTTTTTTTTCTTGTTTTTCACTTGATATATCCCTGACTATCTAATAGTGGTCTAAATGGTGCGTGTGGTTCACCAACAGGCAACAATTGTGTTTTTTGGATCTCCCAAATACAATATCAGTGATAGGCAGGCTGCCATATTTATTATTTTTAAACAATACCAGTTGCCTGGCAGATCTGCTGATCTCTTTAGCTACAGTAGTCTCCGAATCCCATACCTGAAACAAGCATGCGGCTAATCCAGTCAGACTTCAGTCAGAAACACCTGATCTGCATGCTAGTTCAGGGTCTATGGCTATGGGTGTTAGAACCAGAGATGCAGCAGGACAGGCAGGCAATCTGCATTGATTAAAAGGTAATACATATGTCAGCCTCCACAGCCCTCTCAAGTCAGGTGTACTTTAAAGGATACCCAAAGTGGCATGTGACATGATGAGATAGACATGTGTATGTACAGTGCCTAGCACACTAATAACTATGCTGTGTTTCTCTGCCTGAAAGAATTAAATATCAGGTATGTAAGGGGCTGACTCAGTCCTGACTCAGACAGGAAGTGACTACAGTGTGACCCTCACTGATAAGAAATTCCATTTTTTTTACCTCTTTCTTGCTGTCAGAAGCCATTGTCTAGAATAGTGTTTCATAGTTGGGATTTCTTATCAGTGAGGGTCACACTGTAGTCACTTCCTGTCTGAGTCATGGCTGAGTCAGCCACTTACATACCTGATTTTTAATCCTTTCAGGCAGAGAAAGAAAAAAAAGGAACACAGCATAGTTATTTGTGTGTTAAGCTGGCCATACACTAGGCCGATTCCCGCGGATCGATCCCGGTGATCGAATCTGCTGTCACATCGTTCACGCTACATGCTAAATTTCGATCTATTTCGTCCCGAAATAGATAGATCCCGTCGATCGCTCCGTGCGGGAAATTACCGTCGATCGCCCGCGGGTAGGGAGCGCGTCGCTAGCGGCGTTCGAGTGCCCGACGACCGACGCAATTCAGCTGCAATACATTACCTGCTCCGCCGGCGCGACTCCCCAGGTCTCCGCTCTCTTCTCCACTCTAGGCTGGTCTCCGGGTCCGGCATGCTTCACTTCTTCCTGTCCCGGCAGGAAGTTTAAACAGTAGAGGGCGTTCTACTGTTTAAACTTCCCCCAGACAGGAAGAAGTGAAGCATGCCGGACCCGGAGACCAGACCAGAGCGGAGAAGAAGACAGCGGAGACCTGGGGAGTCGCGCTGGCGGGGGCAGGTAATATATGCGGGGGGGGGGGGAGCGACGGCAGCACCACCACCATCACCACAGATTGTGAACGGTTTCATGCTGAAATCGATTTACAATCTGTTTGCAGGAAAGGCAGCCATACGATCCCTCTCTGATTAGATTCGATCAGAGAGGGATCTATCTGTTGGTCGAATCTGATGGCAAATCGACTAGTGTATGGCTACCTTTAGGCAATGTACATACACATGTCTATCTCATCATGTCACATGTCACTTCAGGTATCCTTTAACCCTCCTGGCGGTTTATTAAAATCCGCCAGGGGGCAGGACAGCCGTTTTTTTATTTTTTTTTTATTTTTCATGTAGCGAGACAAGGTCTCACTACATGATAGCCGCCCCGGCGATCGGAGATCAGGAGATCCCGTTCAAAGAACGGGATCTCCTGGAGGGCTACCCCCGTCGCCATGACGTCAAAGGGGTCTCCGATCCACCCCTCAGCGCTGCCTGGCACTGATTGGCTAGGCAGCGCACGGGGTCTGGGGGGGTGGCGGCTGCGGCGTGACGGATAGCGGCGGATCGGCGGGTAGCGGCGGCGATCGGATTGCACACGCAGTTAGCAAAGTGCTAGCTGCATGTAGCAAAAACAAATTATGCAAATCGGCCCAGCGGGTATCAAAGTGCTAGCTGCGTGTAGGAAAAAAAAATTATGCAAATCGGCCCAGCGGGGCCTGAGCGGTGCCTTCCGGCGGCATAGCCCGAGTTCAGCTCGGGCTTACCGCCAGGAAGGTTAAATTTGAAGTATAGGAACAATATAAAAACTCCTTGGGGGAAATTGGCCAAGGCGTTTATAATGGTGCCAGTGATGCAGGTTTTATTTATTAGTGCTTGTTTTTCATAGGTTGTTCCACCATGTATACCAAAGGCTTACATCATATGAATCTGGCTGCCAGCAAAGGGAAAGCAGCATTAGATACTGCAGTGTATAGTGAAGAGTAACATAGAGGGCAGCAGTGAGCCGCTCTAGAAGAACATTACATGGAGAATTATTCTGAGTTCCTCTATCATTCAGATCACTTAAAAACACATGGCCGCGTTTTGTCTCTTCACTTACCCAAGCCTGCATTAGGAAGTGCTTAACCCCAATTCACTCGCAGGTTTTTCTATCCATTTCATAGAAGATTGCTTTATGTAAACTGTACACAAACAGTCTGGGGAAAACATTGCAGTTTTTGTAAAATAAAACGGGAAAGAACCTTTGTGGGAAATCTCTGATTTCCAATTCCTGCTGTTTCAGGGAGTGAGCAGGCTGCGGTCAGTCTAGAAATGGTATTTTATTTTTTATTTTGCAAAAACTACAGCATTTTTTTAGTGCATAATCAATTTAAAAATGTTTCTAACAAATGTATAAAAAATTCTGCGACTCATCTTGGACTTGAGAAAAACTTTTTCACTTGATTTCATTTTTGTCTTGTTCTAAACCCCCATTTTGGGAACAAAGGTGTTCCTAGATCTGTGCCACTCTCTTGCAGAGTTCGTTTTTATCTGTCTAAGGCCACATACACACATCAGACTATAGTCTTTGGAAAATGAAAGATCACAGACCAATCTTACCACCCTTCATGTAGTATGAGAGCCATACTCTACACAGTCTATTCTATGGAGCTGAACTCCCCATCAGAAAAAAATCTTTGCAAGATGCTGCACACAAAGATGCTGTACAGACACAAAAGATCAGTATCTGCAAAAGATCTGTTCCTGCCAAAAATCCATTCCTGCAAATTGCAATGATAGTCTATGAGATCTGCAGATCATCATACACACATGATTTAACTGACATTCATCTGCAGATCAGATCCACCAGGATGGATTTTCAGATCTGCGGATGATTGCTTGATCTGCAGATGAATGTCAGTTAAATCATGTGTGTATGATGATCTGCAGATCTCATAGACTATCATTGCAATTTGCAGGAACGGATCTTTGGCAGGAACAGATCTTTTGTGTCTGTACAGCATCTGTGTGTGCAGCATCTTGCAAAGATTTTTTTCTGATGGAGAGTTCAGCTCCATAGAAAAGACTGTGTAGAGTATGGCTCTCATACTACATGAAGGGTGGTAAGATTGGTCTGTGATCTTTCATTTTCCAAAGACTATAGTCTGATGTGTGTATGAGCCTTAAAGGGACTCCGAGCTCTGAAAAAAAAGGAAAGTTGTACTCACCAGGGGCTTTTTCCAGCCCAGTGCTGTTCGGGAGGTCCCACGCCGGCGTCCTGGCTCCTCTCCTTCTCCCCGCTCCGGAATGGCTGGCAGGCCGCAGCCCGGGCGACACTCTCCCGAGTGTCGGGCTGCTTCTTCCGCATATGACGCGGATTACGTCACACGCTGGCCGCCTCGCGTCATCACGGTGGCCGGCGTGAAAGTACTGCGCATGCGCGCTTTGTTCGCGCATGCGCAGTACTTTCACGCCGGCCGCCGTGATGACGCGAGGCGGCCGGCGTGTGACGTAATCCGCGTCATATGCGGAAGAAGCAGCCCGACACTCGGGAGAGTGTCGCCCGGGCTGCGGCCTGCCAGCCATTCCGGAGTGGGGAGAAGGAGAGGAGCCAGGACGCCGGCGTGGGACCTCCCGACCAGCACTGGGCTAGAAAAAGCCCCTGGTGAGTACAACTTTCCTTTTTTTTCAGAGCTCGGAGTCCCTTTAACCACTTGCCGACCACACACTCATAACGTGCGTCGGCAAAGTGGCAGCTGCAGGACCAGCGATGCACATCTGCGTCGCCAGCTGCAGCCTAATTAATCAGGAAGCAGCCGCTCGTACGAGCGGCTGCTTCCTGTCAATTCACGGCGGGGGGCTCCGTGAATAGCCTGCGGGCCGCCGATGGCGGCTCGCAGGCTAAATGTAAACACAAGCGGAAATAATCCGCTTTGTTTACATTTGTACGGCGCTGCTGCGCAGCAGCGCCGTAAGGCAGATCGGCGATCCCCGGCCAATCAGCGGCCGGGAATCGCCTCCATGTGACAGGGGACGTCCTGTCACTGGCTGCACAGGACGGATAGCGTCCTGTGCAGCCCAGATCTCCCGGGGGTGGTAGGTAGGAGAGGGAGGGGGAGGATTTCGCCGCGGAGGGGGGCTTTGAGGTGCCCCCCCCCCCGCAAAATGCCAGCCAGGAGGAGCGATCAGACCCCCCCTGCACATCATCCCCCTAGTGGGGAAAAAAGGGGGGCGATCTGATCGCTCTGAGTGCCCTTTGATCTGTGCTGGGGGCTGCAGAGCCCACCCAGCACAGATCACCTAAAACAGCGCTGGTCCTTAAGGGGGGGTAAAGGGTGGGTCCTCAAGTGGTTAAGCTCCTTGTTAAGTTGATGTAAAGTATCTGGCTTGGAGCCCATGCACTGGTCAACTACTTCACAATAGACCATTGTGCTATAGGCCACAGTCTTCTCAGTGAAATACAGCCTGTGCCGTCCCCCTTGCAGCCTGCAGTGGATATGTTTAGTCAAGGCACCAATAGCAGGTACAACCCTCAAAACCTGAAAATTGTTGAACTCCAGTTAAGCAAGAAAAATTTCAAGACAGGATTTTTGGCTTTTAGAAACTCATTTTATATAAAGATGTAACGGCTGAGCTTCGGGCCAGATGTAACAGCTGAGCTTCGGGCCAGATGTAACAGCTGAGCTTCGGGCCTATTTCCACTAGTTCTGCATCAGTTTTCCAGGATCCAGATTTCCTGATGTGGTTATAAGGCATTCATAGGAGACAGAATCGGATGCAGAAAAGTGCAACATGCCACCCATAATTTTTTTGCATCAGAAAAAAATCGTGTTTAATGGAAACAGGCCCATAAGCATTCATTAGAGTCAGTTTCACCATAACAGAGTTATATTAGACGCTCTTCTTACATCTGTGTCTGGTGCTTTATATAACATTGTTTCTCTAGTGCACATTGGCATTTCACCTTGCTGACCAGAGCTTCAGGATGTATTGTTTTTGTATCCTGGGGGCTACCAACATCCTTTCTGCAATATCTGGCATTAGCTGGCCCTTTTCCTCTAACTCTAAACAGTTCATTTCTGTGCTGAGCACCTTTAGGCAGCATGGTGGTGTAGTGGATCGTATTCTTGCCTTGCAGTGCTGCGTCTTTGGTTCGAGTCCCAGCCAGGGCAATACCAGCAAAGAGTTTGTATGTTCTCCCAGTGTCTGTGTGGGTTTCCTCCAGGCACTCCAGTTTCCTCCACATCGCAAAAACATACAGGTAAGTTATTATTATTAATGTTTATATAGCGCTGACATCTTCTGCAGCGCTGTACAGAGTATATATGTATATATATATGTATATATATATATATATATATATATATAATAGTCTTGTCACTAACTGTCCCTCAAAAGAGCTCACAGCAGATGTTGACCTGGCTGGGATTTGAACCCAGGACCCAGCGCTGCAAGGTGAAAGCGCTAACCACTACGCCACCATGCTTAATTGTCTTCCCCCCTAAATTGGCCCTAGGCAATGATACATACACTACACAATATATACATTGGCCCTAGACTACGATATAGACATATGACTATGGTAGGCATTAGATTGTAAGCCCCTCTGAGGAACCGTTGAAGAGGAACTACAGTGAAAATAATGTAATTAAAAAAAGTGCTTCATTTTTACGTTAATTATGTATAAATGATTTAGTTAGTGTTTGCACAATGAAAAATCTTTCCTCTCCCTGATTTACATTCTGACATTTATCACATGGTGACATTTTTACTGCTGGCAAGTGATGTCAGTGGAAGGAGATGCTGCTTGCTTTTTTTGGCAGTTGGAAACAGCTGTAAACAGCTGTTATTTCCCACAATGCAATGAGGTTCACAGACAGGAAACTGTCAGGGTCATGGTCCTGACATCATACTGTGGGAGGGGTTTCACCACAATATCATCCATACAGATCCCCCTGATGATTTGTTTGAGAAAAGGAAAAGATTTCTTGCGGAAAAGGGGGTTATCAGTTACTGATTGGGATAAAGTTCAATTCTTGGTCATGGTTTCTCTTTAAGTGATATGACAATATACTGTGTACAGTGCTGCTGAAGATGACGGCGTTATATAAATACTAAACAATAATATCGCTGGACATGTGCATGCCCAATAGCGATACACTTGTCCTCAGAACTACTTGGGGACGCAATGACATAAAGGATGTACTACTTTATTCTGAATACCCAATTTTACATTAACTTTTCTATTTTCAGCATCAAAAACACTTCCTAAATGTATATATTGCTGCATATTGGTAGGTATCCCGACCTCCCAGTGATATTTAGCTTAGGCTATGATGTCACGAAGCCTTCTTCTCCCATTGCGCTCTGGACCAGGTGTTGTTTCAGCTCTCTTCTGAACACACAACAAACATTCCGCAGCAATGCACCTTGTCGGCAATAAAGATATCTCCACCTATGCTAAATTTAAGGGAGAAGAAGGATTTTTTCAGTAAAGTAATATGGTAATAAATAAGCAATTGTATCATTCAGTGAAGTTCCTTTTTAATGAAGCAGGGAGGCGTGGATACAATGGCCTCAATTCACTAAGATCATGCTGGAGATAATAAGGCAAGAGAAAACTTACCTCCACACAGTGAGAGAGTTATCTTATCTCTTCATTCCTTAACCACTTAACGACCAGCCAACGCCGATAGGCGGCGGCTGGTCGCATGTGGATTTCCATGGAAACCATTTCCTGTCAGTTCACATCGGGGGGCTCCATGAACAGCCTGCAAGCCTCCGATCGCGGCTCGCAGGCTAAATGTAAACACCTGGGGAAGAAATCCCCGGTGTTTACATCCTACAGCGCTGCTGTCACAGCAGCGCCGTAAAGGAGATCGTGATCCCCGTCCAATCGCCAACGTCTGATAGGCTGAAGCCTATCTGAGGCGGTACAGGATGGATCGCTGTCCTGTACCGCCCATAGTGAGGAGGGAAGGGGAGGGAAGGAGAGGGAGGGCGGAATAGCGCTGCGGAGGGGGCTTTGAGGAGGACCCCCCCCACTAGGCACAAGGCAGCGGCGGCGATCAGACCCCCCCAGCAGGACATCCCCTATTGGGAAAAAAAGGGGGGGAAGTCTGATCATCCTGCCTAAAACCTGATCTGTGCTGCGGGCTGAAGAGCCCACGCAGCACAGATCCCAAAATAATCAGCCGGTCCTTAAGTGGTTAAGTTACCTCCTCTGTAGTTAATTTACCTCCTCTGTAGTTAAGTTACCTCCTCTGTAGTTATTTTCACATGCAGTTAATTAACAACCTGTCTTTAACTCTGGAGTTATTTTACGGATTAAAGAGTTAACTTACAGACAGAAGCAGGGGCGCCGCGAGGCATAAAGCGAACCAAGCGGCCGCTTGGAGCCTCAAGATCGTAGGGGCCTCGGCGGCTCAGTGACGTTGGCGTGACGTCACTGTTTTCCGCAGCCCCGCGGGGCTGGCAGAGTAGAGCAGGGCAGGGCTACGGGAAGATGGCCGCCGCCGAAGCCCTGCTCTGGAGACTATTTATGCCTCCAGTACAGGGCTTCGGGTGGCCCTCTTCCCGTAGCCCTGATTCAATCAGCGCGGGAGATTGGAGGAGGGAGGGAGCTCCGTGGGAACTGCGTGCCTGAGGAGCCGGCCGGGAGACGGGGAGAGAAGACTCCAGTGCCAGGTGAGTAAATTCTTTTCTTTTTGCAGCTCTGAAAATGTGCCCTAATTGCGTTTGATATCTGCTGAACTGTGCCCTAATTGTGTTTGATTTCTGCTGAACTGTGCCCTAATTGTGTTTGATTTCTGCTGAACTGTGCCCTAATTGTGTTTGATTTCTGCTGAACTGTGCCCTAATTGCATTTGATTTCTGCTGAACTGTTCCCTAATTGTGTTTGATTTCTGCTGAAAATGTGCCCTAATTGCGTTTGATATCTGCTGAAAATGTGCCCTAATTGTGTTTGATTTCTGCTGAAAATGTGCCCTAATTGCGTTTGATTTCTGCTGAAAATGTGCCCTAATTGCGTTTGATTTCTGCTGAAAATGTGCCCAAATTGCGTTTGATTTCTGCTGAAAATGTGCCCAAATTGCGTTTGATTTCTGATGAAATGTGGCCCTAATTGCGTTTGATTTCTGCTGAAAATGTGCCCTAATTGTGTTTGATTTCTGCTGAAAATGTGCCCAAATTGCGTTTGATTTCTGATGAAATGTGGCCCTAATTGCGTTTGATTTCTGCTGAAAATGTGCCCAAATTGCGTTTGATTTCTGCTGAAATGTGGCCCAAATTGCGTTTGATTTCTGCTGAAATGTGGCCCAAATTGCGTTTGATTTCTGCTGAAATGTGGCCCAAATTCTGTTTCTTTTCTGTTGAAATGTTGCACAAATTGCGTTTGTTTTCTGCTGAAATGTTGCACAAATTGCGTTTTTATTTTCTGGTGTCTGGGGTAATTATTATTTAATGGTCATAGTTGGCTATATTTGCTGTGCTACGGTTAAGCTCCGCCCATACAATGTCATGGCCAAATCCATCTTTCGGCGCTGCGCGTGCCTCAATCACCCCCACATCCATTTTCCCCGCAAACAGCCCCGCCCCAATCCGCCCTCCAGCTCCACTCACATGCCATGGTCATGCCCACTTATGCTGGATAGCCACACCCATTTTTCGCCACTTCCTACAGTCCGCTTGGGGCCACAAAAACCTTAGCTGCACCCCTGGACAGAAGATTTAACTTTAGGTTTGCCTGAGGTAAAATGTTTCCTGAATACTACATGCCTTATCACCATGTTGATAACTATAGAAATGTTATTAAAGACAGGAGATAAGCTTAGTGAATTCAGGCCATAGTCTCCCTTGAGCTAAGTTCTGAGTAGAGCTACAGTACATACTATAGATGTTAGCTTGAGTGAAACTGTCTCACCTTGCATCATGAAACTGCCATTAGCACTGTCAACAGGCAGTGCAATTTTAGTGATATTTGCGCAGTATTTGTGTACACAGCCTCCCCCGTCCAGGATTTAGTAAAGAATCAAAAAGCATTCATTTGATTCAAGTGACTGCAACTGCCTTTGGGCTAGTGCACATAGAGTCTATGTCATAGACCTTTGACTACAGTTTGACATCCGTATAACATCAGTTAAGCTCTGGGTTTAAAGAGGAACTCCAGTGAAAATAATTTAATAAAAAAAACAGCTTCATTTTTACAATAATTATGTATAAATGATTTAGTCAGTGTTTGCTCATTGTAAAATCTTTCCTCTCCCAGATTCACATTCTGCCATTTATTACATGGTGACATTGTTACTGTGGGCAGGTTATGTAGCTGCTCCTAGCTGTTCTGACTGTTACAGACAGCTGTAAACAGCCATTTCCTGTCTGTGAACATTGTTACATTGTGGCAGTTTGCCCAGAGTACTGCGGTATTCAGAGCCTCTTGTGGGAGGGGTTTCAGCACAAAATTAGTCACACAGCGCCCCTTGATGGTCTGTTTGTGAAAATCATTCTATTTCTCATGTAAAAGGGGGTATCAGCTACTGATTGGGATAAAGTTCAATTCTTGGTTGGAGTTTCTCTTTAAGGCACTATAGCAGTGAAATTACAACACAAAGTAAGGATAGTTTTGCTGTAATCTCCTGATTTTTACTTTGTCAATTATTCTCAGACATAAACATACACATTTGGAATAGATCATACTTTGTATTTATTTCCAGTGAAGTGAGATGTTTGCCCAAAGGTAAAATTAGTATTTTTGCTAAATGCTGGGAAAGTCTAATCAGAAAGCAGTTAAAATATAACCCCACTTTCCCTTAGAAAAATCAACCCTGATATAATCCTCTCTATATACTTAAAATGGTATTAAACTCTGACATAATATTCAATAAAATGTGTTTTCCTACTTTTTATATCCCATACAGTTATCATATTTGCTTTTGTGCATAAGTATTATTATTCATTTAGAAATTAAAAGTTCCCAAAGTATAGTTTTATTTGAGATTTTATCAGAGAACAGTGGCTGTTTATTACTGGAAAATGCAAAGCACGCCCCTTGTATGAACATGCCCTTAATTTGCAAAGCAAGCCAGGGTTCCTAATAAGAAAGCCCAGCAATCCCGCTATGCCTAGAAGCACACTACAGGGTACTACCCAGTAAACTGGATGGGATCCTCTTTATGTGAGTCAGTCTGCAGTGTCTCAATGATTTGGTCTTAAAGGACACCTGAAGTGAAAGGCAAAAGGAGGCTGGTATATTTATTTCCTTCTAAACAATGCACATTGCTTGGCTCTCCTGCTGATCACCTGCCTCTAATCCGTATAGCCATAGCCCCTCAACAAGCATGTAGATCAGATGTTTTTGTCTGAAATCTGGTCAGATTTGCCACATGCTTGTTTTGTGATTCAGACACTGCTGATACCTGAAGGAAAGGCAACTGGTATTATTTAAAAGGTAGCAGGAAAAAGGGGTGATGGCTGAGGGTGGACCAAAAGGGTGCCGCCATAGACTCTAATGCAAATATCGTTAATACGGCAAAAAAAGCAGAAAAAAGTATGCCGCGATAAATATCCTTAACAACATTAGAACATTAAAGTTTTTAAAGTATGTTATCGTTTTAGAAGCTTGCAACTTTATAGTTTTATCATATTATTTTGTGTGTCTGTACAGATTTTATGTTATCAAAGGTATTATCATTTTTATGTGTAATGCTGGGGATACACGGTACGTTTCTGTACCGTGTATCGACCAGCGGATCCGGCCAGCTATGCCATAATATTCAGCTGGCCCGATCATGCCGCTCGACCCTCGCCCGCTCGATCCCCGCCGGCGGACAATGGCAGGGAATCGAGCGGTGATAAGGAAGCGCCAGCGGGGACGAGTGGCAATCGATCCGCGGGGATGCGCCGGCATCGAGCCGCTGGCATAAAAGGGTGTTTCTGCAGAGGGAGTGGTTAGGGTTAGGCACCACTAGGGGGAGTCGTTAGGATTAGGCACCACCCGGGCTACAGTTAGTTTTAGGCAACACCAGCAGAGGTGGTTAGGGTTCAGCACCACTGGAGGGTGTTTAGGGTTAGGCAACTCCAAGGGGGGTTAGGGTTAGGCACCATTGGGGGGGTTAGGGTTAGACACCCCCCGGGTTTGGTTAGGGTTAGGTGCCACTATGGGAGTGTTTCGTTTTAGGCACCATCAGGGGAGGGTTCTGTGTGAAAGTAGGGTTGGTTTAAGCTGTATTGTTGAATTCTGTAACGATTTATAACATTAATATTTTTTTGTTCTTGGTGAAGTTTCCTCCGAGACCCGGGCGGAGTCCGTCGCTTCCTGGTCTCGTCGCTTGTTCCCCGCTGATGAGGTCACTGCTGAGACACAAACGGCACATGCTGATAGGCGGAGGATGCGTTTGCAATACGCCCTCTGCAAATGTAAGCAATAGTCAGCTGACTCCGGTCAGCTGACAGCACGGTGTCAGCTGACGTTACAACTGACACCTAGGTAGGCTGAACACTGTGTGATTGGATGTGCGGAGTGTGGCTGGCCACTGATTGGTTGAAAGTTGTATTTAAACCTGCAGAGTGCTCCCAGTCATCGCCCGTGATAAGCATAGCTTTGGCTAGTTGCTGGGTGCTCACTTGTTGATATTACTGGATCTTGACCTTTGGCTTGTATTGATGATTCCTATCTGCTGTGAATAACCCTTGCCTTGTTTCCTGGATAACCCTTGCCTGCTGCCTGGACCGACCTCTGCCTTATTTGGATAACCCTTGCCTGCTGCCTGGACCGACCTCTGCCTTATTTGGATAACCCTTGCCTGCTGCCTGGACCGACCGCTGCCTTGTTTCTTGGATAACCCTTGCCTGCTGCCTGGACTGACCTCTGCCTTGTTATTTGGATAACCCTTGCCTGCTGCCTGGACCGACCTCTGCCTTGTTTCTTGGATAACCCTTGCCTGCTGCCTGGAAAGACCTATTCATTATTCCTTGGATAACCCTTGCCTGCTGCCTGGACCGACCTCTGCCTTGTTTCTTGGATAACTCTTGCCTGCTGCCTGGACCGACCTCTGCCTTGTTTCTTGGAATAACCCTTGCCTGCTGCCTGGACTGACCTCTGCCTTGTTTCTTGGATAACCCTTGCCTGCTGCCTGGACCGACCTCTGCCTTGTTTCCTGGATAACCCTTGCCTGCTGCCTGGACTGACCATTGCTAAGTTACTGGACACTATAAGTAAGCTTGAACTAATCCTTGCATATTGAATAACCTTGCATGTGATCCTCGCATGAACTCTCTCCTTGCCTGAAACATTCACTGCCTGTTGAATAACATTGCATGTGGATTTGCCTGGATCCCTCACTGCCTGATCCTCATATATCTGTCATTACTGGCAATTGACGCTGAGGGCTGATGTTTATTGTTTTCAGACTACGTTATCCACCGGCGCCATTTTGTTATCCAGCCGGGCCCTTTTTTCACGGTGCCCTTTTTTCATGCACGGGTTTAAAAGGAAACAAATATGGCAGCATCCACATCTCTATCTCTTTAGGTGTCCTTTAAAGGGAACCTGAGGTGAGAGGGATATGGAGGCTGACATGCTTATTTCCTTATAAATAATGCTCATTTCCTAGCTATCCTGCAGATAGGAAAAAAGATGGGAAATCTTGTGTCGCTCAGGACAGGGGAGCAAGCAATGAGACAATTGGAAATCGCACTCTGGCGGCTTTTCAGCGCTCAGCTGACAGGGTGCACTGGAAGAGGAAAAGACAAAAAAGGGAGGAGCGCTCTGTAGTAGGATCACTTTAAATCAAATGAAGAGTGTTCAATACAAAATGCACTTACTAGAAAGATGATAAAATCCAAGCATGAAAGCAGCATAAAGCCATGGAGACATTGTTCACCCGGGGAGCAACCTCAAAACTGAAGTGACCAGCAGCAGTGGGGTCCAGATGGATAGGTGACCCAAGGTGCCCTTCATGGAACTATTGCATGCCGGTGACATCACAACGCATTTCGGCATTTGTTACCTGGGTCACCTATCCATCTGGACCCCACTGTTGCTGGCCAGTGTTCTACGCAGGGCTCCTCCCTTTTTTTTCCCCTTATCCTGCTGATCCTCTGCCTCCAATACTTTAAGCCATATTCCCTCAACAAGCATGCCAATCAGAGGTCTATGACAAATCTGACAAGATTAGCTGCATGCTTGTTTCAGGCGTGTGATTTACACCCCACTGACCAGAAAGATCAGCAGAACTGCCAGGCAATTGGTATTGTTTAAATTGCAGCTTCCATAGGACTCACACCTCGGGTTCCTTTTAAAGGGAAGGTTCAGGGAGGGTGGGGAAAAAATAAAAATCAATTTCCACTTACCTGGGGCTTCCTCCAGCCCGTGGCAGGCAGGAGGTGCCCTCGCCGCCGCTCCGCAGGCTCCCGGTGGTCTCCGGTGGCCGACCCGACCTGGCCAGGCCGGCTGCCAGGTCGGGCTCTTCTGCGCTCCAAGTCCTTGTACTTCTGCGTCCCACGCCGGCGCTCTGACGTCATCGGACGTCCGCCGGGCTGTACTGCGCATGCGCAGAACTACTGCGCATGCGCAGTACAGCCCGGCGGACGTCCGATGACGTCAGAGCGCCGGCGTGGGACGCAGAAGTACAAGGACTTAGAGCGCAGAAGAGCCCGACCTGGCAGCCGGCCTGGCCAGGTCGGGTCGGCCACCGGAGACCACCGGGAGCCTGCGGAGCGGCGGCGAGGGCACCTCCTGCCTGCCACGGGCTGGAGGAAGCCCCAGGTAAGTGGAAATTGATTTTTATTTTTTCCCCACCCTCCCTGAACCTTCCCTTTAAAACAATATCTAGTAATTACAGAAAATAATCTTCTAGCTCTTGCTTGAATAGGGTAATCTGCAGACTTCACTAGGTGGATATGAATCATTAATATGTAATATTTAATATCCACCTGATTAGGATTTCTTAGTCATTATAGTCTGACAGCCTGGAATTAGTTTAGTCTTGTTTTGGGATCGTAAAAGGGAAAAAAGAAAGTCCTTTATAGCAGCTGGAATGGTGGCACTGTTTACTAATGCAGCATTAATGTAGGGTAATAAGTTATGGATGTTACTGTGTCGGCGGCAGCGCACTGGTGGTTATTAGCACCCTTGCATTCACCTGGGCAGTAACTGGTGAGTGATGGCTGGCACTGAAAATGATTTAATGATAGAAAAATTAGTTTTATATCAAAAACCACAAGGCACACAGAGCATTTCCCAGGCTGCTGAATGGACATAACGGTTTTATACGGCCCCCTCTAAAAGCTGGTAACGTTATTTTTTCACTAGAGTCTGGGAATTCTGGGTAAGCCATAGATACAAGGAAATAAAACACAGCGCACAATGTACACTGACCAGAGCCGGATCATCCACAAGGCAATCCTAGGCACTTGCCTAGGGCCTGGAGATAGTCTAGGGGCCTGGTGGATGCTAGCCCCTACCAAATGTTACTAGAAAAATTGCCAGGTAACCATTAGCAGTAGGAAAAAAATGCTATCTTGTCTAGGGCCCTATTTCATCTTAATCCATTTCCGACTTGCTTCAAACTGGATAAGTTAGGCCAGGTGCTTACTACAGATTGGTAATCGGTATCAAAACCACTTAGCGATTTTGTTAGCATTTTGTATGGCCATTTCCGGAGAGATTCACATTTTTTTTAAAAGCAATTTTATTTTAGTGCTAGTTATTTGTAGAGTGATTGTGATTAGAAATTGTGATTTCTTTTTCTTTTTTGGTTCGGGTACTAAAATCACTGGGAAATCGCTTTTGTGCAGCAATTGAAAAGCGATTTTGTAGCGTTTCTATCCTTTGTATTCAAGCACAAATTCTGCAGCATCCACAATTGCGATTTGGCGTCATCAAAATCGCTCCTGTGAATTCGCCTGTGTTGACTTTCATCAGCCTAATGCTTTTTGGGATCGCCAGTGTTCATCCGCGACCCCAAATCGCTTTAGTGGCTCATAGCCCTTATCGTGCTGCAATAGAATGTTGATACCTTTTCCTACGAGGAAACCTGTGGACTTGTGTGAAGGAATAAACTGCTGTGGTGTTTGTACTACTGCCTGCTGGAGAAAGGAGCATTGGGGGCCTGGCATTTAATGTTGGTCCCATGTTGGTAATACCAGACATCCAATCCTGTGGATATCCCTTGACAGGTACTTTTATCCCACAATGCATCCTTCTCATAGAAACCAGGCCCTGTCCCCAACCTTCCTGCACACAGCTGGTCACAAGTGATATTAACTCATCACATTAATTAGCCTCCCCTAATCGCTCTTAAATGAACTACATCATTTTTCTGCAGCGCAGTTCATGCATATCAGTTAATTATGTTTCTCTGTTTGAGTTAAAAGTGACATCATAATTAATAGACACACTGGACAAACACAGGCTACTTCTGTGGTGACAAGGAAGTGGCGGTGTGCAGAAAACAAAAATGGAGAGGGTGGCATGCAGGACATGAAGCAAACTTTATCGCCGGCTTAAGGCCTCTTGCACACTGCAAGTGATTCCGATTCAGATTCCGCTTTTTAATCAGTTTTTACAGCCGATTCCGATTTGCAGTGTGCTCCCTGCACACTGCAAATCGGAATCTGAATCGAATGTAAAAACTGATTAAAAAGCGGAATCTGAATCGGAATTGCTTGCAGTGTGCAAGAGACCTAAAACTGGTCGCCAATTGCAGAGAATAGGTTCACACCAAAATAAACCTCACAAGACATACTTAGGTGTGACAGATTCAACAAAGTGGAAGACAAAACAAATGAAACTGTTCTTTGTAACTGCTACTTTCCTCAATTACTTAAATTGGTATTATACTCAAAAC
Source organism: Hyperolius riggenbachi (assembly GCF_040937935.1). Classification (NCBI taxonomy): domain Eukaryota; kingdom Metazoa; phylum Chordata; class Amphibia; order Anura; family Hyperoliidae; genus Hyperolius; species Hyperolius riggenbachi. Next base: position 195,800,295 of record NC_090657.1, read on the forward strand.
CTTTTGCTTTTTTTAATACGCTGTGTATTTTTTCAATACACTTCCTGCTCTTCAAATTTCAGCCACAGGAAGTGAGCGCTAGGGCGCCTCACTTCCTGCAGCCAGAAGGGAGATTACCATGCATTACCGCGGTAATCCCCGATGGCTGTTTTTTTGAGGTGAGATACGATCCTCGCATTGCAATGCTGCTACGATGCTGGTTTCCAGTGTGAAATAGGCCTTGCACTTGCCTGCTGCGTTGCCACGCGTTATACTTCCCCGCTGCAAGCGCCATGCAAGTCTCTGGAGACTTGCACAGTTTACGCAATGTGATGTGCCGCATGTATGAAAGTCACTGCATTCCTGACACAAAGTCTGCAGTGCATTACCTCATGATCCATGCCTATCGCATGGATTATGCAGCAATGCAAGACAATGGGTCAAGCAGCAAGTGTGCACGGTGGGAGCGCTGTGCAACGCGGTGCACATGCGCAGACCAGCGGGAATCCCAGTGACATACTTCCTGCCCAGCAAAATAAAAGAATAAAACAGTTTGGGCTGAAAATCGATGTAAAAGGTTTCTTTGGTTGATTGGAACAGGAAATGTAATTGATCCGTAAGTTGGATTTTACAATCGTATCTGAAGACAGAAAATGCCCTAATTGAACCATTTATTGAAACAATCGATAATTACCCTCAGATTACTTCCGATCGTAAAAAGTGCGTTGCGTCTGATGAAAAAGTTGTGCTATTAAATGGGCACCTTTAGGCCACTTCTGCTGCCAGTGATAGAAATTATTGTTTATAAAACAGAGGAATCCCTTGGCCGTTATAAATGCCACTTTTTGGCAAAAGAACCGCCCTCAAGCATATTTCCCCAGACACTGAACATGCAACAGCAACACCATAACACAAGCAACACATCATTTACAGAGATGGTTTTCATTACACACTTCCAGCCTCTAATTAAAGTTCCATTGATTTTTCCCCTAATGACAGAGATATTAAACATGCATTTTGTGTTTTATTTATTTTTTTATTCCAGTTTACAGTTGTATTGCTTTTTCTTTGTCCGTGTACATGATGGGACACATTTACTACAGGTAGATCAATAGAAAGTAGAATTTATTTCTTTGGCTTAAATAAAATATCCTTACAAAAAGCAAAACACCTAATTTTTTATCATTGTTGTGGCTCTGCTGTATTGAAACAAGAATTGTACCGTGTTTTAAACTGCCTTTAGAAAAAAAAGTAATTGTGTAGTTTGATCATAGGCGTCCCTCCCCTTCTACGCATGTTCTCTGGCGAGGCCTTTTCCCCCCTTCCCCTGTTTTCTTTTACCCCATTAGCCAGTAACTTACCCTCCTTCGCACCCCACCCCTCTCCCCAGCGTTATGGTTGTGAAATGTTCCCTGCTTTCGAAGAGCATGATACATTTGTAGACCTACTGTACATTCGATCTCTTGCCTTGTTTGTTGCTGATTTGCTCTGTATCACATGCAGGAACTTAATGCATTTCCTTTGTATGTATGCTCTCCTTGAAAAAAAAAAGATTTTTGAAAAAAAAAAGTAATTCCGGTAACTGTCTGGATGCGTAAACCTCCTGGGATGCGGTCTGGGTCCTCCTTTTTTTCCTGTTTATCTCTAAGAGCTTGCAAAAGTGTCCAGACCAGGCCCAGACCCTATCCATGATCAGCAACCTTAACCTTGAAGCAGAAGTCCACATTTCCTGCCTTGCCTGTGCAGTTCGCATGGCCGCACGTGCGCCTGTGCAGGTCGGAAGCCCTCTGCCACTGCGTCCTTGCTCCCGGCAGTCTGGGTGCGAGGATCCGGTGACAGAGGGCCTCTGACAAAACTGAGGTCCTCTTTGTCCAAAGCCAGTGCTCGCCATCAAAACAGCTCTATCCTAAAGCAACACCAGACATAAACAGCTCCAACCTTGTGCGCAGCCTTGGCGTACTAATCGATGGGGATTTGAGTTTCAGAAACCAAATTTCATATGTAGTTAAATCTTCCTACTTTCATCTGAAGATTAAACATCTGATTCCCCCAGAGTATCTTCCAACCCTAGTTCACGCCTTCATCACATCACGGCTGGACTACTGCAATGCCCTTTATGCTGGCCTCCCCAAAAAGGACCTGCGTCGCCTGCAATTAGTGCAGAATGCTGCTGCCAGATTGCTAACAAACCAGCCTCGCCACTGTCACATTACACCAATCCTTCGCTCACTGCACTGGCTACCAGTAGAATGGAGAATACTCTTCAAGATTGGACTGCTGACAATCAAATCCCTGCACAATCTGGGCCCTGGATACATGAAGGACTTGCTGAAGCTGCACCACACCTCTCACAACCTCAGATCAGCAAGTTCTATAAACTTGGTCACTCCCAGAGTGCACCTCAAAAAATCTGGAGATAGAGCCTTCTGTCATGCTGCCCCTACTCTTTGGAACTCCCTGTGACACCCTGTAAAGACAGCACCATCCCTGGAGCTATTCAAATCCAGACTGAAAAGCCACCTGTTTAGCCTGGCATTTCCGGACTTATAAAATTCTTCCTCTGTACCACGATGGTCTGAGCCATGCTTATGCGCTTTGAGTCCTATGGGAGAAAAGCGCTCTACAAATATTATTTGTTGTTGTTGTTGTTGACCTGTGCAGGTGTGCGTGGATGGGGCCTGCTGCAATAAGTGTCTGATGCTGACACTGGCCTAGCATGTCTCTAGACCTAAACCCTATTGAGCATCTGTGGGGCATCCTCAAACAGAGGGGGGAGGAGCGCGAGGTCTCTAACGTTCACCAGAGTGGAAGAAATTCCACTGGCAACCTGTGAAGCTCTAGTGAGCTCCATCCCCAACAGAGTTAAGGCAGTGCTGGAAAATAATTGACACTTTTTTTTCCCTAACAAATCATAATTGACACATTTTTGACATTCTTCACTTATGGGGTGTACTCACTTTTGTTGACAGCAGTTTAGACATTAATGGCTGTGTGTTGTTATTTTGATGGGACAGCACATTTACACTGGTATACAAGCTGTATACTGGCTACTTTACATTGTATCAAGTGGGTGTAAGCAGTAAACTGCCCTGAGCAGAATTACTTGCATAAGGTCTTACCGCACGGTCAGTAGAGCAGAACGCAATACATGACATGCCATGCATTACGCTCTACTCATCGTATGAAAAACTTTACGCATGTAATTCTGCTTACTACTACAGCTTATTACATACACCCAGTGTCATATCTTTATTGCTTTCTCACTTATGTGAGATAATGTGTATATATATTTTATGTAATGTATACAGGTAGAGTTACAAACACCTGACTTACAAACGACCTGCCGATATGAACGGCGGAAAATGAAAAACTCGATTCTGTGGTGAAAACATTTTTAAAATCCTGTAGTTTTTGAGAAAATGGATTTTAAAAAGTTCAAAGAAAAATAGTTTTTAATTATTTTTGCATTTTGGACGTTGCTGCTACGTCCAAAATGCTGCCCCTCATCCCTGCGGCCAATCGCGCGCGCTCCCGCCACCGCCCATTAGCTTGGAGAGTAATGAATGGGAACACAGTTCCCATTCATTAGTCTATGTCCCCATATGAAAGACCAACGCCGTCTACGAGACGGCTGTGTCCATACTAGCGATTCCACACATTTTTTTCAGTTTTGCTTAGTAATACTACGCATACAGAAGATATCTGATATGTGACATATTGTGGCCAAATAGTAAAATTACATGTAAAAACATTTTAAAATTTTATTTTTTTTTACATTTCAAATGAACCCCATACCCCCTACACTCCCCAATAGTAACCCCCAAAACATTTTTGTAAAAAAAATAAAACATACACAATAAAAAAATACATAAATAGTTACCTTGGGGACTGAACTTTTTAATATGTATATCAAGAAGGTATATTACTGTTACTTTTTAAATTATGGGCTTGTAAATCGTGACGGATGCAAAAATGCACCTTTATTTCCAAATAAAACATTGGCGCCATATATTGTGATAGGAACATTATTTAAAAGATGTAATATACCGGGCCAATTGGGCAAATACAATAAGTGGGTTTTAATTATGTTAGCATGTATCATTTTAAAACTAAAGTGACTGAAATCTGAGAATAAATGAGTTTTTTCAATTTATTTTCTTAATTTTACTGTTAAAATGAATTTAGAATAAAATAATTCTCAGTATAATGTACCACCCAAAGAAAGCCTGATTGATCTAGATCATTTTGTTGTGATAAGCAGTGATCAAGTTATTGGAAAATGAATGGGAGGTGAAAGAAGTTGCTTGGACACATAAGGTGAAACAACACTTAAGGCTGAAGTGGTTAAAAAAGTTAAAAAGGAATGTAAGGAGTCCGCAGGCCGCCGCTGACTCTGTTGCCGACCCTGCCGCTGACTCATATGCGTGCAGGGCGGCGGACGGAGGACATGTCGCCGTGCGCGCTCCGCCTACGTAACAGTATCCACGTGTCTCCCTGCGTATCAGCTGACTAGCTGACACGCCGAGCTCCTATTGGTCAGGGCTGGTATTTGAATCTGGTGAGCGCTCTAGTCTGTGCCCATGATAGCCAATATTGGGCTTGTTGCTGAGATTGCGCTCACACCAAGTGCTTGTCTTGTCTCTTGACTAAGCTTCTTCTAGATTGGATACCCGTTACTGACCCGGCTTATTCCTGACCACGCTTCTGTACTGGATATCTCGTTACCGACCCAGCTTGTTAAAGGATTCGCATGAACGCTGCCTGCATTGACCCTGGCCTGATTGACCTTGCATCTGTCTAGTGATTACTTCAGCCATTCCCTGTTACCTTGTCTTCATCTGGATTGCTCCAACCTTCAGGTCTCAGGTGACTATTCAGTATATTGGATACATTGCATTACTGTGTTTGGTGGTCTGCCAGCCCGATGCTACATCTGCCTGCAGGGTGTTGTAGATTGTATTAGGCAGGAGCTTTCATAGGTGTTAGGGCTGGGTTATATGTCAGTCATATGGGCATACAGTCTGACTCATAGCAGGTTACCAGGCAAGCCTGACAATTACATTTTGCTGCGGTACACTGAGGGAACAGAGGGACAGAGTTGACACAGTGGGGAGGCAGAGGAGGCACAGAAGGGGACACTGAGGGAACAGGGAGACAGCGGTCACATAGTGGGGGGCAAAGGGGGAACGGAGACAGAGGTGACACAGTGGGGAAGCAGAGGTGGCACAAAAGGGGACACTGAGGGAACAGAGGGACAGAGCTGACACAGAGGGGAGGCAGAGGAGGCACAGAAGGGGACACTGAGGGAACAGGGAGACAGCGGTCACATAGTGGGGGGCAAAGGGGGAACGGAGACAGAGGTGACACAGTGGGGAAGCAGAGGTGGCACAGAAGGGGACACTGAGGGAACAGTGGAGAAAGGTGGCACAGAAGGGCACACTGAGGGAACGGTGGCAGAGGTGACACAGATGGGGGCAAAGGGGGAACAGGGAGACAGAGGTGACCAGGCCTGAATTTACATCACAGGAGCCTATAGGCACAGATGTCCTGGCACCCTAGACTTCACCCTCCATGAACCTACAAACCCCCTCTAAACTGCACCGCTAGTGTGTTGGCTGCCCCAGCTGTTACTTCTCCCTTACTTCCCTTGGCCGTCATAGATACAGGTGTCCCTTAGCATTAGGCAGCCAGAAGTACCCTTAGTGTTGTTAAGTAGCTAGTGGTGCCCTGACTGAAGAGAGATCTTGTCAGTGGATTGCTGAGAGCTGGGTGAGTAACCTCTCATTTACACTCTGCTCAGGACTTTGCATAGGGAGGGAGGGAGGCACTAGGGGAAGGGAGCGAGCCGCCTTTCCATCATCAAGCGCCTGTAGGCACGTGCCTACAGTGCCTTATGGTATATTCAGCCCTGGAAGTGACACAGTGGGGAGGCAGAGGTGGCACAGAAGGGAACAGGGGGACAGAGGTGACACGGGAGAGGGGGGTGGCAGAGGTGGCACAGAGGAGGGCACTGAAAGGCACAGGGGGACAGAGGTGATACAAGGGGAGACACTGGAGGCACAGGGAGGCATAGAGGAAATACAGGGTACAGAGATCACATGGTGCTTCCACCCATAGACAGATTCAGGTTAAGAACGAAGCTACAATCCCTTTCTCTTTTAACCGAGGACTACCTGTGTGTGTGTGTGTGTGTGTATATATATATATATATATATATATATATATATATATATATATATATACAATATATATATATATATATATATATATATATATATATATATATATATATATACATGGTAATGTGTGACATTATGTCAGATCAGTAGGTCTCCAGCAGTGCAAGAGTTTAAATGATTTTATATGAGCCATTTTACTTCTGCTAAAGAAAACAAAAAGTCTATTGATTTATTGATTGAAGTATTGTTTCCCCGGGAGCCCATCACTTACCGACACTTAATGCTGGTGAATTTTATTCATTTCATTATAAAATGATTGCTGCGATAGCGGTCGGAGAGAGAGACGTTGGAGTGTGCAGCGCGCACCGGATTCCCCCGTCCTCCGGAGACAGGTAGGGAGTAAATTTCCCCACGGAGCTCTTACATTATAAGAATTAGATTCAGCGACTGTATTTCTCCCAGTAAGGCACACTTAGCCAATAAAATCAACTGATTATTTGAATTTCATTTTCCTCGGCAACTCACTCATCATATGTGAAATGCGGACTATTATTTTGAGGAATATTTTTTTTTCTTTTATTACGAGCAATGCAGTTCACAATTTCCCCTGTGTTCTTCTTATTTTACTATTTATAAAGTGAGAGCGGCTCCTGAATTAGCTGGAATAGCGCAATACAAGTCAATCTAAACACATAAACAGGATAATAACAATGTCGTGTTCAGCCTCATGGCAATGTAGATCTTGAAAAATGCGCAGAATCATTTTATGGGGCTTATTCTCTAGCAGGGAGGGAGATGAGTGATGACTACAACGGCTAAAGGCACACGGCTGCATTTGGTCTGGAAAAGGTAAACGGGTTTAGCTTCTGTAGAGTAAGTTACGGGGTATCACAAGGGTAGAGCAGGATCATCCACCAGGCAACCTAGGCAGGTGCTTGAGGCCCAGTGGGTGTCAAGGGGTCCACCAGCCACCTTCTCTGACCTCTCTCCACTTCAGCTTACCAAAGGACAACAAAAGGACACAAATCTACTATCTTGTCTGGGTCCCCGATACATCTTAATCCATCTCTGCAGGGGGTATAGGTCATGTGACAGCAGTGTGCTAGGATGGGAGTACAAGTCTGGGATTCTGTTATAAGAGGGAATGGCAATAAATAATTGTTTATACTTCGAGACCATACTGACGGTAAAATAGCCCTTTTTTACCCACCTCTTTTTTAGGAGCTGCAGAGGCGAGGAAGAATTTTTTGTGATGTTTGCCTTCTTAAAACAGAAGGAATTTGCGATACTTCAGCTTAAAGTGAGCATCTGTGGTTACCCACAATGCACCGCTACTGAATATGCTAATTCTCTTTACCCCGAGCTGCTTGGTTACTGTGAAGTATTTTTGTCTCTTAAAACCCGAAACAAGGGTGCTTTGGAGGCGGAAATAGGTTGCAGTATTTCTAAAAATGAGGAGGAGGAGGAGGAGGAGGAGCATCATAAACTCTGGTGCTTCATGAGAAGCCCAGGCGAAAAGGGGGTGAGAAGAAACAGATTTACCCAAAAAGAGGATGGCCTCTAGATCCTCATTACTGTTGCCACTCTTCGGGACCCTCCTTAAAGACAGTCTGAAGCCATATAAATGACCTCTTTTTATTGCCAAGTTATGTTAAGCATAAAAATCCAAGCTGATTTGCCGCAGCAGAACGAGGTATTTATCCCCCATTTGTGCCCTATGTAATAATGCAGAAAGTGCAACGGAAGCCAGAAGGCTTATACATACCTCTGCTCCGGCAATTACATCTCCTTCACTTCCTGGTTAGTTGGCAATGCAGCCAGCCAAACACCATGTGGGGACTGGAGCCACATGCTGATTGGCTGGCTGCAATACACTTGATAACTAACCAGGAAGTGGAGGAGATGCGAGTTTGCATATATTCAGCAGTGATGCACTGGGAGACATCTCGGAGCTCACTCCAACCTGAATTATCGCAAATACTTTCTGTTTTAAGAAAGCAAACTTTTGTTTTACAGGTAATGTATAAGACTTCTGATTTCTGCTGCACTTTCTGCATTATAATAATAGTTCCAAGACCACCTGTGCCCCCCCAGCTGGCAAACCCTAACCCCCCCGGTGGAGGCTACTGTTACACCACTGATTCTAATGTGAACTCACATGCACAAAATACGTGCAGAAATGCATGCAGTAGAAATATGCCTTAGAGTTCAGTCCCAAAAGAAGAAACTCGAGTAAAGCTATGAGCCTGCATCACACACACCTTTCCCACCTGATTCAGAAAATGTAATGCTTGTTGTGGCAGCACAAACACATGCGGCTCACTCACAAATGCGGCTCGCAAATTTAGCTTGTGCAATTTTTAAACACATTGATGGGTGAGTAAGTAAAAAAGACGTCCATTTCTCAGAAGCAAGTTTGTTGTCGCCAGGTAACTTTTGTATGGCATTTATTATTAAGCGAGTCATGTGACTATCTATTCATATGTGTTAGTCCAGTGTTTCTCAACATTTTATCGGTGTGTACCCCTTTTAAAACCCTGTACTCACCAAGTACCCCCTGGCATAGTAAACATTATCACAAGTATCCCGTGACAAATATATATTTAATCATAGTACATGATAATTGGTTCTAAACCATTTCCAAGCATTTACTATTGCTTTTAATTAGCTAAAATACTAATTTGGGGTTGTTTAAAATAAGATTGATCATTTTCTAAAACTCTAAATTTGTTGTTCTTGGCTAAGTATATCAAGCCCGAGTACCCCCTGGAACCATTAGAAGTACCCCCTGGGGTACGCGTACCACACGTTGAGAACCTAGGTGTTAGTCTATTACTGGCCCTTAAAGAAAACCTGAACTGAAAATTAAAAGTCAAAATAAACATACACACGTCATACTTCCCTCCCGTGTAGTCTACTCATCGGTCTCTTTCTCCTCTCCTACATCCTGTATGTCCACTGTGATCAAGGGAATTCTCCATCATCCATTTTGAAAATGGCCATTACCCCATAACAGCTTTCTGGTCAGCACACAGTTAAACTGTAACATTACCCACTTGAGCCATAGGGAAACATGGACATTACCGGGCACATCAGTTGTCCACTCAGCTATAACTGACAGCAACTGAAATATAACTGAGAGCAACTGATATATAACTGAGAGCAACTGATGTATTTCAGTTCTGACAAAATGTTGTCAGAACTGGAAGGGATCATTGTCAGAAGAAAATGGTGAGCTTCTGAGAGGAACTGATGGCAAGGTAACTATGTAATGTTCATTTGAAGTTACCTCATGTGTTTATTTGAAATAATTTTACTCAGTTCAGGTTCCCTTTAATCCTTGCAATCGTCGCAATGTAATCAGGTCCCTGGTATACCTAAACCATCAGCCACGGTACAAAGTGTGCTGTACCTTTAAATCTAAATGCCATAAAATGAATGTGCTTTCCTATAAAGCTCATTTCAAGGTTGTTTTAGGAATACCAATTAAATTTTACACTTTTAATTTCCTCCACAATCACTACTTTTATTTTTATTTTCTACCCCTGCAGACATTTAATTTAAACAACCGAAGTAAAAATATTGTTTTCTATAAAGGGGAACTCAATTACTGCGTTCTTCATATAGATTTACTGCAATAATATTTCACCAAGCGAACCAGACAAATGGGGGGCGCAGGCGAGGTAGAACCATCAGCTTGTTAATTAGCAGAATTAACAGTGCGCTCTTTAAATGTATTGACAGCAATAAAAAGCACAGACGTGAGACTGATGCAGTCACAACTGACTGGGATGAGAAAAAAAAAACCTGAGATATTTACAACAAAGAGGCGGAAAATAGCTGAACGCGATGTTCAGGAAGAAGCCGGTGTCGGCCGCCTGTGCGGGGATAAAAGACGGTTCGGATAGTAATCATAAGGCTCCATTCGCAACACACCCTCATGAATAAGTATATTGTATCAGAGAAAAGCTTACAAAGAGAGGCGAGATAGCTCTTTCTTCCCCGCTCCTGTAGCCAATAAAACACTGCGGTCGTAATCCCATGCAAACCGCGCACAAAACACGGTCAACACAATCTAAGTGGGTACGGAGAGTCAGGGTAGTCAATCAAACCTATTGTTAAAGCCCTAGTTCAGCCCACATTTTTTACATTTCATATGATAGTCAATTTGCATTAATTAGCAGTGCACAATGTTTTGTGCTTTGCATGTCTGTAGTTTGTGCCATAAATATACTGAAATTACCTGGCTGGCTTTGTCCTGTCGTCCCTTTGAGATGACAGTGGAATTTTACTGGGCATAAAGCTGCCCAGATTCTTTCCCTGTTCTGCCGCCACACACATGAGGTAGTCAAGGAGAAGCTGGGTGGGGGCATTGGCCAGTCTTTTCCTGTTGGCGCAGATCACCTGACCCAGCCCACTTCTTCACTCTGCTGAATATCAATTTTTTTAGTCTGCACTGCAGCTCAGCAGAGTCTCATGATGATAAGAATTTGCTGTACAAGAAGTGCTGGGCACAAAGAGTTTTTATTATTTATAATGTTATCATGAAACACAAATGTTTGTATCTGTACTGTAAACCTAAGTACTGTACATACTCCTCATCCTGCTCATGCTTCTATAACCTCCTATTCTGTGATGGAGTCACATAATTGGCTATGTAGACTCTCTTCTGAGTGTTCTCCCGTCTAAACAATTCTCTTTATAACCTGCTTCTGTTTATCACCAATATTTGTTCGCCTGTAAAGCCTGGTACACACTTTCGTTCATGATTGGCCAATCACTGACATAATTTTTCCACTTCCATTTAGTATAAGGGTTAACAGATATTGAATACTATGAGCAGATTGGTTAGGTATACTCTCATACTACATGGAGGTGGTAAAATTGGTCAGCGATTGGCCAATCAAAGTTGAAGTTGTATGTAAAAATAAGAACCGAGAGCCAAATATAGTGTAGTAGGTTAAGACAATGGGTAAATGTAGAAGAGTACAGTGATATACTCACAAACCAGGGTTACCTCCAGGCAACCACTGTATGGGCAGGTGAGGAATTTAGCCTGTCCTCACTCAGGAATAAGAAGTCGCTCTCTGTAGACAGGAAAAAAATAGGGGTATCCCCCTCCACCAAGGGTGGATATTAAGTATAGAGTAACAAGAACAGAGGCACCAAAAGAGTAAAAACAGTAATTAAAAGTTTTAAAAGAATTGCTTAGGAGGCAGTGGTGGACTTACCTCCCACAAGCAGACACAACAAGCTGTGTATTCAGAAATAAATATATTTATTGGTACACTCCGGGGGGTATTCGCAACGCGTTTCGCAGGTAAAACCCGCTTCCTCAGGCAATAATAAACGGAGTACATACAACTGGGGACAAGAGGCACAATTGGTATATGATCTCGGACATATGCATATGTAAATTAAACAAGTAGGAAGTGATAGACACACATATACACAAACTATACAAAAATTGCAATAATGCTTGTAACACTCAATGTTAGCTATTATGCTGTAATGGGGAAGTGGGTGTTTATACAAGTGAGAGGGCAGGAAAAGCCCAGAGTAGAATGGGGATATACTGATGTGTATACTAAAAATAAAAATAATAATAATAAACATAAAAATAAAAGATAAAAATAATAAATGTGAGTGGATGGGGGAATATATATAGGAGAATGTGTGTATACAGGGCAAGATGGGGAGAACTATAGAGGGGGGGGGGGGGAGCGACTATTCCAATGGGGTGTGTGTGTGAGGGACAAGAACAGGTGGAAAAGGCGAACCAAGCTGAAATCTATTGAAAATCTCTGTGCAGATGTGTGACAACATTATCTCTCTGATTAGATTTGATCAGAGATGAATATTTCTCATCATCAAGTCAACTGCCTCATCTGCTAATATATGGGCATGTTTAGTATTGGGAAAGGGAAGATGAACTGGATAAAGCTCAGGGCACTCCCAGATTAGCTGAGAAGCATTGATCTTTGGTGAGATCATGGAAAGATTGTTTTGGGTGGCAAATATACTCTATTAGGCAAGGTACAGCCAATCACATGCGATGGAAGCCGCATGGTGGTTGGCTGTATGGCGCTTGTACCGCCCAAGGAAGGAGGTCATGTATAATGCTCCAATGGGGCTGCGCCCCCCAGCCACTGCCCCTTTGCAATGCTGGGGGTCAAAGGGGCTATTGCTAAACTGCTAGCAGTGGTGTAGTAAAGGAGCTATGCGGCCCAGTGCTTATTTTATATGGCTCCCCCTTTAAGTACTCTAAAGAAAAAGAGTTGATATGAATTACCAAAACTTGCCAACTTCCATTGCCTGAAAATTGGCATAGTCATTTTAGGCACCTGACCAGAGACAGATCACCCACAAGGCAACTTAGGCAGTTGCTTAGGGCCTAGAGAGAGACTAGTGGCCAGGTAGATTCTAGTCCCCACCAAATCTTACCCCCAAAAAAACAAAACCATCAAAGGTGGGCCCAAAGTTGTTGCTTACCTAGAGTCCCATTTCACCTTAATGCGTCTCTGCACCTGACATCCACAGTGTGGTCTCTGACCATCCGGTGTGCTGCAACCTGTATGCATTGTACTTGGATCGATTGCCTGAAATGCTTACAAGTATTGGGCCTTAGACTGTTAAACTCAGAAATGCTAAGACAGCCTGTGTACATTGCGGCTCCTGACTATGATGCCTTGGTGAAACCAATAATTGTACCAGCACTACAGCACCATCTCCCTGTCAGGCATGCTGATGGATCCAGATGCATCTCCAGTGTTTTTCACATCCAGCACACCAACCAGAAGCTGTAATATACTGCCATCCGCAGAACGTAAAATACTGATAGGACAGTTTTTCCTGGCGTGATTTACATGGTCTGGAACACTAATGTGCAACAATATCCTGGTGTATTGATTTTACAAGGTAATTCTGATGTCTAGGGCACAGTGGCCAATCTCCCTATCTATCAGCGGCAGCCGAAGACTGATCTCACCCGCCAGGGCGTCCTGCGCATCATCAACGGGAATTGTACAGGGCACACAGAGGTTAACCCCCGAGTGCCAATAATGAATTAGACATTGTGAGGCCCTGTGCTTTTACTCATTTACATCATGCTTGTGGATGCTATTAATAAAATGAAGGATTAGACTAAAACACAAACACATGCAGACTTCTCTATAACACACTGCCCGTTAATCCTCAGAAAGCAATATTAAGGCTACTTTCACACTTATTGAGTCACATTGCTTTACAGTATTCTCCTCCGCTGTAGCTCGTCGCTAGGGCAATGTACCGTATTCTTCAGACTATAAGATGCTCCTGATCATAAGACACACCCAGGTTTAGAGGACAAAAACCAGGGGAAGAAATATATACTAAGCCTGGTGCATCCATGGTGAAGGGGCATCTTGTGGATTATGCCCCCTCTAGAGATGAGCGTAATGACTTAATTACGATTTCGCGAAATTTCGCGTAATTAGTGTAATTACGATTATGGCCGTAAGTACATAATCGTAATGAAGAAGGATTTCGCGAAATTCCGCGTAAGCGTAATTTTCGCATTACAGTGGGTATCGCGAAATTACGTTTGCCTTGCATGCAACCGTTTGTAAGCGTAGTTACATAACATAATTTCGCGATAGTTCATATTACTGTAAGCGTTAATTTTCGCGTCGTTTTTCGCATTACGGAATGCTATTTCGCATATCAAATTCACCATGTAGTGATATTTCGCATCAAAATTCGCCATGCAGACGAAAATGCCTTTGGCGAAAATTCGCGAGCAACCCTGCTAACAAGTAATTACGAAATTCGCGAAATTATGAAGAAATGCGAAATTACGTTATGGTTTAACGCGAAATTACGTTATGGTTTAACGTGAAATTACGTTATGAACGAAACACGAAATTACGCGTTGAAAATTACGCTTACGGTATTTTCAATTACGATTTTAATGGCAATTACGCTACCATAATTTCGCATCGTAATAGCAAATTTTGCATGTGTAATTATAGTAACGCGAAATTTCCTGTGTCCTACTCTGACCCCCTTCAGTCCTCGTGTCCCCATGTGTCCGCCTGTCCTCCTTGTGTCGTCCTGTATGACCCTTTGTGTTCCCCTTGTGTCCTCCTCTATACCCCTTTATGTCCTCTGTTTGTCTCCCCGTGTCTTCCTCTGGATAGGCACAGTACAGGGAGTTCCTGACATTGCAGTGTGTTGGAGGTTCGTATTGGCAGAAGTTCACAAGTCAGGCATTCCCTGCACTTTTATTCCCCACTTTTGGGGGAGAAAAAGTGAGTCTTATAGTCCAAAAAATACAGTAAGTCTATGGGGACTTACACACTATATGCAACAGAAGTAGCGAAATCAACGAAAGTCATCGTCGGGGCCGGTTCTAGACTTTTTGCTGCCTGACGCAATCTTGTAAGGATGCACCCCCCCCCCACCCCCCCTGATTTAGAATGATTGCACAGCACCCGACAATTTACTCTGCTTTATTTAATGTGTATGACATGCTGCAGCTCCACACAATAGCACACTGGCTGGCTGTGGGTCTCGCTTCTCCTCCGACTGACTGCATGCTGTTAGTGTAAACACACAGTACAAACATGCCCTCCCTGTAATATCTGCTCCTGATGCAAATGTTTCACATTGCCTCATGAAAGAGCCGGCCCTGGCCATGGTAAACTCTGCAGTGCGTTGCTGCAGGATCCGTGCCTACTGCATGGGTTATACAGCAATGCAAGTCTATGGCATCTCGGTAAGTGTAAAATGCGCGATCGTGGTTGTGGGGCGCCGAGCGACGAAACGTCAGTGACGTAATTCCTGTCCAGCCGGGAGCACGTCACTGGTTGGAGGTGGGGAGCTAAGCATATTACCCTGTAGACACACTCTGCCGCAGGGTAATATGCAGGGGGGGAATGGTGCTGTGTAATTGTCCCGCTGCAGGATAATTGCAATGCACAAAATGTGAAACTAGCCTAAGTTGTTAAGGAGTGGAGAATACCTGAAGTATGATTTGAGATATTTTTTAGGCTATACTGCTCACAATCCTTGAAAAAGCCTTGGAGTCAGTTAATAATAGTAATAATGAGCACTTGTTATGGCAAGTGGCTAACTGTAAGTGCTAGGCATTCAGAGTTTGATTGCCTAGACGTTTACCACTAGGGGTTATCCCTTTCTTTTGTAGAAATAAGTGCTCAGTTTGATCATGTGATTAGCTTGTAAGTGTCTGGTGCAGGCCCAGATTTGCATCACAGGAGCCTATAGGCACAGATGTCCTGGAACCCCAGAATTTGGCCTTCAAGATCCTCATTAAAGCGATGTACTGCAGTATATAGATGTTGCACATGGAATAGGAGGGTGGATGCTGCATGGAAAGGGAGTCACAACACACTTGGCCTAGGGGCGTAAAACATTTAAATCTGGCATTGGGGATCACAATTCAGTTCCAGTCAATCAGAGACTTAAAAGTACACGGTTCTTCTAGTTAATTTCTACAATGGAGCTTCAGCACTGTGTCGGTCTCCGCAAGGTTACATATCACCGACTCCTGATCGTGTGACATGCACTATGCAGCATAGAGAGACTCGCTGCCAGAACGAGAAAGAGCAGGTAAATATACACGGTTCCCTGCGCTTACTCTGTATGGGGGCAAGCTGTGCATGTGACTGGGGACTGCCCGGGGACAGATTGGGTGAAATGGGAACTCATGATCATTTTTCTTGGGGGCCCTAGGGTGGGGTGGTTTTTACGCTCCTACAGATGAATATGGAATATGGTGCAGTAGTTGGAACCCTTTATGGCCTTGGGAACTATCTCACAAGGGTCATAAAACAAGTGTGGCCATCATAATCTTCACACCCATAACAAGTGTAGCCACAAAAACACCTGATCTAAAGTATAGTCCCCTTTATCGAAGGAAGGGAAGGTTAGAAGTTGGGGCTTCAAAACAGCCCTGGGAGCCTCTGCGATCACATGGGCTCCTCCCCTATAGTTATCCCTCTGACCAAGATCTTGACTGGTATGCACCAGTACATAAGGTGGGAACAACTGACAGCAGGGACAACATCTGGGGCAATGTATCTAAAATGCTGCCTTTGGAACATGATATCTGGAAATTTATCAGCAGACATCTGAAACAATGAATGTGGAAACAGGAGACCAAGCAGAAAATAGACTTACCAGGAGAATGTGTTGGGTACCACTTTGCTCAGGAACTGATGAGGTGTGCAGGGAAGTCTTATAAAAACTGGTGCCAGAGTGACATCAGAAGCAGGCAAGGGACATCCTTGTCTCCACTAGGCTGCATTCAGGTAGGTAAGTACCCATAGTGGGAAGAAGAAAGCACTGGTCTACATCCATGCAAAGCAAAGGCACCTGCCGCTTACAAAGAGAAGAATGCAAACAGTTCTGAACAGTTGGCAGGGCAGGGGCTTGTTACATGTAATGTGTACATGTCACTTCTGTTTAGACATCTGTGTGTGGCACGACGATTTGCATGTAATAGGGATTTAATTGCAAGTCCGGTCGCAGTATCTGCGGTGGAAATGATGGAGCTCATAAGGTGACAGTAGGCCGAAGCCCCTCCTGAACACATCACATTAGCTTCCCGTCTGAAATATCATCTGGCTTGATGTATGTTAAAGCAGATGTAATGCAGTCACTGAAGCTAATGAGAAATGACATGTTTTTCCAATGTGTATAGAAAGTGCTTAGCAAATCAGAAATCGTACATTAGCCAGACTCTTCTGCTTTCTCACAAGCTAAGACATGTTGGCACTTCATCATTCCGAAATGAATGTATACTCCGCCATCCATACATCATGACAAAATATCATTTATGAGAGCTTCTCTGTGCATGGCGGGGGGAAGTTATATACGACCTCTCCTCTCTGCTCCGTCCGCTGGATTTTAAGGCTTCCGTAGTTTCCCTTTTTCCGCATTTGAAGTTCCTGATATGTCGTCCTGACATTTCGGGCACAATATTGTCTTTTTGAGCTTTATTATGCGGTTTATAGAGTAATATGGATGAAGGTGCTTCTTTGCCGGAGGGAGCGCATAATGCAGCGTAGGATTATGAGGAATGGGCACCTGTTACTGAGATTATTCTCTATACATCACATCATCCCCCTTCTTTTGTTGCTGCTGCACCGTGGCACACTGGGAGTCTTATGAGGATAACAGACATTCAGTCATCATCTGATGACACCATTTTCTTGTCCCTCTATAGAGACCGTTAATAGCACTGAAGGCATTGAAGAATATCTGGAGTGCAGTATGAGGTTTCCGGCTAGCCAGGCATGATGTGGATTATACTCTAAAATTAAAATTTTAGTAACTACTCTTAAGGGGCCCATACACTCAGCCGATTTTTATACACTCAGCCGATTTGAGCGATCGATTGCAAATCGGTTGGCCAATCGACCGATCGATGGCCGATTTCGAACTATTTCGATGGATTTCCATCGAACTGGCAGGGTGGAAAATTTAGGTCGATCTGATGAGATTGCTTATCAGTTTGCATTGGCCTTAATGGAAATCTGATGACAAAAAAATGCCATCAGATCGAATTTCAATAGATTTCAAACTGAAATCTATTGGAATTCTATCCTGGTAAAAAATGTTCTAAAAACGCATCAGATAGATCATCAGATGCATTTCTTATCTATCTGCTGCCAATCTGACGAGTGTATGGGCACCTTTAGGTGCATAGAAGAGCATTTGAAAGCATTCACAAGCATTCCCTGTGTGTAAAAAACATTTATTTTTACTGCAGAGAACCTTACACCACAGAGAACTTGCTTATCTCTGGCTAATTAGCAAATGTTATCATTGCCAGCCAGGAGGCACTCTCTGCCTGTGTCTTCACTCTGCCCTCCTCCTTTTCTGCTAAAGTGACTCCTCCTTTTCTGCAGTGTGACTGTTCAGCAGGAGGAGGGAGCAGAATCAAGACACAGGCAGATAATGTCTCCTGTCTGGCAATGATTATATTTGACGATTAACCAGAGATAACAATGCCTGTGCTGATCTCTGTAGAGAAAATACATGTTTTTACTCACAAGGAATGCTTGTGAATGTTTTCAAATGTTCTTTTATGTACCTAAGAGTAGTTACTAAAATTGTAGTTTTGGGAGTATAATCCCACTTAAATGTACGCTGGGCCTCTGAACTGAAATGAGCCTGAGTAATTTCCCTTCTTCCACCCTCTGTGGATTGGTGTAAAAATAGAACTCCAAGATGCAGTACACAAAAATGTCCCTAAAGTTATGCGAGTTTTGTGGAAGCCGCCCAATTCATTGTTGTTCAAACCATGGCTATTCCGTCGACCCTAAAATCCGGAAATAATCATACCGCCAGGGAGGTTAAGGTAAGTGTCAGTGACATGATAGGAAAGAAAAAATTTATAGCACATTTTGCTTTGAAAAAAATGTACATTTTATGTGTACATATTTTTTGTACTATAAGACGCACCTTTTCTCACCAAAAAAAAGGTGGAAAAAAGTCAGTGCGTCTTATACTCCGAATACTACATATTTGGACCTGCGCCTTCCTCCCCGTGTCTATGTCTGCATGCTCCCGTGTCCCTCTATTTCACAGTATCTGCACTGCCTGTCTCCAGGCACTCTGTGACCCGGCTCTGCATGTCCCAGTGTCTTAATCACCTACATGCAGCTCCCGGTGCCTGCCTGTCCCCAGTGACCGTGTGCCCAGTGTCATAATCGCCTACATGCAGCACCCGGTGTCTGCCTGTCCCCGGTGTCTGTGTGCCCAGTGTCATAATCACATACATGCAGCTTCCGGTCTTCCTGTCCCCAGTGTCCGTGTGCCCAGTGTCATAATCACATACATGCAGCTCCCGGTCTGCCTGTCCCTGGTGTCCGTGTGCCCAGTGTCATAATCACCTACATGCAGCTCCCGGTCTGCCTGTCCCTGGTGTCCGTGTGCCCAGTGTCATAATCACCTACATGCAGCTCCCGGTCTGCCTGTCCCTGGTGTCCGTGTGCCCAGTGTCATAATCACCTACATGCAGCTCCCGGTCTGCCTGTCCCTGGTGTCCGTGTGCCCAGTGTCATAATCACCTACATGCAGCTCCCGTTCTGCCTGTCCCCGGTGTCTGCCTGTCCCCAGTGTCCGTGTCCCCAGTGTCATAATCACCTACATGCAGCTCCCGTTCTGCCTGTCCCCTGTGTCTGCCTGTCCCCAATGTCCGTGTCCCCAGTGTCATAATCACCTACATGCAGCTCTCGGTCTGCCTGTCCCCGGTGTCCGTGTGCCCAGTGTCATAATCACCTACATGCAGCTCCCGTTCTGCCTGTCCCCTGTGTCTGCCTGTCCCCAGTGTCCGTGTCCCCAGTGTCATAATCACCTACATGCAGCTCTCGGTCTGCCTGTCCCCGGTGTCCGTGTGCCCAGTGTCATAATCACCTACATGCAGCTCCCGGTCTGCCTGTCCCCGGTGTCCGTGTCCCCAGTGTCATAATCGCCTACATGCAGTTCCCGGTCTGCCTGTCCCCAGTGTCCGTGTGCCCAGTGTCATAATCACATACATGCAGCTCCCGGTCTGCCTGTCCCCGGTGTCCATGTGCACAGTGTCATATTCACCTACATGCAGCTCCCGGTGTCTGCCTGTCCCCGGTGTCTGTGTGCACAGTGTCATAATCACATACATGCAGCTCCCGGTCTGCCTGTCCCCAGTGTCCGTGTCCCCAGTGTCATAATCACCTACATGCAACTCTCGGTCTGCCTGTCCCCGGTGTCCGTGTGCCCAGTGTCATAATCACCTACATGCAGCTCCCGGTCTGCCTGTCCCCGGTGTCCGTGTCCCCAGTGTCATAATCGCCTACATGCAGCTCCCGGTCTGCCTGTCCCCGGTGTCCGTGTGCTCAGTGTCATAATCACATACTGTTTTTACATTAACGCCACGTGGTGCTCCAACACAACCATCCTGCACAAATGCTGCTCCCCAGATGTCGAGCTTCTACTTATCAACTGCAGGCCTCAGTACTCACCCAGGGAGTTCACCTCATATGTCCTCGCAGGTGTCTACATCCCCCCAGATGCGGACGTCAGAAACGCCCTGCGCACACTCAGTGACACCATCTCGCTGTGGGAGACAACTCTCCCGGACTCCCTCTTCATCATCCTAGGTGATTTCAACAGAGCAAACCTTCGCCAGGAACTTCCTCGATACAAACAACACATCACCTGCCCCACCAGGAACCAAAACACCCTGGACCACTGTTACACAGTCCTCAAAGACGCGTACAAGGCTAATCGCCGAGCTGCACTTGGTAACTCTGACCACTGCCTAATCCACCTGATCCCCACTTACAGGAGGCACCTTGAAACCTCAAAGCCAATCGTCAGGTCTGTTAAGAAGTGGACAGAGGAGGCCAAGGAACAACTTCAAGCCTGCTTCGACAGCACGGACTGGTCAGCCCTGGAGGCTCCCTGCCTAGACGAATGGACAGAGAACATCACCGCTTATATCAGCTTCTGTGAGGAGACATGCATCCCAACGAAGACCGTCAAAATCTTCCCAAACGATAAACCCTGGTTCAACGGCAGGCTGCGGAGACTCCGGAGAATCAAGGAGGAAGCACACAAATCCGGATCCCCAGAGGAGTTCAGGGTGGCCAGGAACACCTTAAACCGTGAGCTGAAGGTGGCAAAGAGAGACTACTCTAATAAGCTGAGTCTGAACCTTCAGTCCAACAACCCACGGGACGTCTGGAAAGGCCTCAGAGCAGCCACTAACTTCAAGCCCCCTCCTCAACACATACTTCCTAGCTTTGCGCTAGCTGAAGAGCTCAACAAATTCTATTGCAGGTTTGAGAAACAACCCACCCATCCGGTGGACCTAGCACTCACCTCTTCTCCAAGGGAGTCTCCTCCCACTTCATCTCCCCACGCTGCTAGTGCCCCCCTGGCACTGAGGATAGTCCAGGAGGCGGATGTCTTACGACACCTCCAGAAGCTCAACACCAGGAAAGCTTCAGGCCCGGACGGCATATCTCCAACTTGCCTGAAGACATGTGCAAGCCAGCTAGCCCCGATCCTCACCTCCATCTTCAGCAAATCCCTGACGCTAGGCAAGGTCCCCTCCTGCTTCAAAAAATCAGACATCATCCCAGTCCCCAAGAAACCAGGAGCCACTGATCTAAATAACTACAGACCTGTTGCTCTAACTTCAATCATCATGAAGACCTTTGAAAGACTGGTTCTCACCTATCTGAAGGGACACACAGCCACCTTAATGGATCCCCTGCAATTCGCTTACAGGGCCAACCGGTCCGTGGAGGATGCCATTAATATCAGTCTAGCACACATCATGGCTCATCTGGACAAATCC
Source organism: Hyperolius riggenbachi (assembly GCF_040937935.1). Taxonomy (NCBI): domain Eukaryota; kingdom Metazoa; phylum Chordata; class Amphibia; order Anura; family Hyperoliidae; genus Hyperolius; species Hyperolius riggenbachi. The sequence goes on from NC_090657.1 coordinate 195,821,802, forward strand.
AACACCTATGCCAGAATCCTGCTCCTGGACTTCAGTTCCGCTTTTAACACCATCTGTCCAAACATTCTGCATGACAACCTGGCACGACTTGGTGTGGACCTCTCTCTCTGCACCTGGATCAAGGACTTCCTCACCAACAGGACACAACTAGTGAGAATCGGCGGCTGCTCCTCTGGAGTCAGATCTACCAACACGGGGGCCCCGCAAGGGTGTGTGCTGTCCCCAATTCTTTTTTCCCTGTACACAAACAGCTGCACATCATCCACTGACTCTGTCAAGGTCATCAAGTTTGCGGATGATACCACCATCCTAGGTCTCATTGGAGAAGAAGGGGAGTTTGTATATCGTAGCGAGATTGAGCGGATCCTCAGGTGGTGCACGGACAACAGACTGGTACTAAACGCAGCAAAAACAGTGGAACTGATTGTGGACTTCAGAAGGAATGCCCCATCTCCCCATCCAGTCTACATTGATGGCACTGAGGTCTCCAGAGTACGCAGCGCACGGTTCCTTGGCACCACCATCACTGAGAACTTAAGGTGGGATGTGAACACCTCCGTAACTCAAAAAAAAGCCCAGCAGAGACTGTTCTTCTTAAGGCAGCTGAGGAAGTTTGGAATGTCGCGGGAGCTAATGACTAGTTTCTACACGGCCACCATTGAGTCTGTCCTCTGCTCCTCCATCATTGTCTGGTACTCGGGGGCAAATACAAAGGACAAGCACAAACTTCAGAGGGTAATCAGCACCGCTGAGAAGATCATCGGGTCACCTCTGCCTCCCCTGGACCTCCTCCACACATCCAGAATGAGGTCCAGGGCCAACAGGATTACCGACGACCAATCCCACCCTGGCAGTGACTTCTTCGACCCCCTGCCCTCAGGCCGCCGCTACAGGACCATCCCCACCAAAACCACGAGGCACAGGAACACCTTCTTCCCCCAGGCAGTTCTCATACTCAACGAATGAGAGCATGCGTGCATGCTTGTAGTCCACACTGTCCCACTGTTCCACGTGTTACAATCGTATCACGCTACTCTGGCACAATGGGGCTGTTCAGCCACACTATGCTTTGTTACTGTTACTATCAATGTTGTTGTTATATTGTCGCTGTTAACTGTTGTATTACTATGTTGTATTCCTATACTGTTTTTGCAATACTGTTGCATTCCTATGTAGCTACTACTGATGCTGTTAACACGCACTACCATCCATGTCTGCCATGTGTCCACAAATAATTCCGGGTGCGGCACCTGTCGCACTTGGCGAATAAAGCTGATTCTGATTCTGATTCTGATGCAGCTCCCGGTCTGCCTGTCCCCGGTGTCCATGTGCACAGTGTCATATTCACCTACATGCAGCTCCCGGTGTCTGCCTGTCCCCGGTGTCCGTGTGCCCAGTGTCATAATCGCCTACATGCAGCTCCCGGTGTCTGCCTGTCCCCGGTGTCCATGTGCACAGTGTCATAATCGCCTACATGCAGCTCCCGGTGTCTGCCTGTCCCCGGTGTCCGTGTGCCCAGTGTCATAATCACCTACATGCAGCTCCCGGTCTGCCTGTCCCTGGTGTTTATGTGCCCAGTGACATAATCGCATACATGCAGCTCCCGGTCTGCCTGTCCCCGGTGTCCGTGTGCCCAGTGTCGGGCAGCGCGATGATCAAAGCTGCAAGAGCCGTATGTATTTGAGACATGGGGGACGCCTGATTAATAAGTGGCAGCTGCATGTAGGTGATTATGACACTGTGCACATGGACACCGGGGACAGGCAGACACCGGGAGCTGCATGTAGGTGATTATGACACTGGGCACACGGACACCAAGGACAGGCAGACACCGGGAGCTGCATGTATGTGATTAAGACACTGGGACATGTAGACCTGGGTCACAGAGTGCCTGGAGACAGGCAGACACAGGGGACACACAGACACTGGGACATAGGGGATTGGCAGACACGCAGACCTTGGGACACAGGGATTATAGGCACTGGGACAATGGGGATAAGTCCCTGGACATGGAGGAAACAAGGGACTGAGGAAGGGGTACAGAGCACAGGACATCGGCCACTAGGACAGAGGACTCAGGTGGACAGAGGACATGGAGACAGAGGAAGGGGGAAAGAGGACATGGAGACACCAGAGGACACAGGGAGGCAGAGGACACAAGGTGGACAGAGGGACATAGAAGGAACACAGAGGGGCATAAGAAGTATAAGGAATGCATAAGGGGAGCATAATAATTGGGAGGGGGGGGGGAAGCTCCATAAGATGCCCCTGCACCATAGACACCTAGGTTTAGGTGTTTTTTCCCTGATTTTTGCCCTCTAAACCTAGGTGTGTCTTAAAGTCCGGAGCGTCTTATAGTCCGAAAAATGTATTTTTTGTTTTAAAATTTTTCGAAATAGTTGTCCTTTAACAAGATTGGCAGCATGGAGCTGACGTCAGAGGTAGCGCTGCTAAAACAAGGGAAACAAATGCTGGAAATGTATTCCACTGTTCCATGCAATGTACTCGGCTCCCACGTGGAAGGAAGAAGGCAACAAAACAGCCTTCTCTACCCCTACACAGCTCACAAAAACGGGAAAATGGGCAAGTGCCTGGGCTCCACTGAATGCCAGGGAGAGAAGAAGTGCCAGCAGCGGCCCACACTGCAGATAAACATTCCTCAACACAAATCTGCTTATTATTACCGAGCCTGCCTGGCATGTCCAGTCCGCCCGCAAGCATCCTTCGGCTTATTGGGACATCACCAGCATCCACTCATGTCAAGTGACACAGGAGACACCGGACAGGAGCACAGCATTCATATCCTGTGTCTAAAAGCAGAACTAAGAATACACTGTTACTGAATATGATTTTATTTTTTCCTTCCCTGCATGAATTGATCGCTGAGAGGGAATATTACATTTACCATTCGAATCCCAGCTAGGTCAACATCTGCAAAGGAGTTTGTATGTTCTCCCTGTGTCTGCGTGGGTTTCCTCCATGCACTCTGGTTTCCTCCCATATCCCTAAAAACATACAGATAAGTTAATTGGCTTCCCCCTAAATTGGCCCTAGACTACGGTACATGCGCTACACGATACATACATAGAAATATGGCTATGGTAGGGACTAGAATGTGTGCCCCTCTGAGGGACAGTTAGTGACAAAGCAATATACTCTGTACAGCGCTGCATAATTTGTCGGCGCTATATAAATACTAAAAATAAATAAACAAATTTACCATTACCTGCTGATACAGTCACTCTCCCAAAAAGGCAATAAACTAAGAAGATCTGCTGAAATATAAATAAACAACTGACAGCATGCTGTACAACCCAAAAAAATCAATGAATGCTAAGAAAAATGTAGGAATGACATAATGCATATGGCAAAATAATTCACAGGTTTATTGATATGAAAACCTAGACCTACAATGGCGAACCTTAAAATACATATCATCATCAAATTATATCAATCATAAATTGCAGAAGTCTGACATTCCATTTGAAATATTAGCAGTTTCTCATAGTGAAAGTTCTCAACTAGTTCTCAGCTCTGATGATTTGACCAGGTGACACTGGCATGCATGGCCAGGGCCTGGTCTGTAGGGCCTGAGCGTAATAACACAGTTATATCCGCTTCTGTCCACTTTTCAGCATCTCTAACATTGAGGTGTAACTAAAAAGCGGACACAACTGTGTCAGTGGGCTCAGGCGCTTAGGGCTCAAGGCCGAGATGCTTAGGTGCCCCCACTCATCAGGCATTGATTGCTCGTCGAGGCTGCTATTCCCGCCCTTAAAAACCACTTTGCATCCAGACCTTGTTTCCCACTTATGGACCAGAGCAGTTTTGACAGTTTAGCTATGTCCTTTATTTAATCAGAAATAACGTTATCCCTACTTATGACACAGAAATGAAATATATATCGTTTTTTTTCAAGACAAACTAGGCTTTCATTGTATGCCGTTTTTTCCCCCTAACAATCTTGTTTTCGATGAACTGTAATGGGAAAACAAGGAAAAAAATAGAAAAAACACATTATTTCTCTGTTTTACCAATTCCAGTTTAAAAATAAAAAAGTGCTACTGTAGATAAAAACACAAATTCTTTTTGGCTATTCTTACAGCTTATCACAAAACTTAGATTATGTTCCTGTCACAATTTATGGCAGTGGTTCCCAACCTTTTTGGAGTCGTGACACATCAAGGCATGGAAATATTAGATTTTAAAATCTGGAATCATGTGACTTTTATTCTTTTAGCTCTAAGCATGTGACTATTTAATTTTGAGGCACATGGCTACTTAATCCTAATATCTAGGTGGCCAAGGCTTCTAGATTTATGTGCCCAGGGGCATATTAACCAGTTCACCACTGAGGGGTTTTTCCCCTTATGGACCAGAGAAATTTTCAACTTTCAATGCTCCTTTCATTCATTTGCCAATAACTTTATCACTACACATCGCATCAAAATTATCTATATCTTGTTTTTTTTGTTTGGTTTGGGGTTTTTTTGCCACCAATTAGGCTTTCCTTGGTTGGTACATTTTGCTAAGAATTATTTTATTCTAACGGCATTTGAATGGGAATAATACGAAGAAAATGGAAAAATTTGATATTTCTCCGTTTTCGGCCATTATAGTCTCAAAATAAAATATTCTACTGTGGATAAAACCCACACATTTTATTTGTCCCAGTTAATACAACGTTTAAAATATTTTCCTAGTACAATGTATGGTGACAATAATTAATTTGGAAATAAAGGTGTTGAACACCCTTTCAACCAATAAACAGGGATTGCTGGAGAAAAGTAGGGGAAACAAATTAATTGGTCCCCCTGCCCCTACCCCCTGAGCGGGACCTTGGAGTAGGAGGTTAGTGTTAGGTCAGTGGTTCCCAACCTTTTTGGAGTCGTGACACATCAATCCAAACGTTCAGATCTCCGTGACACGTAGACTAAATGCATGTAATGAGAGACAGCGTTTCCCCACTAAATGCACATAAGAGACAGCGTTTCACCAGTAAATGCAGGTAATGACAGACAGCCTTTCACCAGTAAATGCACGTAATGAGAGACAGCGTTTCCCCAGTAAATGCACATAATAAGAGACAGCTTTTCACCAGTAAATGCACATAATAAGAGACAGCTTTTCACCAGTAAATGCACATAATAAGAGACAGCTTTTCACCAGTAAATGCACATAATGACAAAAAGCCAGTTGTCCCCAGTATATGTAGCCAGGGATATATGTGCCCAGTATATGTAGCCAGGGGTATATGTGCCCAGTATATGTAGCCAGGGGTATATGTGCCCAGTATATGTAGCCAGGGGTATATGTGCCCAGTTTATGTAGGCAGGTGTATATGTGCCCAGTATATGTAGCCAGAGGTATATATGCCCAGTATATGTAGCCAGGGGTATATGTCCCCAGTATATGTAGCCAGAGGTATATGTGCCCAGTATATGTAGCCAGAGGTATATGTGCCCAGTATATGTAGCCAGAGGTATATGTGCCCAGTATATGTAGCCAGAGGTATATGTGCCCAGTATATGTAGCCACGGATATATGTGCCCAGTATATGTAGCCAGGGGTATATGTCCCCCGTATATGTAGCCAGGGTGTATATGTCCCCAGTATATGTAGGCAGGGGTATATGTCCCCAGTATATGTAGGCAGGGGTATATGTCCCCAGTATATGTAGGCAGGGGTATATGTCCCCGGTATATGTAGGCAGGTGTATATGTCCCCGGTATATGTAGCCAGGGGGTATATGTCCCCAGTATATGTAGTCAGGAGTATATGTCCCCAGTATATGTAGTCAGGGGTATATGTCCCCAGTATATGTAGGCAGGTGTATAAATATGTCCCCAGTATATGTAGGCAGGTGTATAAGTCCCCGGTATATGTAGTCAGGGGGTATATGTCCCCAGTATATGTAGCCACGGATATATGTGCCCAGTATATGTAGCCAGGGGTATATGTCCCCAGTATATGTAGGCAGGGGTATATGTCCCCAGTATATGTAGGCAGGGGTATATGTGCCCAGTATATGTAGCCAGGGGTATATGTCCCCAGTATATGTAGGCAGGTGTATATGTCCCCAGTATATGTAGGCAGGGGTATATGTCCCCAGTATATGTAGGCAGGGGTATATGTCCCCAGTATATGTAGGCAGGGGTATATGTCCCCAGTATATGTAGGCAGGTGTATATGTCCCCGGTGTATGTAGCCAGGGGGTATATGTCCCCAGTATATGTAGTCAGGGGTATATGTCCCCAGTATATGTAGGCAGGTGTATATGTCCCCGGTATATGTAGTCAGGGGTATATGTCCCCGGTATATGTAGCCAGAGGTATATGTGCCCAGTATATTGTAGCCAGGGCCCCCCCCCCCCCCCCCCAGGAGGAGAGAGCGAGGGAAGGAGAGCGGCACCTCAGGGTGCTCTCCCTCCCTCGCTCTCTCCTCCGGAATGAAGTGCGGTGGCTGGCAGAGGGGCGGAACTTACCTTCCATGTCCTCCGTCTGGTCTCGTCGCCGGCGCGGGATGATTTGCCACTACTCTGGCCTGATCCAGACCAGAGCAGCGGCTGCGACACCAGAACTTCCGGCCGGCGCATGGAGCGACACGGAAGGTAAGTCCCGCCCGCTGCCAAACGCCGCCGCACACACAGATCGGAGGGAAGAGCGAGGAAGGCAAAGCACCCTAAGGTGAGAGAAGGGGGAGAGATGGCCCCCTTCTCCGCCGCTGCCCACAGCTTTACCTCCGCTGCGCTGCTCCCCTCAGAGAGCCGCGACACATACCCGAAGCTGCCGCGACACATGTATGTGTCGCGGCACATGGGTTGGGAACCACTGATTTATGGTGAAGATATTTGATTCTGAAATAACGCTACAGAGTGTATTTTTCACTATGAGCTAAGAAAATAAAAGTATTTTTAATGGTAAAAATCTCATTAGCTCAGGAAACATATATTCCCGTTCACCAATTATGCTGCATCAGATAGTGCCAGAAATGTGCACAGGAGCAAGCCCAATCCTGCACAGCACTGCTTTTGCAACAAGACTTATATCTACTGACTCGTGGCTTGGATGAAGTCACAGAGGACGTAGATATACTGCAGTGGTGGATAAAGTGGTTAATAACTGTCCCCATTTAACACCCCAAAACACACACACACCTCAATTATCTATACACAGGATTACATGTCAGCACACTCACCACCAGCCCTTTTTATGTTGCCTGTCAGTCCTGGCAGGAGCTGAGAGACAGTGCAGGTGGCACTTGTCTCTACGGTGGCTGCAGTGATTCAAATACACCTCTTAACCTCTGCGCACAATTACACCCAAAGCTGATGACTCTCTTGGCTCTGCCTTAGCTCCACTACCACTCCATTCATCACAGCCATGGGAAAATAATCGAAGGAAGGGAAGGTTATTAGTTCAGGCCCTCCACAGCTGCTCCTTTATAGTTAAGCTCAGAGGCGGCCTTAGAGTACATGAGGCCTGGGGCGAGTGTCGTATGCGGGGCAGTGTAGGCCATCTACCATACCACCATGCTCACAGGCTTGTCCACTTCTAATGCAATACGCCTTGTTATTGTTTAGAAACAATTAAGTTTGATAAAGTCCACTAAGTTAACCAATAAACTGGAGATGGGTACTAAGCTGGCTGGGGAGCTAAGGATGGGTAAAGGCTGGCTGGGGAGCTAGGGATGTGTACTAGGCTGGCTGGGGAGCTAAGGATAGGTAAAGGCTGTCTGGGGAGCTTGGGATAGATACAGGCTGGCTGCGGAGCTAGGGGTGTGTACCAGACTGGCTGGGTATGGGTGCTAGGCTGAATGGAGAGCTGGGGAGCTCCTCATGCCTTTTCTGCACCACCACCAGGGGACAGGGTGATAAGTGTTGTGTCTGCTGGCCTGACTTTTCTGGCTGACTCTGATTATGTTGGTGGTATTGTAGAGTCTTTAGCAAGATCCAAAATATGATGCTACTGAGTCCTGTGAGAGGTTGATTGTCACAGACTCACAGTGGTCAGCGCTGGGTCAGTGGTAATTTGCGTGCCCATGGCCGGGAGTGCTATGCACATGATGTAAATCATGATGTCAATGCGCAGCGCGCTCTCATCCGTGGGCATGCAATCAAGGACGTGTGCGCTACAGGGTCAGCACCTGAGCATGAGCCGACCAGGAAGAACTGGGCTCTCAGTGCAAGCACAGTGGGCATGACTGCGGGGCCCCTATTCAGGTATGGGGCCCCACTCCCCCCCCCCCCCCCAGGCCGCCTCTAGTTATGCCTCTGTGTCTAGGCAGGAGTTAGGGGGGATTAGTCTCTGGTGGGCATCCCCTAAGCTGTTTGGAGTTATCCCCAGCAGCCGCTTCCCTGGGCATCCTGTAATGCACTCCTGCTTTTGCTGTGGCCTTACCAAGAATTAACAAAATCAACAAAGGTTGGTCCCCTGGCCTCCATCTACTATTTTTATTGTTCCCTCTAGTTAATTAGCAGCCAGTGGAGGGCGTGGCAGACAGGAAGGAGAGTTGAGGATGGGGAAGAGTTGAGCAGCAGAGTTTAGGATGAATTGGAGCGTTGCCAGTAGTACACATAAGAGGGCATTACAACACTTGAAGCAGGAAACAATAAGACCATGTGCTAGAATGTAAGTGATGTCATACATGAGGAAAGTATAGATGCAAGATGACAGGGAGTGGTTAGTGAGTGAATGTGTGGTTTACATGAGAGCAAGGAATCAAATAGATATTGTGGGTTACAGATTACCGTACTTAGAACACTTCACATCTATAGCTGCTAAAGTGTCTACCACAATCATACATGCACTCGCACGATATGACCAGATTGATTGCATACAAATTAATCTTACCAAATGGTTTTGTGTTGGCTTTTAAAAAATGGGAGAGGAATATGAAGATACTCATGCCTAGGGCTGCGCAGGCGCAGTGAACGTCAACTTAGAAGTCTGCTTCCACTGCATGAAGTGAAAGTGTGCCGCGGGGGGGGGGAAGGTTCGTATGGTAACAGCATGGGTACAGGGCAGAAGCCCCAGGTAAGTGAAACGTTAACTGCAAATTTTCAATAGTGTTTTGCTACAGAAAAAAAAGACAGTCTACTGCATTTTTCACATGATGCACTAGTTTGCATCCAAATCACACATAATGATTCTCAATGGCTCCACAAGTGAAATGTGAAAATACGCATAGGTTTTACAAAGGGAACAAATTAGGAGGTAATAGTCATAGATGTTAGCCACCTATAAATTTGTGCATAAAATTTGTTTATATTTATTTTCTTCCATGTGAAATTTTGCATGCAAATTCTCACATGTAAAATGCAAACCAGAAGTGGAAATGAGGCCTTAGGCTGCTTTCACAGTGGGACGTTACAGGCGCATATTAGAGCAGCCTGTAACACAGCCCACCTCACAGTAATGAAAAATCAATGCCCACGTTGCGTTATAGTGTAACGCTGGACGTTCAAAGAAAGTGCAGCATGCTGTGAGTTATAGGTGGTTTTAGCTGCGTTAGACTGTTTGCACATGCTCAGTAAGGGGAGAATCCGCTATTGTTCCTAGCCACATGGCTAATTAATATTCACTGCACTGTAGTGTTGTCCAGATCAAGAACAATTCGGATCTTTGATCCGGATATTTTTTGTGAGTCGAATCATCCGGATCATCACAATGAAAGATTCGGTTCACAGTGGATGTCTGGAAGAAACAGGAACTGCAGCTTCTGTGCACAAACACAATCTTCCTGCTGCATCTCTCCCTTCCCCATTAGCACCCTCAATGTGCCCTCATTCTCCTGCACCTCTCACTCTGCGGCACTCCTGCTTCCCTAGTAAAATTATTCAAAGATTTGGTTCAAAGATCCGGATCTTTTCAATGATCCGATTCGAATCATCCGAATCACTGAAAAGATCCTGATTTCCCAGGATAGCACCAAGAGCCTCATAACGCAGCTCAATCTGACGTCCAAGTTCATTGCGTTGGGGCACGTTATGCGTCCTTAACGTCCCCTAAAACGCAACGTCTTGGTGTGAAAGAGGCCTTAAAGTGTACCCAAAGTGACATGTGACATGATGAGATGAACATGTGCATGTACAGTGCAAAACATATTAATAACCAGGCTGTTTCTCTTTTTTTTATTTTGCTGCCTGAAAGATTTAATTTTCAGGCATGGAAGTGACATCTTCTGTCTTGTTGGTATCTTGTCTGGAATATAGTAGACCTCACTGATTAGCAAATTACAGCCATAAAAGTTTGCCTGCCAGATTACAGCTTTTGAGGGCAGGGGAGAGATAGAAAATGGTCAGAAGTTAATATAGTTTAACTCGGGGACACTTAATAGACTGATCTTGAGCAAAGATTATAAAACCGAGAACAATCAGATAAACACCTCTGTAGAGGGAAGCCTCTGGAGACCTTTTAGTGGCCAAAAAAGGCCTTCAGAGGCTGCATTTTCTGAGGAGTCTGAAGAAAGCACAACTTCCAAAATAACTTCTGGTCAACTTTTACAGGTGTACCATAGAATCTGTTATCATATACTGCATTACAGCGTGGTACCCTGGCTGTTCTGAGAACAAGAAGACCCTCGAGAGTATCAGCAGAACGGCTGAAGAATCACTGGTACTTAGTTGACATCTTTATGGCCCATTGTAGCAACTGGGAAAAAATTATCTGTGGTGATCCAACTTGGCCACAACCTTTTCACTCCTCTTCCCTCTCACAGGCGTCTTAGATCCCTGCTTGCCTGCCCTGCTAGGCTTGAAGAGCAGCTTTTACCCCAAAGCAACAAGATCCTCCAGCACCCAAGGCTGACGCACTAAAGTGTGCCCCTCCCCTCCATCCCTCCCACCCCAGCTATCACACACTGATTGCTATCAGACTAAGAAGCACCCTGGCGCCCCCTAACCCCCCCCCCCCCCCCCCCAACACCTTCATCTCTCCTCTGGCTTACAGTCACTGCCATGTATACCTTTTTCTTATTTCTCTCTGCTTCAAACACCATAGGGGAATGATAGCTGAGTGAGTTGTGTGTCCCCTCCTACACTGTGCCCTGATGTGAACGAGCGTAGCGCTGCTGTGCTGTGTTCAGCAGAAAGAGCCAAGCCAGAGTAGCTTTGTGCTGTTGCACAGGTATGAGCCATCCTGCGCAGTGCAGCCATGCTCTTACATGTACAGGCGAGCGGCATTGCGCACCTCTACAACAAGCCCTTGTTGAAGTTGTTTGAGGGGTCCCAGTGCAAGAACAGCGAGGGGGAGAGGAGGGGGCCTCTGGATTATCCTATTGAGGCAAGTACCAATTTAGGGCATTTTTTTTCCTTACAGGTACACTTTAAAATGTGCTAGGGTGTCATAGGTTGGATGGTAGGATATTTGGGCATCAGATGAGGATTTATATATCAGAATGGACAGGTTGTATTTCACTTATTAGCCAGAATCCTTGATAATATCTCCATACATAATAATGTAGACTCTCTCTGTAACTTAAGGTGAATACCCACCAGCAAATGGCTTGTAGATGGCAACATAACCAGAGGAACCAGCATTCCCCATCCATCCTCTATCGCAGGAACACGCTACAGCAAGCGGCGATGGGCACAAACAATAGTTTAATTGATCGTGGTACTTTGGGAGTCATCGGGGGTTCTTAAAGATTTAATCTGCCGTGGCGGTCGTGGTTGCCCCGCCTCACAAGTTCATCATCAACGTAACCATGCTGCAAAAATTGTGGAAATGATTGCTTGACGCCGAAAAAGTCGTTCATCGCAGGAAAAATAACTGAAAAAAAAACATGTCGTGGGTACCGATCTTTACTGAGCCTTTTCCACTGCAGCTGCAGAGAAACTTTTAGGAAGAGCGAGAGATGTAGTGCTAGTTTATAAAGGGTAAAAAGACTACAATAAAATATACTCCAGTTTTATCTGCACTGCCTGAGTGGGGAAAAGAATGACTTTACAGCCCGAGCACGACGTGGTGAGCAGTCATTGTATTCTACAAGTCTGTACAGTAACACTCCGCACTCCCGGGAAGGACATCTGAGACCGACTGCTGATTTTACTGCATTGATTTGTTGTTTTCTCTTAACTATAAATTGTTGAATCGCTATATTGCCAGCAACAAGGGTAATGTACAGTATAAAATAGAAAAAAAAACCTGCAATATCTACATGCTTGGCAGATCAATATAATTTAATGGACATAGCTGAGTTACAATAATATTTTTTTTCTCTAATATGAACTAAATGAGATTTTTCACTAGGTGTACTTAACATGCTGTTGTAAGCAGCCGTATAGTTACAAGAAATTGATTTAGCTAGACTGCTGGTAGCAGGAAAAAAAAATGGCTTGGAAAATGGCACAATTAATGAATAGCACCTCATCCACTTTATACAATGAGATGAGGGACAATGGGAAAGGCTGATCGAATAAGTTAAAACATTTTATTTAAAAAGAAAAAAAAAATACCCATGAACCAGTGGTACCCCACTTCCTGTCTTAGCCACAGTAGGTTTGCACCGAAGTAAGCAAAGCGTTCATTCACTTTCATTGAGGCAGGGGACACACTTGACTGTTTTCATATGCGTTTTCTGCACAGAAAAATTGAGAACTGATGTTAATCACTGGGCAAGTTCACACTTAAAGAGACTCTGTAACATTCAAAAGATCCCCTGGGGGGTACTCACCTCGGGTGGGGGAAGCCTCCGGATCCTAATGAGGCTTCCCACGCCGTCCTCTGTCCCACGGGGGTCTCTCCGCAGCCCTCCGAACAGCCGGCGACTGTGCCGACTGTCATTTCAATATTTACCTTTGCTGGCTCCAGCGGGGGCGCTGTGGCGGCTTTCCATTCCGAACTACACGGAAATACCCGATCTCATTCGGGTCCGCTCTACTGCACAGGCGCAGGAAACTTGCGCCTGCGCAGTAGAGCGGACCCGACGGCGATCGGGTATTTCCGTGTAGTTCGGAGCCGACAGCCGTCAGAGCGCCTGCGCAGGAGCCAGGAAGGTAAATAATGACGTCACCGCTGCCCGGACTCCACGGAGGGCTGCAGCGAGACCCCTGACGGATGGAGGACGGCGTGGGAAGCCTCATTAGGATCCGGAGGCTTCCCCCACCCGAGGTGAGTACCCCCCAGGGGATCTTTTTATGTTACAGTTCCTCTTTAATGCTTTTTTCGTGCGCAGAAAAAGAACTGACATTCTGCATCTTGATTCTGCACATTTTGTCAGTTATCTCTATCAATTATACTCAGTGCTGTGAAAAAACGCACACGTTTTTCTGCTTAGAAACTCAGAAAACGTGCAGAAAACGTACGCAGAAAACTGAAAGATAAGCGTGTTCCCTGCCTGAAGGATCTGCTGATGTAATTTCCAAGCGCAAAGGTTATTTTAAGCAGAATATGAAAAAATTATCTCCTAGGAGAAAAAGCATATTGAATCAGGCCCAATGTGTGCAACTAATACACATCTTGTATTACTAGTGCAGCCATCACAAGCATATACCGTACCCCATAACATTTGCATCTACCAGAACCATGCCCCACCATCAGCAAAGACATTGGAAAGAAATTGTGGATCTCCAAAAATATGGTTCATCCATGGGAACAATTCCAAATGTCTCAAACTTCCATGTTCATCCGAATCAACAATAATATGCAAGAAAAAGCCTCATGGGAGCACACAGCCATTGAACCATTTGGGACGGAGACATAGTCTGTCTCCAAGCAAAGAACCTATTTTGACATAAAAATTGTGAATCAATCCTAGAGTAACAACAAAGGAACTTCTAAAGAGGCTGGAGGAAACAGGTAGCCCATTTTTTAGGTCCACAGTAAAATGACTCCTATATCACCATAACCTGAAAGGCCATATACAGAGGACGATGCCTCTGCTTCAGATCTGCCATAAAAAGCCAGGTTGCAAGGGCCATTGGAAACAAATGGAAACTCTCTGGCAGGAATGGTCGTAGTCAGCCAACTTTGCTACGCTGGAAATACGCTTTGCCAAACCACGGCTTCAAAATCAAATATTTGCTTTGTATGCATTTCATAGACTACACATAAAAATACGCAATTACGCATAGAGCGAGGCATAGTGTATGCGGATGCTTATGCCTGCATGCAGAAAATTTTACGCATTAATTCCTCTGTAAATGCTTGTACCGGGAACTCTATGCGTACATTCCCCTTTCCAGTGTGTAAATTTGTAAGCATTCAATCGCACATGGAAAATTAGATGCGAGTAATGCATTTGTAGTTCACTACGCAATACACATGTTAACTACGCATAGTGGGTGTAAGCTACGCGTAGTGGTAGTCCGCTACGCGTAAATTTGTAAGCGTAGTTTTGAAACTTCACCTACGAACTACGATGCATAGATGCAAACTACGATGCGTAAATTCGCATTGGCGTAGTTTCTGCTCATCCCAGCTCTCTGGAGAAATGTCCTCTGGTGTGATGAATGCAGTATGAACATGTTTGGGTTTAATGCTCATAGTTCTGTCTAAAGAAACGGGTTGAGGCTCGCAAGCCCAAAAAAGCGAAAACAGTCCCAGCCATCAAGCATGGGGGCAGGGACGGATTTCTGGAAAGGCCACAAAGGCCCAAGCCTTCGGCGCCTGCAGTCCAAGCAGGCACCTGGACATGAAAGACTGGATGCTACATATGAAAGAGGAGGCAGAAAATGGGCAGCAATGCAGGAAAATGGGAAACTGATGCCTAAGGGAGCTGTTCATAAAAAGAAAGGGGCTGCTGTACATGGATGATACACATGGAAGAGGGGGCTGCACGTGGAGCGGGAGGGGCGCTGCTGCACAAGAAAGGGGAGCCACAGCATACCTGGCTAGGGGCACAAAAAGCATAAAGCCGGCCTTGCACGGGGTGCAAGCATTATTGTGTGTAGGTGCCTTGAAGGACTGGTGCACTAAGCAAAACAGATTGCATGAGGCATCATAAGGAAGGAACAGCATGAGGCATCATAAGGAAGGAACAGCATTTCAAAAGCTCAGCAAGGAAGCTGAAACTTAATCACAAATGGGTCTTCCAAATGAACATTGACCCCAAGCGTACCTCCAAATCCCTAACCGCAATCTGACTGAAAAGTTGTGGGCGGGGCAAAAACTGTGTGTGGGAGCCAAAAAGCTTGTGAAAGGCTACCCAAATAATTTGGCTAAAGTTAACATTAACAAAATGTATTTAAACTTGTGAAACATTGAAGCCTTGTTGGAACTAAATACCTTCAGCACAAAGTACCGTAGGTGTCTTAACCCCCTTGGCGGTAATCCCGAGCTGAGCTCGGGGTATGCCGCCGGAGGTCGCCGCTCAGGCCCTGCTGGGCCGATTTTCAATCTGAAAAAAGCAGCACACGCAGCCGGCACTTTGCCAGCCGCGTGTGCTGCCCGATCGCGTGCAGCGGCGAAAGAGGGTCCCCCCAGCCGCCCGAGCCCAGTGCAGCCGGAACAAACAGTTCCGGCCGGCGCTAGGGGCTGGATCGGGCGGCTCTGACGTCAGGACGTCGACTGACGTCCATGACGTCACTCCGCTCGTCGCCATGGCGACGAGGAAAGCGAAACAAGATAGGCCGCTCATTGCGGCCTATCTTGTTACTTTCGATTGCCGGAGGCGATCGAAAGTACGCTTCCGGAGCGCCCTCTAGTGGGCTTTCATGCAGCCAACTTTCAGTTGGCTGCATGAAATAGTTTTTTTTTAATTTAAAAAAAACCCTCCCGCAGCCTCCCTGGCGATTTTAATAGAACGCCAGGGAGGTTAAACAACATGCCAAACTTACTGTAGATTTTGATGGTATAAAATCTGTGCAAGGGTTACAATGAGGATTTTACAGAATTCCCCCTAAGTTTGTGTAAACTTCTGACTTCAACTGCTAATGCGCCTCTGTGTTTTGTCTCTTGTCTGCACAATTCTCTTTACTCCTCATCACCTGAGAGCGACAGATCCTCAGAGTCTGCTCACTTATAATTAAACTGTGAATAGAATTTGTAAACAAATAATCAGTGGGGACGGGAAGGAGGGGAACGTGGAGGATTGGACATTCCCAGACGCTGAACTTTGCCCAGATCAATCCTAAAGGGGCTTTACAGACAGAACATATGATTTTATTTTTTTGAATCTAAAATATGCTTTGGGCCTTGTAAGGAGGCGAGGAATGGAGAAAAAGACTGAAAGAGTGTCTATATGCTATTAGAGTCAATTTGATGCAAGAAGGGAGAATGGACTCTGGTCATCATCACATATCAATCCTTAACTCATTCAGGTTCCGTGGTTTTCACGTGAGAAATGTTCACCTTCCATTCATTAGCCTATAACTTTATCACTACTTATCACAATGAACTGATCTATTGTCATGATCGCTGCTGCAGCAGGCATTGCTGGAAGTAGTGGTGCTGCAGCTCAGGTAGTTCTGATCTCTTTCCATGCATACATAGCTTTGTCTGCCTTTCCCTGCTGTCAGCTTGTGACTGATTATCATTCACCTGTGTGGGAATCTGCATGTCTGCTCCCATTGGATGACCTCAGTATAAAGATCTGCTTCCTGCAGGACTCCTCGGGTTTTCATAGCTTCAGTTTAAGCCTGTCTTGCTGTCGCTTCAGCCCCCGATCGTGTTTCTTGTTCTAAAGATACTTTGCTGGTTTTGCATCATATATTGGTTCATTGCCCATATATATGCATACCAGCACGTTTATTATTTTCCTTGTATTCGTGTTACGTTGATACATCAGTGACGCTGATATATACGTACACGAACTGTTTATATCCTGTGTTTAGTTAGTCAGTTCTAGCACGTTGATCACCCGTGCTGAGCTAGTTATCCTGTTCCTGGTCCTGTATGTGGATTGTGTTCATCTCTGCTAGGAGATAACGAATCCTTCTGAATCCTGTCCTGTTACCGTTTGTGGATTGCGTTCATCTCTGCGGAGAGATAACGAATCCTTCTGAATCCTGTCCTGTTACCGTTTGTGGATTGCGTTCATCTCTGCGAAGAGATAGCGAATCCTTCTGAGTCCTGTTCCCTGTATTACTCCAGTCCTAGTCAGCGTTCCTGCTTATGTTATATATCGGTTCAGTGCCGATATATACATATGTTAGTCAGACGTTACAAATAGTTTCATTGATAGCTGTAATTGTAATACGCTAGGAAAACATACTTATTGTATATTTGTCTGTGTTACGTTCATCTATCTTGATCCTGCTATTTCCTGACTATCCTGTCCTGTCTTTGTGAGGCACGCCATCGCTGCAACGCATTGGCTGCCTCATTCCAGTCTGTCTTGTTGTGGACGCTTGCTGTCACTAAGTAGCGGCTAGCTAGCAAGCGTTCATTCTGTCTACCTGTCCTGATCTCCTCAGTTCTGGTTTATGCGCTCAGCGCTACTTTGCGCTGAGACGTTATAGCGAAAGCATTGTTTGTGGCTGTCGGATCTGCACCGGCTCTGTGCGCCACAATCTCCTTTTGGAGTCAGTCCTCCCCTCCACTATACTGGGGATAGCCTGTTTCCTTGTGCTAGTGTGTGTACCTCCTCCACGTCAGCTCATGCGTTGCATGCTGACTGTGGAGAATACACCACCAAGCCTTACATCTATATCTTGTTTTTTCCGCCACCAATTAGGCTTTCTTTGGGGGGTACATTTTGCTAAGAGCCACTTTACTGTAAACGCATTTTAACAGGAAGAATAAGAAAAAAATTGAAAAATTCATTAATTCTCAGTTTTCAGCCATTATAGTTTTAAAATAATACATGCCTCCATAATTAAAACTCACGTATTGTATTTGCCCATATGTCCCGGTTATTACACCGTTAAAATTTTGTCCCTATCACAATGTATGGCGACAATATTTTATTTGGAAATAAAGGTGCATTTTTTCCATTTTGCATCTATCACTATTAACAACTTTAAAATAAAAAAAATATAGAAATATTTCATCTTTACATTGATATTTAAAAAGTTTAGACCCTTAGGTAAATATTTACATGTTTGTTTGTTTTTTTATTGTAATGTTTTTTTTTTTATAGTAAACATTTTTTTTTGGGTAGTTTTGGGAGGGTGGGAGGTAAACAATAGATTTATAATGTAAATGTGTGTTCATTTTAATTTATTTTTACTTTCAGTTGTAGTATTACTTTTTGGCCACAAGATGGCGGCCATGAGTGTGTTTACATGAAGTCACTCTAAGCGTAACACACGCTTAGAGTGACGCAGAGGGGAGGGAACGGCCAGAAAAGGCGCAGCTTCCGAGAGAAGCTGTCGCTTTTTCAGCGGGGGAGAGGAATCAGTGATCGGGCACCATAGCCCGATACATTGATTCCCTGGCTACCGAATCCACGGTCGGCTGCGGGAGCGCGCATGGTTCCTGGGCGTAGTTTCTACGTCCAGGAACCAAATTAGGTTAAAGTGGAATTGTCGAGTACAAAATTACATTCTATTTACCCACTGCTCTGTGTTTATTAACCCTCTTGGCGTTCTGATTCTTTCTGGATTTTAGGGTCTAAAACTGGTGCAATTTTTTTGCACCCTTTCAGACCCTAAAACCTGGAAAAAATCATGCTGCTGTGGAGATCTGCAGCAGTTTAACAACCACTCACCTCCCTGGCTCCAGCGCTGCAGTTATGCCTCCATCCTCCGGGTGGCACTGCAACTCTAAAGTGAAATTGAAGGCTGTCGTCGTGACGACAGCCGGCGATCTCACCAGCAGGAAGCAGAGCCCCGGAGGAGAGGAAGAATGCCAGCTGACGTCGGGATCCTCGGGAGGTATGTAGAAACGCTCCCGCTGCGTGCATTGCTCTGCATACAGCCTCCGGCGGCCACCCTGAGCAGAGGTCGGGATCAGCGTTCTTAGCTGAGGTTTTCCACCCCGACCCTAGCTTGAGATTACAGCCAAGTGTACATGAAGTCTGTATTGCAAGCATTCTAGTATAATCATAACTGTTTCTACGGTAATTAATCTTATCTCTGTCAGCCTGGCTCTTTTTAGGTACATTGCCAGGGAGAGGGAATTTTGTTATCTCCCCACCCACATGCCTGCTCCTGACTAATTGGCTGCGGGCAGTTCAGTGTGACAGGAGGCTGAGAAGGGTAATACATCACACCTCTCTGCATAGTCTGCTTAACTACTTTAGCCTTTTGAATGTTGCTATTAAATCCAAAAGGTTGCAGCTGCATGCGCCCGCGCGCTCCTGTGCCACCACCTGTTAGCTGGAAGATCAATGAATGGGAACATAGTTTGATTGTAAAGGTGCCCATTGACGATCCAATTTTCCAGAACTATCAACCATCTGAACATTATGAACGATCATTAAAGATTGTTCGGGACCAACAACGGAGGGGAAAATAAGCAATGTGATCAGACTAACAGAATCAATCCAAAATTTTGATTGGCAGAATGATTGTTGTTTATTGATTGGCACCATTAAAGGTGGTCATTAACAGTACAATCCCACGGCCGATCGCCATGGTTATCGATTTGAAATGATTGGTTGTGCCTATTAATGACAGAATTCCCACTAGTCAGTTCGTTAAGATTAATGACACTGATCCGGTTCATTCCCATCAATCTGATTGAGCTGGTTAGCAGGACTTTGGCCGTTAATGGGCATGACCGATCATTTCCGATTGATTACAGCGATTGAAAACAATGGTTTGGCTGCAGGATTGTATCATTAATGGCTACCTTAATGGAACCTGATCCAATCGATTGTGCAGTAGATAGTACAGGAGATAGTACTGTTAATGGGCAGCATAAAGCGGGATTGTCACCATAAAAATCAAATTTCAACAGCAACTGGTCTGAGTGTATTAAGTGATAAGGATGCTAACCCTGCATTTAAAACTTTCAAAACTTTTCCTGCTGTTATGGTTTGGAGTTATCACATACCTTCAGAGCACTGGCCCTTTAATAGTTAGTGCCAAACAGCTGCATGCTGGGGGTTCTTTTCATCTATAATATATTCCTCCTCTTCCACTTATTTCCCTGCCTAGCTGCCTATCTGAAACACGATCCTCTGCTCACTTGTGATTACAAGCAAGGCTGAGTTGAATCAGCGATTGGAGGATAAAAGGAAAAAACTTAAACGGAACCTGAACTGAGTAAAATTATTTTAAATACAAACGCATGAGGTAACTTCAAATGAACATTACATAGTTACCTTGCCATCAGTTTCTCTCAGAAACTCACCATTTTCTTCTGACAATTATCCTTTTCAGTTCTGACAACGTTTTGTCAGAACTGAAATATATCAGTTCCTGTCAGTTATATATCAGTTGCTGTCAGTTATAGCAAAGAGGACAACTCATGTGCCAGGTAATTTCCATGTTTCCCTATGGCTCAAGTGGGCGATGTTACAGTTTAACCAGTTCACCCCCAAGAGTTTTAACTCTAACGGACCAGAGCAATTTTCACTTGTCAGTGCTCCTCCCGTTTATTCCCTAATAACTTTATTACTACTTATCACAAGAAAATGATTTATACCTTGTTTTTTTCACCACCAATTAGGCTTTCTGTGGGTAGTACATTTTGCTGAGAATTTTTTTTATTATAAATGCGTTTTAATGGGAAAAAACAAAAAAAAGAGAAAAAAATCATTATTTCTCAGTTTTCAGCCATTATACTTTTACAATTAAACATTCTCCTGTGGATAAAACAAATATGTTATTTGCCCAGTTGTCCCGATTATTAAGCCGTTTAAATTATGTCCCTATCACAATGTATGGCGACAATATATTATTTTGAAATATGGGTGTTATTTTTCTGTTCTGTTTTTTTTTTTCTTCTTGCCATAATTACAAGCCCCTATATAATAAATTAAAATGAAATTCCCCCCATAAAACATAGATTAAAAAAAGGCAACTATTTATTTATTTGAAGCTGATTTTTTGTGTGTGTGTGTGGGGGGGGGGGAGGTTGGAAGTGTAATTTCATCAATTTTATTAATAGTGTGTATGTAATTGTGTATGTATGTACTTTGTACCTGTGATATACTTTTTGGCCACAAGATGGCGCTAGTGAACACTCTCCCGTATAGGAAGTGATCACTTTTTTTTTTTTTACACTTTATTAAATTGCTAGTTTCCTGTTTTTGTGAATGGATGCGGCCGCTGTTCGCGGTCGCGTCCATTCACTCCAGGCAGTGTGATTGGGTAGCTCGGTCCTCTTCCCCAATCACCCAGCACGGGAACCCGACGGAAATGGCGGCGGTAGCGGCGCGAACACGTGCGGCGCGGCGGCGGGAATGCGCGACGTATTAAAACGTCATGTTGCCATTAACAGGCAAAAGCATGACGTTTTAATACGTTAGTTTGCCAGCAAATGGTTAAAAGTGTGCTGACCAGAAAGTTGTTATGGGGTAAGGGCCATTTTCTAAATGGAGGACGGAGAATTCCCTTGATCACAGTGGACAAACAGGACGCAGGAGAGGAGAAAGAGATTGAGGAGTAGACTACACGGGAGGTAAGTATGACCTGTGTATGGTTATTTTGACTTTTAATTTTCAGTTCAGGTTTTCTTTAAGGGCAGAAATTACATCAAGATTTAGCCTCAAACTGTGGGCAAAAGACATGGTTCCCACCAGGACGGAACAGAATTCTCTTTATTTACTATATAAAATTCACTGAAATCAAAATATGGACAGTACAATACATGTTATGTAAGTAGATCAAGTATTTATCTACTTATATATGTGTTTTTTTCCCTGGCATAGTATGGCTAATCTTACTGCTTTAAAGGAATACAGAGGTGAGTGGGAAAATTATGCTTTTACTTACCCGGTTCTTCTCCAAGTCCACTGTAGCCTTGAAGGTCCCTCTGTTGATCCAGCCCCAGTAAGGTCTTTTTAGTAGAGATGGCCCGAATGGTTCACCGGCGAACCGATTCACGCGAACATCGCTGGTTCGCGGTGAACCGCAAACTATATGCGAGTTCGACCCGCCCCCTATACTACATTATTAGGGTCAACTTTGACCCTCTACATCACAGTCAGCAGACACATGGTAGCCAATCGGGCTACGCTCCCTCCTGGAGCCCCCCTCCCTTTTATAAAAGGCAGGCAGCCTCAGGAGAAGGAGGAGGAGGAGATTTTTTTCAATTCCGGAAAATTCCAGGGAAACCAAACTTTTTTAGCGGAATTCCGTTTTACAGGTTTAGCAATTCCGTTCCGACCGCCGGAATCGGAATTGACCTAATTCCGCCCGGAATCGCAGAATTAAGAATTCCGCGGAATCCAGCGAGCATCCCTAGTACCGACTGTTAGGAGACGAAACGGTAAACAAAGTCGATATTTGGAAAACATTGCATTCTTTGCATCTAGGTCATAAAGCACTGGTCTATTAGATGATGATGTGGGTCACATGGCCATGCCCGCCAATTGTAGGCTTGGGGGTATGGCTCGGGTGATGTCAGAATTTAACTCTTTGATGTTAATATAAAAGTATAGACGGGATGGCAGAGATTTTACTTCGTCTTCTGCATGCTATCCTGCTCTCTATGCTTCCTAGTTAGAATATTAGCTTCATGTCTGTATGCTGTAAATATATGCGATGCACATAGAACATAGGAAAGACTGTTTATACTCTGAAGAAATCAACATGTAACAAAAGATGCCTGATTGCTGAATAAACCCCTTAAAGGTGAAGGTGGCTGCCTCCGCTCTATCTCCTGTATGCTGTCACTGTGGATTGCAGCTCTAATGAGTTGCTGGTGCCGGAGTAAAAGGTGTGTTGTGCTGTTGCCAATAGCAACTAACGTATAGATTCTTACACACCTGTTCATGGTACCAGTTTGTGTGACAGCTGCACATTTGTAATACCAATCACTGCATACCTGCTCAGTGCACCTACCTACGTGACCGCACGCAGTGTTATATTATATACCACTCACTGCACCTGTTCACGGGACCTGTGTGTGTGACAGCTGCACATTTGTAATACTAGTCATTGCATAATTGTTCACAGTACCTGTGTGACCGCACGCTGTTCAATATACCAGTCCGTGCATACCTGTTAACTGCACCTGTGTGACAGCTGCACATTGTATTGTAGTACTAGTCACTGCATACCTTTCACTGCACCTGTGTGACTGCACATTGTATTAGTCAAGTCAGTGCATACTTTTCACTTCATCCCCCCAATATGGACAAAACAGGCAGACGCAGACCCAGAGGCAGGCCACCCGGCAGGTCTGTTCGAGGTCGTGCTGATGTGATTTCGTGTGGCCCTGGACCAAAGTATAGTGCTCAGAAGAAGGCACGTCCCATCAACTCCCAAGATTGTCAGTACGTGGTTGACTATTTAACACAGAACACCTCATCTTCCGCAGCCACCAGTGCTTCTACAAGGTACCACATCCACTGCATTTGACACTTCGCAGGAGTTATTTGGTGGGAAATTAACTGATTCACAGCCACTATTGTTACAACAAGATTAAGGCACTAAGCAAGTTACACCACCTCATATGTCTGAGTTAGGCGACACTATGGACGTAAGGTGTGAGGAGGAGGATAATGAAGTACCTGCTGTTGGTGCAGTTTTGGAGGTGTCTGATGCAAGCGAAACTGAAGAGGATGATTGTGATGATACGGATCTCACGTGGGTTCCCAATAGAGGAGACGAACGGGGGGACCGTTCAGAGGTGGAGTCAGAGAGGAGTAGGAGGAGACGAGTTCCTGAAAGAAGCAGGGGGAGCTTTTCGTCAGAAACCGCTGGTGGCAGTGTCCGGCGCCATGTATCGCCACCTATGGACAGCCAGGCAACATACCCTTCAATATCAACTGCTGACTCCACTATAGTGCCATTACCCCTGGGCTCAGCAGTGTGGACATTTTTTTGTGTGTCTGCCTTAGATCAGAGCAATGCCATCTGTTCTCTCTGCTGCCAAACATTGAGCCGTGGAAAGGCCAACACCCACGTAGGGACAACTGCCTTGTGAAGGCACATAGAGAAAAGGCAAAAAATGCAATGGCAAGACCACCTGAGGACAAACAGCACACAAAAGCAAAGCCACCTGCCTTCTCCTCTTCCTCCTTCAGGTCCATCATCTCCAACCACTGTCTCCCTTGCACCTTCACAATCACAGCCACCCTCCTCCACTCCGCCTCTCACCTTGAGCGGTTCCTGCTCCTCTGCCCACAGCAGCAGCCAGGTGTCCGTGAGGTAAATCTTTGAGCGGAAGAAGCCAATGTCTGCCTGTCACCCCCTTGCCCGGCGTCTGACAGCTGACTTAGTAGAACTGTTACCATACCAGCTGGTGGACTCTGAGGCCTTCCGAAAAGTTGTAGCCATTGGGAAACCGCAGTGGAAGATACCAGGCCGCAATTATTTCTCAAAGTTGATACCCAAACTGTACCGTGAAGTTGAAAGGCATGTGGTGTCATCTCTGGCACACAGCGTTGGGTCAGAGGTCCATCTGACCACGGATGCCTGGTCTGCCAAGCACGGTCAGGGCAGGTACATTACTTACACAGCCCATTGGGTCAACCTGGTGACCGCTGGCAAGCAGGGAGTACGTGGCTGTGCAGCGGACCTAGTTGTGACACCTCCACGGCTTGCAGGCAGGCCTCCTGCCACCTCCTCTCCTTCTCCTCCTGCTACATCCTCTTCGCTGTCGTCCTCCTCCTCCTTGGCTGAGTGGCAGTACAACTCTACTGGTGCTGCGATCTCCTCTTCAGCTACACAGCCCCAGCTCCCCAGGGCCTATGCTGCATGCCACGTATGCCGGTGTCACTCCATCTTAGACATGTCTTGCCTCAAAGCGGAGAGTCACACTGGAGCAGCTCTCCTGGCTGCTCTTAACAAACTGGTGGATCAGTGGCTGACCCTGCACCAACTGGAGATCGGCAACGTGGTGTGTGACAACGACAGCAATCTCATTTCGGCTTTGAATTTGGGAAAGTCGACACATGTACCTTGCATGGCACATGTGCTGAATCTAATAATTCAGAGATTTGTGTGTAAGTACCCAGGCTTACAGGACGTCCTGAAGCAGTCCAGGAAGTTGTGTGGGCATTTCATGCGGTCTTACACGACCATGGCACGCTTGGCTGATACTCAGTGGAGAAAGAACTTGCCGGTGAGACGCTTGATTTGCGATAGCTCGACTCGCTGGAATTCAACCCTCCTTATGTTTAACCGGCGAAAGCCATCAACCAGTATCTCTACAACTACAGTAGAAGGACACACTCTGGGGAGATGGGGATGTTCTGGCTGAAGTACTGGACACTTATGCAAAATGCCTGCAGGCTCATGTGGCCGTTTGAGGAGGTGACAAACCAGGTGAGTCACAGTGAAGGCACCATCAGTGACTTGATCCCATATGCTTTCTTCCTGGAGTGTACCGTGCGTAGAGTGGTGGATCAAGCTGTGAAGGAGCGTGCACAGGAACAGTTACAGGAACAGGAGGAAGAGTTGTGGGATCAATTCTCAGAACCAGATGTTTCCTCAACACCTGCAGCAGCACAGAGGAGGGGGGAGGATCAGGAGAAGGGAGAGATGTGTGGGGAAGAGGAGTCAGATGATGAGGAAGGTGTTTTATTGGAGGAGGAGGCGGAAGAACAACCGCAGCAGGCGTCACAGGGGGCTTGTGCTGCTCACCTTTTCCGTGGTATTGTTCGCGGTTGGGGGGAGGAGGAGAACTTACCTGGCATCACTGAGGAAGAGCAAGAGGAGATGGATAGTATGTCTGCATCAAAATTTGTGCAGATGGTGTCTTTCATGCTGTCCAGCCTGTTGAGAGACCCCGTATAAAAAAACTCAAGGGAAATGAGCTGTACTGGGTGGCAACACTACTAGACCTCAGTATAAGCACAAAGTGGCGGAGATGTTCCCAAATCACCAGAAGGCAGAAAGGATGCAGCACTTGCAGAACACGCTGGCAACTATGCTTTACAGTGCGTTTAAGGGTGATGTCACAGCACAATGGAATAAAGGTACCACTGCCAGTAATCCTTCTCCCATGTTCACGCAGACAAGGACAGGATGCTCTAGCGATCTCATGGTGATGTCGGACATGCGGACGTTCTTTAGTCCAACGCCTTGCCTTAGCCCTTCAGGATCCACCCTCCACCAACGCCTCGACCAGCAGGTAGCCCACTACCTGGCCTTAAGTGTGGATGTAGATACTGTGAACCCCTAGACTACTGGGTGCGCAGGCTTGACCTGTGGCCAGAGCTGTCACAATTTGCCATCCAACTTCTGTGTTGCCCTGCCTCAAACGTCCTGTCAGAAAGGACCTTCAGAGCAGCTGGAGGCATTGTCACTGAGAAGAGAAGTCGCCTAGGTCACAAAAGTGTTCAGTACCTCCCCTTTAGCAAAATGAATGAGGTATGGACACACAGCATCTCTGCCTGCCCCAAGACTAAGTCGGGCCCCACACAACATCTCTGCTTGCAGGCCGCTTGACTGCCTTCTCCGCCATCACCAACAGGGTCCAGGACTCCAGACGGATAAATGAATTTTTAAGGCCGCCGCTAGACTAATTTTTCTAGTGCGTGTACATGCCTGCCTAATTTTCCAGCTGCACTGCACTGCAGCTGCAACAACAAAACAAAAGGCATGTACATGTGTCAATTTCCCTTCGTGATCATTAC
The DNA here is from genome assembly GCF_040937935.1 of Hyperolius riggenbachi. NCBI lineage: Eukaryota > Metazoa > Chordata > Amphibia > Anura > Hyperoliidae > Hyperolius > Hyperolius riggenbachi. The sequence continues at coordinate 195,848,382 of NC_090657.1, forward strand.
CTTGCCGCGGTGATGGGGCTTGCGTATCACAATGAAGCAATGACCGCCGGCTATATGAGTGTCTCGGGGGGTGGCACACCAAAGATAATAAGGTTGTTGCTTCATTGTGGACAGACCAAATTCGATCAGCTGGACAGTCACTGTTGTTCTGTCATTGAGCTACCTCAGCCCGACGACCATATGGGCTTGAAACCTGCCATTGCCTGCACTCTGGCCATGATGCGCACCAGTCCAGCACGGCCGTCGCTACACAAACAGCTGTTTGCGGTGCATTACACAGTGAGTTTGGTCTGTCAGTGTGAAGCAGTACACCAATTACACTCCCTGATTGATGTATACACATGCAAGATGTTTTAAAGCACTTTAGGCCTCCAATTTAGCATGCAATGTGATTTCTGCCCTTAAAACGCTGCTGTGCGTCAAATCCAGATTTTTTCCTTGGGATTTTTGACGTCTATCCCACTCCGCCATGCAAAAAAACTCAGGTGTTAGACCCTTTGAAACATCAGCATAAATGTTTGTAGTTTTTAACGTTCGCCTACCCATTGAAGTCTATTGCAGTACGAAAAGTTTGCGCTAACTGAACTTTTTACGGAAGTTCGCATTCGAGGTTTGCGAACCGAAAATCGGAGGTTCAAGCCACCTCTACTTTTTAGCTGGCTGGGTCATGTGCTGATGCCTCCTTAAATGCATTCTTGCGGGCAGGAGCACTCTACTCTTGCTCAGTTCACCAAGGCTTACCACTATGCATGTGTAGAACACTCCCGGTAACAGGAGCGCGTTTCAGGAGGCACACTGCCTGGTCAGTGCATGCGCAGTAGTGTGTAACCCAGCCAAACAGTGGACTTTGCCAGTGCCAACAGGAGATTAACGGAGGGGCTCAGGAGGACAAAGACCTTCAAGACTAAAGGGGGCTGGAATGAGACCCAGGTAAGTAAAAACATACTTTTTCAATTCAGCTTGGTATTCCTTTAAGTTGGATACCTTAAGAGGGACTGTTGTGAAAATAACATAATGAATAAAATTGCTTATTTTTTTTACAATATTTATTTATAGATTATTTAGTCAGTTGCCCATTGTAATTATTTCCTCTCCCTGATCTACATTCTGACATTTATCACTGATGGTGACATCTTTAGTCAGGGCCGGGCCGAGGTAGAGGCGAGAGAGGCTCCAGCCTCAGGGCGCAGTGTAGGAGGGGGCGCACAATTCACTCAGCTTTCATTCCACTATTGTGTTTGAAGCAGAGAAATAAGAAAAAGAGATACATGGCAGAGACTGAAAGCCAGATAACTAGAGATTAAGGTGTTGGGGGCTCTGTGGCGCCTCTTAGCCTAAAAGCAATCAGTGTGTGACGGCTGGAGTGGGAGGGATGGGGGGGGGGCGCACTTTGTCCCGGTTCTACCCATTCATACTAAATACTCCCCCCATTTATACTTAATACTCCCCCATTTATACTTAATACTCCCCCATCTATACAAAATATTCCCCCATTTATACTAAATACTCTGCCCATTTATACTAAATACTCTGCCATTTATACTTAATACTCCCCCATTTATACTTTACTCCCCCATTTATACTTAATCCTCCCCCATTTATACTTAATCCTCCCCCATGTATACTTAATCCTCCCCCATTTATACTAAATACTCCCCCATTTATACTAAATACTCCCCCATTTATACTAAATACTCCGCCATTTACACTTAATACTCCCCCATTTATACTTAATCCTCCCCCATTTATACTTAATCCTCCCCCATGTATACTTAATCCTCCCCCATGTATACTTAATCCTCCCCCATTTAAACTAAATACTCCCCCATCTATACTAAATACTCCCCCATTTATACTTAATACTCCCCCATTTATACTAAATATTCCCCCATTTATACTAAATACTCCTCTTATACTAAATACACCCCCATTTATACTTAATACACCCCCATTTATACTAAATACTCCCTCATTTATACTAAATTCTCCCCCATTTATACTAAATTCTCCCCCATTCATACTAAATACTCCCCCATCTATACTAAATACTCCCCCATCTATACTAAATACTCCCCCATCTATACTAAATACTCCCCCATTTATACTAAATACTCCCCCATTTATACTAAATATTCCCCCATTTATACTAAATATTCCCCCATTTATACTAAATACTCTGCCCATTTATACTAAATACTCTGCCATTTATACTTAATACTCCCCCATTTATACTTTACTCACCCATTTATACTTAATACTCCCCCATGTATACTTAATCCTCCCCCATGTATACTTAATCCTCCCCCATGTATACTTAATCCTCCCCCATGTATACTAAATCCTCCCCCATTTATACTAAATACTCCTCTTATACTAAATACACACCCATTTATACTTAATACTCCCCCATGTATACTTAATGCTCCCCCATCTATACTAAATACTCTGCCCATTTATACTAAATACTCTGCCATTTATATTAAATACTCCCCATTTATACTAAATACTCCTCTTATACTAAATACACCCCCATTTATACTTAATATTCCCCCATTTATACTAAATACTTCCCCATTTATACTAAATACTCCCCCATTTATACTAAATACTCCCCATTTATGCTTAATCCTCCCCATGTATACTTAATCCTCCCCCATTTATACATAATACTCCCCCATTTATACTAAATCCTCCCCCATTTATACTAAATACTCCTCTTATACTAAATACACCCCCATTTATACTTAATACACCCCCATTTATACTAAATACTCCCTCATTTATACTAAATACCCCCCCATTTATACTAAATACTCCCCCATTTATACTAAATACTCCCCCATTTATATTAAATACTCCCCCATTTATACTAAATACTCCCCCATTTATACTAAATACTCCTCTTATACTAAATACTCCTCTTATACTAAATACTCCCCCATTTATACTAAATACTAACCCATTTATACTAAATACTCCCCCTTGTACTAAATATTCCCCGTTTATACTTAATATTCCCCCATTTATACTAAATACTCCCCCATGTATACTTAATACTCCCCCATTTACAGGGCCGGGCCGAGGTAGAGGCGAGAGAGGCTCCAGCCTCAGGGCGCAATGTAGGAGGGGGTGCACAATTCACTCAGCTTTCATTCCACTATTGTGTTTGAAGCAGAGAAATAAGAAAAGGGGATACATGGCAGAGACTGCAAGCCAGATAACTAGAGATTAAGGTGTCGGGGGCCCTGCGGCGCCTCTTAGTCTAATAGCAATCATTGTGTGACGGCTGGATTGGGATGGGGGGGCACACTTTGGTGTCACAGCCTTGGGGGACTGGAGGACCTTGTCCCGGCTCTGTCTTTAGTTCTGCCAGGTGATCTGTATGGAATGTTCGTTACTGAGAGTTCTATGCACAGAGGGAGATACAAGTTACTTGGCAGTTGGAAAAATGTTATTTCCCACAATGCAATAAGGTTTACAGACAGAAAACTGTCAGGGCCATGGTCATGACATTACACTGTGGGAGGGGTTGTACCACAATATCAGCCATACAGATATCCCTGATGATTTATTCATGAAAAGGAATTTTCTTTCAATATGAACTAAATGAACGTCTCGGAAATACAATTGTTCACTAAAAAACGCATCATTAATGGGCATGTTTAGTGTATGCCTTCCTTTGCGTGCAGAGCACTCTGTGTTATACTCTGTCTATGCTCAGCATGGAGTCATGTACAGCAAATCAGGGGTAAACGCAGGACACATCCACCATTCCCTCTGCTAATGAAGCTGCCTAAGTGATGGAGGAGACATGAACCCGTCACAAGGTCTTGCCCTCTGCTTTATTATAACATGCGGCTCTGCTGAGCAGCTGCCCACTGCAAATATTCAATGTTTTTTAGTCCTCAGCACTAGAGCTAGCATCTCTCAATTAGACCATATTCTGATTTTATTAGGTTTATCTGAGGTCTGGTAGGGAGTAGGCTTTGGGACACAATCCATTACATTTTTCTTTAATAATAATAGATCAGTTGATGACAACGTTCTAATAAAGATGTCACAGAGAAATTAGTTCTGGTTGAATGCATCCATTAATGGAATGGGATGAGATCTGTGGTTCGCTAATGGAGTAACCCATAGCAACCAATATCTCCAACTGTACAATGCCGAGAGCAGCCGGAGCAAATATAAATGGTTGCTGAGCGTTTGCTTATGGCTGCTGTGCTTAACCACTTGAGGACCACAGTGTTAAACCCTCCTAAAGACCAGGCCATTTTTCACAAAAAGGGCCACTGCAGCTTTAAGGCCTCACAAGTGATTTCCTTCCTATTTTTTCCCCACCAACGGAGCTCTCTGTTGAAGGGATCTGATCGCTCCCCCAACGTTTTTTTTTTGTGGTTTGTTTTTTTAATATTTATTTGTTTTACTTTTAAATAAAATTGTGTATTTTTTTTGCAGTGGCCCCTCCCTCCCTCTCCCCGCCAGCCTATCACTGTGATCAGCTGTCATAGGCTTCAGCCTATGACAGCGGATGACCCCTGAGCCTCTGTCACACGGCTGTCCCCAGTACAGCGCTGCCTCAGATCGCAGCGCTGTACAGGGTTATTAGACGGCGTTTAACAGTCTCTGAGCGGTGATCGCCGCTGGGAGACTGATGGCGGAGCAGAGCTCCGTCATTCATGCGGAGATGCATGCTCATCAGCATGCGCAATCTCCTGCAATCCTCGCCCCAAGGACCTTACGCCGATCGGCGTTAGGCTGCCCTGGAGCTGCCGCCACGTGCAAGCCCTTTGGCGTAACGTGGTTGGCGACAGGTTAAAGAACACAGAGTAGGTACACCAAGAGCCAAATATAGTGTAGTGTGAACTGATAGTATGATAGAGTAATTATCTGTACTCACAAAACAGCGTTACCTCAAAGGCAACCACTGTATGGGCAGGTGGGGAGATTAGACCTGACCCCACTCAGAATTAAGAAGTCGCTCTCCATAGATGAGGAAAAAAGGCGGTAATACAGAGGTGCCAAAAGGATAAATGTTTACAAAAAGTTTAATACATGAGGAGGCAGTGGTGGACTCGCCTCCTCCAAGCAGACTTAAAAATTGCCAATATGTTTGTCAAATAGAACAAGTTTATTTACATACTCCAGGGGACAATGCAACGCGTTTTTCAGGTTTGATCCTGCTTCATCAGGTAATAACAACGGAGTAATAGTATATGTGGTCAGGCACCTCTGACAGACCACCACTGCCTCCTCATGTTTTAAACTTTTTAATACTTTTATCCTTCTGGCTCCTCTGTATCCATACTATGCTGTGCTTAAAGAGGCACTGTAGTGACATGCAGCAGAATGCTGTAAGTTCTTCCAGATGCCCACTTTCTCAGTGATTTTCCTGGTTTTAGCATCAGAAACACTTCCTATAGCAATATATTGGTTTGTAACCCTGCCCTCCCTGTGATGTTTACCCTAGGCATTTTATCTATGTTTCTTTCTCCTCCCAGTGCATTCTGGAAGACCGGGTATATTTTCTACTAGAACTCTCAGTACACAAACATTTCATAGCGCTGCACCTGCCAGGACCAGAAAAGTTCACACCTGTGATGAATTTTAGAATGTTAATCTTGGTTGGGCAAATACTGACGCAATTTTATTCATTATGTTATTTCCACTACAGTTCCTCTTTAATGTGACGTACTTTGCCTTGTGTTAATGAAGAAATTTGATTTGATCAAAAATCAAGATTTTTGGTCTGATTTATGGAGATTCGTGATAATGACTGTCATTGCGGATTAGACCTTTAAGATCCCCAATGACTCCACACAAAGCACCATGATCACGTGACTTCCTGTTTGAGCCCGTTGTGTGCAGTCGCGTGTACCTCCCGGTAAGTAGATGGATTGGGGAACACTTATCATTGGGGGACGCCACTGAGATCCATCTTTCTGCATCCTCAGGTGAGTATTTAGGTTTAGTGACAAGACCATATACACTCTACAGTGCTGCTGAAGTTGTCAGTATTATAGAAGTGCTAAATAATAATAATAATAACAATGTATAGTATGAGTGGGCTTGAGGTTGAGAGGTGAGCATAGGGCATGCAGTGGAGGGCTGGCTGGAGTGCATATTAGATGCTGTATAAAGTATGAATATGGCCTGGATTGTTACCAGAAGTAATAAGGAGATGTATAGTGTGAGTGCATCCCAGGGTGCTTAGGGCTCTTTCACATTAGACAACGCGTGCAGGAGCCGTTCTCCTGCACGCGTTGATTGGTTGATTGATGCTGTCATCTGCCTATGACGCCCTCGCTCCAGTTCGCATCAAACGATCTACACCACTTCACCATGCACGGTGGTTTGACAGCTCACTAAAGGACATAAAGAAAGAAGTGCGCAGACTAGAAAGGAAGTAGCGGAAATCTCAGAATTCAAAAGATAAACACACCCTTGTCTCTCACCTGGAAAGCTACCAAAATGCGATCACCAAGAAAAAATCCTCCTACCTATCACAGGAGATCGCAAAGGCCGCCAACAGACCAGCCCAACTATTCCGCACAGTTGATAGACTATGTAATCCATCCTGTCTAAAACCCACTATAACTCCCTCAAAGGAGCTATGTGAGAAATTTGCTTGCTACTTTGCTGACAAAGTATCTTCTATTCGGTCTCTCATTCAGTCCACAGCACCCAAGACTCATGCAACTAATGGAAATAGCTGCAAAACAACCTAACACCCTGGACTGACTTCAAAAGTATTAGTGAGGAAGAGATCTCAGACATCCTCTGTCGTCTCCGCCAGACAACCTGCGACCTGGACCCTGGACCAACTAAACATATGCTGAAATGCCCTGACCTGCTTGGTCCATCATTTCACAAAATAGTAAATTGCTCTCTGCAAGCAGGGAGGTTTCCTACCTCTCTAAAAGAAGGAATCATCAAGCCCCTTCTTAAAAAACCTTCCATGGATCCAGATGCTATGAGCAGCTACAGACCTGTCTCCAACCTCCCCTTCTTAGGTAAAGTTATTGAAAAGGCTGTCTATCTGCAACTTGAAACCAGGCTGTCAGTAAACAACATCCTGGACCCTCTACAATATGGCTTTAAGAAACACCACAGCTGTGAAACAGCCCTCATCCAAGTCTGCAACGATCTGCTCATGGCAAGGGACAGAGGGGAATGCTCCATCCTAATCCTGTTGGATCTCTCAGCTGCTTTTGATACAGTTCACCATAAAATCCTGCTTAACAGACCGCAGGAGTACTGTGGCATCAGTGGATCAGTCCTCCAGTGGTTCAGATCATTCCTGACTGACAGAACACAGAGAGTATCCCTAGGACCTATAATGTCCAAACCTGCACCTCTACAATTCGGAGTGCCACAAGGATCAATCCTATCCCCTCTGCTGTTTGCAATCTACATGTTGCCAATCGGTACACTTATCCAACGACATGGCCTGACGTACCACTGCTACGCCGATGACACACAGCTATACCTGTCCTTCAAACCTGGTGGAACAGACCCTACCCCAAAAATAAACTCTTGCTTAGCTGAGCTTCAGGCATGGATGAATAACTGGTTGAAACTGAATGCTGACAAAACTGAGGTCCTGTTTGTCCAAAGCCAGTGCCCGCCATCAAAACAGCTCTATCCTAAAGCAACACCAATCAGGATTGGGAATTCAGACATAAACAGCTCCAACCTTGTGCGCAGCCTTGGCGTACTAATCGATGGGGAATTGAGTTTCAGAAACCAAATTTCATCTGTAGTTAAATCTTCCTTCTTTCATCTGAAGAACATTGCAAAGATTAAACATCTGATTCCCCCAGAGGATCTTCAAACCCTAGTCCACGCCTTCATCACATCACGGCTGGACTACTGCAATGCCCTTTATGCTGGCCTCCCCAAAAAGGACCTGCGTCGCCTGCAATTAGTGCAGAATGCTGCTGCCAGATTGCTAACAAACCAGCCTCGCCACTGTCACATTACACCGATCCTTCGCTCACTGCACTGGCTACCAGTAGAATGGAGAATACTCTTCAAGATTGGACTGCTGACATTCAAATCCCTGCACAATCTGGGCCCTGGATACATGAAGGACTTGCTGAAGCTGCACCACACCTCTCACAACCTCAGATCAGCAAGTTCTATAAACTTGGTCACTCCCAGAGTGCACCTCAAAAAATCTGGAGACAGAGCCTTCTGTCATGCTGCCCCTACTCTTTGGAACTCCCTACCACACCCAGTAAAGACAGCACCATCCCTGGAGCTATTCAAATCCAGACTGAAAAGCCACCTGTTTAGCCTGGCATTTCCAGATTTATAAAATTCTTCCTCTGTACCACGATGGTCGGAGCCATGCTTATGCGCTTTGAGTCCCACGGGAGAAAGGCGCTTTACAAATGTTATTTGTTGTTGTTGTTGTTGATGCTGCGGTGCGACGCAATTAGCGGCGGTAGCTATTAATTGAACTCGATGGGAAAACGCCAGCTCCCGGCGGTTCAACGCTCCCAGGTGCGTTGAACTGCATTGCACTGAAACGCAGCGTCGGATGTGAAAGGTAAAATTAAAGTCTATGGACTTTAATTTTGGTTAATGCAAAGTTTGGACTTTGCATTAAAATGCAGGAAAAGGGCTCTAGTGTGAAAGAGCCCCCTAAGGAGATATGAGTGGAACCTGGAGCTGGTAAAGCGTTCAGAATGATTTATTGAAAGGGTTTATATTCTCATCAGGGTCATTGTAGTGTAGAGATGAGTATTGCAGTTGGGGTTATTGTAGACTGGAGCTATCCTGGGTTTAGTGCTAGAGTCAGGACTTGACCTCACAGGGGTAGCTGAGGGGCTTGAAAGTTTAGGGTATCCTGAAACTCGTGTCCATCATTTGTGGTGACGGCTCTACAGCCATCTGTTTCTTTGTGTGCAAAATGAAGGGCTAATGGGATAAATAAAATGCACTCCATCAATGCTTTCATCTTGTTTAATGACAGAGAAAGAACAGCTAATATGAGAAGTCACAAATTATGGGTCTACACTTTCAGGAGTTGCTTTAAAGTGAACCCAAGGTGAGATTGATATGGAGGCTGCCATATTAATTTCCTTTTAAGCAATACCAGTTGCCTGGCTGACCTACTGATCCTCTGCCTCTGAGGGTACGTTTCCACTTGAGCGGCGCGATTTGCTCTCGGAAACAGCGTCAACAAATCTGCATGCAGTTGCGGATTCGTTGACGTTTCAATGCGGATTTTCACGCGGAATCGCCCGCGGTTTTAACGACGCGATTTTAACCATGTCAATGCCAGCAAGCATTGATATGGGTTTTTAGACGAAATCGCACGCGGAAACGCCGGGAAAACCGCAAGACTAAAGAGCTTGCGGTTTTCCTATTTAGTTACATTACCGACGATTCGCGTGCGGGTGTGCGGCGTGCGAATTCGGATAACTCTGTTGTGCAGATTTTTCCTGCACAAGAAAACGCAACGTTTTCCTGACAAGTGGACACAGGCTCCTTCACTTTTATTGGTTATGCGAATTTGCATGCGACGAACGCATGCGAATTCGCGTTAGTGGAAACGTACCCTAATACTTTCAGCCATAGACCCTGAACAAGCATGCAGCAGCTCAGGTGTTTCTGACATTGTCAGATCTGACAAAATTAGCTGCATGCTTGTTTCTGGTGTGATTCAGATATTACTGCAGCCAAATAGACCAGCAGAGCTGCCAGGCAACTGGTATTGTTTAAAAACAAATAGATATGGCAGCCTCCATATCTCTCTCACCCCGGGTTCACTTTAAGGCAGAAGCTGAGTGAGACCCTCCATGATTTTGCTTTGAAAAAAAAAACAACCTAATTTGGGATCGTATCCACAAAATGTAAAAGCCAGACTGACTGTGATACTGGAACAGACGGTCTTTGTACAGGTTTACACCACTTTAGTGTAATTAATTAAGAAACTCTTCCTCTCTGCACCCCAAGTAACTGGCTAACAAAGAGAGAATCTCGTAAAAGTAAACTTATTACCGCGGGTTAGTTTAATTAATCTTCAGAATATTTGGAAGTGGCACTGAGAACAGTTTTACTCTTCCAGGCTAAATATAGGGTTCACAGACAGCAGTATCTTTTTTTTTTATATTAAATCATTTAGCAACTTATATAATTGCAGAAGTACGAAGCGAGTGCAGATGGTTTTCCAGCAGTCCTCAAGCAGGGTTCAGTGACTCTGTTTTATTTTCGTCTTCAGCTTGGAAACCACTTTCTATCTGGCACTAATTATTGGGCTACACAGGAACCCAACAAAGGAACACAGACTGTTTTTAGGAGGACGGATTGTGTTAGCGCTGTGTTCCGTTCCTCCGCATGAGTAACAAACATACTTATTATGATCCTCTTCACTGTAACAACTCTTTCACGCTGGAAAGGTCAGCGCATATGCCGGGCCTACACAGGCAACAGGTTCTTGAATGATTCACTAATTATTGTGTATGAGTTTTAACAGTTTGGTGCCAAGGATGAGCGTTCGGAGCCGGCGCTGCCTGGAGGAATGGAGCGGGAGCACTTAGGCTGAGCAATAGGTGTTAGGATGGAGGATAGGGACAGCCAAATTATAGGAAGCCAACGTAATTAAATATTCGCCATAAAATACAAACAATGATGTGCTCAACAGAAATGTACTGAGATAAATTATGCAAAACAAAAAAAACAGGAGTAAAATGGAAGCTGCCAGAACAAATCTAATGGTGTTCAGTCCAAAGTCAATTTAACCCCTTCCCGACTGCCTAAGTCAGGAAGGAGGCAGCCCCAGGACCGCCTAACGCTGAAAGGCATCAAGAGTGGTGGGCGGGGATTTGCAGGGAATGCGATCGTTCTCTGCCGGGACATGGAGGGGAGCTCCGTGTTCAGCCTGCTAGCCGCAATCGACAGGCTGTGTAAGGCCCGGTTCACATTAGCGTTTTTTTGCGGATTGGTACTGGAACGTATACTGTACAAACGAAACGGATGTGAATGTGTCCAATGTTAACCTATGGATCCATTTACATGCGACCGTTGGTACGGATACGTTCCGTATGTTCCGGTCCACGGATGTAAACAATGCTGCAGGCCCTAATTTTCCGGACCGTTCTGCCCAGTGGAACAGATCCGGTCAAAAAATACTGCAGCATTGGGGCAATGGGAAACGGAACGTTTCTTCACACTAGTGAAGAAATGGACCGTTCCACGGGGGATGGGGACATGTGCCGACGCAAATCTAGCGACGGGAGGGTGAGGGGAGGGGGCAGCAGCCGGGGGGGGGGGTGGCCGAGGGAGGTTTTATACATCCCTAATTTTCAGTAGTAGCCGGCGGTAGAGGCTTCAGTAGTCTTCCGCGTCAAGGGACTACAGGACGCGTCATGTGACTATTCACATGACGCGCTGTGTAGTCACAGTGAAAGAAGAGGAAGCCTCTACCGCCAGCTACTACTGAAAATTCAGTATGTATTTGCTGAGTGAAAATGGATCCGATCAATTATTGATCAGATCCGTTTTCACTATGTGAACCGGGCCACGGACTGAGCCATCCGGATCCGCTCACCGGATCCTTTTGGCACAGACCGCTAATGTGAACCGGGCCTAACAGTTGAGAACAGCTGTTATTTACATGTACAGCGCTGCGATCTCCTGCACTCTGTCACTGAGCTGTTCCCTCGAGTGGCTCTGATGATGACCACCTCTCATTGGCTAATGCCTAAGAGAGCCGGGCATGCCGATTGGCTCTCAGGGGGAGGGAGGAAGTGTGGGAAGGAAAATGAAAAGAAAATAAGCACATTTTAATAAAAAATAATAAGAATAAAATGTATTTAAAAAAAAAGGTTGCAGCAGCAATCCGATGCCACCAACAGAAAGCTCTGTTGGTGGAAATAAAAGGGGGTGGAGATTAATTTGTGTGCTTAGTTGTATGTCTCTGCAGCAAGCTATTAAAGCTGCAGAGCACTGAATTGTAAAAAAATGTGCCTGGTCACTAGGGGGGTGTAAGCCTATGGTCCTTAAGTGGTTAAAACGTAATACAGCAAGATCAGCGCTTCTATAATCTAATATAAACAGTGACACATTAGCTGCAGCGAATTACCCAAGGTCACCGGTGGCTAGTAAGTGACGCGGAGGAGGTGATATCCTCCTATAGGTCCTGACATCACAGTGTAGGGGCCTTGTTGCATTGTGGGAAATAATGTCTGTTTCCAACTGCCAAGCAACCAGTATCTCCCTCTGTGTATACGTATATCTATTAAAAAAAAATACAAAAAACCCCAAAACCCAACCTTTCCTATCGCATTGTTAGGGGATGTGGTTATAGATCATGGCAGTTGGTGCTGTCTGTTTTTCCATGTCTGCCAGTAGTAAAGATGACTTATGCAGGCTGATTGTGGATCAAACAAAATGAATAAATTACATGGCACATATCAATATTTTCTTGATCTCTCTTCTATTTTTAACTTCTCACTTTGCAATGTATTGATTTAATTTTAAAGTTCCTTTAAGTGTGAACGTCGCATGTGAGTCATTGACCGTGGTCCATCACACCAGGCTATACACAGAATAAGGCAGGGAGCATGGAATAGGCTGATGTGAATATATAGCAGCAATAACTGAAGGCAAGATGTTATTTAGATGGAGGATGATTTCAGAAGACAGGCAACATAATACTGAAAGAATAAAAGTTTACGATAACTTTCTGTTGCGGAGGATAAACTCCTGCCCTCTGCATCTCCTATCATCTGTCGCATTACAGAACTTTTTCTCGCCTGCCCTGGCAGCTGCATCCACTAAATATTGCTACACGACTGTCTCCATAACAGCAAAAGGCAGTTAATCTGGCCTGTCACTGCCACAGAGTATATAATTTGGAAGAAAGGTGTAATAGGAGTATTCAGATTTCGGACCCTTGGGTCAGTGAACGGCAATAACTGATGGATATTCCCAGCTCCAAACACACAAAACGTCCATCTGCTAAAGTCATCACATAACATCATCCACATCGCCCTGCGCCATTCCCCGCTGCCAAACCTGACTCGGTTTTCTCTTTCCACCCTGGAGTGCGCTTATGGCAAAGCAAGATTTATCCTGACTTCTTCACACATCATCAGAATTTCCCCAGCTGTAAACAATAGAAAAATTCCTTTCTGGACAAAAAGGAGGCTCAGTAACCCTTTACATCAACGATGCTGTACGGTAATGGCCTGTCACTTCTCACTGGGCGGCAGGCCTGTCTCCTCTTCACTGGCCGTAGCCCCATACACTGACTGCTGCTCATTCTTCATGGTACACAATTGCAGATAAGAATTACTTTTATAGATAAAGCCAGACTGATCTAGGTGATCTGGCCAAATTCTAAAGCATCATTTTAACCCCAGGAGGCAATTTTAGCACAAAGGGGGCCATTTGTAAAAGTGTCTATCTAAGGGCCCTTTTCACAATTGCAAATCGCCAGCGATTTTTAAATCGCTAGTGTTGCTACTTTAACATAGGAATCATGAAAAGTATTTTCCACTATATCGATGTAAATTGTAAATTGCAAATTGCAAATCACAATCGCTTTCTGGAGCGAAAGCAAAAAATGCAATGCGAATGAAAAATTGCAAACGCATAACAAAATGTATGAAAAATCGCAATCATTTGCGTTTGCAATATGCGTTTGCAATTACTAGTGGAAAAGAGCCTTAACTTCAGATCTCTTATCTGTTAACAGTCAGGTCACCCCTTTAACATTGCCATATTTGTGAAGGGACGATGTTGAAGTAACACTTGATAGAAACTGACAAAACTGTACAAAAATGTTGTTGTATAGGCGTGAAGATCCTAGTTCGTTTCAGGGATGACAAACTGGTCCTTCGAGGGCCGAGATCCTCACACATTTTTGACACAGCTCAAAATAATTGACGAGTCTGAATCAGGAAAGGTGTGGTCCATCAGGTACAACACATTACTCTCTTTCTCAGTCCATCCTAAACACTGGCATGGATCTGTAATTGACAGAGGAAATGCATGCAGTGCTTCACTGTTGTTTTTATCTGCATGGGGGAACACATTCAAGTCTGCATTAGCTAAATGAATAACATTGGTTATCAGTTTACCTGTGCAGAAAGCGGGGGGGGGGGGGGGGGAGGGGACCCCTTCCAAAGTTTCGCAGGGGGGGGCCCAATGATTTCTAGTTACGCCCCTGGTATGTTTCATGTAAAGCTTCAGTCTTTTATTCACTTGTTTGAATGTCAGACTAGTATGTTTACTGGGCTTCAGGCCCTGTTCACAGTGGTCAGTTGCGTTGCAGAAAAATTCTACATGTCAACTAACTGCCCATACAGTTCTATGGGGCTGTTCACAGTAACAGATTGTGTTATTCTAACTTGCTGCATGCAGGCTTTCTATTAAAGCCTATGTCCAGTCTCCACTGCAGTTCACAGTCATTATAACACGTGAGTAATATAACTGACCACTGTAAACCTAGCCTCAAACAAAATTGTCTTCATGTACACATTGCAGTGTACTGCTTGTTATTATTTGTTACATGTTACAGTATTTTATAAACTGTTGTAAGTAGTTTAAAACAAATCAAAAGTACATTGAAAACCCCACCAAAAAACACATCTATACTATGTCTAAGGCCTTCATTCCATGGGTGGCTGAACGTAGTGTTGGGCGAACATCTAGATGTTCGGGTTCGGGCCGAACAGGCCAAACATGGCCGCGATGTTCGGGTGTTCGACCCGAACTCCGAACATAATGGAAGTCAATGGGGACCCGAACTTTTGTGCTTTGTAAAGCCTCCTTACATGCTACATACCCCAAATTTACAGGGTATGTGCACCTTGGGAGTGGGTACAAGAGGAAAAAAATTTTTAGCAAAAAGAGGTTATAGTTTTTGAAGAAAATCGATTTTAAAGTTTCAAAGGGAAAACTGTCTTTTAAATGCGGGAAATGTCTGTTTTCTTTGCACAGGTAACATGCTTTTTGTCGGCATGCAGTCATAAATGTAATACATATAAGAGGTTCCAGGAAAAAGGACCGGTAACGCTAACCCAGCAGCAGCACACGTGATGGAACAGGAGGAGGGTGGCGCAGGAGGAGAAGGCCACGCTTTGTGAGACACAACAACCCAGGCCTTGCATGAGGACAAGAAGCGTGCGGATAGCATGCTTTGTACCGCCATGCAGTCATAAATGTAATAAAGATAAGTGGTTCAATAAACAGGGACCACGCGGCAACGCTAACCCAGCAGCAGCAGACGTGATGGAACAGGAGGAGGCGCAGGAGGAGAAGGCCACGCTTTGTGAGACACAACAACCCAGGCCTTGCATGAGGACAAGAAGCGTGCGGATAGCATGCTTTGTACCGCCATGCAGTCATAAATGTAATAAAGATAAGAGGTTCCATAAACAGGGACCGGCAACGCTAACCCAGCAGCAGCAGCAGCACACGTGATGGAACAGGAGCAGGCGCAGGAGGAGAAGGCCACGCTTTGTGAGACACAACAACCCAGGCCTTGCATGAGGTACCGCCATGCAGTCATAAATGTAATAAAGATAAGTGGTTCAATAAACAGGGACCACGCGGCAACGCTAACCCAGCAGCAGCAGACGTGATGGAACAGGAGGAGGCGCAGGAGGAGAAGGCCACGCTTTGTGAGACACAACAACCCAGGCCTTGCATGAGGTACCGCCATGCAGTCATAAATGTAATAAAGATAAGTGGTTCAATAAACAGGGACCACGCGGCAACGCTAACCCAGCAGCAGCAGACGTGATGGAACAGGAGGAGGCGCAGGAGGAGAAGGCCACGCTTTGTGAGACACAACAACCCAGGCCTTGCATGAGGACAAGAAGGGTGCGGATAGCATGCTTTGTACCGCCATGCAGTCATAAATGTAATAAAGATAAGTGGTTCAATAAACAGGGACCACGCGGCAACGCTAACCCAGCAGCAGCAGACGTGATGGAACAGGAGGAGGCGCAGGAGGAGAAGGCCACGCTTTGTGAGACACAACAACCCAGGCCTTGCATGAGGACAAGAAGCGTGCGGATAGCATGCTTTGTACCGCCATGCAGTCATAAATGTAATAAAGATAAGTGGTTCAATAAACAGGGACCACGCGGCAACGCTAACCCAGCAGCAGCAGACGTGATGGAACAGGAGGAGGCGCAGGAGGAGAAGGCCACGCTTTGTGAGACACAACAACCCAGGCCTTGCATGAGGACAAGAAGCGTGCGGATAGCATGCTTTGTACCGCCATGCAGTCATAAATGTAATAAAGATAAGTGGTTCAATAAACAGGGACCGGCAACGCTAACCCAGCAGCAGCACACGTGATGGAACAGGAGCAGGCGCAGGAGGAGAAGGCCATGCTTTTTGAGACACAACAACCCAGGCCTTGCATGAGGACAAAAAGCGTGCGGATATAGCAGCAATGCTTTTTGCCGCCATGCAGTCATAAATGTAATACAGATAAGAGGTTCAATAAACAGGGACCGGTAACGCTACACCATCCCAGATGTTCATTGGTCATGTTACTTGGTTGGGGTCCTGGAGTGTTGCGTAGTCGTTTCCAATCCAGGATTGATTCATTTTAATTTGAGTCAGACGGTCTGCATTTTCTGTGGAGAGGCGGATACGCCGATCTGTGACGATGCCTCCGGCAGCACTGAAACAGCGTTCCGACATAACGCTGGCTGCCGGGCAAGCCAGCACCTCTATTGCGTACATTGCCAGTTCGTGCCAGGTGTCTAGCTTCGATACCCAATAGTTGAAGGGTGCAGATGGATTGTTCGACACAGCTACGTCATCTGACATGTAGTCCTTGACCATCTTCTCCAGGCGATCGGTGTTGGAGGTGGATCTGCACGCTTCCTGTTCAGTGGGCTGCTGCTGCATGGGTGTCAGAAAATTTTCCCACTCCAAGGACACTGCCGATACCATTCCCTTTTGGGCACTAGCTGCGGCTTGCGTTGTTTGCTGCCCTCCTGGTCGTCCTGGGTTTGCGGAAGTCAGTCTGTCGGCGTACAACTGGCTAGAGGAGGGGGAGGATGTCAATCTCCTCTCTAAAGTCTCCACAAGGGCCTGCTGGTATTTTTCCATTTTGACCTGTCTGACTCTTTCTTCAAGCAGTTTTGGAACATTGTGTTTGTACCGTGGATCCAGAAGGGTATAAACCCAGTAATTGGTGTTGTCCAGAATGCGCACAATGCATGAGTCGCGTTCAATGCAGTCTAGCATGAATTGAGCCATGTGTGCAAGAGTCCTACCAGAATCCTCATCATCCTCTTGTGAGCGTTGTGATAGTTGTTGTGATGCATCATAGTCGTCACCTTCCTCCTGGTCTGCTTCTGCTGACCATTCGCGCTGAATTGTGGAAGTCCAACGTGCACCGCTCTGGCCCTCGTCAGTGGTGGCATGAAATTCCTGCTCCAACTCCAGCTGTTCCTCCTCCTCTTCTTCGTCATAGCTGCTGGGGCCAGCGTTCCCTGAGGCGGATGGCCTGATGTTGGTACCATCACGCTGATCGTTTTCTCCTTCAGATTCCCCCAGTTGCATCATGACAGCTGTTTCCTTGATTTTCAACATTGACCTCTTCAGTAAACACAGCAGTGGTATGGTAATGCTGACTGAAGAGTTGTCACTGCTCACAAGCAACGTGGATTGCTCAAAATTTTGGAGGACTTGGCAGAGGTCCAACATGTTGGCCCAATCGGATCCACAGAAGCTTGGCAGCTGTCCGGATGCGCCTCGGTACTGCGCCGTCATGTACTGGACCACTGCACTCTTCTGCTCACAAAAGCGTGCTAGCATGTGCAGCGTAGAATTCCAGCGCGTAGGGACATCACACAGCAAGCGATGGTGGGGGAGATTGAAGCGCTCCTGCATCTTGGCGAGTGCCCCCGAAGCAGTACTGGAATTTCTACAATGTTTGGCCACTCGACGCACCTTCAACAGAAGATCGGCCACGCCTGGGTATGTCCTCAGGAACCGCTGAACTACTAGGTTCATCACGTGCGCCAGGCAAGGGATGTGTGTCAGCTTAGCCAACCTCAAAGCGCGAATGAGATTACTCCCATTATCACACACAACCATGCCCGGTTTCAAGTCCAGCGGTGCCAGCCACAAATCCGTCTGTTCCTTTATTCCCTTCCAAATTTCCTCCCCTGTGTGCTGCTTATCCCCAAGGCAGATCAGCTTCAGCAACGCTTGCTGACGCATGCCAACAGCTGTGCTGCACTGCTTCCACGATCCTACTGCTGCTGGGTTAGCGTTTCCGGATGAGGTACAGCTTTGAGATGCGTTGGAGGAGAAGGAGTCAGAGAGGTAGGTGCTGCTGTTGTTATCCAGTGGGAGGGACGGCGGTGCAGCTGTTTGCGGCGTGGGCAACACCCGCGCCGTAGCAGGTGAGGAATCGCTGCCAGGCTCCACAAGGTTCACCCAGTGCGCGGTAAGGGAGATGTATCGACCCTGGCCGAACGCACTCGTCCAAGTGTCAGTGGTGAGGTGAACCTTGCAGGCAACGGCATTCTTTAAGCTTCGGGTTATTTTGCTGACCATGTGCTCATGCAACTCAGGCACTGCAGAGCGCGCAAAGTGGTAGCGGCTGGGAACCACGTAACGTGGGATGGCCACTGACATCATGCCCTTGAAGCTGTTTGTCTCCACCACTCGATATGGCAGCATTTCGCAGGCCAGAAGCTTGGCTATGCTGGCTGTTACTGCCACGGCCCGGGGGTCATTTGCTGGCAATTTCCTCTTGCGCTCAAACATCTCCGACACAGACAACTGAACCGTAGCGCTGCACACGGAAGGGCTGTTGGTTGTTGTGTTTGATGAACACTGGGAGACCTCAAGAGCACTACTCCGGAAAGTGACAGTGTCAGCGTCGTCTGATGTTTGTGAATGTTGTGAACCACGCAATGGCTGGGCTACTGCTGCTGCTGAGGCGGGTCTGGTGGTGAGTCTGGTGAACCCAAGGGAGGCAGTGTTGCTGGTACCCTGTCCTGCCGCGTTTGCCCACAGAGTGGGATGTTTGGATAGCATGTGGCGGCTCATGCTGGTGGTGGAGAGGTTGTTAATACTTTTCCCCCTGCTCAGGCGAGTCTTGCACACCTTGCAAATCGCCATGGTAACATCCTCAGTGCAGTCTTCAAAGAAAGCCCAGACTTTGGAGCACCTGCCTCCTTGCTGGCGATTTCTGTTTCCTCCTCTTTTGCCTCTCACTCTAACTTCCACGCTTGTGGTGCCTGAAATTGCGCGCCGCCTACCTTGTGGCACAAGGCGAACTCGTGCAGCAGTGGGTTCTTCAACAGACTCATCTGTGCTGCTGCTACGACGGCGATGTTCTCGTTCACAAATAAAATCTGTGTCTCTGTCCACATTGTCCATACCCTCCTCTTCCATCTCCTCAAACTCGTCATATGTCATTGTGGGGGGCCGCCGCCGTGGAGTAGAGCTCCCCAGAACAACCTCTGCGCAGCTCACTCCAACGTCGTCTTCCAGATCTTGTCGGCCGACCTCCTGCAATTGCAACCCCTCCTGCCCAACTTGCTCTGGGATTTGGGTTTCCGAGTCCTCCTCGGACTCGCCTTGTATTTCAGTGCGCGGTGCATTTCCCACAGTTAATGGTTGTGAATCCGGGCACAACATTTCTGGCTGTTCCTCCATTGACCTTTCATAGGTGGAAGTTTGTTGGGCTGGGAATAGCTCCTGCGAATACCCCATTGTGTCCTGAGGTAATTCATAGGACTGGTTATCTGGCAGTTGTGTGCGTGGTGTCGCTGCCGGTTGTGTCAGCTTTGTGCCCACTGGCTCCTTGTAACTGGCTGAGGACTCGGACCTCGTGCGTGATGTGCTGGTGCTGCTTAACCCACTGCTGGACGCTTGAGAGGTCATCCAAGTAATTATCTGGTCCTGTTCTTTTGGATTTGTGAGGGTTGTTGTCCTGGACAACATGGGCGGTATTGAGTGGGTTTTCTTGGGTGCTCCCCTGTGGCCTGTACGTGAACCGTCAGGGGAAACACCTCTTCCCTTGCCCCTTCCTCTTTCACCGGATTTCTTCCTCATTTCACTTATCCTTACAGTACACGCTGACTGGCAGCAGTACAGTGGCAGTACAGAAATGCTATACAGTACCACTATTCCCAGCAGCGACACAGAGCACAATGCTATACAGTGGCGGGTGAGCGGTGTACTACTGTTCCCAGGCCCAGCAGACACAGAGTGGAAGTAAACACAATGCTATATAGTCTGGCTGAGCGGTGTACACAGAGTGGCAGTACACACAATGCTATATAGTCTGGCTAAGCCGTGTACACAGAGTGTCAGAAAACACATTGCTATATATAGCGTGGCTGAGCGAGGTGCACAGTGGCAGTACACACAATGCTATATTAGTCAGGCTAAGCCGTGTACACAGAGTGTCAGAAAGCACAATGCTATATATAGCGTGGCTGAGCGAGGTGCACAGTGGCAGTACACACAATGCTATATAGTCAGGCTAAGCCGTGTACACAGAGTGTCAGAAAACACAATGCTATATATAGCGTGGCTGAGCGAGGTGCACAGTGGCAGTACACACAATGCTTTATAGTCAGGCTGAGCCGTGTACACAGAGTGTCAGTAAACAATGGTATATAGTCTGGCTGAGCGGTGTACACAGAGTGTCAGTAAACAACGGTATATAGTCTGGCTGAGCGGTGTACACAGAGTGGCAGTAAACACAATGCTATATATAGCGTGGCTGAGCGAGGTGCACAGTGGCAGTACACACAATGCTATATAGCCAGGCTAAGCCGTGTACACAGAGTGTCAGAAAACACAATGCTATATATAGCGTGGCTGAGCGAGGTGCACAGTGGCAGTACACACAATGCTTTATAGTCAGGCTGAGCCGTGTACACAGAGTGTCAGTAAACAATGGTATATAGTCTGGCTGAGCGGTGTACACAGAGTGTCAGTAAACAACGGTATATAGTCTGGCTGAGCGGTGTACACAGAGTGGCAGTAAACACAATGCTATATATAGCGTGGCTGAGCGAGGTGCACAGTGGCAGTACACACAATGCTATAGAGCCAGGCTAAGCCGTGTACACAGAGTGTCAGAAAACACAATGCTATATATAGCGTGGCTGAGCGAGGTGCACAGTGGCAGTACACACAATGCTATATTAGTCAGGCTAAGCCGTGTACACAGAGTGTCAGAAAACACAATGCTATATATAGCGTGGCTGAGCGAGGTGCACAGTGGCAGTACACACAATGCTATATATAGCGTGGCTGAGCGAGGTGCACAGTGGCAGTACACACAATGCTATATATAGCGTGGCTGAGCGAGGTGCACAGTGGCAGTACACACAATGCTATATATAGCGTGGCTGAGCGAGGTGCACAGTGGCAGTACACACAATGCTATATTAGTCAGGCTAAGCCGTGTACACAGAGTGTCAGAAAACACAATGCTATATATATATAGCATGGCTGAGCGAGGTGCACAGTGGCAGTACACACAATGCTATATATAGCGTGGCTGAGCGAGGTGCACAGTGGCAGTACACACAATGCTATATATAGCGTGGCTGAGCGAGGTTTACAGTGGCAGTACACACAATGCTATATTAGTCAGGCTAAGCCGTGTACACAGAGTGTCAGAAAACACAATGCTATATATATAGCGTGGCTGAGCGAGGTGCACAGTGGCAGTACACACAATGCTATATATAGCGTGGCTGAGCGAGGTGCACAGTGGCAGTACACACAATGCTATATATAGCGTGGCTGAGCGAGGTGCACAGTGGCAGTACACACAATGCTATATATAGCGTGGCTGAGCGAGGTGCACAGTGGCAGTACACACAATGCTATATTAGTCAGGCTAAGCCGTGTACACAGAGTGTCAGAAAACACAATGCTATATATATAGCGTGGCTGAGCGAGGTGCACAGTGGCAGTACACACAATGCTATATATAGCGTGGCTGAGCGAGGTGCACAGTGGCAGTACACACAATGCTATATATAGCGTGGCTGAGCGAGGTGCACAGTGGCAGTACACACAATGCTATATTAGTCAGGCTAAGCCGTGTACACAGAGTGTCAGAAAACACAATGCTATATATATAGCGTGGCTGAGCGAGGTACACAGTGGCAGTAAACAATGCTATATATAGTGTGGCTGAGCGAGCGGTGTACTACTGTTCCCAGCAGCGACACACAATGACTGGGGGGGACCCTGGCTAGCGTGGCTGGAGAGCGAACTACCCTGCCTGCCTACCCAAAGCTAAACCCACAGACAAATGGCGGAGATATGACGTGGTTCGGGTATTTATTTACCCGAACCACGTGACCGTTCGGCCAATCAGAGCGCGTTCGGGCCCGAACCACGTGACCCGTTCGGCCAATCACAGCGCTAGCCGAACGTTCGGGGAACGTTCGGCCATGCGCTCTTAGTTCGGCCATGTGGCCGAACGGTTTGGCCGAGCACCGTCAGGTGTTCGGCCGAACTCGAACAGGGTGATGTTCTGCAGAACCCGAACAGTGGCGAACACTGTTCGCCCAACACTAGCTGAACGCCTCATATGTTGAGCAGTACAGCCTCCCAGCTGCCAGCCACAAGCGCCTTTTGGCTGCAATTAAATGTAATTTAATGGCAATGGTAACAGCGTGCGCCATATTTAACATGCAGTACCATTAGCCGGCGTTGAAAAACTATCTCGTATCGCGTCTGAGGATGGCCAAGCTCAGATACAATTCCATGGAGTCCACTCCCTATGCTAAGCGCTAGCAAGCACCTGGCTTATAAATGGGAGCAGCTGACAGGCAGTGAATTCACCACCTTCAGCTGCTTGTGGAAAAGAGACCTAAATTGAGAGTTGTCCAAAAGCAAATCATTTATCTGCATTTCCCTTTGTACAACCCATGACCAGGGCTGTGGAGTCGGTACAAATATCCTCTGACTTCAACTCCTCACTTTATGATTCCACTGACTCATACTCCTCGACTCCGACCCCACAGCCCTGGCCATGACTCGACTTGCAAACAAATTCAACTTACAAACATTGTAAGTAGGGGACCGTATCTTGTCTCCAATGAAAATCTTCAAAGCGGACCGAAACCAAACTTTTTTTTAATTCAAAATATTTAGTTGCACCACTCTGACTCATACAAAGTTAAATAAACATTCCTTCAAGCCTATGAGCATTTCAGTGCATGCTTTTAACCCTTCTCTTTTAATAACTAGGATTTTACAGGTGGCAGCCATTAGCAATTCCTCCTTTGCCGGACACCTTCTACTCCACCAGTTTGCCGGTTTCTGTTCCGGCAATATGAAAGATTGAGGGGTTCCTCCAATATTTTATATTTGTCATGCAGCTGAAAAAAAAAGGCTGCTATTTATTATTATAATTTAGAAAATAGATTTTATTTCTGAAATCTTGTATTTTTAATTTGGGTCCACTTTAATAAAAGGATGACAGCAACCAGGGCCTAGGTCATCTATTGTAGATGGTGATTCTACTCTCCATTCACTTGAATGTCGGCTCAGATTAGAAAACCGCAACCAGATGTTGGCAGAAAAACAGAGGCGGCGCTAGCTAAAAATTGCAGTTGTGAATCTCCACTTTTTAAGTACATTTT